>NC_056463.1:28124165-29324165 GCF_008729295.1 Plectropomus leopardus
GAGGAAAAGCATTGTGTTAATGATTCTTCCATCAGCCTTGTTTCATCATCTGGCAATGCAACACTCCCTGAAACTGTGTGTCTGTTTGTATTGGAATGATAGTGACCTCTGTATGTTTTGAGTTGTAACACAAACCCAGCAGATTTTGCACAAAATCCAACCCACAGACATTCTGTAAAATTAAGCAGAGAGAGAGCAGAGAGTATTTCAGTAATCCAGCAAGCTGGTTTGAGCAATTAAAATAGTCAAATGTTTTATAAATGATCAACTGTTTGTTCTTAAGCTTTTATCACAAACAAAGCCAAAGCTGGAACATGTTTTAGTTCTACTCTGAAAGCTAAGCTGCAACATTTCCGCTATTTTTTCACAATTGTGAAAGCAACATGATCACTTCCAAAAATTAAAACAAAATTCAGAGTGTATGAGTTTTCTTGACATGGTTCCCAACATGGACATGGAGGTGCCTGCTAGCAGCTAAAAGTGCTCTCCATAAACAGCACTCATCACTTGCGCAACATTTTCATCCCAGTATTAGCACTTACCTCTATATGAGCGCAGTGCAAAATGGCAGTGTTTAGCTAGTCAGTGGGATACACTTAGAACCAACATGTGCACACAGCCGGATGAGCTTACCACAACAAATCACAGAGAAGCTCGGACTACAACATACACAAAGGTAGGATAACTTGTCATTACTTATGACTTATCATTACTATGAGCAAGTGGATGCTATATTAAGTATCTTAATGTTGCATAAAGCTTATTTAAATTTAAACAGAATATAAAATGCTTTTGAAGTATGGAGAAGAGCATTTGTCACACCTTATTGTAATCATTAGATAAATACAGAATAATGTGTATTCAGCATATATTGCAATTAATAAGAGGTAAATTTATTCAGTTCAGTTCAGTCCAATTCAAATCTCTTTATTCGTTCTCGAGGGGCAATTAAAAGGACTGTAGATAGCACGTTATTAAACTATGTGATATTTAGACAATCTACAGAAACTGTCATAGGGGTTGGACTCAAGACACATTCTATTAGCTTTAGGAGGAAAGATTGGACACCACTTGTGCACATGTTTATTATTGGATTGACAAAATGACAGACAGCTTAGTCGAGTGATACCCTAAACCAAAGCAGCAGTAAAGGGTCATAATTTTCAAATGATTGCAATACTTAAACTAAACGGCACACCTTTGTGATAGTGCAATAACAATTTAGATCACAAGTCTTTTCACTTTTATGAAGGATAATATACACATTTAAGTAGATCAATAAAGAGACAGAGAGGGACACACTGAGCAGTTGTGGCTCTGTGTGTTTATGTGTGTATCTGAGTCAGACCAGCTGGGCATGTGACCACCTAGGGTGTTACTGACTGCTGTCACAGCAGGTTTGGGCAGTGTGTGTGTGTTTGTGTGTGTGTGCTCGCGCGTGTGTGTGTGCGTGTGATGTGCCTGAGGGTGTCCGTCTTACAAAAGGAGACAAGATTCATGGATGCACTCAGTCACATATACCCTCTTTCTCGCTACTTGAGCCTGAACCCTCTTCCCCTGCTTTGCCTCCTCTTGCTTCGACTTGTCAGTACATCACTGCCCGCCCACAGCGACACGTGCCAGAAGGAGGACATGACTGTCATGTTCCTCAAAGGAGCACTTTATATGAATTATTGCTCATTTTGTGTTGGTCCTACTGGCTGTCAGAGTTCTAAGTTTGGTTTGGTAGAGGCAGGCTAGTAGTTAAATGATAAAGCGTTTGACAGCTCATAAACCTCTTAACGGCATTGTGCAAACATGCACATTAAACCACTTAATGTGTTTTACTGTATGGATTGTTAAACCACATATTAAAAAAAACAGATGGCGCCAGTTCTAACTTGGGAAGCAGATTTCACTTTTTTGCTGATCCTTTGTATTGCAGAATATGATGATGTTGATGATCATGATTGTGATGATGACAACGATGATGATGTGCATCTTCAAAATGCTTGGATGTATGATACATTTACATAATTATCCGACTGTCCTGTCCACTAAACATGACAGAATGCCTTTGAATACATTGCTGCTGTGTAATGAATGTGACATATTAACAATTGGATAAAAAAGGTGACTGGTGTCACACTGTGTATTATCAAAAACATTTTACAGCTGAAAGTGCACCTCATGGCTAAATGGTCCTGCAAAATATTTTCCCTGCTTGTGGTAATTTGCCATAGTAGCAAAAAGAATGTAGAATCAGATAGTATATCAGATGTAGTGCATGTTGTTCTGCTTTTACTCAATAACACATTATGCCTCACCACCTTTTTAATTGACCCATGCTGCTGCAGTGGGTGGAAACAGTCTCTTTACTCACAGTGAGATAGAAGTGCAGCTAATTAATTCTCTATCAACAACTGATATCACTGACATGCAAAGTAATACCAGCAGTGTAAGCAAACCCAAATGAAGGCTCAATGAGTTTTAATGGAAAAGTAATATGTTCTTTATAGTGGCCCAGTCATAGACACATGCATCCGGCACATGCATGTGGCTGTGTGTGAAAAAACAAAGCAGAATGTAACTGGTTATATGTAGTAAAATATCAGTGAAACCACACAGGATTTAATTACTGTAATAACGGCTCACTGCTTTTCATAAAGATAAGTCACAAAACAATTATTCAGCTGCACAATCACAGCTAGATATTGTTTGTGGAACCGCAGCAATTGATTGATTTGGCAGTCTTTGATTCAATGGTTCGTAAATCCAATCTGATGCTCGACACCAAAGAGAGCGCCATTGTTCGAAGACTTAGTGTCGTATTTCCATATGGATTAATAAATGGTTCAATTAAAATGAATGAAAGAAAAGCTTGCCTATGATATTTGTGCAAGAGCTCATCAACAGTGGAGATGAATAGATGATTATGATGAGACGTGAGACTTTTCACATTACGATTGATTAAATCATACACCAAACTTGATGTAGACTGTAATATTATGCCTATAAAAATAAGTTATAAATGTAGGCTAATTGCTAGGCTAAAGTTAGGAGTTAGTAAAATGTCACCTAGCTAGCAAAACGCTTTATTAAATCATATGGCAAACACTGAACTTAAAAGTTTCCAGGCACAGTAATTGCATTTCACTAGAAAGGTTCCTGCCATTTGAGCAGTTCACCACACATTCAGTGCATTTGGCACTCTCATTGACTGTATAGATAATGGTCATAGCTACCATGACATTGCCGATTGGTTTGTGGACTGCCTTCTTGAAGCTTTGAGTTCAGTCGCTTTCATCAAATTTCATCTTAATTTTCTGAGCCAGCGATTATACTTGGACGAGAGTTGTGAGTTGTGAAGGGCTGAGGGGTGGATCCGAGTCACAGACTGTTGCTAGGCCTCATAGACAGCTTGTTCCTAACTGGCGATATCCTAAATATGCGTAAATTCGGGCCTTAATAAAATTCAAGAGGTGAGTTACCAAAAAAAAAAAAAAAAAAATCACCCCAGTACAGTTTTCATTCATTGGGAAATTAGCTACAGAGATCAAAACTATTTTTCGCCCTGGGCTGCAATCATGTTTATTTCTGCTGTAACGTTTGTCATTTTAACATGAGGGTCTATGGGGATTTACTCTGTTTTGAAGTCAGCCTCATGTGGCCATTCAGTGTAATGCAGTTTTTTTGGCATTTTCTGGGGTTGCCACTTGGGTGTTCTGCTGCTTCTTCTCTTACACAGAGAGTCAAGAGTATGTTGTGCTGCTCCAAGAGAGTGATGCTCTGAAAAACAGAATGGTGCATCCAGAGAGCGCTCTGAATTTATGAACAGTCCATCTTGTGCTTAGGAAGTTATTCTTTTTCCTTTAATTCCCCAGTGTGACGTTTCCTCTCCCCCATCATACTGTCACATACTCTCAGTGCCTTCTTTTTTAAACAGTTGCATACTCTACACATATGCATCCTGCTATGTGCATTTGCATATTCCTTTGTTTGTGCATGTGAATGACAATAATGAGGTGCTAGAAATACTGTAGGTATACAGAGCTAGTCCACATTTTTTTTCCTGTCTTTTTCATTCAGACAAATGGAAGTAACTCAGACTGACCCGTTTACATAAGGCACACATAACTGATAGGGTGGCTGACATAGACACCCTGAAGGAGGCGGGCCAGCATGTCCTGCTTTTTTGGTCCGTGTTTCTCCGTTTGTGTGTCTGTGCACGCAGGCCTGTTTGTCTGTGCAGTCATGCAAGCGTTGCACATAAGTATGAAAGCATGAATGAGAATAAAAGAGGACTCTGTGTGTAGGTTTGTGCACACACATGTGCATGTGCATTACTTAATGAAGTCTTTGATGCATCCCCTGCTTCTTGCTCGGAGGCCTTTGGTGCCAGTGCTGGTGCAGAAATGGATGCGGCTAATTTTAGCATCTCTGTGTGAATCTCTGAATGTGTGAGAGGGAGAGAGGAGGAGAAGGACGGAGAGAGGTAGGAGGGCATACAAAAACAGACAGGATAAAATAAGATCCGAGAGAAGGAGGATGTGAGAGAGTGAATGGCTGCATCTGAAATCACTCTCTCATTCATTCTGTTTACTGTTACCTGCATGATATCCACTCAGAAGGGTGCTCTGAAGTGGTAAATTTAGTTTTCAGACACTTAACAATTATCATCACCAATTCTGTGACCACTGATGGACAGGATCACATGCTATTTTAAAGTTCAGACCCAAATAAACATCAGCCAGGTCACCAAACCTTAACACATAAGTTAAAGACAGGCTGTTGAAGGGAAAGGAGATCCCTTGTGTCACCTAAATCAAAATTGTGTGTTAATAAAGATTTAATATCAATAACTTCACTGTGTTTTGACAACAAACAAGGATCCCTTATTAAGAGGAGAAAAAGTATTGCTAATACCAGACTTAATAATACCTCTGTGATGAAGTTCTCCACTACATGCTATATATCCACTGTATAGCTGCTTAATGGCTGTGGTCTCTGGAGCATGTCATGAAAGATCCAATGCTCCAGCAGCCCATTAACTCATCTTCAGCCTGTTGGAACAGCTTCGCTCCATAGAATATTTTAATTGAATTTCAATTAATGTACCTTTGCAAGGGGAGTTAAGTTGCCACAGAAAGACCTTGTTTACATGGCTGGCATGGGGCTAAAGGTTGTGTTATATTGCAGTGTGATTTTAAAAGTTACTCTGTTAGTTTCTAGTGCCTTTTTTTTCTGCAGTTTTCAGCACACAGTAGCTCACTGATTCTGTGGAGTGCTTCACAGGGAGGAGCGGGCAGCAGGTTTGGAGGCGGACCTTTCGTCAGCAGCTATGGAAGCTCAAACTCTGCCAGTGCACATCCCTCAGAGCAAGGTGTCAAATTTATCTGAAGGCCAGCTGCATTGCAATGTCTAACATGAGTAACAGCAGCAACAGAAAGTTTGCCTATTTGGTGGGGAGTTGGGGCTGTTGGTTCCCTTGGACCTGGGGTTTGTGCTGTCTGGATTCGGCTTTCTGCAGCCGCTGACTTAGATTCCATCTCTGGAGTTGCTGCCTGCTCTCTTCCTGGTGAGGTGGTATGTAGCAGAGATGAGTGAGGCGAAGGACACACTGTGTTTCGAGGCTTAAGCTTACATTAGATATTTTAATATGGACTTTAAGCTGCACACTTGAGCCCTAGACTGTATACAAAGATGGATGACACATCTCCACTTAATCCCACAGTACAAATTGAAGCCAAAATTTTGGTTATGGATTACATCTTGCGCTGGTTATGTCATTAGGAGCCAAAATCTGTGCAGTAGCAATCTTTGCATAATCAAGTTCCCACCCACACACATGTCCAACCAATTATGTGATGTGCCACTGATCATGAGCACATGATTGGTACACATAGCTGTCAGTCATGGACTCACACCCCCTTTTGATTGTGTCAAATAACTAATTAAAACCAAACTCATCAGAAATATACCTTGTGCCCTATGCCTGGGTAGCAGAAGGCTAAACTATTTGCATTATTTTCTGTCCATCTCTAGCACTGTGACAATGTTTACATTTGTTTAATTTAATTTATTGTCAAACTCTCTTTTAGACTCCCCTTTTTGATAAGTCTGTCTTCCTTTTTTTAGGTTGCTCTGCAGTATAGGCAGTTGTTGAGAATGCTGAACAGCAACTTTCTCTTTGGGATTCTCCACCATTGAATCAGGCTTTTACAATAGGGATGTGCCATAGACTTTAATAATAACTAGATGGTGGAACAAAAATGGCACCTATTCATTCCTATGGAGTTGCTCGCTTGGTGCATACAGCGAAAAAGTTTTGTTTTCTAGCCTCCAGGTTTACTTCTGCGGTGTGTGACACGCTAAATATTCGTAGTTGTGTTTCTCCCACTGTCCCCGACCACGAATTCCAGTTTGCCTTATAGTGCCCACTGGGAAAAATTTGCTGCAGGGAGGAGCAGCTTTCCTTGGGACCTGGGATATGCACATGCATCTGCATTAGTAGAACAGTCAATAGGAAAACACTTTCTCTGATTGGCCAAAGTTTCCTGACACATGCAAGATTTTCTAGAGCTTGGAAACAGAGCCAAGAGGAGGTGCTAAGTCTAGTAGTCTCACAGTCCACTTCAATTATAGTATTCTTTACGGTTATTATGGCATTTCTCCATTGAGGCCACAATACAACTGCTTACCCCATCTTTAAAGCAAGAGATTTCCCAAATGTTACATTATGCAGGGGGAATTTATTTTAAAAAAGACACTGCATGGTGAGTCACCATACTGAAGCAGAGTGGACTCTTGCATTAGTAAGTCATAAGACTGGCTGTGTGTCCTACTGCATTACTTGTTTGAGTCACATCAGCTGGAGTTAGTGTCTCAGTTGGGCTCTGGTGTTATAGCAGAGCTGTGTCAGTAGGCCCTTGTGATACAGCTTAGGAGGCTCTTTGACAGAACTGGGTCAGAAGCCAAGATGAAGGAATTATGTCATGGAGAGAACTATACTGGCCTCGACTGCCATTCTGGTCCTCCAGCCTTTTGCCCAACCACATGCTCCTATAGATATATTCATTGAATGGTAATAATTCCAGTATGGAAATGCTGTGGTGCAATTCATCATAATATCCATGGCATTTAAATCAATGAGGCAGTGAGTGAGTGTGTCTCCTGTGAGTTTGTCTGTCCCTGTGGGCTGAGTCAGACAAGATGACATCCTCACCAGGGACCTTGAGCCTACTCCTCCCTCAGGACCGCCCACACTGTTTACCACCAGCAGGGCACAAAGGCCCACACACATGTACGACTGTGTATGCATGCACACACATGCATAATGGAAGAGACACACACACAGATTGGAAGTCCCTATTTTAATGGCTTATTGCTTGATCGTTTGCATACAGACAATGACAGCAAATTCAAGCACGCCTGATACTTTTGTTTATATATGTTAATATATATTAGCAGAAGCGTAGATGAAGTGGAATATAAATAGGATGGGTGTGGTAATTAATCATCATCTTCTCAGCCAGCTACATTATCTATTAAACAGCTGTACCAATCACAGAGACCTGTAATGAAAATGTCTCTCTAAATGAAGAGGAGAGACCAGCCTGACTCTTCCAGACGTACTGTTGTTGTCCAGGAAGCAGAGAGTGGCAAGGTGCGAATGTACGGTGCCACAAGCTATTTGCATGATTGCATAAACAGAAAATTAACCATTATAATGCAATTTGGAAACCAGGCACTGTTGAAGAACTGTTTTAAAAAGATGAAGCGTAGGTTGTACCCTCATCATGATCTAATTTCACCAAACCAATTACAGTCATAATTCTGCTGTATCACATCATACTGCAGTTAACAATGCAACAATAAAACCTGTTGGAGAGAAGGTGATGAGGCACGCAGCTGTTGCACCTGGTAACCTGGAATATATAGCAGAAAATACTGAGAGATGTTAAAGGTGGTGAAGGACTTCAGGGTTTGTATGAAGAATGATTTTTCATTGAAATCTTAAGCTCATTACAAAGTCAGCCTCAACAGCAATTCTGCCATGCCTACACTCACTTACCTTTTCGTTTGTCAAAATAAATTAAAGTCTTCTCCACATGTTAATATGGCTGTAAATATAGACCTTGTCCTGAGACACGTATTGTCTGTGCATTGTTGTGTCCCTCTTTAAACCTTTGCATCATTCACAGAGTGCAGGGCAGAAAAAAAGCCTTACTAATGAATGAAGAATATTTCAATGTCAGTAAAATAACATATTGTAGTGCTTCTTGGGCCAGTCTTTGTGATGCTCCAAGAACAGCACATATCCAAACATGCCTGCCCATACATAGTATGTTAAATGCATTTTTATTTTCAAGGTGTCAATCCATGTGACACTGTGCGGAGGTCACAGGAGGCTGCATTTGCACAAACAGCATAAATGAATATGAATTGGCTTTCCTTCCAAAATGACAGATTTCCTATTTCAAAAATCTGACGCTTTACAAAATAATTCCTGTCATTGAAGTGAAATTCATCAATGAATGATAATTTAATCACATTGAAGTTCGACAGCCTGTAATTACATTTTCGTAGAGGCTTTGACTGTGTTTGAAAACACAAGATATGTCTGTCACCTCCAACCCTTTTAGCCAGAATTCTTAGATATAAAAAATTTAGAGCCATTTTACATGGAAAAAAGAAAGAAAAACAGATGACTCATTCTGAAGTCAGACAGCTTCTGTATGTTTTATAGCAGTCCTTTTTAAAACACTGCCCCCTGCGGCCTCATTTCCCGTCAGATTCTCTCCTCCATTGAAACAATCACATTGGGAACCAGGCAATGGAAAATTATATCCTTTCGCTTTCATTCAGAGGGTGCAAAGAAGCACACTCTGTCCATCTGTGCTTCCATTTTCTAGAGAGAGGATATGAGCTTTTTGGCTTGTAAAATGAAGAGTTTTGAAGGACGAAAGCTTTTTGAGAACTTTATGCTCTTTTGACCTCTGGCAAATATTTCTGTCTTAATACCACAGATTTTGAAGCTTGAAGAAAAGTGTTGTTTTGTAAAATTTGGCTGGCACCGTGAACCATTCCCTTCAGCTAATAAAATGCAGTTACAGAAAACACAACTTTGTGTGTTGGAATAAATGTGTATTTAAAAGCCGATGCATCAGTAATGCTGATTCCAGCCAATGGTGCATATTCCTCATGCTGCTTCAAGAAAATAAGTATGAATATTGAAGTCCCGCTAAGGATGTGTCCTAATATCTTTTGTGACCCTGACCTCTGTATTGGTGCCAAAATTCCCACTTGTAGACAAGACATGTAAACATGTAATGGGTAGATCTTTACTTTCAAAAAACCGTCATGATCTCCTGAGGATGCACATTTCTGCTTTGCAGGAGCTTTCCTCTAAAGCCACTACCAGAACAAGCATTACACATTTAACCCCACTGCTTGTGGTTTGCACATGCAAAATATTGCAATACCAAGCTGTTTTTCCCCAACCCTGATAAGACTGGGTTTATGTGAGTCACTGAACACTTCTAGTCAAGCAGTCATGTATTATTTTTTGGAAACATCAATACATTCTTATTTTGGAGCCGCAGAATCGTACTACATTGTTTATATACAGGTACTGTATACAGTACGTGTGTTTGAGTGGATGTAGGGTACACACACTCTCTACAAGCACTCACATATAGCAAGCTAGCACAACCTGTCTGGCAGCACCAAACAGCACACCTGCTGACCTCGACTTTTCTGTCTCCCAACTGACCTCCATCTGCCTCCTTTAGGTGACTGTGAGAGTGTGACAGTAAGGGTGTGTGTGTGTGTGTGTGTGTGTGTGTGTGTGTGCGTGTGTGCGTGCGTGCCTGCGTGCGTGCGTGCGTGCGTGCGTGTGCGTGCGTGCGTGCGTGCGTGTGCGTGCGTGTGCGTGCGCACGGTGACGGCAGTCAGAGCTTAGGGCAGAGCGGTTGACAAACTGTGACTGTGTGTGTCCATCCTGTATGTGTATAAGCTGCCTTGGAGTGCCAGCTCAGTTATTAAAGTGGCACTGCCACAGTGGGTCCCTCTGCTCAGGTATAACGCAGCCACTGCTGCGGAATAACTGCGGGTCTTGTGGAGTAAAACTATCTCGACTCAATATTCACAGTGTTTAAGCCCCCTGCTCCTTCAGTGGCAAAGACTGACCAGGTGAATCCAGTTGAAGCCTTAAATCTCTCAGCAAAACCACTTTGGCCATTAAGGTTAGGTGTTGATGAAAGCAGTGATCCCTGGCATTTCCCCGTGGTTGGCTCCAAAAGAAAATAACCCTGAGGTGCTGCTATCATCGTGGCGTTTCCTATCAGCTATAAGCAGGACATTGCAAAACTTTTAACAGTCCCCTAAGCTTCTGGGTTTTGTGTAAAGAGGTTAAAATCTGTATGTGCAAGTTCAACAAATTCCTCCTGAGGCATTTAATGTACAAGTGGAGAAATGACTTGAATACATATGCTTGCTGCTTAACATACACAAAAAATGTTTTTCTCATGTCCTGGGATATTTGAATATCTTTCTCTGTGCTGTTTTTGTGATGCATTTCTCTCACTCACTGTACTGTGATTTTTACGGTTCTGTTATTGCCACTGTTACCTGCAGAATGTGTGAAGCCATGGTGGCTGTGCCAGCTGTGACTGTTTTTGCCAGACTGAAAAGTAACTCTGGCCTATGTATCAAATGCTTTCCCAGGAGATATACTAACACTATCAAACCAGTGTGCTCCCTAAAAAGATTAATGTTTAATCCTTGAGACACAACTACATTATTTTGGCTTTAACACAAATTTGGTCCTAATTCTAAAGTTACTCTGAGCAGCAGTAACTAATAACACACTTACTTTAGTGGAGCACTAATTATCTTCTCCTTTCCAAGGACTAAAATATTGCATTGTGCATTTGAATACATTATCCACACAGGTAAATATGTTAATTACACATATGTAAATATTTTCCTCTGAGCAGAAAGAGGAGAGAAGGCTGGCAGGCTGTGCACTATTCATCAGAGCAAACACCAGGGTTCTTATCAGGATTAAGGCGCGACAGCCAGGGTGCAATGCGTGGATTTAAACATGTCTTTGATGTTGCGTGAATGCATAAAGCTTGTATCCGCAAAACAGTGTGTGAATATGTGTGCCTTTAATTCTGCTTTACCCTTTAGAAGCACCTACATTTCAAAAGAAATCTATTACAATCCTATTCCCTGCTTCTTTAGCCTTTTGTCCAGCCAAATTTTGTTGACTGTAGTTCACACCAGGCAAATCCTTTATGTCTCAAATGCATCTCTATTTCTGATCAGATATAGCTTCACCACTCCCCATGTTTTATCTTTGGAAATCTGTAACAGATGCTGAACCCAAAATAGATACCTCCACTTTGCCGTAAAGAAAGGCATCATATGGATATTTGCATACTGAATAAAAAGTACACTAAATAAGAACGAAGAGGTTGGACGAAAAGTGAAGACAATGAGGAGTCACAAAGAGCGGCTTAGAGAGAAAGACTGAAAGATTCATGCAGGAATGGGTGGGGAGAGACGGAGAGTGGTGACTTGCCTTGAGGTCTGCCATGCAGCAAACATACAGCATTTACTAGGTGATTGCTCAGTGCAATTGAGGATGCCTTCATGTTTACACACCCCTGTAATGTAAACAGTTGTGGACTGGCACTGCTGAATGTGACAAGAGACATCTAAGTATTTTGCGAACTGCCATGTCTGTGCTTGAGGTTTGTGTAGGTTTTTGCAATAAAAGCTTTTTGGTTAAGGTCAGGGGGAGACCATGGTTCAGTAAACTCAATTTTAACTGCTGGTAGGAGAGGGGATGTGCAGTCTTTGGTGTCTAAGTCAGACAGGCTGTCTGCCCAACAACCCACCACCTTCATCCACTGCCCCCCTGACAGACTACAATAATTATTTGGACGGCCACAAGAGGTCACTTGCCAAGAAAAAAGGTATATTGTAAGCATTTGAATAAACCACAGAGCTCTCACGCTGTATGGAAAAGTATGGAATTTGATTTCAGTAATTATCTGGTCTGGAAATATTTTTTGTAAAAGGAAACCATACCTTTATGGCTGCATCCATCTTCATTTCCAAAGACAAACAAGCCTGAACACAAGCCATTGACGAGCCATTGTCAAATATGGTCTGAAAAAGATTCAAAGAAGTCTGTAAATTTGAAACTGCAAAAGTGAAAAAAAAAAAAAAATGTATGTATGTATGTATATATATATATATATATATATATATATACATACATACATTTTTATTATTATATATATATACATATATTTTTATTTTTTATACATGTATATGGTATATATATATATATGATAAACATGGTTAACATAATCTCTTTTGTATGATGTGTAATGTTGGTGTTTGTTTTTGTGTTAAGTTTCCCGTAAAGGGCAGCTTTGGCTCAGGAGATAGAGCAGGTCTTTGGGCAAGATACTGAACCCTAAATTGCTTTTGATGGCTGTGTTGTCATGTGTATGAATTATTAAAAATGAGTAGCAGGTGGCTACTTGTGTGTTAACCTCGGCCACCAGTATATGAATGTGGGTGTAAATGGGTGAATGTGACTCGTAGTGTGAAAAGCACTTTGAGTGGTCAAAAACAACTAGAAAAGCACTATACAAGTGCAGGTCCACTTAACATTTCCTGATACAACAATTGTTCGTATGATTCCCCATACTGCTATGATATGCCCTTGTCTCCTCTATTTACTCTTCTTTGTGCCATTGTCTACAGGAATACAGCAAAGCCAATTTAGTTTACCCACCACTGCAGGTGCACAATAATTTTCTTTTATTGGTCTTTGAGCCATTGTCTTTTTTTTTTTTTGTCTCATCCTAGTTGATTGGTTTGCTTTCTTTTCCCCCGCCTCTTCTCTTCTTCCTCGCTGCCTCTCTTGCACCATCACCACCATCTCTCCTCAGGGGGATCCCATGGAAATGTTTAATTGTTCTGAAATGTCTACAGTGGGCTGGACTAAATGACTCAGCATCCTTGTCTGCTGACATGAAAGTCTAATCCATTTTAGCTTCAGTTTGTTTGCAGTCATTCAAGGGCTTTCTTTCTTTTGAAGCGAGCTGGACACATTCACAGGCTCGGTTTTATTTTCTCATTCTTTGATAGCTCAAGGCTGTACATAATTGAGCCCGTTAAGATGTCAGATTAAAAGCAACCACTGCTACCCAGGTCTTTTTATGCTTATTAAGATATTTGCACATTTCCATTAGTGTGTGTGTGTGTGTGTGTGTGTGTGTGTGTGTGTGTGTGCACATGCGCTTGTGAGCTTTTGTTTTTTGCCCAGAGCACATGCAACACGCTTCTATATGAAGATTTGATGTTGCCTTTCAATTTGACACGCTCTCTGGTCAGTCCAGAGGTGTTCCTATGTGTGAGACTCAATGAGAATTACAAAACAAGGTTTCTCTGTATCAGGACTTCAGTGGATATACTCTATATGCTAACGTATGCTTCTCATGTTTTGATCTGCATTACAGAGCATGACAAACACCGCCTATGCAAAAGTACAGAATACATGAATCTCCACTTCAAGGTTAAATGGTTCCATAATGAATATGTTCGTGACCTGCCGGCCTTCAAGGATGTTCCACCTGAGTATTCTCTGTAAGTGTCCTCTCATTCTCACAAACACAGCCTGTACATATTTTTTACTGAACAAACAAAAGTATGAAGATACACTGTTAAAGAAATATATATATATATAGCATTTCACCAGTATTGATGATAACTATGATTTGAAAGTGAAATGCTGGTTTCATGTTAACGATACAAATATGTTAATGTGGTGTAAATATTCCAGCACTTCTTAAATCATTTCACTTTCTTTCCACTCTTGCTTTGTCACCCTCCCCCAACACCATCTGGTTGCTTTTTCACTGTCCATTAAGTGTAATTGCTCTTTTTATACACATTTGTACAGTAATTGTTACAGTTTCTCTTTCCACCTCCATACACTGCAGTTTTATCTTTATTTTTTTTTCTTCAAATTTTCTATAAATATCACAATAACATCTGCATTTGTATCTCAAAGGGAAAATAATGGTGTTATTGTCCTTAACAGCAGTGACAAAGTGACACTAAATGTACATAAATGAACAGGTTGCTTGCAACATTCAAGGTAAAACAAACATGGCCACAGGAAACGATGATGGGAACAGTCATAGCTTAATTAAAAGTGATTTCACAATTAAATTTAATTGGCTTTTTAAACTTTAACTAAGACAAATATAGATTATTTTGTATGTTTCAACTAAATGTCAACATAACGCATTTCAGTGTTCATTAATGTCAGTAATAATACATTGTTTGTGTCATTGGCAATAGCAACCTTTTAAAAATCGTTATAATAAGTGAAGTTAAAATACATTTGCATAATTGAGACAAAAGACGGCTGCCCAAAGACTGATCTCTGTGGAACTCCATAGGAAACTTTTTAGTCGCCCAACAAAGCATTTTTCCTGAGTTGAAAGAAAGTAATTTCATGTAAATCACATAGGTGCAAGGTGATCAAAATACCGTGTAGACTGAGGGAAAAAGGTAATGCCTGCACACTTACTATGCCAAACAAGTTTAATGAAGACAATGTTTCAATCCTACTTGGATCTTTGTCAGGTCAGGTCCTCAGGTTTCCTCAAAGCATTTTTCCCGAATAAACCTATTTTTAATTACTTTATCATTTGTAGTCAAACAAACGAAAAAATCATATTCCAGTGTCAAAGACACCTAACAGAAAAATCTGACAATGTGAGTGTGATACATACAAGACTGTAAGTGTTCAGATTAGTTTCTGATTAAGACTGAATTTGTATTACAGTCATGTCTGTGCAATCTGTGGTGGCAGTTTATTCCAGGAAGCCTTTAAACAAGCCAATCATAAACTGTTTTTTGGATCAGGAGACAAATTTATAGCCTAAAAGCATGTTTTTGTTCTTTTCACATAGCCCCGTTTTCCATTGTGCATGCATATTCATGTGCAGCAAAGCAGGGATAGCTGCAATGTAAAACACGTGTAATGCAAGCAGGGAACGCAATGCCCTCTTCCATCCTACCAGTCTATCAGAATAATGACTCCCCCTCCCCAAACACTGTCACTCAAACACCATCTCTTGCTGGATTGATTCATACTGTACACACACACTCACAGTCTTTCTCTCCAGTCTGCCTGTCTCTGTTCTCTTGCTCTGTCGCCACACCCACCTTATTTATTGGCTCTCCCTCCTGTACCAGATGCCCTTAGCCAGGGTACATAACCGTTTTGGGGGGACATCCGTTGCTGTGAGGACAAGCTCAGGCACTATTTTAAAAAAGGCAATGGCAAAGTGAAACAGACAGAACAGCATTATTATTCCACTAACAAATGTACTTCCTTACCCGACTCATCCGCTCCAGCCTGTCCTGTCCTCTGCTGTCCTCTGTCTGAGCCTTGCAGTCTAATTTGTTCACAAACTGAAACCTGATATCAATGTCTGCATGGATCACAGCCTTGGCCAAAACCACACTGAAATTTGCTAGTTTTTTTTTTTTTGGGATACCTTTTTGGGTGTAATCAATTTTTATCGATCTCTTAAATACAGTTGTTCCCCTATGATTTTTAAATAACTAAAAAGCTTTGGCCTCTGAATTGGTCTCATATACTAAACCTTGTTTCCCTTGGTGTTCCTGACAGGAGAGATAAACCAATGCTAAGAAAAGATATGATCCTTCAATTATACAATGTTTTCTCTTTTTAGGTGGTTTGAGCCATTTGTCATTCAGTGGCTTGATGAGA
Source organism: Plectropomus leopardus (assembly GCF_008729295.1). Lineage (NCBI taxonomy): Eukaryota > Metazoa > Chordata > Actinopteri > Perciformes > Serranidae > Plectropomus > Plectropomus leopardus. The sequence continues at coordinate 28,139,983 of NC_056463.1, forward strand.
ATGAAGACGTCGCCATGGATTTCCTCAATGGAGCTCTGGAAAGGGACAAGAAAGACGGAGTGAGTATAACGTTGAATTATTTCTCACTATGTAGCTTTTAATTTAACCAACAAAGCCACTTAAGGCTGCTCTCTTATTCACAAGGACAACCTGCTAGACTGAATTTACCTCTTGAGGAAGAAGCTATGGGGGGATAAAGAAATTTTACACAGTCAAAAACACTCCTCACCCAGAGACATCAAAAGCCAAGAATATAAATGAAATTCGAATTAAAAATTGATAAAACAGGAAGCATAGCATGATTTTCAGGGTAGTAAAATGCATGCGGATATTAGGTAATAATGACAAGAAATGGGCATGAGCTTCACTAAACAAGTTTGGCATGGAAATATTGCAATATATTGATGCGTCTTCTAGCTAAACATTGCATTGTGCTTTACATGTGTGATTTGTGTAACCCAGGGATGTCCACTGAACAATTTGAGGTTAAAACCATGATTTATCTATACTTAAACATTTGAAAATTAAGACTGCATATGACTTTTAAGTGAATCACGAAAAAGTGCAGGAATCCATATGTGTAAGAAATAACTCAATATATTTTTCAGAGAGTGTGTCATATTATTAGTGCACCTCAGCAGTTACTGAGCATTCATGCATTAAGGGTTAACTGCACACCTGCTACTGTAATTGGCAGTAAGTGGTCTGGATTTCTGCTCTGTAAGCGGCATAGTTATAAAGTAATTGGTACATTAATCGAACGGTCTTTTCACTGTGCTAAATTACTTAATAATGCCTCACTATTCTGAGGTGCTTAAAGCTCTTAAGATCTGACATTCTACATCTGCCTCTTTCTCTTTTTCCTTCTTCCAACCCCCGCCATCCCTCTCTCCACCCTAATGTTCCTTTCTCCTCTTCTCTTTCCTGCAACAGTTTCAGCAAACCTCAGAGCATGCCCTCTTTTCATGTTCAGTGGTGGATGTGTTTACTCAACTAAACCAGAGTTTCGAGATCATCAAGAAGCTGGAGTGTCCAAACCCACAGGCTCTGGCTCACTTCATGTGCCGTTTTGCAAAGGTCAGGCTCTTTGGAAAGCCCTTACACTGAACCCTTAATATTCCTGTGAGGAGAAATAACTAAAGAGTTTGTCATTGTTCTGAGGAGACACTGTAGTTATTTTATTCAGTTTGATATCATCTTGCTATTAGGTTGTGATGTGTAGGATTTAGGGGGATATATTGGCAGAAATGGAATATAACAGAATAAGTGGGTTTAAGTAGGTTTTTATTGTATAATCACGTGAAAATATGAACTGTTGTGTTTTCATTGCCTTAAAATGAGCAAATGAGCTGTTTATATTAACATAGGCAGCGGGTCCTTGTGCACGGAGTCATGTCGCAACCACCATGTTTCTATATTAGCTCAGAATGGACCAACAGTGGCCCCAGATAGGGCCATTCATGATTTTGCCTTTTGACCATCTGCAATGAGCAGCATCAGAAAAACACTGATTTGATTTATATGTAGAACTGCTTTATTGAGTGTTTTAAATCACCAGTCTATTTGTTCGGAAAGTAAGAGCTATTTGCGTTTAATATATGGAAAAACCCTCCTGAAAGTCTGGAACATAAAAAAGTGAGCACACATGAAGTTATCATACAAAAAGGGTAAGCACACAAGGTACATGGTACAAGGTACAAGGTAGATTTATTTGTCATTTTTCTTAAAATTGGTTTATGAAGAAATTAAATTAAAGTTGACCCTAAATCCTGCTCCTGGAGTTGAAGAGTCTCACAGTCTGGGGAAAAAAGCTGTTCCGTAGTCTGGTGGTTCAGTAGCGGATACTTATGTATCTTTTCCCACATGGCAGTAGGGTGAACAGACTGTGGCTGGGGTGGCTCCTGTCTTTCAGTGTCCTTTGGGCTCTGTGCAGACACCTCACTTCACCGAGGTCACTGATGCTATGTAGATGGGAACCAGTGATGTTTTGGGCAGTTTCAATCACAGATCTCACCGTCTTTGTGATCACCACGTCTTCAACACATTTGCTGATATAAGATGTGACATAAGATGCATATTCTTCAAGACTGATGTTGTTATCTTGAGTGGCAGCATCTTTAAACATTTGCCAATCTGTGCACACAAAACAGTCCCGTAGAGCTGCTGTCGCTTCATATGTCCACACTTTAACAGTTTTAACTGTTGGTTTGATCCTTTTTATCAGCTGACAATATGTTGGCATATAATAGCAAGTTGGGGGCAAGCGCTTGTCTACTATATGTCAGCATTAGATAAGCACTGATCTGTAAGGTGAAACTGCTTTGTTCTGTGTTTTTACCGGTTTTAATCACTGGGTCCATTTGTTTTCGAGAGAAAGAGACCACTTTGAATATTTTGGCTCGTGGTAACAACCTCCTAAACAATGAAAACTGAAGAAAACCTAACCTTGAGAAGACTTAGCAGGTTGCAATCTCACCCTCACTGCAAGATGCCATCAAATCCACCTAAGTCTTACACACCTTACCTTTTTTTGTGATTTCAAGAAATGCAATTATAAAACAACAAAAAATTCTGTAATTATAAGATTGTCTCTCTCTCCCTTCCTACAGACTATCAACAAAGTTCTTCTGCAATATGCTGCAATCATATCCAAGGACTTTCCTTTGTATTTGAGTAAGGAGAACGTGGTAAGTGCCCACTCAAAGTCTGCAAATGTTAATAGCAAAGGTTACATTGAGTGTTTTTGGTCCAAATGCAAATGTGGTTAGTCAGATGATGGTGTTGCCATGATGACTGTCTCTAACAGTGGTTTGCCTGGAAAGTGTTTCAGTTAAGAAGCCCAGTCTGCTCTAAGCTGAGTACTGCTCTGCTTTTTGTAATGCACTTAACAAAGTGTCTCTATTAACCGAAATGCAATTATTCATGTCACAGCCCATAGCTGATGAGGAGAAGTCATTGGTATTTTCTGGGCTCTCTGTCCATTGTTTAATGTGATGGATGACTAAATGCAGAGCCTTCTGAGTGGCCTAATTATCCTCACTGGTCTTTGAAGTTGAAGTGAGCGATAACACACAGGGTACTAGCAGAAGAGGCAGATGTTTCTCTGCAGTGTTGACAGGCTCATTACAATTGTCCCAGAGAAAACATGAAATGTCCCTCCTTGAGAGAGGACTGAACAGACAGATGATGGAAAAAGGGAAATAAGAGGCAGATGGAGCTGTACAGTGGCAGGATTATATCAAATTAAACCTAATCTCCAATTTGTTGGACTGTCACATATACAATGCATGTCTCACATCATAGCCATCTTTATCAATAATGTACTGTGTGTCTGTCTTTGCTGACAACAAACTGAAGCATTAAAAGAGAGCAGTAGTATGAGTAAAGACAAGGATCGAAAACAGTGTTCCCCAACTTTTGTGGCTCACGACCCCTTAAAGGAATACTTCACCCCCAAATGAACATTTTAAATCAGTTACTCACCCCTTGTTGCATTGAGTGAATTTATGAAGATTTTTTTTCTTGTGTGCCTCCAGTGAAGGAAGAAAATTCTAAATGAATTTAAGTCATACAATAGGTGTCAGTGATTAACAACATTAAAACCATATGAAAACATCCATTTACAATCTCTCACACAACTGATACAGTACAATTCAAGTCTAATTATCCAATCGTGGAAGCAGATGTCTGTTGGTATTAAGTGAGAGTTGGGGTAAACCATGGACAAGTCCCCAGTCAATCACAGAGCTGACACACATAGACAGAAGACCATTCACACCTACCGGCAATTGAGTTTGAGTCATCAATTAACCTAACCTGCATGTCTTTGGACTATGGGAGGAAGCTGGAGCACCAAGAGAAAACCCAGGCACGCACAAGGGGAACAGACAAATTCCACACAGAAAGACTCAAACTGGCCGGCAGGTTTGAACTTAACCTTGTGCTGTGAGGCAACCTGCGTGCCACCCCAAAAGTCACAGTAATAAAGGCAGTTTTTCATAAGGGAACATTTCTGTAATCATCTTGTGAACTTACAGGTTTATCTTGGGACCCCTTGGGGCATACCCAGGTTGGGAACCACTGATCTGCAAAGATCTGCTATTGCAAACATAGTGCTGTTGTAAATGTATTTCATGATATTGAAAGTATTTGCAGACAAACTCGTTATCTTGGCACAACCGTGTTCAAAAAGCAACACCCCAGTGAATACTATAAATCAATAAATACACTCTTGTGAAATAGCTTTCTTTTTTTTCTCTGTGTTATATGCAGTCTTGGGTGATGTTACAGCAGCCCTTTGGTATTTAACTGATAGTTTATAATATATCCAATGCGGGTGTTAGTGGACAGAATCCTTTATTCTATATATTTCACCCTCTCTTAAGCTAGAAATATATAGCCAAGGGAATCTCCATTGCTTTTACTCAGATTTAAATATCTCATCACTCTCATATAGATATGCTCATAAATCTAGTAGCGAGCAAGCCATTATGTGCTGCCGCTGAGACACTATTGGCTGCTTTGTGAATTGAAAGACACCAATCATCCTTCTCCTGTGGGGTGCAGAATTAACATTTTGGCACCATCCAGTACCACTATCATAATTTTGTGGTGCTGTGTGTTTGTCAGTTGTTTTTTGGGCAGATAATGTACATAATCTGTGAGTGACTGAAAACTCTGAAGAATTACTCACAGTCTCCATAAACAGCAGTGTGATTAATGTCTGTCATCTGTTAAACTTGTTGTGCAGCTGGAAATCGATAGTGCCTGACATACTCAGCGCAGACATTTCTCTCCCTGTTGTATTATGTATTGCGTTTCCCTGCTGACTGTCGATGTCGCGTGGGATCCAGGAAATCAAAACTGATGGATTTGACTGCTTTTGCCCTTCTGACGATGTGTTGCAATTATTTGGGCCAGTATAAAGCTTACAAACTGTTACAGCAGAATGTCAATAGCTGTAAGAAAAAGCAGAAAATTTAATGCACCAGGCTTTTCTAGGATGTCAACACCATTAAATATATATGATGTTCTTCACTGTACAATACAAAACAATCTAATTTATTTATTATTTTATTTTTACAGCCCTGCATCCTCCTCAACAACATTCAGCAGCTCCGGGTCCAACTGGAGAAGATGTTTGAGTCCATGGGTGGCAAACAGGTCTGTGCCTACCTGAGTGTGTCTGTCTACTGTGTTTGTGTCAGCTTTTGAGGCACTTCACTTTCAATTATACTGATAATTTCCCTCCTGTATTGAAAAGAGAGAAAGGGGACACATGAATTATTATAAAATATTACTGCAGTAATCTGCATTCTTCCACTGGAAGGTCAAAACACAAGGTTAGCTAAAGAACAGCGTCCCCGGGGATTCAAAGGATTCCGTGTCTCCCTGAAGGACACTTCAGCAAGGTTGATGCCAGTTTATAAAAATGCTTAAATTTTCATCCTTAGATCAGCTTCCCGCTGTGAAATAAATGCTGTGTCATGATTATGTAAATGATCATTTCCGATGACATTTATATGAAGTGAAAGTGAATTGACCCCAGATTGATGTGCTGTAAGCCTTCCCTCAGTTCTGCACTTAACCATGTAATCTGACCTGTAGTTTTGTTTACTAATATCACCTTTCGCGACTTCTTCCTTGCCTACAGTTCCTCAATAACTTCCTTTGTGCCCCGTGACTGTTTCCCCACCTCTAACCCTCCTTGTGTATAACATGTGTTGCCTTTTTGTAAATATTGATTTAAACCCTATAAATCTGTGTGTTTAGTTTGAAACACCGCTGAGTAGTTTCCCTGTCGACGTTTCAGTCTAACCTGAGAAGCAGCAGCAGCAGCCGCCGCTTCTTATTACTTACACGCATGTTTCTCTCCAGTATCTAACGCCTGTCTTGCCTTGCATTTTGTCTCCTGTCGTTGTGTCTTCTGTTTTCCCCCCATTTCCTTTCTGTGCTCTCTCTCTCTGTCTCCAGGAGGAGGGGGTTGTGTCCTTCTGTAAGGTGTGTGCAATAGGACTCGTCAACACCCCTTCCCACCATTTACTGAATGATACGAAAAAGCACGCCCCCTCCCCCCCTTGTGCCTTACCGCCACCCCTCACGCTCCTACGCTTCTCACCCCCACTCCCCCCAACCCCTCCAGCAGCATGTGCCACAGAGCATACGGAATCTGAATTACCCATCACCCCTCTGGACAGGCTGCTCAAGCTCACCATCCCCAGCGCTCTGGGGATAGTGGCTCAACCCACCCGATCCCATCTTTATTTTTAGCTTGCTTTTTTTCCGTCTGCCACTTCTCTATCCATGGCTAATTTAGAAGTGCGATATTTATTTTAGTTCGTTGTTACCCCCTTTCTTTTCTTTTTTTCTTTTTTTTTTTTGTCCCTGACGCAAAGAGTGGAGGCAGACGCTCGCCAAGTTGCTGGCTGTGGTTTTGATCATCTCTATCCATTCCCTAGGCTGCAGCCACAAAATGCTTCAGACAGGATTTTCAGACCGTGTTTAATGAGCTTCTCAAACACTTACAAATCTCTCCAGCTGTGCCCTCGGCTGAGGTGCTGCAAACCTCCCCGCAGTTAGCAGCTCTAGACCTGGATCACTCCCAGGCCATTATTGTCTGAAGACTAATGACACCACAAGTCTTAACATCCCTTTCAAAAAGTAAAATCATGCACATTGTTAATGGACAATCAGGTATATCTTTTAGAAGGACTTAAGTAATTTCTGTTGAATGCTAATTATACAGCCAGGGTGTTTTTCAGGTGAAAGTTTTCCATTAGTTTCCCTTCTGCACAGTAGCCTATTCATTACAGAATAGTTTCCTATCAGCAATTAACTCCCAGAGAGCCAATGTAATTACCAAGAGCTGTTATCATAGCAGTACCAATAACAGAGATTAGCATAATCTCTTACAGTGCCCACATTTATGGAATCGTCATGGAGTGATCTCCCTAGATTGTTATCAGACTTTATTTTGGGCGTCGTTCCGTTTGCTAATATACTTTTCTCACTTTAGCGATGGTGGTTTATTGGACCTTGATTTACTTGGCACTGTTTAGGACAAACTGTGTTTTGGAATAACAACCTGCCAGTGAGTAGATATTGTATTGTTGAAACAGGCAAAGGGAAGCAAAGCTGGGCTGCTGCTGATAGGCTGTCAGCCAGGGGAGAGTTTGTGCGCTCTGGAGGACTCCGGATGTCAGTCAGCATCAAGTGAAACTAGCTACCATGGAGGAGCCAGGTGCTCTGTTTTCCAAAATTGATGTTCACTTTGCATGAAGTTTTATCACCATAATGAAAAATGTTGTCAGTCATCAAGTGCAATACATACCACATACATTATAAGAATTTCTTGCTGTGTTATTGCTGTCGTTATAACATGTACAGCCTAAAGTGACAGTTCACTCCAAAATCGAAAAAGACATATTTTTCCTCTCACCTTTCGTGCTATTTATTAGTCTCAATTGTTTTACTGTGAGTTGCAGAGTTTTGGAGATTTCGGCTGTAGAGATGTCTGCCCAGACTCCAATAAAATGGAACCAGAAGACACTTGGATTGTGGATCCTAAAGTGCCAAAAAATACATTTGAAAAACCTAATAGTACTGTCTCTTTGCAGAAACCATGACCCAGTTACTTAAAATAATCCACAGACCTTGTTGTGAGCAGTTTCATGTAGTGGTCAAAAGTGGAATTGCACTGTCCTGGTCCATCACATGATTCCATGGGGCACAGAAGGACATTTTCCCATTGACTTACACTGGGGAAGAGACATCTGTAAATCAGTGGATACATTTTTTTGAGCGCGAAAACCCCTGCAAAATGACTAATTCAACTTTAAGGACTTGATCTGTTCACTCTGATACATTTAGAAAGTCGAGAGGAGCTGCAAGATTAAACATTTTATACCCATTCAAGTTAGCAGAGGTTAGCAAGTTTCTAGTGCGCATGTTCTGTGGGCCCCATGATGTGGAAAATCTGATTACTACTTAAGTATATTTATGTGGCATATACTGCAGAAATATTTTTTTTTTGCTTCATGTTATTGAGCAGCTTTCATAGGAATGAACGGGGTCCGCGCCTCAATGCTGCATCCAAGTCATTTAATACATCCATGGTATCAAAGTGCAAAAGGAAGTGTCCATGTACTGCCAGCTCACCTAGCAGTAGATAACAAGCTAACATTAAAGCTCAGCTGAGGAGGACACTATTAATGTTCACATCTCCTGCTGTCATGAGCACAAACCTCTCATCCTCGAGTAAATGCACGCTTTCTTCTGTACAGTGATACGGTTGGTGGTTGTAGTTTGGTGGAATGAAAATATTTCCTACATGAAACTGCCCACAACAAGGTCTGTGGATGATCTTGAGTAACCAGGTCATGATTTCTGTAAAGGTGCATTTCTGTTGAGTTTTTCAACTGTATTTTTTGGCACTTTGAGCACTACTTGCTGATTACCATCTAGTTCAGTTATATTGGAGAGAAAACAGGCATCTCTATGCCGACACCTCCACCACTTGGCAATTCCTTTTAAAATAGTTTTTTAACAGTGCAAATGCAGAATAAAAAACATTAGAAATGGGGTCTATTCATTTATATAAATTACATTCATAATTTTATTCCTGACATTATATCCATTTTTTTAACTGAAGACCTTCATTAACCTGACATTTCAGAAGACGAGTCTTTGTCATTTTCAAATTGCGTCACTTTGCAAGTCAAAGTAACTTTAAATGAAGGCTGTTCTGACAGGATTGCAGTCTTCAGGTATTCATTGGACTGAAGCATCAGGAGCCACACAGAATCACAGTGTTTTTCTTCTCTCAGAAGGTGACAGGTGCCTTGGTTTATCTAACAGCGGGATGAATTTCCTGTAGCAGCATTCCCATTAAGACACAGTGTTCTCGGAAAAAAATGGAGGACCTCAATTTCAGAGACTGCCAGGCAGCAGATTAGAGCCCAGTCTGAAACTTTCCCCAGGCCAAGAGGAACTGATAATATACCAGTGCCTACAGTATTTCACTGCTATCATTTGAAAAGATGTTATCTGTTACTCATAGAGTAAAATAACAAGTCGAACCTCTGGTCAATTTCCTCCGTGACAGGAAATCTTGCATGCTGCTGTCATTGCCATTGAGGTGAATAAGAACGCGTGCACATGTGAACACATGCACACACATATAAATCCATCCCGTTGGTGCTTCAGATAGAGGCATGTCTGCAGAATAACAATGTCTATAAAAGGTTTAGTTTACACATCCGCTTCCCAGCTGAGCCATCCGCCACTATAATGTGTGAGATGAGCTGCTCTATGGCTAAGCTTATCGGGTCTAATATTACGATCTGTTATGCATGTGGTGCGGTGCCTGGCCTCACACATCCATCTCAGGCACTGAGCCTCAGCGATGTGTGTTCTCCACCCCCATCCAAAACATCAATATTTGGACATTTGTACATGGCAAACGTAATGCATAAGACGAAGAGTGATACAGATGCACTCATAGTGCAGTAAGTGACACGACATACACTCTCATACACAACACAGCACAATCCAACCATGCATTTTCTCAAAACCACTCAGGAACACAAACATCTGCACACCCATCACATGCATAAATATGGCGCTGCAGAAACCCAAAACTAGCCATGCATGGGCACATACATGTTGTCAATCAATTTTTGCAGTTGTGTTTGTGTGAGCTTGTATTGATTATTCCTTGTAAGGTCGTGTCTGATATATCAGTATATCTTACTAGCTATTAAGGGACATAGTACATTAATTTAAAGAGGTATTGCTGCTGTGAAGATGGCCTTTTAATAAAACTAGAATGTCTATGCAGTAGAAAGATGCAAATACTTTTGAAATTGGTGCTACATGACCAGATAAAACAGAAAAAAAAGATCCTAGTGCTCAAGAGGTAGAAAAACTTCAATTACCAGAATGCATAGCGCTAAATGCTACACTGGGCAAATAAATGTTCCATCTGGAGGGTGGATGTAATGCACACTCTCACATGTGAAACAATAGCGGCCATCCAGAAAGAAACTTATGTTACAATTAAACAGTGAGCTACGACGTGTTTCTTAAAACATCTGAGGCGAAAAATATGCAACACAGTAATAGAATCTTGGTTTATATTTGATCAGTGCTGCTTAGTTTTACCATTTCATCTCAGTTTTTTAGGCCACTATTTTTACTGTGCAGGAAACAGTACGGTGCCCCCTTTCTGTTCACAAACTCTCGCTATCAAAGTTAAACCTGACACTAAAACGGGGTTCTAACAACATTTTAGATGAGAAATAAGCAACATAATAACAATCTTAATGTATATTTGATCAGCACAGCCTAGTTTTATCGTTAGATTTTATCGTTAGATCAGATTTGGGTCCAGATTTGTTTCTTGATTTGCTTCTGTATTCTTTGCAGTGGCTGCATGGATGGCTGTCAATAGGAAATTGCAGGAATACAGCCTGTAGTTTGAGCAACAGCCCAGGGGAGCAAGAGAAACTTGTGTCATCCGGCAAAATTTTGCTATCGGGGCAGGAGGGATATCTAGGCACTGGTTTGATAGAGGAAGGTTTACCACAGCTCATTTAGACTTACTACCCACATTGTTTTGATTCAAAGCGGGTTGAAAATTAGCCAAGTATCTCTTTAAGAGGCTTGTAGCAAAGTATAGCTACAGATAGTAATCTAGATAGAACTAAAGTCCTAAATAATGAACAAAATATTGGAAAGTTGTACACTAAATGGGGGGGGGCACGCAGCAGCAGTTTCCCTCTGGACCATAAAAAGTCCGTCAGAAGATTTCAGTGTCAGAACATCTGTAGATTCAAGGATTTGTGTATATATGGCAGCAAGCTTTATTCCCTGAAGATGTTAAATGTTGAGGCTTCCTGACAGCATACTCTCTCTACTGTAACTTGTATAGTAGTAGTGTACAAAATATTCCCTTTTGAGAGACCACTATCAGGCTGCCTCTTTGCTGACACCATGTCTCCTGACTCTGCAAGCAGTCATCATTGCAGCGCTCGGAGGTGAGCCGTCCATTTGTATTCAGAACGACTCACGGCACAGGTGGCAGGCAGAATGAGTGGGAGGCCACCAGTGAGGCAGGTTACCTCTCCTCTGTGCCTGTTGTCCCCCCTCTTCCAAATGCCCCCATCCCAGTTGCGGCAGAGATTCAGAGCTCTGGTGAGTGTGGGTTAGTGAATGGAGTGTAATAATGTAGTAACTGTCTGTCTCACCCTGACAGCTGGATGCAGAGGCCAGTGATCTGCTAAAGGAGCTGCAGAATAAACTCAACACGGTGCTGGATGAGCTCAGCGGAGTGTTTGGCTCCAGGTGAGCATTAGTCAGCGTGTGCGTATGTGTGTGCGTGCGTGTGTGAGTGAGTGGGTATGGTATTGTTTTCATTAAGCCTGATGTATCCATTCATGTCTTGTTCTTTCAAAGGAATAGTAATACAAGACTGCTTAGGTATTGACAGACATGTACTCAAAATATAATTGACTTGAACTCTCGCTGTGCTTTATGCTTAGTGAGCACAGCAAGTTGCTAAACGTTTCAGCTTGAACAAAAGACACCCCTCATAGCAACTTTTCAATAATCTGATGGGACCAGCAGGAGTGCGCTACACAACTGCTGCAGAAAAAAATACGAACCCAGTAACAAAGAATTGTTCTTTTTCATCACACAGTTTCAAAGGTGTGATCGAGGACTGTGTGAAGCAGATGAACCAGGAGCTCGTTCAGATGAAAGGCCCGGCCAAAGGAAGCAACGCTGCCATGGATGCAGAGACTGTCCTCCGGCCTCTCATGGACCTCTTGGATAAAAAGTGAGTATATACTGAATGCAAGGTCAGAGTTACCTCTAACATGTGGGCCAGTTTTCAACTTTGGTGTTCAGTAAGTGTGTTTCCATTAATTAAAAAGTTAAAAGGCTCAACCATTAATATCCATCAAGTTTGCGCATTTTGGCATTGAGGTGACGTCAGAAATGAATCTCAATCAGTAGACAAATGAAGTTAAGATAATGTTTAATACAGAATATGGGTCAACAAATTAAGATATGATTTGTGCTGATTGAGCTTTAATTTAAAAAAAAAAATTTTTTTTTAAAATCTTTGGCACTTGGACGCCATAAGAGATTTTTGTGATCGAAAGACATCTGAGCGGCATGAATATAAATCCCCCCATGGAGCCCAGACACTGGTGGAGGTGGTGGTGGCAGCTGATGGCTGACTCTGAGGCTGATGACCTATGAGGTTGATGAATCCAGAAAGACTAGGCGATGATGGGAAGATGGAGGGTGTGTACAGCATGAAAGAACACCAGGCAAAAAGGGAACCATATTTAAAATGAGCAGTAAGATGATAGGCTAACGGAGAGGGTGTGCTATTGGTTGACTGTAAATCAGCTGTACAACATTTGATTACTCATTTGACAGCCCTGACAGTGACATCTAGATATGTCTTCCTGACTGAATGTTTGCTAGAGCTTCATTTCAATTGACATAATGTACTTGTTTGGTGTATAGTGTGAGGAAAACAAGACAGGATACGAAAAAAGTTTGGATGGGCTCAATCTTGGAACCAATTGGCTATTGTCTGACAAAGATAAAATCTCTGGGGGCAACAGTCAATATTTTGGGGGTCCCAGTGCATTCAGCAGATATCCAGGCCACAATTTCCTCTTCTGTGTGTTGGATATTGTTTACAGTTCAATCAGCAACTTGAGACAGGTCAAGACAACATTTTGACTAATCCCTGCAAACACATATCTGCATATGAATGCAGACAACATTGAAACAAAAGCTAATAAAAAACTAAATCATTGTTGTACATAGCTGTGGGGCTCTGAGATTGAAATTTAGCCATCACATTCCACCTCTTTTGCGCTCCACATGGACTGTTTACCTGTATACAGCCAAATCTGGCTCAAACATGATTGGGCAATACAACTCAGACTGCAAACAGAAACTAGAACGTAGATATGCAGATATCTGTTTAAAAAAATTGGATGGTCTAACAACAGCTGTCCGCAAACTTTGAAAGTGTACTTTTTTAGTACTTTCACTCATTCCTTTTTTGCTGCTTGTATTATTTCAGTAATATTACCAATGATAAAACAAAGCTCTTCCTAAATGACAGGCCAGTCCCACCCCTCATTCAAACCGGCTGGTGTCAAAGTTCAGTCAGATTGAACAGCACTTATTACTGTTTTTATTTCCAGATTTGATAGATAAAGAAAAGAATTCCAAATAAATAAGCGCTATAATAAGCGCTACCATTTTACATTTGTTTTCAAAAGAAAAGAGAGGCCAGCATTATCTGTGAATGTCGTTTAATTCAAGGGACTGTTTTTACTTCTGTTGTATTCTTGAAAGAACCATAGAGACAGTGTGGTTCAGCGGAGCTCTGGGAATCGCTCTCAACCGTTTGTCAAAGCAACATCGAGGCCAATGGGGTATTACAGGGAATCCTCTTAATGATATGGAAATACCAAATCCTTCCTCCTGTCTCTGAGACCCCTGCTTGCACAAAAGGCTGAGATTAAAGCATAAAGCTGCAGCATTTATTCTATGAGTCACAGGTGTTTTTCTTTATTTAATCATATTATTTGTGAAGGCGTCATCACTTGGATTCTTCAGCCACGTTGGCTCAGTTTGAGACATGTGCTTCCACTGTTGACCTGACAAATGCCCTTCTTTTGCCACTCTGCAGTTTGATGTTATTCGCCAAGATCTGTGAGAAGACTGTGCTGAAACGAGTCCTCAAAGAACTATGGAAAATTGTGCTGAACACAATCGAGAGAACAATCGTTTTGCCTCCACTGAGTGACCAGACAGTGAGTTTGATCAATTATCCGTCTCTTTCCCATCTCTATCACTCTTTTCATCTCTTGGCCCATGCTCCACCTCCCTCTTCTTCTCCACCTGTCTCTCTTTCTCTCTCTCTTTCAGCTCTCTCATGCTCCATCGTAACACACAAATAACTGTACAGCAGATGAAACAACATGGCAAATCTAAATCTTCACTCATGGGTGAATTGTTTTTCTTTGTGGTATAATTGACATTTTTTTTCATCTCAGGAATGTTTTATTTATTGTTTTGTTGTTTTTTATGAAAACATGAAAGTGAAGTTTAATTGCCATCATATCAGGCAGTTTTTAAACATTTCCATCTCTCTGTCTTCATTTCCTGTTGCTTAGTTTGTTCTTACAATCATCTCTTTCATAACCGCCCATTGAGTGTTTCCAGTTTTTTTTCCTTGCCTAACAGAAAAATATCTATCTGTCCAACAGCAAGGAGCTCAGATGATCTTCAATGCTGCCAAGGACTTGGGACAGCTGTCCAAACTAAAGGTAATCTTTGGGCTAATCTTAGCTAAGCTTAGATGACTCCTTGTCATTTCAGTAAAACATGGGATCTCTAAATATGCTGAACATGGATTATGTTTTCAACTTTGAACAGTTGGAATTAAAGATAAGACAGAAATACTCAGACTTTTTGTACTACAAGAAACTCACTACAGTCTTTTTGTTGAAAGCCAGACATGTAACCAAATGTCAGCATGAATAACATCATGACAAACTACCAAGAATATAAAATAGATGTCTTTTTCTCTCTTATCCACAGCAGTGTTCATTTTATTAATGAAAATTATGACTACGTATGTTTGTCAGCGACCTTTTTTGCCATGACTAGGACGAGATGATGATAAGATGGCACTGCCGTCATTTAATACTAACTGTGACTAATATTAACATGTAATATAGGTGAAAAAAGATGAGACAAAAGTAGTTTACAAAAAGATAGAAGGTAGATTTATTGGTTATTGGTACAATTGTCCTTGATCCCGCTACATCTTTGGAGTTGAAGGAGGAGTTAATTAAAATCTCCAGCTACTATGAAGATTCTGTCCGGTTGGTTTGGCATGTTGCTGCAGATGGCATCATTCAATTGCTGCAGTGCATTTTTTTAATTTGCATCAGAGTCTTGTGTCCTTATGGCTCCCATCAAGGTCCACCCATCCAGTGCAATAGCTTGATCTGGGATGTTAGGGGTTAAACATGTCTCTGTGAAGATGTGCGCATAGCAGTCCCCCATCTCCTGCTGCTGAGTGAGCCTCAATCGCAACTCATCCACTCCACTCTCTCTAGAGTAGAGCAACAGCTCTTGGTCCAAGTCACATCAGCCTCGCCCTGATGCCGGCTCTCCTCCCTCTCTTTCGCTTTCGGTTTGGTTTCTCTCCTCTGGTCTGGCTGGCTGCTCAGCATATGCCATTTGTAGGGATCCTCTCACGGTCTACTGCATTCAGTCCAAACCCCACACAGCTTTTTCCAATGTTGATACGTGCTTCTCTATCGTAGAAAAGTTGTCCCTCAGCAGAAGGGGCCATAGTGTCGAAAAAATAGAAAAATATAACAAAAAAGTAGTAAAGATTTGAGGAGCTACAGGATGCTGCATCTACATGCACTGCCATTGTCATAGTCAACATTTTAACATAGTAAAGTGTTACTGAAATCTCTATTATACTGACTAAAATGTTTAATATAATCTGATGACTAAAAAAGACTAAAATGTCAACAGCTTTTATTGACTACCACTATACTAAATAAGTTGCAGTTTTATTTGACTAATATCAGACTAAAATGTACAGACTTAGTCAACAAAAACTTGACAGAGAAAAATACAGAATGAGGTTGACTAAATATGGTTTAAACCCTTGAAGATGTTTTTTACATGGTTCTAAGATTAACAGATAAACATAGCTGACAAAATTTACACCAATCCACAAAATTGTCAATCCAAAATAGTTTGGATGGACATATACTAGTAAAATGATAAGTTAGCATCAGCACCTCACTGTGCACTTAGATATACTTTACCTAAAAATCTGGATTATGTCATTTGGAAACATAGTTATGTAAGCTACTGAAGGCTTTTGCATTGTATAGTAACTCAACACTAGCCAGGCTGATATCTAATTGCTGATGTGACCGGAGGATGTTTAATCCCTTGAGCTCTGTGTAGAGAGGCATTGGAACGGATCAGTGGTTACACTGTGGTTTAACTAACAACAGTGGTATGACAGTACCTCAGAGAGGTATTTTAGCTCTGAGTCATGCAGGAGGATCCAAACTGAATGAGTTTATCTGCATTAACGTGTGTGTAATTACCTGTTGGTGTGTCTGCTCTGATTTTTATGTTTTGTGTGAGAAGAACACAGATGGATGTGTTTCTTTCTTTCTCCCAAAGCATTGAAGTGGTTTCCTCATCATCCTACTATTAATTATACTGACTAATAATCTTCAGCTTACTTGACTGAATTTTTTTTTTTTCATGTAGTCAGTATGTCTTGTTTTACTAATAGCTACATCCTCATTTAGTTTCAGTTATATTATATTGTACTATATTATATTATAAACATATTACACAGGAGTTGCAAAATGAATACCTGTCAAATTACATTTCTGTTGCAGTGACTCGTGTAGTGGCATGGATTGGTAGCAGAGTTAGTCAGGCTGATATGGTGTTTTTCAGAAACAAATAATTCTCTGTGCCAAACATTTTTCACTATCATGTCCCTTGAGCCTCACAGATCCCATGGTCATTTCTGGGCTGCACTTATCTGCCTTAGCACATGTTACACAGGAGGATTTGTAGTGCTTTATCTGCTTTCACTCCTAAAGTTGGCAGAAAGGCAACCATTTCTTTTAAAGAATATACAATTCTGGACTCACAAGTGATAATATTATAAATCAAGGCAACAATTCTATTAAAAGTTGGATTAGGCAGTTTTTATTTGGCATGATTGGAAAAAATCCCATTGTAAACTTTGAGCATATTGTCATTCAGTGGCTCTGTTTTCAGATTTTTTTTTCATGACAGGAGACTTTGGCCAAACATAAGTCATTTCAGAGAGAGGGTGATCCTATTGGTTTTTCTTCAAAAACCAGATGGGCATGCATGTCTCTGCATTGAAAGCCTGATTCCATGGTGGGAAATCCTGCAGAGACAGTTGTAATTCCAGCATTGGCAACAACTGCCTACAATGCAAAGCAACTAAAAAAAGAAAGACAGACTTATCAAAAATACTTGAAAGAGGGTTAGACAATAAAAGGAATAAAACACGTTCTGATCGCCAAAGTATTTCAGAGATGGAAAGGAAACTTTGCTAATAGCTAAGCCTTTTACTAACTGCAGATAAAGATTCATAGCTGCAGCCTTTATTTCACATTTATGTAGGTCTGACAAACACTCACTAGAGCTTCAAATCACAGTGCGTCCTCCGCCTCAGTCATTGCTGCTATAGACCACCCCACCTGGAGGAAAGCAGGCAGCAGGTCCGACAACAGACTCTAGTTAGCTCAAACCCTAGCTCCAAAGTACAGAACAGCACCGACTCATCGCTTGATCAGCAATCTCTCTGTTGCCACCACTAGCTCTAGTGGTTAAACTCAGCGCTGCCACTGGCCACCTACCTGTTGTGTCACCCGGTGCTGTGGGGTTGGCACTGGCTGCATTCGAGCTGCTACAGCCGCTGATCAAAGATTCTTGTTCTCAAAAGTCCGTTTTCTCAGAGGTCCTCTGGGAGCTACTGCCCGCTCTCCCTCCAGCAAAGCAGAGAGTGAGGTCAAGGGACGGTGAGGGCAGAGCTGCAGAAGGAGGAAGGAGGCCCCTTTTTCATTAAATAACAAGCCTGGTGTCTGTACATCTGCATTGTGGCATTTTCATTGGAGAGACGTATTTCTTCCAGCTTGCAGCCTTAAGTTAATCGGGGGCTCGCCATTACATTGTTTTCACAGAATGGGGAGATTACTGGAATTGAGTCAGTACAAACCAAGTGGTCCCAGTGCAATTTTGGCATCAAAAACAGACAACATCTCAGTGCAGATGTTGATGAAAGCATTTTCTTTCTCACACCAGCTCTTTAAAATCTGTTTCAAACAGACTTGTGGTGGATAAAATCTATATTTCATTATGAATGAGCACAAAAAACATATATGTTTGTGTTTTTTTCACCCTTTAATTTGAGTGACGATGTGTGCATTTTCACACATTGCACATTGTGCACAACTCTTCGAGTGTGATGACTATGATTGAATCTTAGCAGCTAACATCAAGACTTGTGTGTTAAACACAAGGGGCCAGATATGTGAAACTTTGTAGATGAGGACCAATGTCATAGCAGTGTTTGCATCAGTGATTTAGTTTTCTCAATGCTCCTTCTAAATCTAAAACATTGATGTCATTTTGTCTATGCTTTACAAGAGAAACACCTGGGAAATAAGGTGGTGCCAGAAGTTACTTAGCTAATCAATTCATAAATAAGGAAAACGTCTGTTAGAATTGACAAAAAAACATTTCTCATGATTAAAATAGATTTTTTGAAACACAGCAAGGCTCAATTTTATCAGACACTCTGAAGCTTAAATGACTGCAATTGGTGCTGTTTTGTAAACAGTCTATGCTCGATCTCGAGAATTCAAAGCATTTGAAAGCAATTTGTGTTCCTGTTTTGCCAAATGTTGAGTGTTTTGTCTTGATCTGATATGCCTCCAGGAGCATGTAACTCGAGAGGAAGCCAGAAGTCTGACTCCGCGACAGTGTGCAGCCATGGACCTTGTGCTTCCCACCATCAAGGTGAGTTTATGATGATTATACTGTTGGTTGCACAGCGAGACACCTGGATGGCAAAACTTGACTTTTTGAAAAGACAGGAGAGGCTGCATAAGGTATGGCAGAGCAGAGATATGCAAAGTGATTTAAATGACAATATTGTAAATCAATATATACATATATATATGTCCAGTGTGTGTGTGTATACATACATACATATATACACATATATATATGTATATATTGATTTACAATATTGTCATTTAAATCACTTTGCATATCTCTGCTCTGCCATACCTTATGCAGCCTCTCCTGTCTTTTCAAAAAGTCAAGTTTTGCCATCCAGGTGTCTCGCTGTGCAACCAATATATATGACAAAGCTGACAAAACATGGACAGGGATAGTTGTAATGTTTCAAACGCTCACACACTGAAAAGCATTTACAGTATATATTTTAATGGAAAAAACATACTTTAACGTGTGTATATTTTTTATTTTGATGTCATCTGACTAAAATGGAGAGAAACATTTTTCTTTAGTCACTTCACAAATCGCTAAAGACACTTGTGACGGGGGCTAGTATAAATTGTTCGAAATCTCCACTTTACAATAGTACCTCTATTTCCTTGATGTTTTCTGAATGAGACACAGTGTAGTTGCAAGAAGACAATGTTCCTGAATCAAAGTGCTCACAACATGCTTGAGAAAAAAATACCATTATAGTTTGAAAAACACAATGCTGTCTAGATCCATCTGATGAGACATAATTAATATCAAGGAATATGGAAAGATGCCCGAAGCTTCTCAGCACAAGAAAGTGTGAAAAGCAGCGCTGCTAATTTACTGCTATATGACTGTTTGTTGTAAAGGGATATGAGACAATTTCAAGACCAAGCCTCAGTTCTACAGGGACAAGAAAAGAGTTATGGTGTGGTGCCACTGGGGGAACACTGCATCATAAAGTGCTGAGGAAACTAATTGATTTTTGCAGTCTCCAAGGAAACTACCTGCAGGTTCAGATCAATCATGTCTCTGGAATTCAGTTAATCAGTATTCCAATGAGAACAGTCAATTAACGCAGATCAGTAATGCCTTAGGAGAGTTGGCCGACCAGATTAAAAACTGCTATTAACAGGGCTACATCATATTTTTTTATATATTGCAGGAACAACAGCTTTAAACCTGTAATCTCTAAAAGACAAAAAAATAGGAGAGATGCATTGATAGAGGACCAAATATGCTGCAGTTATTGACTCCTATGGATATATATCATTAGCTACTAGTGTAAGAATAGTACATCCAGCTGTTACCTTAAATGTACACATGGTATTAAGGAGCCAAACTTATATAAATGCAGTAGAGTGGCTTGTACACAGAACATATACTTGAATATTTGGGCATGAGTGCATTTAGTGATTATCCCAATAAAAATATTTAATCCCGACTGAACTTAAACCTGTGTAAACTGATGGGTAGGATAATGGGGAAATGCACTGGGCCATAGAGCAGTGCATGTGTGTTAGCAGATGGCATGCATGTGATAGAAGACGATGTGCACTCCATTTGACTGATTCCCAATAATGCACCATTCGTTCCTTTCTTTGAACTCTGACCCATGAGTGATTGTAGAAGAGAGGCAGCTTTTTCTTTCCCACCAAATCCAGCTTTGTTGTTCTAGACAAATTAGTGGGTTTATGTATGGACTACACATGTAGTGTATTTTAGGAAAGATGCTGCTTTTCACTTCAAGAATTTATAGAAAATAAATATCTATATCACCTGTTTTTTTCTGTTGTCAGACATATACTGTATATGGAAAGTAATATGGGAGTGCCATAGACTCAGAAGGAGTGAAATTTCATGTGGTTCACAACAAGATACCACCCCCTGATAAACCTCGAGGATAGAGATGAAAGAAAAAAAAATAATGAATGACATAAGGATAAAAAGAAAAGACAAGGAATGAGGAACAAAAAGAGGAATAAATTAAATAAAGATTTGAAGAATGTAAGGGAAAGGAGGGAAAAAAGACAACAGTGATGAAATATAGGGTAGATGGCAGTCTGGCAGGTAATTTTGCCGGAGGCAGGGTGATATTTTGAGCATGTGGGGTGATTCTGCCAGGTCGGCTGTTCTTTTTGCCAGAGGGAATGCAGCACTGCAGCCTAGCAGTAACACTATGGATGTCTTCTAACATGGAGCAACACTTCCCTTGACCATTACACTTAAGTGCATCAGTTTTTTACCATGATGGGGTAATTAGAATGGCT
The DNA here is from genome assembly GCF_008729295.1 of Plectropomus leopardus. Classification (NCBI taxonomy): domain Eukaryota; kingdom Metazoa; phylum Chordata; class Actinopteri; order Perciformes; family Serranidae; genus Plectropomus; species Plectropomus leopardus. Next base: position 28,160,877 of record NC_056463.1, read on the forward strand.
CTTTGAATTGAAATATGCACAATCACAACAATAACATTAGAAAAAAATTAAATACACATGTAAATACTGAACTCTACTACTGAACTTCTCTCTGGAGTATGTTGCTAAATCTTTAATACTGGCAGATGAGACCATTGTAATATATTTATATATTTTAAAAAGTAAGCTAGACTTGTGTATAATTGCATTCTACACCCCAAGGATACTCAACCTGCTTTGCCAGCTTTTGCAAAATGACAGAAAACAGGGGGGGAGTTAATAAACAAACATTAATAATAATTTATAAATAAATAAAATAAATTAATTGACTTTTTAAATCTGTGCTGTCCTCTCTCATCTTTGCTCAGAGACGAGTTCAGTCGCAGCAGCCCAGCACAGGTCAGGTGCACACAGGGACATTTCAGGTTTAGCCAGGACTTGTTGGGGGGTCCAGGAGATCCTCACCTGACACGTCTTTTTTGATAAACCAACTCTATTTTGATGGGTTTTTTTCACTCCATATTTACACCTTACCATTAAAAAAAAAAAACACACACATTGTGAATCTTTTTTTCATTGTAAATTAGAAAATGGTTTGTGGGCCACTGGGCACCCTATTGAGGGCCAGATTTGGCCTGCGGGCTCTGAGGTGAGTATCACAAATACATTTTACAAAAAGTACGGCTATGTCATTATTTACTATAAGCTTAGCCTTAGTTCCAAAATTAGTTTGCGACAGAAAGTATACACTTTTTTATATAATATATTTGTTGTTTGCTGTGGGGTAAATTTCAGATTAATTACAAGGAGTTTCCCATTTAGTGTGTGATTTCATTTTCTTTCTCTGGATAAACTGAACATGTGACCCACCCCCTGCGTGCCAGATTATGTATAGTTCACGAGAGGCATATGTCAGTCAAAAATTGTGACTTATGAGTCCTTAAAGAGGTAGAAAACAATGCCTCTTGCTGTGCTGAGTCAGTTCCAGGCCTGATACCAGTCAAAAAATAATTACCAGACAAATCCTATTGGGAGCATCTTGCTATATGTGTTAAAGATCAAATATCACCTGGCAGCAATATACAATTTGTAGACCTTGTTTCTATCGGCAGTATTTTATTGCCCAGGGCCTCTGGTGTACATTAACTTTTTAACTTAGATCACAACAACAGACCCTACAGTAACTCCCCAACAAATACTCCTTTGTTCCTATAATATTCATGTGGAGAGATCGCTAAACACATAGGCACAAAAGAATAAAAGCTATGAAGGGTTTAGAAATGTGTCTCAGAGCACTTTCATCTTCACTTCTTTTCAGCATCCTTAATAAGATCTGTCCGTGGCCAGCCTCCCACCTTCCACATGTGGGAGTGGTGACAGGGTTTGAAAAGAAAACACAGCCTTGTCTGTCCTCAGCCATCAGGCTTATCAGCACAAATGTGCATTAACCATCCAAGCATGGGTTTCAGATTTAAATACCTGGTAATTAGCTACAAAAGTGGCTATTACTGCTGTCTCTTGTCTGGTCTCTTTATGTGTTTGCGCCTCCTTGTTAAATGCACATAATCCTAGGCTGTTCTCTCAGCCAACTGTTGTCGTGTATGAACTCAAAAGAGGCTTACAGTATGTTTAAAGTAATTTCAAAGTTTCTGTTCACCTTGGGAAATTATAAGTCTGAGCTTCTTGTTCCTGTTTTTTTTTTTTCAGCAATACTTCCATGCTGGAGGAAATGGGCTGAAGAAAACCTTCCTGGAAAAGAGCCCTGATATGAAGTCCCTCAAATATGCTCTCAGCCTTTACACTCAACCTACAGATGCCTTGATCAAGAAATATATATGCACCCAAACCTCTCAAGGTAATGAGCTCGCTAAGGTCAGGCTCAATTAAGTTTCAGTTCAGGGAGTGGAAGTGCAGTGATGATGCGTAGATGCAGAGAGCACAGATATGAGGGACTCAGAAACACTGAATCAATCAAAGCAGACTGGGCTTTCTTTTAGGAGGGCTTAAAGAGGCAGGCACTAAAACAAAGCATTTCAGACATAGAATGAATACAGGTATATTCAGACAGTATTAAAAAAATAAAATCTTCTTTTGAACATAAATGCATGCAAACATGTTCACCTCAAAAGGTGAAAGACAAGTAAATACCTGACAACAAGCATTACATTGGACCTTTAACACTTTCTGCAGACACTAGTTAGTAAGCATATTCTAATTAAACCTGATAACCTCTGTTAGTGAAATTCAGAATGCATTTTTCTCCTGTTGATGCATTATTTTGTCTGTATAACAGCAAATTCTTTAAGTAATAGAAGGAAAGCCTTATTTCCACCAAATCACCAGCTGCTCCTATTGGTGTTTGGAACTGATTGAAAATAATGTGACTCCAGTCTGGGCTCGCTTTAAACTCAATATAGTTCTATTTCCATCGGCCTCCTTTACTTTACAGCATGTTCTGAGCATCTGTGTGTGTCACTTATTTTCTTTAAGTTTATATGTGAACTGGACAATGATTGCATCCATCCCCTAATCTCTCTTTCACTATAAATAAATACAAAAAACAAGTTTTCAGTGGCATCTTCACCCCATGCCCTTAGGGGCCTGAATGCATAAAAACACTGTCATGACAGATTTATATAAAACATATGTGGTGTAAATGTATAAATTCCCTTGTGTGATCTTTCTCTCCGTCATCAGCGACCCACTTTCATGTGTTGTTTTCACATTCATCCGTCTCTATATAGAACTTTTTCCCCATCTCTCTGTCTCTCTCTGTCACTCTTTCTGTAACAAGGCAGAAATACCTTCAGGTGTCCGGAGAGATTCGAGAGGGAATTCAGCCCAGTGGGGCGTTGAAGCTTTAAGCTCCTGGTTGCCTCAGTGTGTTCAGCCTTGCAGAACGCTGCATAGGCAGGCAGCAGGAAAACAGAATGGCAATGGGAGAAAGCTAGTCAGCCAGGCAGTCAGCGGGCCCAACCAGCGCTCTCGCTCTCACTGACTGGCAGATGGGCAAAGACGCACAGCATTTCACTGCGTGCTATTTTGAGATGGCTCGATGTGTTTCTCCTCTTCCTCCCTCTCTAAATCTCTTCTCTCATCCCTTCCCCCCTTCCGAGTTGACACCATGTTGTCACTCTTTATCTGCGGTGGTCTAATGCGATGCCCATAAGTGGAGTTAGTGAGGTGGTAGATGTGCATTAGGTCAGTAAACAGTGTAGGGATGTGCTGATGCTTGATGAAGCACAGTGGACACTGTTTCATTAATCACCAACCCCTGTGCTCTGACACATTTAGACCATGCCATGCTCTGGTCTATTCCTGCAAATTGTACGCATGGAAGCACACGTGTGTTCTGTTTGTTTGGGAGCAGGCTGAAGCTTTATAGTTGCTTGAAACTACAGTGGAAATACATTGCTTACATTAATCAAGACATATTTCTTTATACAGTCATTTCATGTGAATATCTTACAGATTTCTGCTCATGAAGTAATCTTCTGTTGATTTGTCACTTTGTGTGATTGGGTAACATCTTTTTTTATGTTGAAACAGCAAAAGGGGAAAAAATTCAATGAATTCAACTGCAGCTCTGCAACAATTAATGCTTACACCTCACCTCTCTTATCTGTTACCGCCTTTTGTTAGCATTTCCCTCACTTAATCTGCTGACCCTCCTCCCTGCCACCTTTGTTTTATCTACTTTTGCTTTCCTTTATCTTCCTTATGTGCCATTCATCTTACAAGTGGAGTGCCTGTCCACACTGAACCTGTTTTGAACGGGCCAACTTCAAACTCAGAAACTCACACAAACCTTTCATGGCACCAATGACAAACTTAACATTTACCTATTTATAGAAACAAAAGTGCTTATTCTGAAAGTTATATTGCTAACCAAATGTTTGCTGATACATAGCATTTTTAGTCTCTCTTCATTCATCTGTTCTTAAATGTACTGCAGCAAGCCACGAAGAGCGAGCTGTACACAATATGCTTTTCGGCCATGTTACTTTTAAGACATTAAATAATACATTAAACAGTGGCTATGTTTGCATGCACACTAATTCACAACTTAACTTATTCTGAATATGACAATATGCAGAATTTGGCATGGGTCTTGTAAACTGCACATTGCATTTGGATGTTCTGAATTGGGCCTTTTTCTGAATTTAGCATTTTCCGATTAAGACGTGGGATATACAGGTATTATCTTGGTTTCAATAGTATTATTTGTGCATGTATACAGCGCATTTGAAATATATTTCTCAGTTGGGGTTTTTACTGCACTTTGCAACACACAGTCTCTTGTCTATTAACAGTCTCACTTGTTCTTTATCTGTATCTGTATCTGTATGTACTTACTAAAGAGTGTACTTCTGGCGGTGTTAACATATCACATAGATCTAAAGAATTCGCACTCCGTGCCGCTCTTCCTTGTGTCCTCAGCAGTACACCTGACAACTGTTAAGTCAATCAGAAAAACGATTGTTGAAAAAATCAATGGACAGACAGAAAGAGACTTCTTCCATTTTAGTTAGAGTCACACCTTGCTCTCCCATGACTCCCAAACTGCCCATTCCAACATCTGTGGTGTACATGACTGTTAATTAATTTTTAAAGGCACAGACTAACAGTGTCCCTATTCTAATTCCAATCAGTAAACATGCCATTTCATTATTATATTATTTCAGCCTGTAGGTGAAGTAAATGCTGTTGCATTGCTCCGTTAATTTCCCACAAGTCTACAGCTTAATTGTGCAGCAGCAATGTTTTTCTGCCCCCTCCCTCCAACCTCTCAGGGCATCATTACAATAAATCAGGAGGCTTGTTTCTTCATTACCAGCTGTAATGGGCACTGCATGTTTGGCACATATTGATTAGCTATTGGATCAACACGCCCCTTCATCAACCACACTGGCACTTGCCTTCCAGTGTTCAACATCTGTTTGTCCCAGGCTGGGTGAAACACAAGGCAGGAATCCCTGCATTAGACAAAGTGAGACACATGGTCAGCAGTCAATTCTAATTGTTTCCTGGCAGCAGCATGTCCCCATGTGATTGAAACTGTAATGCTGATGTAACTGTGCAGGCTGTGATGCCCAAAAGGGTATTTCCTCCTTCACAGTGTTCACTTTTGTCCCCTCTCCACCTCCTCTCTGATACATAGTCCTGCTTTCATTTCCACTTGTGTTGTTTTCATGCAGTCAAATACAATGTTTTATCTTTATTTCTGACAAATTCAACAGTCAGATGATTTCATTGTGCAGAGCATTATTTATTTAGTGAATCCCTTCACACCATCTGCCTCCTTCATGGCCTTCAAACCAGGCAGATTATTTCATGTTTCCTTTTTCCTCTTCTGCTTGTTCAGCCTCAAGCTAAAGGTAAGTCTGGTTGTGTTTGCTACTGCGCTGCCATAGGGGTGAAATCACGAGTACTCCCCTACTGTTTTTCTGGGTTTAGTATTTTTGCTTTGACACACAGAGAGGTGTTTATACACCATTTTTTGGATCAATTTCTGGATACCGCATCCACAAAAAAAGCTGCACCCACAGTTTTGGATTCTGTCCTTTCATCCTCTCTTCTCCTTTATATCCTCTCTCTCCATCTCTCTCTTTTACCTCTGTTTTCGATCTCTCTATTTTCTCTCCCTGGCCCCCTCTCTGCCACTCCTCCATTCTCTCTGATTTTCATTATGCCTCTTTCCAATACTCCTGTTGTTGTTTTGGTGTGTGTCCAGGTCAGTCATCCAATGGATCCGTGGGGGAGGTGTCGATGCAAGTGAATCTCATCTCTCACCCTGGCACTGGAGAGCACAAAGTCAGCGTGAAGGGTGAGATTTTCCGATACTCAGACCTGCCTTTTGTTGTACATTTTTAAAATGTGTACACTTGTTTAAAGACTCACCATGGACAGGTCCTGGTGGTAATCTCCTATGTGTGATGGTGCTGCTGAGCCATGATCAGCTGCATTTTTATATAACCTTGGAGCTCATTTTGGGGACCAAAAAGAAGGAAATTAAATGACATAATTGAAGTCATTATACAGAAAACCACAACCACAACTGGTGCTGTTTTGTAGGTTTTTTTTCTATTCTTGCCGAGGCTATTAAAGAGTTGCAGCTTAGCCCAACACTTATGATTGAGAGATCTGAAACGTCTGTGTTTTTATTAGCCTTACTAGCAGCATGTTTGAGGGCATGGTGATGTCAATCTGTCAGTCTGTCCACCACCTTGGCCTAGACTGAAATATCTCAACAAGAACTATTAGATGGATTGCTATGACATTTTGCACAGTCATTCATGTCCCCCAGAGCGTAAATTTGTCAACCAATAGGTTGACATTCTTTGACTTTTGATCAGCTTGTCTAAACTTTTTTTTAAATGGTATTCATGGTACCAAGTAAATCTTAAGTACATTGGTGAACTGATGACGTTACCTCTGACACCTCATAAGGATTGATGGATTGGTATACCATTTTCCACAGACATTCAAAAGATAAATCCTGACAACCTCAGTGATCTCAATACATTTCTTCTAGTAGCAGAATGAAGTTCTCATTTTTTAATGAAATATCTAAACAATTATTGGATGCACTGGCATGGAATTTTTTACAATCATTTATACCAGAGGTCTTCGTGGGTCTGACATGGTGGACCATGCATGCAAATACAAATGTTTTAATTTTTGTTAATATGGCTGTGCGAAACACAGTTAGATTGGTTAGATTTTTAAAATTTTAATTGTTGAGTTCATTCACAGAAATTATGAGCAACTGAATCCATACAGGTCCCAGGTCAGTTCTTAGGGTCTTTGATTTAAAACCAGATACCTGCAATATCATGTCCATCAGCATCAGCTGCACTTTGTGTTAGCATATCTACTTGCTAAAATAAGATGGTGACAATGGTGAACTTTATACCTGCTTAACACCAGCATGTTAGCATTGTTATTGTATGTTGGCATGCTGATGTTAGCATTTGGATGGAAGCACTGCTTTGTCCAGTGTTGTTAAACACTGCTATTATAAGACACTACACTAGATGAAACGATAGATCAGTGTAGCCGATGTCTGCTGCTGTTCCATATCCAAGATAGGTCAGGTTATAATCAGGCTATAGGCATCAGTGCTGCCTCACAGAACGGCTAGCATGGTCTTTTCTTGTTTCATTCACTATACGTCAATTCATTCACTTCATTTTAATCCAAGAGCAAATAGTTGCATTTTCCAGTTTAGATTCTAACTCCATTATGCACTAAAAATAATTGTTATTCATTCTTAATGCTTTATTCTATCTTCATATCTTTTTGCAAGGTATAGAAAAATGTCCAGATTTTCATTTGTCCATGATTCAAATAGGTTTACTGTTTTTGAAATAAATTTCTATAATTACACACTTGTTGTTTTTTGTTCCCTAAATGTCAGCAACAAAAATCGGGCTCATCACCCCACAGCTGCAAAGCTTTCTGTTCCACCTCCTGAAGCAACACCATATGCACTACAGCTGGCAATCAGCTATAATCAGCCGACAGCACTAACACGACAACCTGATTGCAGTTAGTTCACTATGGCAGTCATATATGGATGCTTCTGTTATTACAGGATGAAGAGATGCAGTTTAACATTTTCATCTTTATTTTCTACATTTCCCAGAATTACCTCTGGCAACTACCAATGGACAAAATGCAATAAAAAAATCTGATTCTTTGTCTCCCTTATGGTGGATTTATCCCTGTACATTTTTTATGTGCAAAACGGTCTGTGAATAAATGCTTTCAGTTTGACTCATAGACGGTGACATCCAAAGATGTTTACCATTAATGTTCCAGATAAGTGGAAATGTTTCTGCTATCAAATTCTATTCTACTTGCTCTGACAGTATCTCACCATAATATGACATTTTCTACATTTAGCCAGTTATCTGTGGAAAAGGAAGATAAATACACTTATGACAAAAGAAAATGGGGCCAAGAATACATTTAAACAGTGTTAGTGTTTGACTTTACTTTCTTCTAAACTATATCTACGATGACGCTGATTATTATTTGCTCTGGTTTTCTTAGTGGTCGCAGTGAACAACCTCATCTGGCAAACCAACGCCATGTTCCGGCCGTTTGTCGAGGTCAATGCTGTGGGACCACACCTGGCTGACAAGAAGCGCAAATTCAGCACCAAGACCAAGAATAACAATTGGTCACCAAAGTACAATGAAACATTCCAATAGTGAGTAATCCTGCTTTCTTCATGTTAGTTACAGAGGAGGAGAGAAAGAGCAAGCTGGGGGAGTTTTTTTTAAAGTACATCCTGTATTATTTTTCTGCATTTTGCCTGCCTACATACAAACTAAAAATAGTCTCCAAGATTATTTACCTTAACGACTGTATATGCTGCAGTATCTTCAAACTAGTATTCAGAGTGCTATCTGCACACTACAAAAGAGTCTCTAGCAACCTATATACCACATAATACCTGTAATGCCTCACTGCCAAAGTCTTCCTAATTGTTATAAGCAGTGAATGGAATACAGTTGCAACACCAGCACTTCTGCTTATTGCATTGAAACTGTGAAAGGAAGTCAAGTGACTGCATTAGAAATCTATGAGCCTGTCCCTGCTGTAAAACTGTCACTCTAAGCCAAGCCAACTAAAATCACAATGCTAAAATTATCTTGGGGCATTTTTATATTAGGTACAATTGATTTTTACTGTGTCTGTGTACAATTGCACCCCTGGCTGTGCAGCGCAGAGTATGAGATCGGCGTGTGCTGTATGTATTTGCAGATTTTGGAGGACAACAGCAACACTGTGAGAAGCCTTTGCAACTCAACTCACCAACTGCTACTTGTATAAAATTGTTAGATTTTGATACAGTGCGTTTTCACACCTGACAAATCTTACCCAAATGCACATTTCAATTGAATTCAGGCACGTATCAACCAAGTGTCAACCTCCAAGGCTAAAAAATGAAGCCATTATGGAATTGCCAAAAACTGCAGTTCCTTGATTGACCACTTTAGGCTGGCTCCAAAACAGAGTCAATCCCCATGGACTGCACTGTCAAAATGTCCATCTTTACAGCAGAAACAAACACGTGCACAGCCTGATAAAAGAAACAGTTTTGGTCTCTATAGCTAATGTCAACATACATGACAACTGTGCAGGGGGTGAATTTTGTAAAGGCCCAGTTACACATGTTTAAGGGCAAGGCCTCTTGAGTAACAGGCTGTATATGAGGCATTGCTACAGTTTATGAGTCAGATTAACCCCTTGCTTCTCCAGAGCTCCATCCTTTTGACTAAATTTGGTCATTATGGCTCCAAAAACTGAGATGGCGATAGCCAAAATGCAGAATTTAAGGCTACAAAATGGCAGTCCATAAACCAGTGGATGACGTCACAGTAGTCTATTATTTATACAGTCTATAGTATTGACTTACTGTGCCCAGGTACGGCACTCAAGCAGCAACCTCCAGGGCTGAAAAATGAAGCCAATGCAAAAGTGCCAAAAACTGTAGTTAATCAAATGACCACTTGCTGGATCCAAAAGGAGTAAATCCCCATAGATCCCTAAGTTAAAAGGCCCACTTTCATCACAGAAACAAACATCTTTACAGCCTGGTACAAAGAAACAATTTTGGTCTCTATAGCTAATTTTCATGTTCATGAGAACTGTATGGTGAATTTTTATATGACTTAACTGCTTAAATCTTATCAAGGCTTAAGGTTACACATAATTATGGGCATGGCCACTTTAAGGGAAAGGCTGTCTCATTAAGGGTCATCTCTGCTGATGTAAAACACTCACCCTTCGCTCCTCCACAGCTCGGGAAAATTCAAGATGGCAGGGGCCAAAATGCAGAACTCAAAGCTTTAAAACTGCAGTCCACAAAACAAATAGGTCGCAACACGGTAGCTACATCTGCCATTTTTATACACTCTATGGGAAGAAAGTATTCACTCTAATCAAAGAAACTGGACTTTATGGTTAAGTGTGCTCAGCCCAGGTCTGGGTCCGTGATGTGAGAACCTCCTTAGAATGAGTTGTAGCAACAGCAGTGTGATCATTGCAGGCTCATTGCTGTCTGCATATAGATTTACTCCTGCCACTGTCATTTGAATTTTAGGAAGCCATTAAAGTTGCTAGGGATAATTAGAAAACAACCTAAAACAAAAGCTGACACAGAATAATGGCTCATTTGAATAGAAACATTAATTTCACTTGCAAAACATGACTAAATTTGTGTCATCACAGACACACATATAATGGGGCAGCTTCGCTTGGGAAATGTCACCCAGCCAGAGTCTCTTACTGACATGGTATATTCAGCTGCGAACAAAGCAGGATGTCAGCGTCCAAAAAGCAATTGGTGTGCGCTCATGTACAGATCAGTGAGACTTAGGGCTTTTCATTAAGGTTGAACAATAAAACAAAAAGTCATATTGGTATGCTTTTAAGCGACTTACAACTTACTTATGAGCTGTCGTCATGTGGTAAACCCAACACTTCAATTTCCGCAAAGGTTAAATCATTTCCTTTTTAAATTCTGAAATCATTTCCTTTTGAAGTACAGCCCAGTAAAATATCTCAAATAATGCATGACACCAACATATTTGAACACTTGAGTTTCACGTCTCAAATCTCTTTGTCATTCCTCCCAGTGTTCTAAGTAATGAACATGGTCCGGAGGCCTACGAGCTGCACGTCTCAGTGAAGGACTACTGCTTTGCCCGAGAGGACCGCATCATCGGCATGACGGTCATCCAGCTCCGAGAGCTGGCCGAGAAAGGCAGCTGCTCTGCCTCCTACCCCCTGGTGAAGAGCATCTCCATGGACGAAACTGGCCTCACCATTATGAGGATACTCTCTCAAAGGACCAACGATGAGGTGGCCAAAGAGTTTGTGCGTCTCAAGACAGACACACGCTCGGCAGAGGAAGTGTCATAATGTGCGACAAAAAATGCAGTATTAAAAGAGTTGTGTTGTCTTAAGTAAGAGATGAAGAGAGGAAGGAGAAAGAGCAGTAGCAACAGATGTTCTTTCTGCATAGAAGCTGGCGAATGAGATTGTCCAAAGAGAAGCGCAGGAGGCCCAAATGTGGCAAGGCAGCGAGACAGTGAGAAGGAGAGGGAGAGAGAGAGAGAGAGAGAGAGGGAGAGAGAGAGTTGTGTTTGTTTGTTTGTTTTTGTGCATGTGCGTAAAACATCTGTTGGAATGTTCATTTTAAAACTACAGTATGTACAAGTGTTTACTTACCGTATGCTTACTATTAAGTACTATATTCTACGAGTTATGTTAACGAGACATGAAATACCTTTTGTACAACATTTAGTCTTTTTGAACAGAGATTTGTTCCAATAAAGTGCCAAACCAGTGGAAAAAAAGAACAAACCCAACGTATATGAATTATGGTGAACTTAGTATGTTTGAAATTTGCTCGATTATTTTGTCCGGTGTAAGTCATTTTCTGACCGTGTGGCGTTTTGATTGTTGCAAAGTCTTTCATTTTGCACCCTCGTTTTTTGGCTTCACGTTCTTCCACACAGCACTGTTGTGCATGTCCTCTTCTCGGTCATGTCTCTCCCATGATTCCACAGTGACCACCGAGCAGGGTCCTGTCCCCTTGCCTTCAAACTGTTTGTATTTTAAGTCGACCTGAAAATAGACCATGTTTTTTGTAAATGGCGATGACTGCTATGTAAACCTTCATAGGTGTTTGTAATTTTATAACCATGACAACAATGACGACAGCCTCCAGTGCTAACAGTCTTGGCAGAAAGGATGGAAATGTTTTCTTTTTCTTTGGCTTTTTGTTCTTTGTTTTTGGCCATCAGCTTCCAGCCTTTCTGAATGACCACTGTGAACATGAGCTTTGGAAGGCAAGCTTACATGACATTGCTGACAGTTTGATATTATTGTTTCATATTTTTCCGATAACTTTGTTCCTGATAAACTGCCAAAGTTATATAAAATATTTGTACAAAAGCAATCCATTACATGTATGAAGATAAATATGTACATGTGATCTATTACTTTTTCAATGCTCAATATTTGATTATTGATAGGGTGGTACTAAGATTTTATTTTTTTTATTTCCTGTGAAGCTGTTAACCAATATGAAAGTTGCTCATGTTACTTTACACATTAGTTATACCAGCTTCTGTCATTGGAATTATTTTTCTTCATAAAGGAAAGAGTCTAACATTTGGTAAATATGCAACATTCCTATGTATTGCACTGATGGCGAATTGTATGTCATGTAAATATATTTAGTGAGATATTGTACAAAAGTCTACTTTTCTTCAACGTGCATAAAGTATGTGCAAATGTGTTAAAAATTCTGGGTCATTTTGAACAATTGTCCAGTAACCATCCTTTTAACACACAGCACAAGTATTAGACATTTCTGAGGTTTTTTAATATTTCAAACTTAAGATTTAGGAGACTACAGTAATTACTGACATAACGCATCAGTTACTATTCATACAAACTCTTGGCAGCTAATTTCTTGCATTTTGTGTTGAGAATTCAATTTAGAAATCCAAAGAAATACTAGACATCACCTTGAAATCGGATAACTCTTTCTGGCATCCTTGCTCGGACCACACCCCTACACACCTGTAAAGTTTTGTGGCTGCATTTTGCACAGTTATGGCGCTATCGCGGTGGCAAAAACCATCCAATGACAGACAGACATCACCTGGCACAGTACTTGAAATGGCTTCTTTACTAGTTTCTGCTGCAGTGGGTGTCACTAGGACCACATTTTGCTGTGATGACAGAGACAGACTCACATGCTGAAAATAATACCAGGAATTGCAACAGTGTCACAGATAATGAATACACCTTTGGGAAACAGTCTGACAAGGGTTGCATACAACTGTGTCATGTTTAATCTGAAACAGCCTTAGTGACATATATGGGCAGTTTCATCCAAAGTGGTTTCTTTTCACAACAGCTGAATTCTTATGAGATTATGCAAGAATCATGGGATCACAAGATCACACAAAAAGCCATCATGTCAGGCTTCAAGAAAGGTGTTTGTGTGAACCACCAGTGGTCATTACCAATCAGCATCCTGTGAGGAGCTACTGGCGGCTGTGGCGTATTTTAGGTGTGTGTGACGACACGGAGAGGTGATTGTTGGTTTGAAACAGCAGTGTTGGCACCTCAAAAGGCTGACATAGATGCTGTATTAGCATCAGTTATTTGAGAAGTGGAGAGTATTTTTTTCAGTGAGAGAAGAGAAAAGAGCTGCACTAAAGGTTTATCTCAATGGACCAGAGCATGTTTCTTGTTCCACACATTTTTCCTGGCCTAGCACCTATGGACCCACAAGTCAACTTGACTACTGGCAGTTTGGTCAGAGACTGAAATATGTTAAATTAGTAGTGGCTAGCAGGCCAGTGAAGCAGCTGCAATGGCAGTTTATTTCACTGCACCGCAGGACTGAAGGGCTCTGGAGATCCTTTGTCCCCACAGCTATCAGGCTTTACAACCGTTTAGCCAATGGCTGGGGCTCATGATGGGGTTGTCAGTTCCCCTGTTTCTCTCTGTCCTCTCTCTCCCTCTCTCCATAGCACCTACCCTTACCCACAGGAATCTGTGCAACAATTCTTCAAGGACTATTTATTTCCTCATTTATTTATTCGTTTTAATTTGTTTTTAATGACTCTGCTTTTAACTGTATGAGCTTACTGGACAGACAGGAAGCTCACTTCAGTCTGATTCCAGACCTTCAGATTTTTTTTTCTCACTTTCATTTTCAGACCTTTGGTCCTCAACCCCAACTAGTGCTGCCTGATAGGATGTCACTTGAGGCTATATATGACATGTTGCACAGTTCCCTTCGAAGCCACAAAAAGCTCTATACTTTTGTTCTATCTCACACATTTCAGCCCTCTACTGGACTCTTTGGGTAATACTCCTCTAAGCACACATTCGCGCTTTGAGAATAGCATAAACAAAGCCAGGAAATTAGGACGTGCCAACTCAAATGCATGTGGACCCCACAGTATGTGGGGAGGCAGATTCTGCATCTGACATCCCTTTTTCTCATCAGCAATGGCAAGTAGCACTAACCTTTAGCTGGTCAGGAACAGTGTGGCTCAGTTGATGCTTTGCTGGGACATTGGGCTCTACTCACTCTACCCAAAGAGTCCAGTAGCGAGCGGAGCCTGTGTGACATAGTCCGAAAGTTATGATATTGTAACCCTAGTTCCAACAGCACAGGCTGAGCCTTCTGGAACCCTCTACCTATGCCACTCGCTGAAGAGGGTGTCAGACATGAGAATGCACTTCCCTATATGCTGTGGGGTCTGTAAATATTTGAGTAGGCATGTCCTGACTGGCCGGCAATGTTTATACTTTTCTCAGTGTGCAAATGCGTGCTTGTGTTGAAGGAGTGTTACCAAAAGAATGAACATATATTCTACTCATTCTCCAAATGCTCCAATAGGACATTCAGAGGCTAATTGTGCAGAGATTTTATGTGAGAACACTCCACCGTAAAGATAACCTTATTCCAAATACACACTTACAGTATAAGAGCTAAGCATTACCATGTTCTAAAATGTAAAGAATATCCCTAAAATCACAGCAGTTATGAGATTGAGATTATTGAGTTCCAGGGTGAGACACACCGTACTGCTGAGGAGAATCAGTTTCATGAACAGTTTCTTTGCAATATAATATTCCTAGTGCTTTTTGCACATGGCATCGGAGACTAAGTTGCAGATATCTGAGACATTTTTGCCTTTTGATTCTCACCACATGAAAAACCCCTACAAATACTTTCACAAGATACTGTAATCCTTTGCACTCAACATGACGGCTTAACTTTGTCAAAGTTACTCTTTTTTTTGTGATTTCATGGTCCCTGAGATGAGTGTTTTTAGATCAGTTATGCTCCACTTACTGTCAGTCATTCAACACCCGCAGGAGGAAATGCACATCTGCAGGTAAATAATCCCTCAAAACATGTCACCTGCCAAAACTTTGATGCCACATTTATGTCTTTTTACTTGGGTCATTTTTGTTACTTTAGAGAGAATTTAATTGCGGGCTAAATGTGAAATGTAGCTTCAACACTTTAGCTAGACAGTATAATTGTGCCAGACATAGGAAATACAATCTGTATAAACATAGGCCCTTATTACAATTCAGAATGATACACAAATGTTCTTTTAAAATTCAAGTCCTAAAACTGCATCAGAAATGACTTATTTTTCACAGAAAACTACTGTTCTAGGCACAGCCAGTTTCTTGGTCAAAAACCCACACAGTGTATCTAATCACCTGGAACCAGCACATAAGAGGGCCAGACAAAGCAAGTCCATTTGTCATTGTCACCCTTTTGTCTTTTCTCTCCAGCTGTACTCCAATTCTGAAGGAGATGGGGAAAGAAAGAAAATGAGAGATACCAAGAGATCGACAGAAAACACAGGGGTGTGAGAGCGCAATGAAGATATGGAGAAACTATGGGAAAAAAAGATACAGACAATGAAGAACTTCAGAGAAAAGAAAGGTATTTCTAGGGTAAATTTTTAGTCCTGAGTTATAACACTATTATTTTTTTCAGTCAAGGACATAATGGCACTGTTCATGTTTCTCTGCAGGGATTGAATCACAGATTTATATACTTTTTTCTGGTGTGTATCCCTATGATATTTTGTGTAATGTATAGTTTAACATATGAACATCAGTACAGAATGACAATGTCTGCACTATAAATTCTGTTTTCAGGATTTAATCATGTAATTAACAACCTAACAGAAGTGGGCATTAAGTTTTTGTAGGTGTAAAAGTCTATGAATATAACAGAAACAGCACAGGTGTAATCAAGACTTACTGGGACACTTGATGGAACAGAGCCATCCTTAATGAAATCTGTTTCAGCTGTGCTTTGCCTGCTGTGAAAAGTTAACATATCTGCCATGAAAATGCCAACACACCAGCAGATAAGACAATTCAGAAAGCATCTTTAGAAGCTCAGATACCTTAAAGCACCAGTGCTGCATTTTGGGAAATATTCTTTGCTTTATAAGTCATAGAAAATTGATACCGCTTCAAAATATGACAGTAGTCATGACACCTTACTCTTGCTAAAAAGGCAAATAAATATATGCCTTAAAATATCTTGCTACTGTATTTCTGGATTAATGTAGGCCACAGTTTTGATGTTTTGGTGATCAAGCTTAAGGAGAGCTTCCACTAATGACCATAACTCCTGCAATAATGCTCCTGCACAATTATTTTAGGCAAGGCAAGGCAAGGGCAAGACAAGGCAAAGCATTTTAGCACGTATTTTTATTTGACATATGAAACTTACTATTGAAGCCTTGAAAGGAAATTTAGTAGTGTTTAAGACAGGGGTCTTAAACTTTTTTCAGGCCAAGGACCACTTTACTAAAAGAGAAATAAAGTAGTGATCAATACTGCATTTAATTGAGTTGCATGTTAAACAGGGCCTACAATAATATGTAGGGTGGCTTAAAGTACCATATATAAACATACCCTTTTATGGTGTATAATAGGCTACTAAGCTATTAAAATAATAAGTATCAGCAGATTCATAAATTAATACATCATGTTTGTTTCTGAGATGGACAGTATTTAAGAGTCTCTTGTACGTAAAGTTACATAATGATCTATTAAGTTTGTGAAGATTCTTGGTCATCCAGGTCACGGTAATTCTAGGTGCTATATTGTAGGCAACTGGTATTGCTTGAGTTTCTTGAAGACATTTCACTCTCATCCAAGAAGCTTCTAAGCTCTAACAGACTGGTTGGGAGTCACAGGCTTTAACATCTGTGTCAGAGTCTTTGAGGTCACATGTGAGCTTTGAGTTTCAGAGTTTTTAAGGTCATATTTAAGTCATTGACCTGGCCATCATGTGGTACACTTGGGTTAGTTTGGTCCAGGTATGAAGGAATCTGCGGAGAGAACTCAGGACTGCATTGTAGGTGGATGATAAGTGGTGTCGTGGGCCATCTCCTCTTTTTAATGATGGTTGTTCCAGTTTGACATAGATGGCTTCTGTCACGCCTCTTTCCAACCATCTGTTTTCTCTGGCCAGGATGTATATGTTGCAGTCCTCAAAGGAATGCCCCTTCTCCTTTAGATGCAAGTGGACAGCTGAGTTTTGCCCTGAGGAGTTGGCTGTCCTGTGCTGTGCCATGCATTTGTTGAGTGGTTGTTTAGTTTCACCAATGTACAAATCTGTGCATTAGCCAGGAATGCACAGATTTGTTCACTGGTACAGATTTGTACATTTCTGGCTGTTCAGCCTGTCTCCGCCTGTCTATGTGGCCCCCCTAGGGGTTGTGCACCCTCTGTTGAATACCCAGGGTTTAAGATATGGTTAATAATCACAGAGAACTATGGTTGGTAAGGAGGAATCTTAAAAGAAGTCCAATGCCATATTTTTTGTCATAAACTGACATTTTGACATAATGCATTCTTCAAGATCAAAACACACTTAATTTGAATGACAGATGTAATTTATAGGGTGGATTATTCAAATTAGTGACATTGCAGGGCAGTTGACGTGAACATATAGGTCATTAAGCATCATAAAATATTTGAATGACCAACATAACAGCTACAATTTAACTGATATATGGATATTAGATGCCTTTAATCAAATATGTTGTAGCTAATAGTGTTACATTACTGAGTCATAGCAACATTAAGTGCAGTTGAATGTGTCTGAATTTAGACCGAATTGCATTACAGGGAATTGCATCATTGTTTTTAAAGAATCCCAGAATGCTCCAACCGCCCACCCTACCTGATATTTTAATTTTCTATTTTTTTTTTCTTTTCCTGAGCCAAGTATGCCAGTCACACCAGCTTGTTTCCTCACTGTGTAATCAGAGATAGTGGAGCAAGGAAGTTAAAAGAAGAAGAAATACAGAAAAAAAGCAAACTGAAGCAGGGGGAAGGGAAATGCTTTCACTCATGTACTCCCAGAAGGGAGGGAAAATAGAGTAAAACACTAACCTGACTCATCCTACCGTAGAGCTGCCAAGAAGATGCAAAATTACATCAACTTTGACTCCCACAACCTTGACCTCTCATTTGCATATTGTCAACTCCTCCAGGAATTTTTAGTCATCTTCTGCAGCACATTTCAGAGGACAAACCGATGCCGGGCAAATTATGATCTCTGAGGATGAGCTGGTTGGTATAATTTATGGTAAGATGACGGCCATGTTGTTAACCTCACGGCCCTATCTGTGCATGTGTATTTGTGTGCACAAAGCAGCTGGCAGGCGACCAACCCAGGCAGCTGATTTCTCTTACTGATACTTTGGATCAGATTAATAAAATAAAGCCTAGATGAATTCCAGGGGCAGCCAATTGAGCATATGACAGGAGGATAAAACAGCAGTAAAGCTCAACAAGAGGAGGATACATTATCCAGAAGTTATGGGCCAAAGGAACATGTCCATCTGTGCGATAATGTAATGCAACCAGCTGTTATGTATGAGTAACAGCCTGACAGGCATGAAGCATCCAAGCTGGGGTTTTCTGTGTCCTTCAAAGCAAAGGCCTGTTTATTCTTCAGGGGAAGATTGATGAGGCTCACCTCAGGGGTACGTTATTCACAGCAGGATATTTTTCAGGTCAGACCAAAGATCCAGATTGGCTTATTTCTATCATTTTGATGTATGTGGTGTAAACTTGATTAAAATCACTCTATATCACAACTTCATGTTATATGATACAACGTAAAGGTACATGAGTACAAAACAGTTTCGTCAAATGTCATTAGAATACAATGAAACACAATGCGGAATTGAGCAATATTATGCAAATGTCATAGAAACTTATGAAACCTATTCTATAGCATTTGACTTCTTTAGGATTCAGAATGAAACATAGCAATTAATTTTCTAAAGAGAAAACAGTCCTTCAACAAGAAGCCCTTGCAAGCGAAGTTTAATATATTGCTGATGATGGTATGCATTTGAATGTTGTATTGACTATCCTGCGGACTTGAAATTTAATACATTAATGTTTCAAACTGTTTTGGACCTTCAGGATAGACAAGACATGATTGTATATATATTATCTGCTCATAGGCCCAGAGTTTATTGTTAATACTTAGTACCTGTTGGGAATGTTGGAATACATTTAGCCTGAGACCTGTCATGTACTTTGATGTTTAGGTCAGTATGCGGAAAGAGCCTCATACATTTCAAGTAGATTTGATTAGGCAAGTCAGTTATATGTGAACATATATGTTTATAAACCAAATTTGCCTAAATCCCCACAGAGTATAACACCAGTTCATTTTGTTTCATAGTGTTTAGAAGCTTTCTGCACCTACATAGGTTTTCCATTTATTTTGGAAAATAGGCCTAGACTTTTTTAGACAAAAGGGTTTACTGGGACTGGGTTTAGAGAAAATACCATGTTTTTTTGTTTGTAAGTATGGTTGTTATGTAACTTAACAGACAACTATGTGATTGCACATGAATACAAGGACACATGGCTTACATAGTTAAAATAACTTGACTTTAGTGATGGATTTTCATGCTCTTTTATATCACATTAGTTGCTATGAGCATCTAATATTACCACGAAGTTAAGGTGAAAGCCCGGCGTGTCTCATACTGATGTGAAAGTGAGTCTTGTGCATCACTATCAGAGGCTAAGGGGTGTAACAAAGTCAGTATTTGACAGCCTGGGAATGAGAAAGGATTACACTTACATACCTAAGTTAGACAGAGCCAGTGTTAATGTCATCAGTTCCACCTGTGCTTTTTCCTCTAAGATAAGTCAAAAAGTCTCCTGTGAAAAAGGTCCATCATGCTGTGTCCAAAATCACACGCTCTTTCCTCTAAAGGGTGCTACATTTACCATCTACCATTATTTTGTTTGAGTGCACCCGAAACATCCCAGAAAAGACCTTTTTCCCAGCAGATATTTTGACTTGTCATAGCAGGAAAGCACAGGTGTTTCTAATAACATTAACTACGGGTCTGTTCTACTGAAGTGTTCCAGTGAAAGTGACAGTGAGTCAGCATGTACAACACCAGAACCCTGAAATCAAAGCAGTCAAACAGAATTTAGCCATTATTTACACTTGTGCTTTTCTATTGTGAAAAGTCAAAATGTTTTCATTGAAAAACCCTTGTGGAACAAAGAAGTGTCCATGTCATGTTTCATACAACACCATTACTGGTGTGCCATTAAGCCAGACCAGTGAGTCAGCACTGACCATTCAAGTGCAGTGACACTGGCACACCTACAATATATAGTGTAGTTCTTTGTTTTACCTCAGTTTTTCCTGTTGTCTGTGTTTTCCCTTCCCATTGTCCCTTTTTTCTGTCTGTGTGTGTTTGTGTGTGTGTGTGCGTGTGGAGGTGTGGCCACCACTCATACTCAAGATCCCTGTTTCCCCTCCGTGCCATTCGTGTCTGCTCCACCTTATAGCTTTGTTTGAGTGGTAAATAAACTGTTTAAAGTGCTTCGACTCTTGCTTTCAGCTTTTTTGGGTCCAGCTAAAACTCAAACCTTAACAGAACAATCTGCCTAAAATGGACCCTTCCAAAGCCGAGCAGTTGAAGCAGGCCGTTTCCTCTCAAGGCGTACTGGTAGCCAGCACGACTGCCCGCTTTGGAAGGTAATGGAGATGCTAACCCAGCTCTGTAGGAAACTGGACCGGGTTGCTTTCTGTTGATTCCTGCTCCCACCAGATACTCTGGCGATTTCGATATGTGCAGACAATTTATTTGTGATTGTAGACTTGTGTTTGATCAACAACCTCTAACCTACACTTGTGATAACTCCCACATTGCTTACATGATGAGTTTACTCTCTGACAGAGCCTCTCAGTGGGCTGTAGTCTTGGCTTAGTCAAATTCCCCCATTTGTGATTCATTCAGTGAATTTGTTAAAGCATTGAAAAGAGTTTTTGATCATCCTGTCCGAGGCAAGAAGGCTTCCAAGCATCTCTTGGCCTTGCGACAGGGCTCATCCTCAGTCGCCTCTTATTCTTTGGATTTCCGCATCCTGGCAGCATAGAGCAGCTGGGATGATGTGGCGTTGCAGAGTGTGTTTTTGAAGGGATTGTTTGTAACTTCGAAGGACGAGTAGACCACACGTGATGAAACAAGCTCGTTAGAGGAGCTCATCTCTTTCGCTATTAGACTTGATAATCGTCTAAGAGAGCGACGCAGAGAGAAAGGAGCTAAGTCTGAGTGTGCGGTTTCCTCCCTTCCCCCACTCGTTAATCAGCAGTCCAGCTCGCCACCTGTTCATAATGACACATGTTCGAACTCCGAGGAACCCATGCAGCTGGGCAGGATGAGACGGTCTCCCTTGTGTATTTACTGTGGCCTGTCGGGCCATTTTTTTGCTATAAACCCTCTCGGACCCTCTCAGCTGCGTTATATATAAAAAGCAACAAGAGACACATTTAGCGACTTTTTTAGATCATCAGGGAACAATATTCCCAGGCGCGCTGCATTCAGTAACCCTGGAACACCACTATATGCGGTCGACAGGCCAGCATCTCTCCCTTCTCTGTCCTCCTGAGCCAGGTGTTTATGTGTGTGTGTGTGTGCGCGTGTGTGTGTGTGTGTGTGTGTGTGATGGTGAAACGCGAACGAGAGGACACGCTGCTTGCGATCTGAATTCAGGTGTAGAGTTTCCACCTTGGTTATGTTTAAACACCTGATATGATATGCTTGATTCCTTCCAACTCCCAACAAGCAGAGCGACATGTAAATATGCAGAGATCACAACAAAGCCGTCAGGCCTATTTAGGTACTGTTCTGTAGCTGTGGTGCTTCCTGACGTTTGGGGGAATGTTCCACTTTATAGTTCCACTATAACTCAAACAGGATACTCCTCCATCCTCCCCCACTGAGATGGTTTTCGTCAGTGACCATCTTCATCGCTGCCGCCAGGTTTGGAGAGCTGCACAGACTGCACTCAACTGCACGGCGGCCCAGAATCAGCGAGTGGCGGACTGGAGTACTTACCAGGACAGACGGTATGACTTTTCTCCCGTGACCTTCCTATCCAAGTTGAGTCCAACAAACTGACAGTCATCAAGCTTGCCGCTGTCCAAATGAATCTTCCTCAGTCCCTCAGGATTCATCCCATTTTTAATGTTTCCCTCCTTAAGGTGGGAAACTTTTTCTATGTGTGTGTGTGTGTGTGTGTGTGTGTGTGTGGAGGTGTGTCCACCTTTTCCTGCTGGACCCAGAGGAGCATACCTGTCCTGCATCTTACTGCAGTCAAGGCAGCATTATATACCCAGTCTTCCCACTGCTCCAGTGTCAGATTGTCCTGCTCACTAGTGGTAATCACTGGCCACAGCTCTTAGCAATCTCTAGTGTTTTTGCCTATAGTGATTTTTGACTCTAGTGTTTTGCCTTTGGGGCCCCTTTTGCCTTTGGACTCATCATTGCTTCTCCACTTCTCCAGATTGCTTCCCGTGTGCTCCCTCCTGTTCCTCCTGGCTTCATCACCACTCATTACCTCCACCTGTACCTGCTGGCTCACTCCCGGACGCAAGATTCCTGTTTCCCCTCTGTGCCATTTGTGTCCGCTCCACCTCATAGCATGGAGGTAGTGTTTGTTTGGCTTTCGGCTTATTTGGGTCCAGCTAAAACTCAAATATAGATTGCAGCCAATGTTAATGTTATGTTTGACAAATGACTGCAGTTAGAAAGGTCTGTTGGAACATTTCAGTCTCTGCATGACAGTTCTTTGGATTCATTAAGTGGTGTAACTTCTTACTGTATCATACTGTGTTATCCTTCAGATGCATGCACCTGGAGAAATCCCCATGGAAATTATATTTACAGTTATTACCTTTAAAACTAACGAAATTATTTTACTTAAACGTCTTACTTTTCTTTTTTTCCCAGTTGGATCCCCTCACATGCTTACCAGCATCATTGTGAGAAGGCGCCCAGGTTTCCAGCCTCCTTCATCTCCTCACGACTTCTCCCCCTCCCTCTCCATTGCTGGACTGCAGTGCTGCTTCTTCTACCCTCTCACCACCTCAATAAATCATGACAACCGTGTGTCTGGAGAGGTATGTGCATGTGTACGTTTTTGTGTACCATATATTCAGTATGTTCTGTAAGAAAGGTGCCATCGTGTGACCTGCATGAGGATGTACTGAGCCTGTTGTGTCCCCATGAACTATATATATAGCATGTGCTTGAATATGTGTTTTGAGTGGGCCCTGTGGGTGTACACTTGCCCTGCCCTCTCTCCCTAACCAATCTGGCTGAGTGTAATTACACTTCTATGCGTCTCGGTGGGGACAGGGAGTCCGCTCCTCCTCCTGCCATTAAACAGAGTAAAAAGCAGGTCTACAGCCACAATGGGAAAGTAAGAGGCAGCCATTAAAGCACAGAGGTGGACGCTATACTTGTTGAGCACTAAGTAACGCACCACCCCAGATGCACAAGGTGGGATCTTATGGTGATTAGACATAGCGATGGATTGCGGCAATGACCTCTGTAATGGTGTACGGGACAACAGAGCTGCCGTTTTTGACCCTGATAGATGAGGCATTGTGCTGAACCGTGACACTGAGCAGCCAACCGTTGGCGTGTAGTTGGCGCAAACAATGCTGTAATTGCTTCTGCTGGTTGACAGTTTTATAGCAAACACACATGACGGCAAGGGAAGGGGAGACATAATTTATTTCCTTCTGTGATACAGTCATCTGGGGGTAGTTTTCAGTTGACTGCGCACAGTTTCATTTTGCAGCTTTTGATTAAAAAAAGGAAGTGCCTGCAAATACAATCTGGTCACCAAATCGTTCAATGGCAAGTTTATCACTTTGATAGGACAAATCATTACATTGCATATTACATTATTTTAAATCATGTCTTATTCTGGGACCCTTGAAAACAGCTCAATTTGGCCCCTTAAATAGTAAACAATCTCTTGTTTGCTTCATAGCCCTAGTGCCCCTAAATCATTTATAAGGTGTCCTTAAGTTTTTTGCATAAAGCTTTAGTTAACAAGTACCAAAAGACTCTAAGAGTTTCTCTTTTGTCTCATTTTTTTGGTCTTCATATTGCCTTTGATGAATAACTACAGTTGGCCTATGTTAGAATATGATTCTGCTTCTGTCTGCACTGGGCCACTGAACCACAACAGAGGCATTATTTGTATTCCTCACTCGTAAATCATCCGCATGATTTCAAAGACAGAACAAAGGACATGGCAAGCACGGCGAGCATCTATCCCAATCCACTTTATCTCATGGGGGTCTACAGAAAGACTCTTGATACATGGCAACTACACTGTACTGCATACAGTTTTTTTTCTTACTGCTGCAGTCAGTGAATGTAGTGTTTATTCAAATCTGAGAGAGAGCAAATGTTTTCCATGTTGTGCCAATTAAGCATTCCACATGTTCCAGGTCAGGGATATCTTCTCTTAGGGGATTTTAAGACCTCTTTTTGGTTTGTGCAATAACACAATATACAGCTATAGAGTGCCCCAGGGATGACGTTTTTCTTTATTTTGACACAGAATTACTGTAGAAATGAGCTCTGTGGAAAAACAAATGTTTATAATACATGCTTTCTTCAGTAAGATGATCTTCACTATGAACATTACTTTCAGGATTTTTGTGGCCTAAATGCAATCGTCAGAGGTAAATACTGATGAGCTACACCCAGGTTGCATGATTTAAAGTTGCCATCACAATGAGGCTTTAAAGTGTAGCTCGGCGTGTTGACGTTCTGCATTCTCATGTAGCTACTTGTTAGATACTGTCTTTTTTAAGCCACATAAAAGCTTCAAAGTTTGCAAGTGGGTTGTTTACTGATGTACTTTATGTCGTAAAACAAAACATGAAAGTTTCTTAAGCTTGTGTTCTTGACCACAGACCTTATTTAAGGCATCTAAACAAAACCCATTTAAAAAGACCCAATGACCTTGAGACGAGGGAACCGGAGGTACTGAAATGCTAACTTATTTTTGGGTTTGACGGCTCATTGCTGGGGCTCTCTATAAGACTCACCTTGTCACTGCTCAGAAATGGTTTGCCATTGAAAGCATGATAGTTTGGCTTTGTCAGTGATGGAGCTCATGACTCCCTGGTAACACAGCCGTCACTCTACAGTAAAGCCAACTTGCCAACCCCCCATTTACTGTGAACAATAATCGATGTGTAACAATGCTTTGAGGGCAGTGAGAGCTCGGTGCACTGCAGGTGGCAGGTCTGAGAGAAGGAGGGATTGAAGGAGGAGAGTCCTCCAGCAAGGCCATCTGTTCATGTGTAATTACAGCTTTGGGCTGCAGTTGGATCGCTCTCTGCTCAGTCTGAATCCAGGGCCCCCTGACCAACCTATAGCCTGGCTGAGAGGTAAATGCTGGCTCTGTCTCCTGAATTGCAGCTTACGTGGTTTTAAGTCAGAAATGAGCTGTTAAATACCTCTCTAGCTGACTGGATTTGAGCATGAGGGAAATTTGGAATGAAAAAAAAAATCAGACAGTGGTTTATTATTTAAGACAAGAGGTAATGGATTTTCAAGTGGCTTTATGGGCTATTTTCCTGACAATTTATGTGACAAATGGCTTATTTACAGTTGTTTCTACCCACCAACCATTAAGACCCACTCTTGTTATCTGTGTCAAGGCTAAGGCAGCGTCATGGAGCACCTGCCTATAATGTTTATAATGCCATATAACTTCCATGTAGCATGAAAGCTGTCTATCATGTTAAATGTAAATGACATGTGGGGATGCTGTATGCCTGTGCTGCCTCGCAAATCCACCACCAGTGTGTCAGAGCTTCATAGAGTGGAACATAATCTTATATGCAGGCACTCAGCCATAGCTGTTGCATGGTGACAGTTTTGCTATTAATCATAATCACTGGAATACTGCCACCTTTCACACTTTGTTCACACGCTGAAGTTGCCCATTTGCTCAGTGACATACGGTGCAATGGCTTCTTTTTTGTGCATATGTGCATATTTGTGTACAGGGTTAGGTGTATATTTGTATAAACGTGAGTATGTGTGTCGCGGTGTGTGCGTGTGTTTGTGTAGCATGCCATTTGGGATTGGAGAAGGTTGTCAGACTGCAAATATCCACAGTAACAGTTTAAGATGTACAACTTTCTTGTGGCTACATCTCCCACTCTGACCATTAATAACAAGGCGGAGATGTCCTGCCCAGTCTGAGGCCGGCTGTGTCTCAGATTCATCATTAGGTCACCACAGTCTGCCCCTGTTTTTGTCCAGACTGCAGAGTACAGAGGAAAGCCCCATCGCAGATGGTCAGAGAGAGGGGTTTCATCGCTTAGTTTCCACAAAACTGCTTAAGTGTCTGTGGTTCCCTAAACGGACATGTGGCAGTACAGCATCCCTAGCCATTCATTTGAACCTTTACAACATGTCTGTTTGTATAAGGCAAAATTAGAACAGAAAAAAGCTAGCAATACTTTATAATGTAGATTGGTATCATTTGGTACACAGTTTTGAACCAAACTTTTTTGGTGCAATGTCTGAAATTGTTTAATGTATTTTCATGAAATTATCAATAGATTGTAATGTCTTTGGTGACAGCTTAATTTTTCCTTTTGTACTTACCACAAAGCACAAAAGACTTTGCCTTATCTTTTGGTTGATGGCCATATATTGCAAAACTAATCACATTCTCATTAGCTACAGCTGAGTTTAGTGATATTTAGCATGTTATCACACCAAACTATGCTCCTAAATGTTTTGCCGGAAACATACCTGTTTACCATCAGCATGTTTTTGCTGTCACCGCATGCATCTTAAGGTTAATTTATACTCCCTTGACGTACAAAGGATACAATGCCAATACATGGCACCAGAGGGCAGAGTCAAATGATTCACACAACAGACAAGGTGATGGTGGAGGACGTCGTATAAAGTATCTATATAAGAAAGGCAGCGCTGTAGATGGTGGTGTCTGTAAGGCCATTAAACATGTCTGATATGGTGAGGGAGAATTCTAACTCACATTTGCACTCTATTACAGATTTCATCAGTTTCACTATTTTTAAAATGTCTTTGTTGTCTCCTGCAGTTGTGTCTGGCTTGAACTACACTACACTTACCCCACAATCACCGGTGATGCTGCTCTTGGTGTGTGGTATATGTGCAGAGACAAGGATGACAAAACACACACACACACACACACACACACACACACACATATATATATACATATATATGTGTGTGTGTGTGTGTGTGTGTGTGTGTGTGTATAGATAGATAGATAGATAGATAGATAGATAGATAGATGGAGAGAGAGATCATCTTTAGAGATCGGCTTAAATCATCTGTTTATTAAAATATGTACAACACACACTAACAGTTAACACTTGAGCACCTTGCTCTTTGAACGTAGATATGATTCGTCTCTTGCCTCTGCTCAAATCTCTCTTTTTGTTAGCTACTCTGGTTGAATTTGCGGACTGTCAGGGAGCAAGATTGTTGAGCAGACTAAGACCTGATTAAAGTGGGCTGGTTCTTCTTGATGGCTGTTCATTGTCATGTTAGGTATGTCACCATGGAGACTAGAGCTGTATAGATAATCTACTCAATGGCAGATTATCTTCAGGGTCTCAGATTCAGATGTATAGAAGCATAAATCCAAACTAATCAGCTCCCGCTGGTCCATTTGGGTGCTTAATGAACATTTTCTTTTTTCCCTAATTTTTTTTTTTTCTTGATTGTATGCAGTAAAAAAAATCACTACCTACTAAAACATCAACTGTATATAGCTCACAGTACATTAGCTGACCATTGTTATTTGATTTTTACTGTATGCTGTGCTCTGAAATTTGTATATAACTTCCAAGAGTGACTGATGTATTACACTGTACCCAGATTCCCTGTCACCACAGCCCTGGGGAGCCTGAGGCCAACTCTTCTTAATGTGATAACACAGCATGTTTCAGTGAGAAGTATAACTTTGTTGTACCTTATTGTCTGGGTTAGCAACAAACCTATTTACACTGTCGGAATTTTCCCTCCAGGATTCCTCTCAAGGCCTCTTCCCACACAGTATTACCTTTCACTGTTAATAATGTTTGTATCGCCCCTGTATACAATTATTCTTGAGAGAAAGACATAAACCTTAATCCATGCTATCCAATAAGTCTTTCTTTGCTTTATTTTATATTCCATATGTCTGTGTAATCCATTTCATTTCCTCTGCTGAATCATTTGACTTCTGATAAAGTAACAAAGTAATTCACCAAGGGGAATCAATAAAATGTGGTGCTATTTTAAACCTATGTTTAACTTTAGCCAGGATCCAGGAATTTGGTAAGGACCTGAGGATCTCTTGAGCAAATTTGGCAACTAAGTGGGTCGGACAAAAGCCTGCCTTGAATTTTTCTTTGATCATGAGAATTTAAATGGTCCCTGCTGTTGTCTTCCTCCCAGATTGTGGTTTGTGCTTGTTGTATTCTTCCTTCAATAGAGTATGTTGCTCTCTCAGTCCACCAATCTGTTAGTCGATGCAATATTTTATTGCTCATAGCTGAGCAAACTTCCTGAGCTACAGAGGTATTACCTACTGGTAAAAGTTTTACCATTGTTTGAGTTCAACAAACGCCATGCCGGTTTTGCATTTCGGGTCAGTAGACACAAAGTCAGTTATTTTTCTGCACCTCAAGTGTTTTTGAGTCCTCCGTCTTGTTTAGGGTATCAATTCTTGCTGCTTGTATTTGGCAATGGTTGGCAAACTCTGTGGCATTTAAGCTTATTCCCAAGGTATCTTTTGAGGTGTGGTTTTTCTCTGTATTTTTGCTCCAGACATTACGTTACATTTTCATTATTTCTATGTGAAAAGGTTAGGTTTGTCAACCCATCAAAACATATAGAAACTTTAGGCTACTGGACATCATTTATGAGCCTAGTTTATAAATGGGTCTTAACACTGCAAATAGCTAGGTGGAAAGGAAAGCAGAAAGAAGGTCATTTCTACACGTATGGAAATACTTTGTCAACAGACCTCTATGTACTCTATGTACTGCAAAGGTGCAGATTTTTCAAATTCTGGTTATTATGTATTTGTGTGGATGTGGAAAACGGAGGATGTGGAAAACAGTCTCCCCTCTCATGCATGCTCTATAGCTGCTTTGTCTAATGAGAAGACTACCTTTTTGCTAACGCCTTTTTAGCGCTGCTTGTGACTACTTTACACTTAAACTTAATATTGCTGCACCACTTTACTGACAAATGGAGGTATCTGTTGCACCAAAGTTTTTGCTCCACCTCAGCGTCTTTGGTATGACGTCTACCAGGAACAATGGTTTTGGATCAGACCTGGTCGATCCAAGTGGCAACCTGTATGGCTAGAAAATGGAAGTAAACATGGTCACACTGACTCCAGAAAAATAAAATAAAATAGTGCCCACTGAAATGTCAACTCCAGGTTCCAAAACAGAAGTCAACAAACCAAATTATGTCACATTAGCTACATTCATTATTTTTACAGCTGATGATGTGAACCAGTGGATGGCAGTTGTGAGAGTGGAAATGTTGTTGATGAAGATTGGAAGGGAAAGTTTTGCATGTCCAGAGCATCACTCATATATGTACGAGATCTCCAGTAAGTGTTTTTCCAAAAGGTAACATTTGCTTAAACACTTCACTGCCTTTGTGATCAGGTGGACTGCTGAACACAGCCAACGCTGGCTTGCATTTAGAGTCATTTTTGCATTCTTGTGTGGACAGAGATTTTTTGGAAACAAAGGTCGTGTGGACAGAATTACTTTTTAAAACAGAGGGGAAAATGTCAGTTTTCAGTAATATCTGCATACATGTAGAAGTGACCTAGGACAACCACTCTTTGTATACACCAATACAAAGGTGTCCCAGCCAGACAGCCCTGTGATTTAGTGGTTACAACTCATTGAGTTGATCCACATCTCATTGTCTAAAGCATGAGGATTTGTTGCCTTCACTTGCATTGGGAGACCTGATGATTTGTGGCATGCTGTAGTTCAGGCTCGTCCATAGGTTTATATGGATGTCTGGGTCATTAATCTCTATAAGGGGAGGAGATGGCACAGGTATATACCCCCCTTCTTAGATGATGCATCATCACCAGCAGCCTCTTTACGCACTCATCTTTGTTTCTACATCTGACAGGCTGCCCTAATGCCCACAGAGCCTCAGAGGGCCAGAAACAGTCTGAGTTGTAGTAAGACGATCCCAAAGTCACTCTCTGGCTGACTAACTCTTGTGAAGACAGATGACAAGTGCCATGATCTTACATTTTTTATTGCATATATAGTGAACAATATTTCCAAGGGGAATTCCAGGAAATTGTCAAATTTGCTAATTATTAAGGATTTATTTCCAGTACACTCTGATGCATAGAATTGCACAAATAGAAGGACATTAAAAACATGGCTAACTGCATCCAAAGGGGACATTGTTTTCTCTGGTCTCATTAGGGTTCATGGAAAAAAATTCAGAACTTTTCCATGACTTTTCAAAGACCCATAACTCATGGTTTTCTTGCCCTACTTGTCCTGTGTTTTTTAAAAGAACTCCTTTTCACACATAATTTCAGCTAGCTGGACATGACATAACATGATGGTAAGCAAAATGTCACACATTGAGCTTTGTTACGTCAACAGCTACAGAAAATAATTTGCAGTTATGTTACATTACATGTAATGTTATCCATGGAAGAATACTGTAACCGTTTCAATACACACCACAAAATTCCATGACTTTTCTGAAACTTTCAATGACTTTTACTAATTCTATGACTTTTCCAGGTCTGGAAATGTGATTGTGAAATTCCATGGCTTTTCAGGTTTTCTGTGACAGTGGGGACCCTGTGTTTTTTGCCATTATCTAGATTGCAGAGGAAACATAACCCTGTCTGGTTTAACACATTCATTTGAGATTAGACATGTCATTCATTTTGCTTTAGAGGAGCTGTTAGGCTGATTTTATTACCTTCAGATAGAACTAGGTGAGCTGTCTCCTCGTTTAAAGTCTTACTGTCACTTACTGGCAGTAGCTTCATACTGTCAACAGACTGAGTCTGTACCTGAGTGAGGTACTGTATCAATCTTTTCATCTAACCCTTGCAAGAAGGCTAATGAATATGTACATTTCCCAAAATGTCAAAATGTTAAAGAAAATTAGAAGTGCTTATAGTTCTGACTGTTCTGACCCTGCAAAACACTTTGTCTAATAAACTGGTCTTTTACCTGGTCTATCACCACAGAGGGCATATAGATTTCTGTTTTATGAAATGGCTTAATTGACTTATGCAGGAAATCTTTCAATAGAGAGAGTGAAGGTTTAGCTTGTTACGTAACATGTTGAACACAGACCTTTTGAGTAATTCAGGTATAATACAAGTCACAAACTACCTCTTTTAAAATGTGGGCTTTAAAGACTAAAAATTAAAGTGAAGTTCAGCTTCAGTGACTTTACACTAGAATTACCTTCAATTTCTAAATCACAGGCAGTGAAAAAGAGGCATTTAAAGGTTTGCTGATTCTTTCTGTGTTAAAGGTGCAAGGGTAATAAATAAAACAGTTGAGTAAAGCTGGGATCCATTTCTTGAGAACAGAGAGGGTAAAGTGATGTGATGGCATCTAGTAGGGAAGATAGACATATACAGGTTCAGAGATGAGTTTAAAATGATGAAAGATAAATGGAAAATGGGGAGTGACCTGGCAGCGCTGACTTTTAAGTAGTAAGGTTAGGGTGGCCTTTCAAAACCCAAATCCACATTTTTGTCTGTATAACTCCAATGTACTGAACAAAACACATTAGCAAAAAATGTCCCATATTCTTTCAGATGAAACAGCAGTCGACCGAAACAAGGCGATTAAGGACTACGTGAGCTGTAATATCCAGGAAAATAATTGGTTGTTAATCCACAAGCGAAGCGCTTAGGTAGACTCTTCTTTTTTATTCTGTCATTTTTTCTTTTTTTTTTTTTTTTTTAGTAAAACTGCTAATCCATTGCCGGTTAATGAGAATTGGGATTCTTTGAAATTGTGTATGGTTGATAAAATGATATTTATATTGCATAACAGGGTGTGAATGGCCCAAAATGTAGCAATATGGCTTGTCCTCTGGTGTTACAAAAAGGGCTGCTCTTATTGCTTATGGTAATGACTTATCTTCTGCACATTAGTGTTGCCAAAAAAGGTCAGATTTGCATGTGTTTAATTTAAGCACACTGGCTTTGGTTTGGCATGAAATGCCCTTAAAAAAGAGGCTTTTGTTTCCAGTTGCCAACGAAACACCACTTACGGATAGCATGACTCGGATGACTGAGAACCTCTATCAACAAATGATTACCTAACATAGTATCTCACAGTTTTTGTTCTCTAGTAACTTGGCATTATCTACCATATAGTCCTGAATCAGACTTATTGTAGAAGAACTTATTAAAGATTAATTTATAATCAGGTCGTTACTGATGGATTCCTTACTTATTCATCACTAACCAGTCACAATTTTGTATAGTATTCCCCTGCTGAAGCTTTCAAGGGAGCAAGTCACCATCAGTTAACCAGAAATACTAATCAGATACACTACTCCTAAAGTCCTAAAATGTCTATTTTAAATCACTTAAATAAATGCTCCCTGTTCACGGTGAAAATGAACCCAGGAAGGTAGCCTACTGTAATAAATGTTATGGTGAATTGTTAATGATGGCATGGCTGATTGTTTGTTTGTTTAAGTCAGTGAAGTTATGGCACATGAGAATGTTGTTAGAGATATTAGTTGTGTTCAGCAGTGGCTGCTAATGCTGCATGATAATGAAAGGCTTTTTGAATGAGGCCATGATGAGTTGAAAATGGCTAGCACAAGAGGGGGCAGCTATATATTTCACACTTCTACTGTTATGCACAAGTGCTGCTGTCAAAATAAATCTCACTGATGACTGTGTATTGATTACCCACTATGTTTATTGGTATTAAATTGATCAGATGATTTACAGTTTACTAAGCCAAACATGTCCA
This sequence comes from Plectropomus leopardus, assembly GCF_008729295.1. NCBI lineage: Eukaryota > Metazoa > Chordata > Actinopteri > Perciformes > Serranidae > Plectropomus > Plectropomus leopardus. The sequence continues at coordinate 28,193,839 of NC_056463.1, forward strand.
TAGAAATTAGATTTTTTTTTCTGTACTCTTTCTGTACTATTTTTAAAGTCTCTGGTTGTCTGCCCAACATGCAGTGTTTGAAACGAAATCACCAAGGGCATTAAATGCCAACATTTAATCTAAGACAAAAACCTAAGACAAAATTTGAGTTTACAGCCAGTCATAGAGCTAATGACTCAGCTGCCACACAACCTGTGTCCTTTACAAAGATACAAGTATATAGCTATACCTACACAATCCTCACACTGTCGTCAAATTGATAAACTTTCCTTAAAAAATCCATACAATTCCATGCAATTCCTTCAGCACAATAATTGTTCTAGTAACAGAGAGAAAAAGAAAATAATGGAGCAAAAGGGCAAAACCTGTATTCCTCTTAAGTGTTTGCCCAATTTGTGAACAGATGTGATTGCCTGTTAGGTTCATAAAATAGTTCAGGACAGGGCACAGAGGTTGTTCAGATTGAGATTCATTGCCTTTTAACATGTGGTCATCTGTTTTCCAAATGAAGATTCCTTTAACACACCACTGAGAGTGATCTCTCGTAAACTGTGGGATATTGGTGCAGGCTGACTAGCAATAACCTGCAGTCCCAATATACACACATGGAAAAGAAAATGACTTAACATGATGCAGCCTGGGAGGATCAGAAAAGGAGGGAGATGCAATCCCATATTGATTTTCACCTCTTCCCAGAGGCCCTGCACACAGTCCTTTGGCAAGAGCTAGTCAGGTTTTTGGTGGGAACCACATAGATTGGTACTGATAGTGCTGAGAAGAGATCAAGCTCAGCCTGAGATTAGAAATGTATATGAAAGAAAGTGAAAGTGTTTGTGCTGTATTGAATGCTGGTGACGGTCTGCATAGAGGTGATCCCAATCCCCTTTGAGGGCTCCGATTCACAATGCGGCACTTAAAAACTCATCTGTCCACAGTCTCTCCATATGGCTGGGTGTGGAGTGGAGCAGCACCCCTAATAGCCTTTATGGTGCTGCTTGGGGCCCAGGGAGCTGCCTGCATAATCATCTCGGCTCAGGCAGAGCGCTGAAATCATAAATCAGCTGAGCCCACTCGGGCTGAGCTAGTGTCCTCATGGCCTCGTGGCACAAGTCATCTGTTTGGCTGGAAGTGTCTCAGCGCCTTCTTTCTAGGACAATGATACTCTGTTAATGTCCCCGCCTGAAAAATCAGTCTGAGATGAGATGCTTGCAAAATGATTAGAACCATTCAGTATGTCACTGTGTCCTTATTGTGCTGACCTGAGTCAGAGTTTGCAAATGCTTTAAATGTCATTTCCTCAACTAGATGAGCAGGAATTTCTGCACAGGGCAGTCAAAAGGTTCAGCTGTTATATTATTTGAAAATCAATATAATAAACCCTGTCAAATAAACAAGTAAAATAAATACATGAACAAACAATTCTGTGACCGACAGCTTGCAATACCTACCTACTAATGACACATTACTCATGGTGTGTTAAGTGGTTTGCAACACTTCCTTCTTGAATGATGTTTCTTCTCAAGCAGACTTTGATACATGCTTGCTCTTGTTTGTTGTATATGTCAGAGGTGAAACCATCTGCAGTTATTTTTTAACTGCAAATAGCCATCAATTCTCTACTTGCAGAATGTAGTGTGATGTAGGGGAGAGTTGGCTAAGCCATTATGTAAAATGATCTAACCCCAATAATATGGTGTGTCTCTGCATGCTATTTGAGGTGGTTTTCAGCTGTTTTTGGAACATGTCGTATTTTATCAATTTTTGCCATACTATAGCAGTATGGCATTTTGTGTCAGTTAACATTCTATATCATAGTGTTTTCCGCAGTTTTTGCAACATTCTATGCTATGGCGTGCCTCCGTACACTATTTTAGGCAGTTTTCAGCAGTTGTTGGAACATGTAATGTCTTGACATTTATTTCCCATACTATAGTGTGGCGTTGTGGGTCTTTTTTTCAACATGCGATATTATTGTGTTTTTGGAAGTTTTTTGCAACATTCTGTACTGTGGCGTGTCTCAGCAAGCTATTGTAGGCCATTCCAGATGCTTTCAGCTATTTCGGGACATTTCATATTTAAACATTTTTCGTCATTTTCTCAACATGCTTTTTGACCATTTTTGCACATTTTAATTCTATGGCGTGTCTCAGCACGGCATTTTACGCTGTTTTGAGGTGTTTTCAGCTGTTTTTGGGACATGTCAAATAATGAAATTTTTTCCATACTATAGCCTTGCTGTTTTTGTCTTTTTTTCAACATGCCATATTAATGTGTTTTTAATCATTTTTGCACATTTTAATGCCATGACGTGTCTCAGCACGCTGTTTTATGCTGTTTTAAGGTGTTTTCAGCAGTTTTTGGGACTTGTCAATTTTTGTCATTTTTGCCATACTATAGCCTTGCTTTTTTCGTCAGTTTTTCAACATGCCATATTATGTTGTTTTTGACTATTTTTGCACGTTTGAATGCTATGGCGTGTTTCAGCACACTATTTTATGCCTTCTTGAGGTGTTTTCAGCCTTTTTGGGACATGCCAAATTTGGACATTTTTGCCATACTATAGCCTTGCTTTTTTCGACAGTTTTTCAATATGCTATATTATGTTGTTTTTGACTATTTTTGCACGTTTAAATACTATGGCGTGTTTCAGCACACTATTTTATTCCTTCTTGAGGTGTTTTCAGCCTTTTTGGGACATGCCAAATTTTGACATTTTTGCCATACTATAGCCTTGCTTTTTTCGACAGTTTTTAAACATGCTATATTATGTTGTTTTTGACTATTTTTGGACGTTTAAATGCTATGGTGTGTCTCAGCACGCTATTTTATGCTGTTTTAAGGTGTTTTCAGCTGTTTTTGGGACATGTCAAATTTTGACATTTTTGCCATACTATAGCCTTGCTTTTTTCGTCAATTTTTCAACATGCTATATTATGTTGTTTTTGACTATTTTTGCACGTTTTTTGACTGCTATAGCGTGTCTCAGCACACTGTTTTATGCTGTTTTAAGGTGTTTTCAGCTATTTTTGGGACATGTCAAATTTTGACATTTTTGCCATACTATAGCCTTGCTTTTTTCGTCAGTTTTTCAACATGCTATATTATGTTGTTTTTGATTATTTTTGCACGTTTGAATGCTATAGCGTGTCTCAGCACGCTATTTTTATGCCTTCTTGAGGTGTTTTTCAGCCGTTTTTGGGACATGCCAAATTTTGACATTTTTTTGCCATACTATAGCCTTGCTTTTTTCATCAGTTTTTCAATCAACATGCTATATTATTATGTTGTTTTTGAATTTTTTTGCACGTTTGACTGCTATAGCGTGTCTCAGCACACTGTTTTTATGCTGTTTTAAGGTGTTTTCAGCTATTTTTGGGACATGTCAAATTTTGACATTTTTGCCATACTATAGCCTTGCTTTTTTTTCGTCAGTTTTTCAACATGCTATATTATGTTGTTTTTGACTATTTTTTTGCACGTTTAAATGCTATGGCGTGTTTCAGCACACTATTTTATGCCTTCTTGAGGTGTTTTCAGCCGTTTTTGGGACTTGTCAAATTTTGACATTTTTGCCATACTATAGCCTTGCTTTTTTCGTCAGTTTTTCAACATGCTATATTATGTTGTTTTTGACTATTTTTGCACGTTTGACTGCTATAGCGTGTCTCAGCACACTGTTTTTATGCTGTTTTAAGGTGTTTTCAGCTATTTTTGGGACATGTCAAATTTTGAAATTTTTGCCATACTATAGCCTTGCTTTTTTCGTCAGTTTTTCAACATGCAATATTATGTTTGTTTTTGACTATTTTTGCACGTTTTTGAATGCTATAGGCGTGTCTCAGCACGCTATTTTATTCCTTCTTGAGGTGTTTTCAGCCGTTTTTGGGACATGCCAAATTTTGACATTTTTGCCATACTATAGCCTTGCTTTTTTCATCAGTTTTTCAACATGCTATATTATGTTGTTTTTGACTATTTTTGCACGTTTGACTGCTATAGCGTGTCTCAGCACACTGTTTTATGCTGTTTTAAGGTGTTTTCAGCTATTTTTGGGACATGTCAAATTTTGACATTTTTGCCATACTATAGCCTTGCTTTTTTCGTCAGTTTTTAAACATGCTATGTTATGTTGTTTTTGATTATTTTTGTACGTTTGAATGCTATAGCGTGTCTCAGCACATGTTTTATGCTGTTTTAAGGTGTTTTCAGCTATTTTTTGGGACATGTCAAATTTTGACATTTTTGCCATACTATAGCCTTGCTTTTTTCGTCAGTTTTTCAACATGCTATATTATGTTGTTTTTGACTATTTTTGCACGTTTGAATGCTATAGCGTGTCTCAGCACGCTATTTCATGCCTTCTTGAGGTGTTTTCAGCCGTTTTTGGGACATGCCAAATTTTGACATTTTTGCCATACTATAGCCTTGCTTTTTTCATCAGTTTTTCAACATGCTATATTATGTTGTTTTTGACTATTTTTGCACGTTTTAACTGCTATAGCGTGTCTCAGCACACTGTTTTATGCTGTTTTAAGGTGTTTTCAGCTCTATTTTTGGGACATGTCAAATTTTGACATTTTTGCCATACTATAGCCTTGCTTTTTTCGTCAGTTTTTCAACATGCTATATTATGTTGTTTTTGACTATTTTTGCACGTTTGAATGCTATGGCGTGTTTCAGCACACTATTTTATGCCTTCTTGAGGTGTTTTCAGCCGTTTTTTGGGACTTGTCAATTTTTTGACATTTTTGCCATACTATAGCCTTGCTTTTTTCGTCAGTTTTTTCAACATGCTATATTATGTTGTTTTTGACTGTTTTTGCACGTTTAAATGCTATAGCGTGTCTCAGCACAATGTTTTATGCTGTTTTAAGGTGTTTTCAGCCTATTTTTGGGACATGTCAAATTTTGACATTTTTGCCATACTATAGCCTTGCTTTTTTCGTCAGTTTTTAAACATGCTATATTATGTTGTTTTTGATTATTTTTGTACGTTTGAATGCTATAGCGTGTCTCAGCACGCTATTTTATTCCTTCTTGAGGTGTTTTCAGCCGTTTTTTGGGACATGCCAAATTTTGACATTTTTGCCATACTATAGCCTTGCTTTTTTCGTCAGTTTTTCAACATGCTATATTATGTTGTTTTTGACTATTTTTGCACGTTTGAATGCTATGGCGTGTTTCAGCACACTATTTTATTCCTTCTTGAGGTGTTTTCAGCTTTTTTTGGGACATGCCAAATTTTGACATTTTTGCCATACTATAGCCTTGCTTTTTTCGACAGTTTTTAAACATGCTATATTATGTTGTTTTTGACTATTTTTGCACGTTTGAAATGCTATGGTGTGTCTCAGCACGCTATTTTATGCTGTTTTAAGTTGTGTTCAGCTGTTTTTGGGACATGCCAAATTTTGACATTTTTGCCATACTATAGCCTTGCTTTTTTCGTCAGTTTTTCAACATGCTATATTATGTTGTTTTTGACTATTTTTGCACGTTTGAATGCTATAGCGTGTCTAAGCTCGCTATTTTTATTCCTTCTTGAGGTGTTTTCAGCCTTTTTTGGGACATGCCAAATTTTGACATTTTTGCCATACTATAGCCTTGCTTTTTTCGTCAGTTTTTCAACATGCTATATTATGTTGTTTTTGACTATTTTTGCACGTTTGACTGCTATAGCGTGTCTCAGCACACTGTTTTATGCTGTTTTAAGGTGTTTTCAGCTATTTTTGGGACATGTCAATTTTTGATATTTTTTGCCATACTATAGCCTTGCTTTTTTCATCAGTTTTTCAACATGCTATATTATGTTGTTTTTGACTATTTTTGCACGTTTGAATGCTATGGAGTTTCTCAGCACGCTATTTTATGCCTCCTTGAGGTGTTTTCAGAGCCGTTTTTGGGACTTGTCAAATTTTGACATTTTTGCCATACTATAGCCTTGCTTTTTTCGTCAGTTTTTCAACATGCTATATTATGTTGTTTTTGACTATTTTTGTACGTTTAAATGCTATAGCGTGTCTCAGCACGCTATTTCATGCCTTCTTGAGGTGTTTTCAGCTGTTTTTGGAACATGTCAAATTTTGACATTTTTGCCATACTATAGCCTTGCTTTTTTCGTCAGTTATTCAACATGCTATATTATGTTGTTTTTGACTATTTTTGCACGTTTGAATGCTATGGCGTGTTTCAGCACGCTATTTCATACCTTCTTGAGGTGTTTTCAGCTGTTTTTGGGACATGTCAAATTTTGACATTTTTGCCACACTATAGCCTTGCTGTTTTCGTCATTTTCTCAACATGCTATATTATACTGTTCTTGACCATTTTTTCACATTTCAATGCTATGCCATGTATCAGCATGCTATTTTATGCCTTCTTGAGGTGTTTTCAGTTGTTTTTGGGACATGTCAAATTTTGAATATTGGATGACTTTGTCACTTCTGACTTCATACTATACAATGAGTATTTGGCATTTAGTATGAGGTTTTGGCATGATTTTTGCCAATATGCTGTGGTATGATGTTTTGGCATGATTTTTGATGACATGCAATAGTATGAAATTGGCATGATTATTGTTATTATATACTATGAATTTATTTGCATTATTTTTGACAACATGCTACAATATGATGTTTTGGCAAGATTTTTGACGACATACTATACTATGATATTTTGGCATGATTTTTGATTACATACTCTAATATGAGTTCATGGCATGATTTTTGATGACATACTTGACCATGCCCCTTGGCAGGATTTTTGAAGACATTTTATACTATGACGTTTTGGCCTGATCTCTAATGAAATACTATAGTATGATATTTGGCCTGATTTTTCAGCCACATACCATACTATGTCGTTTTGGCCTGATTTTTGCCGACATGTATGTTGTCTTGATATATGTGACGACATAATATAGTATGACATTTTTGTATGATTCTTGACAAAATACGATACTATAACATATAATGGCATGATTTTTGACAACATACTATATTATGACGTTTCGCATGATTTTTTACAACATAGTATAGTATAAGGCTTTGGCATGATTTTTGACAACATAATATAGTATGACATTTTCACATGACCCCGTGACCCGACTCTGGATAAGCAGAAGAAAATGGATGGAGGGATGGATGGATTTTGACATGATTTTTTGCGACATACTATACTATGACTATTTGGTGTGTTTTTTTGATGACATATTCTACTATGACGTTTTGGCATTATTTTTGCCAACATGCCACCCTATGATGTTTTAGCATGATTTTTGATGACATACTATACTATGACAATTTGGCATGATTTTTGTTGACATATTACACTAAGATGTTTATGCATTATTTTTGACGAAATACTATACGATGACCATTTGGCATGTTTTTGAAGATATACTATACTATGACGTTTTTGCATGATTTTTGACCACATACTTGAGCAATATCACATGAGAGGGAGTGATGTTCTGCTTGTATATCATCATGGCTGTGATTCGGTCGTAGGTAAAATAATAATTACAGCCGTGATGATATACAGCACAACACACAACCTTGAGTGTGATGTTGCTTTTTTACAATACTTCAAGCATCTTTTATTTGTTATCAGTAACAAGCAACAGCAGATTATGTTTTGTTTGTTAAATTAATGATTTTTTTGGCTCCGCTGACACAAATTGTTCCACAACCGCTGGAAGTGACAGCTGTTGCCTAGCAACACATAAACATTTTCCACCACTGCGTGCTAATCTGTGGAAGCTCGGTATTCATGTAATGCACAGACCAGCTGCTTAGTATCATGAACATTTATATGTATTTTCAGTGAAATAAGAGTCTGTTAACAGACACTTTGGTGGCCTGTGTGACTCAGATGAGTTAGTTTGATCAGGCAGTTTGTCGCTCCAGCGTGTGTCTACTCCCTGCCGTGATCTTTGTCACTTGAGTCCCATATCAGACAGCATGTGTGTGTCTGTCAGGCTACATTTCAAAATTCCTGACCTTTCTTGCTCGCCCCACTCCTCTCTCTCTCTCCTCTCTTCTTCTCTCCTCTCTCAACCTGACCAATTGACAGCTACGTGAACAGCGGCAACTAGCTGTTTGAACCTGTGCTTACATCATACTACATATAAACTTAACCCACTTTCACTCTTATACTAATTAATTTTTGAACAGCTGTGAAGCAGAGAGATACTAGCAAAGATAAAAAGTTGACAGTCCCAGTGACGTTGTACTCCTATATCAGCACTCATGGAATGCCTCTCGACCAATCAAATTGCTTGGTCGGAACTGACTGTTGTATAAAAAAAGGTTATAGAATAGTATGTTATAAATAGGTTAGAACTAGTATGTAATCAAAAAGTCTTGGAGTAATATACCATTAAATGTAATAGTAAATTATGTCATAAAAATGTCATAGTATAGTATCCTATAAAAGCTCTTACAACAGTTGGTTCTAACCAAATCATCACAGTATGATATGTCGTCAAAAATCATGCCAAAACGTCATAGTATATTGTACAACAGTTAGTTCTGACCAAGCAATTTGATTGGTCGAGAGACTTTCCATGAGTTATTATTACAGTACAACATCACTGGAACTGTTAACCTTTAAATCTGCATGCATCAGTCTACTTCACAGCTGTTCAAAATTCTTTAATTAGGCTTACATTAACGGTTGGTAGTTATCAAATGTTACCTTAGATTGTATCAATGTTGAAAGAGTGAGGAATTCCCGTCTGACCAGCAACATCACTCAAAAAATACCTGTGCAAAATCCTGCCTGATGCAAAAGCCCTCCACCTGCAGCCCAGGGGGTGAGCAGCTGTGACAAACGGGTTGTGGTAAACTGCAGTTCACTGGGTGTAAACCAGCTGTCACAGATGTTACAAGGATGTGCAGTGAGACAGAGACACACTTATCTAATACTAACCGCAGCCTGAGAGACAACGACACACACACACACACACACACACTGTCTGATACAGGACTCGAGGTGATGAAGATCATGGCTGTGAGCGGACACACGCTGCAGCGACGAATTGTCTGATCAAACTAACACATCTGAATTACACAGGCCACCAGAGTGTCTGTTAACAGACTCTTATTTCACTGAAAACACAGAGATAAATGTTCATGATACTAAGCAGCTGATCTGTGCATTACATGAATACCGAGCTTCCACAGATTAGCACACAGTGCTGGAAAATGTTTATGTGTTGCTAGGCAACAGCTGTCACCTCCAGCGGTTGCGGATCTATTTGTGTCGGCGGAGCCAAAAAAATCATTAATTAAACAAACAAATCATAATCTGTTGTTGCTTGTTACTGTTAACTAATAAAAGATGCTTGTAGAACTGCTGTATAAACGCAACATCACAGTCATGTGATATTGCTTAAATGGCATGGTGTCTCATGAATATAGTCATAATGCTAAAAAAAGGCATAGAATAGTATGTCATAATAAAGTTAGTCATAAAAAGAAACAGTATTGAATGTTATTAAAAAAAAGTAAAAGAAGTATAGGTTGTAGAATAATAGTGTCATTAAGGCTGTGATGAATACCATGTAAGATATACAACAAATTATTTTTATCTATCTTCTTGAAGCTCTTTGGGATGTGACGGTATTGGCTCACAAGCCTTGCTGTAGTCCGTGCCTTTTGCTACGAGACGCTGGCAGAGACACGTGAGTGAATCTAGATAACGGCCAAGTGCTGTGCGATGTGCAGCGCACAATGTTTACATACACTTAGGGAGCAGAAAAGTGGGTCACCCAGCCCACTGTGATTCAGCCTGTACCATTCACTGATGTGGAAATAAGTCTCCTACATCAGGCCAGCTAGCAAGGCTGCACTACCAAACACCGCCAGCAGTCAGTCAGCAGCCAGCTACACAAAGCTTAACTAAGAGTGAGTCATTCTCACTTCATCTCTGTTTGGAGTGCACAACTACAGTCAATGTTTTGTATTTTTTAAAACATTCAGAGGACTGTGTTGTGTTGAGACAGAAATGCATGGTGCCCCACACTGTTGTAATAGCTTTGCTAAAAAATAGCCCTTGAAAATCCACCCTACAATAATTATACACCTGCACTTTATGATGTTGATTTAACAAAATAACACCAGAACACAGGTCTAGCTGGCACACTCGGGACACCTTTCACTGGTAATGGATGACAGACTGAATCTGAGCACTAGAACCTGAATCTGTTTTCTTAATGTGGTTATATGGCATTTAGATTATTATCAGTGGATGAAACACATGCCTATAAATGCTTTTCTTTGTCCAAGGAATTACCTCGTGACTTTTTGGCAATAAAACAACATGTTGTTTCTGCCTTAATCCAGCAAAACAAACAAGAAAATCTGGGGAAAAAAATTACAAATAGGGTATATAGCATCTTCCTCATGAACTCTAATTCAAGTTCCATACTACAGACAGAGTTGCCCCATAAACTTGGCTGTGACTGTTTCTAACATATTGCAAAAACAGTAGAAATGCATAACTTTGAATTGTTGCTAGCAGGCATTAACTCTGGTAGTATTATATCCCTGGGGTTTAGAGAACCTGTGCGTTTATGTGACTCTGCCAGGCCGAATGTAATGTATGCAGAGATGTGAGCTCCTGCAGCTTTGACATGAGGTCAGAGTTGGATGTAATGTAAGGGCACGTAAAAGCCTTGTCGGATGACTGATGGCCAGGAGCCAGCACTTTACTCTGAGCAAGCCCTCACTGGCAGGCAACATGCAGGCTTTGATCCACATGCATCGTCCAAAGCTGAAGGTTTTCATCGCCATGGTTGGCTCACAGCTATAGCTGGATCAAGTCACTGTTGGCCAATGTAAAACCAGGGAGACAGGCATGCTGTCAGTCATGTTCAAGGCATGCCCTTATCAGCCATGGACCTTTCTGGACTATAAGAGGGAGAGGCCAGTGAAGGATAAGACAGTGCATGATGCCAAAAGGCACCTTGTGCGTCCACCCTGAACACCGTTGTACAGCTGACACAGAAAGGTAACGGAAATGTAATAAGTAGACAAAGCAGCACCATGTGATGAGTTGGGATGAGAACATGTTGGATAAGATTTGTCTTATCAAAAACTCGATTTAAAAACAAATGTGTGCCTGGGTGTAAATTGGGGTGGCAAATGGCTCCTTCCCTACTTCCCACACCCCTACTTGGTGCATCTTTGCTCGGACCACACCCAACTTCAAACTTAACCTTCATGCATTGGCACCTGAATCTCAATAGCTACATAACAAACCCCTGCTTCCTCCAGTCCATCCTTTCATTTTTCTGGAAAAGGGAGTCAAGGATGCACCATTTCTTCACTTCAAATAACAGTGTCACACTTCGCCCATGGTTGCAGTATATAAAACTAGTATACAGTGAGTTTTAAAGCTGCTCCTCTCTGGGGTCCTATTGTGGCCAGCCAAGAGTGAATGGAGAGCGGCACACAGAACCCAGGGGAGAGAAGAAGCTGGGGCATACAGTCCACAGCCATTACTGACAGCTCCCTGCTTTCTCTCTCGGCCATGCCCTGAGAGCTCACCTTTTACAGCTACTTTATAAGGTATATGAAAGCTTATTCTAAAGCACACAGGATTTAATATAATTCCAGAGATATGTAGACCAAATAAAGCAGATGACTTTCTCCATATTCATCCTTCTCTCAAATCCCCCACTCCCTGACTTCATTCATTTATCTTCTGCCTCATCCCTGTTCATTCTCTTCCTCTTCAGGCTGTCTCTGTTTAGTTTGGGGAATATTTGATTGGCAGGTTATAACCCACAGTAGGTCCGACATTGAGAAAATGTCTTATCCTTAAGTATAGTAATATAAATATAGTTAATATAGTAAGAGAACGGCCAAAGTGATGCAGGAAGAGAGGAAGAGAGTGGACACAAATGTATATACTGACAGAAATAGGAATGTGCATGTAGTCAGCAAGCCTACATAAGCTTGGGTTGTGAAATCTTTCAAAGTATTGTTTAAGTTTCACATGGAAAGAAGAAAATGGCTTAAATATAAACCTCACACACAGCAGAATAAACTGATGATCCCCAAGCACATTTTACAAGGACACTCTCTTAGGTTTTCAGGATTTTTATTTTTTTCCTGGTTCACTTAAAGATCCTCTTCACTCAAAAATGTGTTTGTCGTATATGTTTATGTCCCCTAAAATGACTGACTTGTATCTCAAAACTTGGTCACCAATGAGGTGTTTTCACATTCTTCTATTTAAGGGGGACATTGCAATCCCCTAATATCTGGGAGTCTGACATACCCTAGGCAAGCTAGATTATGTAGGTCAAAAATTTCAAGAGCCAATCACTGTCCAAAGGCTGATTTATATTTGTTCTCTATGCACAATTTTCATTGTTGCCTGAGCAAGTGGTCTACACCACTGTGAGCATTTAGACCTCTAAAACTCAAGGTTCACAGACAAAGCACTTATCTGTTAATGGACAGGTTTTTTATGTTTCGTTTTGGGGTTTTTTGTCCCACAAATACAACACCCTAATGGTATTGGTTTAGGCTTATGGCATTTTACATTACATAAATTAGCTTAGCAGCAAGCAGAGTTTTCCACTACTCATATGAGTTCAGCACCAACGGCAACATTTAACAAAGGAAAGGTTACAAAACTCTGCTCCATTAAAAGGTTCACTGACAAAACAATTGTCTTATACTACACATGCTTTCCCCATGCATACAGCATGAGCCTATGACATTTTACATGAATTGCATAAATCAGCCTTGTAGTTAACAGACTTTTCTCAACTTATGAAGATCAACACTTGCCTATTTTGTGGTGGATATTAATCTCTTCAATTTTTTTTGTTTCATGTTGTGAAATGGAAAGTAGCCTCTGGCTATAATCTTGCATATTTACATGTAAATATTCATTAATATGCCCTGTCCCATATTTTAAGCAAATACATTAAAATTAAATAAAGTAATTAAAAGCTTTGTTTTCTGCTGGGCTTTGAAGCAGTGCAATTACACTTTCATGTAATGCCATGCAGCCCAAAAATACTTTTTCCCAAAAAAGAGACATCTGTTAATCAGTGATGACTGGTTTCACTATTGGGATTTGATCCATTTGGACCAATAAAATTTCAAGGGTCTAAAAGACCTGCAAGATTCAAAAACTTAATCCAAATTCAAGTTCGTGGAGCACCAAACCACAAATTAGCCATTCAGATGAGGTTATCCACCTGACCGCCATAAATCACTGATTCACATGCTCTACAGGCCACACAGTACAGTGCAAACCATCCCCAGATCAGCCACATTGAACCATTTTGGCTTCATGCACCACTGTGTAATACCCATAGGCATGAACAGAGCCCCAAGGTCAACACTGTATCCAGAGCCCTTAATATATCCATAGCATCTACGCAAAGCCTACACCCCAGATACAGTGTGGATTTAACGCAGTATAACTCCCGCTTAATATGCAAACACCAGCAAAGAAACATGAAATCTCCACTGCAAAGCAGACTTATTTTACATAATATAAAAATCTCAGCCTGATGAATTACGGATCTTTATGCAAACTTTGACTAGATCTCTGGTATAAAATTACATAATAACAATGTTACAATGTGAACACACTGTAATATTGTAGCAGATATTATCGTGTGTTTCATAACAACTAACGCCCAATCAGCCAAGCGACACACAAGCTAGCAAGCTGACAACCGACATAAATAACACATGCTAACTACACTCAACATTCTGATACATCTATTAGTTGCAGATTTAGAATTTCACTGAGGGCGTAGTAGTATGCCTCCAGTCCCTTTTCAATGTTTGTTTAGTTTTTTTTTTTTTACTTCTTATGTGGAGAAATCTTGTTAAACTAAATGTTAATCATAAAATTTTGACATACTTTAAAACATATCTGAAAGGAAATTTAAAGGCCAACAGAAAAGACAGCAGAGATTGAGTGACTTTCAGCTAAGGTCACGCGGCAGGGCTGTATCCATGATGTCATTACCACATACGTACACCGTACAGCGTACACCTATACAAACTAAAACACCAGCAGCTTTTATTTTGGGACGTATAGCAGAAATAGTCGAAGAAAAGAGAAGTGGTCAATATAATGCTTTTAGAGTAAAAGTTTGAAAATGAAAGAGCCACTATTGAAAGACGAATAAACTGTGACATTTGCACATAAGACTTTGTCTTAACCTACTTAGAAGACAAGATGGACGTTACCATATGGGGCAGACAGTTGTGGAAACGTCAGGATGATGTTTAAGAGGTACAAACTAGATGGCCATGTTAGCAAAAACATAAAAATGCACGAGATCATTGGGATCTAATGGAGGGCCACCATGATTAAAATGCCACATTTTAAAGAAGTAAACATTCCTTTATTGATAGATACTTTTGTGGTTGTATTTCTGCTCCTGGAGTTTCTAAACTCTTTTCTTTAATGCACTGTTGCAAAATGGATAGTAGAACTGCCAGTTTCCACAAGCACAAAAAAATGATTTGCAAATACTCGCCAACCCAAGGGTTTTCCTGCTGTACGCTTTGAACTGTCAGAGAGCACATACAGTTCAGCAGTGAAACAAGCAAAGCTGACGCTGAAGGTGGAGACTGTAGTAGTACACTACTACATTTGCAGAAGCAGGAAGAGGCAGAATGAATGGGCTGATTCAAGAGCTTCGCACAGTTATTTCCCCACAGGCGGTGAGCTGTACCTCATGAGTCCAGCCCTCACCTGACTCGCTGTGCTCCACTTGCCTGCCCCGCCAATGAAATATGAGGCATGCTGAATAGCCCAGAAACCACTTGGCTGCTGCTGGAGGATGGAAACACAACGCACACACTAATAATACACATTCAGACAGGTGCATAGGCGGGTTCAGTATAGTATGAGTATGCATGCATGCGTGCTTGTACAGTATTTGTCTGTATGCTCATTGGTGATATTGTGTGATCATGTGTGGTTTTGTGCATATGTGTCCTCTCTCAGACCTCTGCATAGGAGCCTCGCCCTCTGATTAACGGCGATGAGTGGCTGAAGATAGTGAGCCCGACCCCTCTGTCGCTCAGCGAGAGCTTTTATCTAACTTCTCTGGGGATTCTGCCATGTGATGTCGCCTCACTGCTCCTGTCTTAACTCTGTGCCCTCATCTCACCCTCTTATCTCCTTCACCTCTCTCTCCTGTCTTTTTTTCAGTCTGTCTGCCTCCTCTGTTCACACATAAACATACTCAGAACCACAGACCCCACACACAAACATGCAAGCATGCACATCAGGGGCACAGCCAGACTGACAAGAAGACACAAATGCACACACATTTCTCACACATTTTGTATTTCATGATATTAGGATTGGGTTTTTTCACCTCCTTTTTTCAGTTACACTAGAGGTGATGTACTGTTATAATGAAGTAAGGAATGAAGGTGATGTATTCTATACATTTACATAATCCTGCAGCTAAGGCAGGTATGTATGAGGTCAGCTCAGCAAATGAGATCCACTACTCAGGCAGCAATCTCAATGGGAGTGGCACAGGGTTACTGTGTTTCTGCTATAAAATCATTAGGAAGGATTACACTGCCCCCTAGTGGTTCATACAAAAAATACATCTTTAAGTATGACTGATTATTACCCTGAGGCTGTGTGAGAGTGAATAGGGTGGGGCACAAAGCAACTGTTACCTGGCTGATGTGTGTAAAGGGAAACTGTGAAGCCGGCCATTACTATGGAGGATTTATTCAACTTTAGCCTGTGTCCTAGAAATAACACACTTTGTGTAAATAGTAAGAATAAAAAGTAACATTTCTATTTCTCCTGTTCCTATATTTAAATTTAAATGGCAATATTTAAAAACAACTAAATGCAGTAAATAATTTACATCTACAAAAAGATCCCCTCTGGCCTATACAAATTTCAGATTTACAGATATATTATAATCATGGAGTCACAGCATACCAATATGAGAATGAAGATACACTTATTTTGGCTACAGCCAGCTGCAAGTTACCTTTTTAGCTTGGCATAAACTGAAGACCAGAAACAGTGGGAACAGCTATGCCTATAATATTTCTGTCCTCTGTCTTCCAAAGGCAAAGAAATCTGTCAACCAGCACTCTCACTAATTAACACGTAATATATTTTTATTCAATCCATATAGATGAAGTGTACAAACAATTGTTGGGGTGTAACGATACATTTTAACAACGATACGATGAGTGTTATGATACATGGTTGGTGACACGATACAAGAATGATAAGGGCTCATTTAGAGTGATATGATATGATTTGATTCAATGTATAGAAATCTATATAGTAACTTTTCCCCCCCACAAATATAAGAAAAGAAAATGCCTATTTCTTTTGCAGAGTTAAAACACTGGAAACACATGATACACTGAACTGCACAAACAGTCAATGTTTTGGGAGTGGGGGGGGGGGGGGGGGTTTGCAAGGTAATCAGAGATTAATCAACATAATAGGTCACAATTGAATGGCAAATTGCCATTATATTTGATCTCAAACCTGTACATTTTGCAAAAAGCATCAAGAACTTCTCCATTTTTAAGCCAAAATGTGTCCAAATTTTGGACCACAAACACAGACTAAAAGTCTCTCACTCTCCATTGGCCTGGTGTTTCCCTGCCATGATCTGCCATTATCTGAAGCGAAGCTGCTGAATGCTGATACGATACACATACCCAGAGCATCTGAGAACGGGAGAATGAACCAGAATAATGTTTACAATTCTATACCATTATAAGTGTGAAAATACATCAGCCTCTGTAGTTAGCAGCCCCTCCATAAAAAGCAGTGTCAGAAAAACACTTTTTGTTTTTTTAACATGACCTACTTCATTCAGTGCTTTTACCTCTTTAAATTTCCAGGTCCTTTTGGTTTGGAGTGGAGACCTCTGTGGATAATTTGGGTCCTGGAAAAACCCTCCTAGACATCTGGATCTTAAGTCATCAAAGAAAAAAAAAAGGGAAGCACACATTGGCAAACTGGGTTAGTAGCCTGCCGGCCACATATTAAACAGTGTAGGATTAACACTCATTTGTAACATGAAACTGCTTTATTCATTGTTTTTACCTGTTTAAATTTCAAGGTCCTATTGTTTTTGGAGTGGAGAAGACCTCTGTGGGTAATCTGACTCCCAGAAAACCCTCCTGAATGTCTGGATCTTAAGTTATCTGAGAAAAAAGGTAAGCAGATGTTAGCAAAAAAAACTGCTTAAGAGAAACACTCATCTGTAACATGAAATGCTTAATTCGGTGCTTTTACCTGTTCAAATCGCTCGGTCCATTTGTTTTGGAGAGTAAGAGACCTCTGGATCGTTTGGCTCCCAGTAAAAAGCTCTTCAACAATGAAAACTGAAGGAAATCTAACTGGGAGAAGTCTTAGCCGATTGCAGTCTGCTATCCTCACCACTAGGTGCCACTAAATCCCCCTACATCTAACACAGTGGACCTTCAAGTGGCATTGCAATTATAGATATGTAACTCTTGGTAAAATGACAAAATATTGGTTGCAACAAAGTAACAAAATAACAAATAAAGATGTTGCCTACTGCAAACTACTGTCTGATATATGAATGACTGACTGAATGGCTGGGAAAAATAGACAATAGGTTCAATGTTAAGTGAATCAGTGTTTTGTTATATAGCATACAGTCTTTCCTTCAAGGGGAACTACTTTAGCTCATACATGGTCTTTTTGTTTCATTGCAATTTTTTAACATACACTCTATCCTATGCAATGCTTCTATCACAGTTAAGAAGGTGAGCTTAATTTAATCTATGAATGCAAGCCCACACAGCACAATGTATAATACACTGAGATATAAAGTAAAGGTCAAATTGATTGAAATACGACAATAAATAGCCCAAGAAGTCAGGCTCCGTGGTGATCTTAGATGTCAGTTTTAAGAATGTAAATTCCAGGAAAAGCAGTGAAACAAGGAGTTAAATTGACTGATAAATCTTTAAAGACAGAGGGACAGGAAAGGGATTTAAAGATAAATTAAGATGAAGAAAACAGAGTTTGGTTTAGGTGAAAAGAAAAAAAACATTGAGCCTTACCTTCTTTCTTTGATGTTTATTTACAGAAGAGTAGTTTCCACAGACATCTTGAGAGTTGCTGTGAGTTTTGACATTTTCACATATGGTAACACAGTGGAAATATTCTTACAAACCACAAGTTCTACCTATCCTGTTATGGTACCTCTGAACAAGCAATGTTTCTATCACAAATCATGACTACGGTCGCCATGACTAACACTGAGTTATCCATCTGTCATTTTACAGACTAAGAAAATTGCACTTCTAGAAATGTAAAGATGACAGTCCAAAGTTGCTCCTGGCCCAAGAAGAAGTGCTAATCTAAGTGCTCCTACAGTAGCGTCTTTTGACATAGATGAGGTCTTGTTCAGCACACAATGATTACAAAGGTGTCTGACTAGCTGCAGAATGTCGCTGGTGGCACATGAACACAGAGTCTGTGCTTACACACTTCTGAGAAGCACGACCGAGCTGGTACACACAAAACTAGAGAAGACGTACAGAAGAATGCACAATGTGACATCACTGGACAAAGCAGCTCACCACCAAAGCACCAGAATGTACAGAGAAAAGCCAGAGACAAAAATACACTGCGTGATTTGTACAAAATATCATTTATGCATAAGAGTTTCCTTGATTTGCTTTCCAAAAGAACAAAATGAGGCATCGTTTGACAACAAATGACATGTATCTGAATCGGACATGCTGGCATGATCCTCTACAATTTTATGCAAAGATGGGGCACCTGAGAAGAGACAATTATTTCCAAAATGGCTGTCTGCACTGAGAGGTATGACCTGCCTGGGGAGGATGTCCCTTTAGCCCTTCTCCCTGCTTAGTACTTTAGTCGCCTGGGTTGTGTTAGTTGAGTTCTTTCAAATAGTGACTGTTAGGTTGTTATCCAGCACAAGCACATTTTTTTCTTTTTCTCCATTCACAAGTACCATTTGAGTGAACCCAAGCTTTTAACTCTTCAAAAACCAACTACTATTGCAAAATACCAATGTAAAAGTCAAACCAGATTGCTTCCACTGACCAGTCCTCCCCTCGTTTGTTTACCCCTTCACCACTAGACTGGACCATCTAGGCCACTGAGTAAAAACTGTGAGGTAAAACGAAAACAGTCTATTCTGTCCTCTCTCAACTCACAACACAACCGGATGCTAGCGTACGGTATATATGTTCTACTCATTACAAAATGTGCAGTATAGAGAAAATGATCTGAATCAAATCAACAAGTTACCAACATGAGGTATACTGTTTCATAAAACCCTTAAAAAAAAAGAGGATGAGATAAACAGAATTATCCAAGTAATTATCATCTCTACAAAATGAGAGCATGAGCATGTATCCTCCAACAACAAATCTGATTGTTCTAGCCAACAAAAAGACGAACAAAACCAAAAGAGTTACATGTTTTCAAAAGATAGTGGTTAAAAGAGTTAATAGAGGTCCTACAAGGAAAGCATGCAGCCTTAATGCTGGAGGCAGGTTTTATGCAAATCCCCACTTTAGAGCCTCTGTGTTGGCTCCACACACCATAATAATCCACTACTGCATTGAGACTTGAAACAAAGGCAAAACAGCGGGATTTGACTGAAACATTTATGAAACCCCTAATTGTCAATACTGTGTTACTAAAATGAAATCTACTGTACACTGTACCATTTCGAAGAACGATTAGATTTTGGCAGTTATCGTAAAATCAACATCCAAATGCTGCAAGTCGCTGACACAAAAATAATTTTCAATCAATGTATTAAATTCAGAACAAACCAAGAATTACTGAGCAGAAAGGCATAACCGCAAATAATTAGTACTTTATGATAGTTTACTTGTATTGCCAAATGCTGTGGTCTGTCTTTGTGACAGAATTTCATTCAACACTCTCCATCATGGAAGAGTGACCCGCTGCTATGTAATAGATGGAAGGTAATGGTTGCTTTGCATCAACTTAGAAAAAGACATACAAAATAAAAACCTTTCTTTTGAAAATTCTATGTTTGGTGAGAGAAAACTTCATGAACACTACACTCAAAACAAGAAAATGTTTGAAAAGTCAATTTCATTTTTGTAAAAGGAATACTTCACCCACAAAATGATTTGTGAAGAAAACTTTGTTTTCTCTCATGCATTTGCATTGAATGGAGAATCAAAAAATTAAACATTCCTTACGAACTGAAGTAATCAGGGTCCACATATAACAACAGCGGAACTATATCAAAACATCACACAACTTGTGCAGTATAATCCAAGTCTTATTTATCAAGTCACAATGTTTTTGTGGAAACATTATGATTTAAAACCCATTAGTACAAACAGTCATAAGCATGAGCATGCTCAGGTTGCTTCTTGTACGTGTTTCATATTGTAACGTTTTAGGGAAAATGCACATGTTTGGGGAGTACTGAGCATATAACAGGATAAGTGAGACTTGGATTATACTGCAGGAGTTGTGTGAAAGTTTCTAATCAGATTTTTTTAATACCATTTAGCTTTTGGACCTCAGTTACTTCAATTCATGAAGGATGTTCATCATTTTTCTATTCTCCGCTCACCTTGAAGGCATGGGAGAAAAGTTTCCTTACAATTTCAAGCTAATATGGGGAAGGTAATTGATACACAAATGGTCATTTTGCAGGTGAAGTGTTTCTTTAATGGGTTCAGTGACCTTCATCCACTTGATCGTTGATTTGCAAACTCTGCAGCTCAGGCTTCAGTATTTGCAAATGCTGTAGTGAATGAAATAACTGAACCAAGATGTTCATGAAACCTGTCAGCGTAGGAACACAGTCTGGGGTGTTAGCACTTCTCTTCTTAAAGGTTCATCATCATGGCTGACCTGGACTGAGAGAGGTATGTTCAAGATATCGAACTGGAATGCTTTTTAGAATATTATGATTCTTTCTGCACTCAGGACATACAGGCCTTTAAAGACAACGAGAAACAGCATTACTATAGACCAGTATCAGTGAAGAACCTGGATCAAAAATATACACATTTTGGTGGTTTGCTTTAGCTTACTGCATATAAAGGACAAATGGTCAACAAACCACAGAGCCAAACCTGCAGCTGCACTGATGGAAACCTGCTCTGGCATCACTAATTGAAACGGGGCCACAAGTAAAGCATGCTTGTCACTTTAGATTGATGGGTTGTGTGGTGCAGCAGCAGTTTCCTGCCATAGGTGATCTTGATGTTGAATTGCTCTTTATGTACCATTTAAATGGTGTTTGTTAAATAGCACAGTACAATGAGCGCCATACATTTTAAGTCTAATAAGAAGGTATATCATAAACATTTCTCTAACTGACAGTTGGCAAAATTTGAATTTTCCCGATGTGGCAAACCCCCAAAAGATCTTGCAATTAATGTTTGACCCAGGTTTGCTATGAACACATTCACTTCTGTCCCTATATGTCTGCTACTGCTGCAAGAACATGCTGATCTTGTTGTAATGTTAAGTATACATACATGGCAAGGTTAAAAAAAATAATTCTCTTTAAGGTACCAACCATGCATTTTGTTCAGAAAGTCAAGAACTATATACTTTTTAGAGAAAGCACAATTATGTTGGTGAGTAACATGTTCAGGGTGTATCATACATGTCATGTCTTAAGGAACCATTTACATTTCTGTTGCTGATGTGATTGAATTGAGCTGGTGAGATTTTGACACTTGCATGGACACAGGTAGAAACATGGGCAGGATAGAAGGGGATTAAAAATAAGGTATTATTTAAAATGTGTTCGACAAAACATCCAACACAGACACAAACAAACCAGCATGTAAGAAAAGAAAAAAGTAGCAGTAACACTTTTTGCCTGAAGGTGGCACAAATGTGAAATTGCAGGAACTATTACTTTTCTTGCCCAGTTGGCGCTGATTTGGCTGGACCTAGTTTCAGGTGCTTCGTATCAAAGACACTAGGTGTTAATGTTTTGTTAGAGATTATATAGTAACATAATACTGAGTGACAATCTTTCAGAGATATGAGAGGAAGCTGCAATGCATTAAAGCGACATTAATTCCTTTGAAATAACATAAGAATGTACAGTCAGTGTCGGACGATTATTTCTGCAAATACCAAAGGCTGTAAAATCAGACAGGTTAAGAAAAAGATCTTAAAAAGGTGCCAGTTACATTAAACTAATAAAACCACACTGGAAACCTTCCTGAAAAGAAATGAGGTAGTGTTGTTGATAAGGAGTAGGGATGCACCAGTTCCGCTTTTACACTCCCAAAACCAAAACTGACTCACTCCGCTTTGCATATCAGTCAATTATGGAAAGCAATCTGATTTAATACTTGTTTGGGGTCAATGTAAAAGAAAATGGAGGGCATTTATTTTACTTTCTTATCCAAAGTCCTTTCCAGTGGATAAATTCAATTTTGTTTAGCTTATGTTGGTTTTTGGTACTATAGCAGAGTATAGCATTGTGGAAATTTTCTCACACTGCTGTAGTCAGATAGGCTTCTAGAGTCAAGTTGGATTCTCCTCTAATTAAAAACATGGCTAGCAATTCACTTTAGAAAATTATTATACCGGGTTAAAAATCGCAACCAAACACACAGTATCACAGTGGTGCATCCCTAATTGGGAGCCGAATCAGAAGAGTGGTCTACAGATAGGTCATTGTAACATCTTCGCTAGATCACCCACCAACATAATCAAACCAAGATGAACATGTAAATATTTTTAATCCAAAATGAGTGTCCCTGCTTTACAAAATCACACCACCTGGATAAATGGCATTTTAGAAAAGACTACATGTGTACCAAATCTGTATACTCCGTATCTTTTGACATTTTAAGCTTTGTTTTTTTTTTCCTTCATGTTGACGTGTGTTTTGTACTTGTACTTTATAGAATCATCTATAGAAATATACAGAGGTTATAAATGCACCTACAATAATTAGGCACCTGAGACCCCCACACTCCAGTCAGGAAATGTGTGTGTAAATGTGTGTTTATGGGTGGCTGTTTTGAGTTTGTTTGAGATACCGTGGAATCAGCCGTATCTTAGCTTTCTGTATGTGTGTGTTTCAGAGTGTGTGTGTGTGTGTGTGTGTGTGTGTGTGTGTGTGTACCCTGAGACAGCAGGAGGCTGGAGAGAGACACAGGTGTTCTGCACTCTCCGAGTGTGCAGAAACTTTAAGGCTTATTCCTCAGTGTCACGGTAAAGTACCATCCACACGACGAAGCCCAGGGAGATCATTCAAGCCTGCATTTCCTATCCTTCCATCTATGATGATAGCTTGTCTCGCAGAACATTCCAGGCTTTCTCATTCCTGAGTGGAACAGAGCCATGTGCGACACAGTGGGAATAGCCTCCTTCAATCCACTTATCCACTATGTGAGTTCATTCTTTCTTTTCTTTCCCACAGACAGGAAAAAAAACCCCAGAGGAAAATATGGTTGCAATACTAGAGAATGCATACCCATATAAAGTACTCAACCACTAAAAATATACTGTATGTGTACTGTATGTATGCACACAAGTATGAAACAATGGATTCAAAGTACCTATAAAAACTTTGCAAGGACGAGACAGGAATCCAGTAATGAGGTGCATAAAAATAATCCTCATGGACTCTTCCTGGGCACGTGAAAGAACAAAAATCAGTCTGACGTCTGTATGTGTAAGGGTCAACGCCCTACATGCAGGGGCTACGGGCACAGATAACTGTGTGCTGCTGAGGTAGAGTGGACAAGGCCCGAGCTGACAAAGGGGGCAGGGGACAGCCCAGCAGAGATGGTCTTCCCTGGTGCCGAAGGGCAGTGTCTGGAGTCCCCATTCTCCAGATGCTCTGACCTCAGCGCAGAACGCACGTTTTTTGGGGAGTGGAAGCCATTGGTTAACCCCATGTCCTGTTGTGGCTCTATGTCAGCGCTTGGCTGGCCTACTGTGCCCTGTAGCTCTCCGTTGTGATTAGCCACCAACTTCATCAAGGAAAAGCTCGAGGGGCTTTCAGCCAGTGATAGTTTTTCGAGACTGTCCCCCTCTGCACGTGGGCTCGGCTGACTCAAAGGGGAATATCTGTCCTCTGATAATGAGGGTCCCCTGGTGATGTTAGAATCCTTCTCTCGTTTGCCGTCTTCCTCCTCTTTCTCCACCCCTCGGTCCGACAGCTCTGAGTGAACAATGACTTCTGCCTCCACCTGGTTACTACACACGGATGTACACAGACGATCCTCTAAGTCCTGCAACAATAAAAATGTTACTTCAGGTTGTTCTATTAGTTGATCTATTGGGTAACTCAATCCATGCATGATTTTGGTTAAGTATATAGAAAGTGCACTGTTTGTAATTGTTACTCAAATACTACAAATAAAAAGCATAAGAAGAACATTTCACAGAGAGTCCAGCCCGTTCTCATTCCCAACTCATCAAATCCTGCCTCTTTGTCAGTGATTTAGGTGCCGTGGTATGGTATGCCACTGGGCAGCCCATGTGAAGGTCTAAGGACAGAGGGGTGTCGTCTGCTGTAAAGCCTGCTGAGGCAAACTGTGATTTGTGATAATGGGCTTTATAAATAAAATTGACTTGAATTAGACAGCATTACTTTAAAATGCTGTCGTAAAACATCAGTTTAAAAACGCCACTGGTAAAAATGTTATAAAAGGTGCCAGAAAGTCCCCATAGGGCAGGTGGGAGGGGAGGTGGATTAGTCGAACAAGCCCTCCACTTTCACCCTATTCGCTTCCCATGAGATTGTTGAGACAAACCATGATGTATTTTTCTAAACCTGACCACCAAAATGAGGTGTTTTACCAATGTTGTAAGAGTATTGGAAATGAAAAACATCCAATGCAATGCATCCAAGAAACTGTACATTTCCAATAAAAACAAAGGTATTCTTGAAAAGACACAATGCATATACCAAGTGTAAATTGACACACCCTCTTAGAACGTCAACAACAGATGCAGAAGGTGACCCAGCATGTTATATTTACACGAGAGGCCACTGCAAAAGCAGCAATGTATGACAAGCTGGGATGAGAACGCATTGCATTATCAGCAATCATCATTTTCACTGTCCACTAAACCCCTTCCCCAAACAGCCATGGGCCCATCTTAGCTTAGTGCCTGTAGCTGGACAATTAAGTTTTGAATTTTCCATGCTGATGGTAAGTGGTGTATATTTTTAAATAACAAAGAACAAAAAAGACTTTTACGTTTTGTTTTAGGATATAAAACACGTCAGTAAAAACCCCAATCATGAACTTTGAAGTTTTGATTATTTCAAAAAAGGCGGCTGCTAACAAATGACTAAATGAGACTACAGAACATTATTATGGCGAACATGGCTTTACAGCCTTAAAGAGGTGGCAGCATTAAAGTCGTGCTATCAAAGTTTAGTTTGTTTATAGCCTAATGTTAGCTTTTTACCTCTAACAATTGCATTTAGGCTTCAAAAATCCTGAAAGTGGTGTTAATTTGTGAAGATTATCTTGCTGAACAGAACCTGCAAGTATCATAAACTTTAGTTTGCCACAGAGCTTATTTTCTGCAATAACCTAAAATTCAATGCAAAAATCCCAAAAGCTTTTTGATGATGGCCTAGGGCGATGCTAACCTCCATGTTGGCCCACAGAAAAAAGTCATTACGTACATGTTTTTGTTTTAAACCGATCAGCTGGAAACCTCAAAAGGTCCAAAGGAGACAGCATTTTTAGTTTGTGGAGTTAAACTTAGCCTAATTAGCCAGCTAGAAATACCTGATTAAATCTGCCAGTGAAAATTTTCATTTCTAGGAATGAAAACCCGGATTTTGTTAACCTCTGTCTGTATTCATGGAGCTGTTGTTTCAAGAGTGACTAGAAATTTTAGCATAAAATCTAACCGGTGGCCCTTATTATAAACTATATATTGCTGCTGTCGAGTGCATACCTCTAATCTCCAAAATCGCTATTTTTCAGGAATTAGAAAAAACAAAGTGTTTCAAAGGATCCAATGGAGACAGGAGATTCAGTCACAGGCTTTTCAAAATAAATTTCATTAGTCGAGAAAAGGTTTAACCCACTGATACACATAGAGGGGGACTGATAGAATTAATTTATGAAACAAGGGGAAAAAAAAGAAAAAAATTTAAATGTAGAGATGCGAGGATTGCACCCGACAACAACGATATGTGGTTTAGTAAACAGTCAATTACAAATGCTATTTAACCAATTCATGCTACAGCTAAAGTTGCTTATCAGAGACAGGCTGATAGCTAAAATTGATCAGTCACTGAATTTAGTTTATTTATTTACCGTGCCGTTATCAGTAATTAGCATGTTGAGAGCTCCATTAATGAGTGATGGAGAGTCTTCTGTTATGGTGTCTCTGTATCTTGTGATTCTGTTGGCCCAGTTATGACTCACAGAGCCATTCCAAGCAGCCTGCAAGACAGTGGAATGCACCAAAATTACAACTATTATCCCTCTATCAACACATGAAAAATAACCCAGTATCCAAGGCCCATCCGGAGAAGAGCTAACCCCCCCCTCTTGCAGGTTTTGACCTTGGGTTCAGGTGCAGGGGCATCCTCCCCTTCCCCTGGATTAGCACTTGCCATCAGGCTCTGCTCCTCTGGGGCCTCTTCTAGCGGCTGACCAGACTCTTGGCTGCCTGGGGGCATCAGTGTCTCCAGCTCGTGGCTATCGCTGCACTCTGGCACGTTGGAAGGAACGGGGCAGCCCCCTCGCCTGTAGTGAGGGGTCACAGCTGTAGAATCCAGGACCCCAGACACCTCTCTATTTGGAGGAGAAATGAAAGGGATAGTATAAGAGTTGTGCACAATACAAGACTAAACGTAATACAGTTGCCAGGGTTGTTTTAGCTTGCTCTCTGTTTGTAGGACAAACAGCTAGTCTGTGTAAGTAAAACAACTAAAAAATGTGTCCTGACACTGTGGAGACACCTTACCTGGATTTACCATTACGAAAGCTGAAACACATGCAGAGCAGGATGCATATCAGTCCCAGACACACACCGACTATGATGCCTGTCACTGCATGGATGTCCAGTTCTGTCCAAATGTCACACAACATGGAACAGGAGGAAAACAATGTAAGAATTAGTGTAAACAACAATCAGTGTTGACACATGGCAGAGATGCTGCCACTCCCAGAAATATATGCCATATTGGTTGTCATATGTTGCCAGTAGCTTTGGCTCATATCTAGAACACCAGCTTGAAAAAATACTAAAATTTAAAATAACATATCTCGATTGAAATACTATTTGGCTCAGGTCTGCTGTAAAGAGACTGCATATTGATTCCTTAATTTAAGACAAAGTTACATTAGTGAAAAGATATGAGGCAACATTCAACCAGGGACAGCAGACCTTCATTGATATTCATTTATGCTGGGTATCTTTGGCAGCCTGGACATTGAGAGGAGAGGAAACAGATGGCAGGAGCTCTCACCCACCCACCAGCCACCTCACTCCCATACACACTGCATACTGGCAACACTTTTTCAGCCTATGTGAACAAAATAAACCTGTTACTCTCTCTTAGTAAGGATATGGGTACAACAAAATGCATTTGCACTGCTTATTGAATCAGGGAAGTTCAATATTTGGATATTCAAGATATATGATTCTTTTCGCAATCGGTTCCTACTGATTATGCACTTAATGACTGGCAAGAGAAAAACAAAATAAAAAGTCTTTGTGGATAAGTACTATTGGTTGGTGGATAGTATGAACACAACAATATTCCTCGTAGTTTGAAAGAGAAGTTAAAGGTATGGCTCAGATTTTTTGTAGCTTTGTTCTATGGGGTATTTATCCATAGACAGTGTGTTACCTACAGTAGATGGCGTTTGGCACGCCCCCAGCTTGGAAAAGAAGTCAGTAGTTCGACATGGAAACTAAGCAATCAGCTGCTGTAAAGGGGTCAGCAGCAAAACATATTTTTTGCAACCTAAAAAAGTTCCATCTAAATATCAGTTTATGTGTAAGCTATATTACAAAAATTTCAGTGATTTCATACTGGAAAATAAGAACTCCATTGAAAAATACTATGAATTCTCACTGCTGAACACAATAGCTGCTAGTCTACTGTCTCGATCAGTTAGTTTGATTGTATTATTGTGTGATTTTGGCGTTGGAAATGGTTAGTTTTTTCACCAAAGTCACACAATAACACAGAAAACTAACTAACTGATCAAAGCAGTGGAAGAACACCAGCTCCATTGTCCAGGGGGCTAAAATCACTGTTTTTGTCAATGGCGTCTGGTGAATTTGACATAAGCATAGATGGGGAACTGAAACCATTAACAGTTTATGCGTTGAAACAGACTGTCCGATGGAAAAGTAAAGCAGTGAAAAACCTCTTAATATTACATAAACTGATGTTGATATTGACTTTTTAGGTGGGACTTTTTTAAGTGACAAAAATACATTTTTTTGCTGACCCCAATCCCCAGCAGCTGATTTCTAAGTTCCCATTTCTGGCTCCAGCCTGTTTCTCTAAACTGGGGGCATGGCAACCAGCATCTACTGTATGTAATACACTGACAATAGATAAGTAACCCATACAACCGCACGCCAAAAATCCTAATTAGCCCTTTAAATGCTTAACTAAAATGTATACTTCTTATTTCTATTGCTGGTGGTTCACATAACAGTTTTCTATTTATGACTCCCTCTGTTTAAAGACAAAAGGGGCATTTAATAATTACAGGCAAAGCTAAAGTGCTGACTTATGGAATTAAAAAGTGTATAATGAGATTGCGTGCTTAAACACAAAGTGACATGAGAGTAAAGAAAGTGCTTTTCACAGCAAGTCTGCTAGGCACACAGAGCAGTAATTCAAAGATCTCCCCTGGGGGTCGCTGATGAGGCCGCCCCTTTGATATGCACACTTAATACTGTCCTCAGAACGCACCAGAATGGAAGAAGCGAAATAACGGTGTCCAGCCGAGCAAAACTTTCTCTGCTGGCAGGGACAAATCACCCACTTTAATAGGAAAGGCTGTGCAAGTGTGTGTGTACGATTATGGATGTGAAAGAGTGTGTGTGTGTGTGTGTGTGTGTGTGTGTGTGTGTGTGTGTGTGTGTGTGTGTGTGTGTGTGTGCTTGTGCTCTTGTCTGTTTACGAAAGCAAAAATATCTATAATATTTAGAATCTTAGAGGCAAATCAATATCTTATTTTGTAATTTAACCAATACTTTTGAATACTTAGTGTTACAATCAAAATACTACAAAATGTACAGCACTGAATGAGTTTACTTACAAAACCATCTGAATCTACGTGGTTTGAATTCTGCTCTACATTTCCATAAGGTAAAAAAAAGACGTAAATTCAAAGATGTAATTTTTGAACTGAATGTAATTACTAGTGATTAAAGTTTACAGTAAGGTATTCCGCAGCTTCTGAATTCAACTTCAAATTATTACGAATTATTATCTTACTATTATTAAGAGTGTAGATTTGATTTTACGATTTAGGGGAAACATATGAAACAGATGGTTTGGGGGTCCTCCGTCAGAAAATTTTTAGCGTCACACACTTAATTTATTGCTTTCTTGTAAACTTAATGCACTAAATTGTGCCTTTTCTGCATCAGTATATAATGTAAATGTCTTTAATTTGGTCATATTTCAAATTACACTGCTCCTTTCATGTTTTTATTGAGGGGTACAAATGCACACGTTCTAAATAAAGAGGGGGACATGTTTCCTGCATCCCCCCAAAAATCTACACCTATGTGAGAACTTGAATACATTTTGTTCAAAGAAAAGATGAAAATAGGGGCAAAAACAAAATATCTTATGTTACTTTCATTTTGTACACATTGAAATTAAAAAATAACAAAAGTATCAATGTTCTTGGAATAATAATAATCAATGGTTTATGTGCATCATAAAAGTAGTCCCTTTATGTATAAAAAAGGCATTAGATAAGAAAGGTGCTCTTCATTCTCCTGGTAGTCAGTTTCTATCTTAACCGTCACAGCCACAGTAATGCCTCTGCCCCTAGTAAAGAGATAAGTAGAGTCCCTTTTTTATTAAACATCTTTGGACCTTCTGATACTGAGACTGCCTCTTTCTTACTCCTTCTGTTGTCAATTTCCATTCACAAATTTAACCTAACTTAACTGCTACTATTACCACAACCATGACTACTGCTAATTTCTTGTAATGACTCAATTTCTTCTTATCATTGTCACCTGTTTATGTGCTTTTTGACACATACCATATTTCTGCAGGGGGATGTGAACATCCTTTACAGGTGAATAAGGCCCTGGTCCAACCTCAGTAGATGCTCCCAGCTTAAAAAAGTATTGGGTGCCACTGGACAAACCCTGGACCTCCACACTGGTAATGCTCCCTGAAAAAGACAAGAGTCAAGGGCCATCATAAATCACAAAGACATGGAACTTTATTGAATATCAAACAAGATTATAAAGATAAAGGGGTAAGTTGTGCTTAAACTTAATGAAGCTATGAGCCAAAAGTTCAGTGCAGTGAAGAGGAGTCATGTCATGACATCTGACACCCACCATCCTGAGAGAGGTTTTCCCACAAGTGCTCCGGCTGACTGAGGTTGCCACTGAACAAGATCCTGTAGCTGACGATGATACCGTTAGGCTCCAGCGGAGGGCGCCAGCTCGCCAGCACAGAGGAGGAGTCCAGAGCACTCAGCTGCAGCTCCTCAGGAGGCGTGGAGGGCCCTGAAGGAGAGAGAAGGACTGGGTCAGTAATTAGAGCCCAGAAATGAGGCCTCACAGCTGCAGAATATATATTGTCTTGGTGGGGGATTTGACATGTTGTGTGACAACCATCTGCGTCCTTGTGTCCCCGCCACCTGGGTACAAGAGAGAGGGGACAAGCAGGGCAGTGGGGGAATGGGCTGGGGCTCAGGTAATGATGCATGGCAGTGGGGAGCGTGGCAGGTGACTGGTGGTAATAATGTCATTAAAACAGCCCACTCTACACTCTCCACCCTTACTTGGCTTGGAGACAGAGCTGCTGGCCAACATGAGAGCCACTACTACACCTGGGTATTTCATTACAGCCAGTTATCAGCCATCAATGCCAGCTATGAATTCCCTTGTCCGCTGGCCACTGGCCAGCCAACACGCTGGTCCACACGTAACTGAGCACACTCACTTGCATGCACAAGCATATGCATATGCATATATTACAGTACTGCAGACTTCAGAGAGCAAAACACCTTTACCTGACTAGCTGGAGACCAATGTTAAAATAACAGAATAAAACTCAAGTGGAGCTAATCGGACAAAAGCTTTAAAAGTGTGCACTTCAAGAACAAAGATCGAATATCTATAAGGGATACGATGTAATATATTTTAACAGACACAGTGAAAAGATAAGTGTGACATATTTCAAGCCCAACTGTAAATGTAACAGTAGACAGGGTCAATTCTAAGGTCTTTTATAGCTGCATTGGTTTAAATGAATTTAAAAAGACCCTGAAGTTTAACCACTTACTTCTTTCTTTGACTGTTATTAAAAAGGAAAATGCTCACTGACCTCATCCTATTCAAAAAAAATATTCCCACACATTTACATACCTTTACACATAAACCTATCAAACAAAGAACTACACTCTATTTTTTGGCACACTGTAGTTCCCCTTGAGCTGTTCTGCGTTAAGTGTCTTGTTTAAGGGCACTGCAAAGGTTGTGACAGAAGGAGCTGCTTCCATTAATCAATATCAAGTGAGTGAAAAAATACTCGAAGTGCACACTTGAGTGTGTTTACTGACCATTTTTTTCCCAAGCAGGTAAATGCATGTATGTGCTTCCCCCTATGTCATAACTGTGCAAGTGTCAGAATGCCTGCATCTTTTAAAAATAACTTTACGAGCACTCTTCAAAAACAGTTACATGGTGCTTTTCACAAGAAACAAACAGAATTAGCACTTTGTAGCTTCTGCCAACCAGTCAAGTTACAGTTAACATCCATATCTATCCAGACTCATATGTAGTCATGACAGTAGGAAATGCTTCAAATGTGGATGTTGCTGCAAGGAAGCTATACATTTTATAAAAGGTGATCCTTCAAACACATTTCCAACCTAAAAGTGCAGTGGATCTATACAATCAGCCCAATTTCATGGTGGGCACCCAAGATTAGTGTTGATAGTTCAGTATCTGACCAAAGGTCCCCCTATCTGTTCCTAAGTTATAGCACTGAATAATGGTCAAAAAACATTATGATGTCACAGTGAAGTTCACTTCTGACCCTTTGAATATAAAATACAAAAAACAAATATCTGATATTCCATTAGAAGTTTGTGTGAAATATTGTTATAGATATTTTATGAGTTCTTGAGTTATGACCAAAAACATGTTTTGTTAGGTCACAGTGACATTAACACTCTAAACAGTTCATCCTTGAGTCCAAGTGGATGTTGAGCCGCATATGAAGGAACTCCTTCAAGGCATTCCTAAAAAAAAATGTTTACACAAGAAGGGGACGGATGGATGGAGGACGACCCAAAAACATAATGCCAGCGCAGAGGCATAAAAAGCAAAGAATAAATTGTTAAAAAAAAAAAAAGCCACAAAATACTACAGAAAAATCTTCAGGGATTTTGTTCGTTGGGTACAATACAAACTTCACTGACTACAAAGAAAGGAAGCACAGCAGCGACTCACGGTCAGACAGAGTCGACTCCTCCACTGTGCTGCTGAAGGGTCCCACCACGTCCACTCCATTAGACTGCACCGCCAGCTCATAACGGGTGAAGGGCCTCAACGCCCCAAGCAGTATCTCCTGAGCAGAGCTGCAACACACAAACATAGCTGAGTTCTGAGTGTGTGCTTTATGTTTATATTCTGCGCTCACCCTATTGGATGCAAAATATATTATCTTTATATTGTTAACTCTTATTACCTGCCTTCTGCGTGACAACCATTTACTGTATTATGTACACTGCAAGCATGTACGCACCTCTTTAACCCTAGAAGGGGTAAGGACAGGCAGAATACAGGGCCTATTTCTTGGCAGAGTAAAATTAGTACCACTGTAAGTGTACAGGGTAAAATCAATGCAAGGACAATATGCTTCGTTTTGTTCTGTGTGTAGAGTAAAAGTAATAAAGTAGTGAAGCTACTTAAAGCTACTCAAAAGATAGTAAAGCCATTACAAGAAAAATGAATTGTTTTTTTTCCTAGTGTTTAAAATGCAGAAGCCAGGATGTAAAGGAAAGGCCTTTCTGACGCTTCCAGCAGAAAAAAAGGTATTAAAGACATTATTTAGTGAAGCAATTTATTGACTTCAAATGCAATCTAACTTTGATGAGAAAAAAAAAGTAACAACTATCTGTGTCTGAGGAATACTTCTTTTTGGTGACCATTTTTAATAAATAATATCATGGCACTTGTAAAGGTGTTTATTTCATAACAGTGTAGGTTTATACCATTACTGAAGATTTGTTCATACACACACACATTTAAAATGAGCTCTGTGATTAAAACATTGATACACAGGGAGTTATGCAGGAAGCAGTTTTGTTCAGGTGTTGGACTATGGTGACAAGATTTTAGATGTTACAAACAATAATTATGTTTCTGTTGTGCAAAGTGTTCTCTGACCTGGTGTAATAGGAGACCAGGGAGGCGTTGGTGGTTCCCGCTGGGCTGCAGCGCACTGTGTAGTTGATGATGCGTACGTTGCTGAACCTTGGTTTCTCCCAGCGCAGCCAGATGGAGGTGGAGCTGTTGGCCATGGCTTGGATGCTGCTCGGGGGCAATGGAGGGGGCCGCATGGGCGGTGGTGGCGCTTTAACACACACATAAACATTATTTGCCTCAATATAATTTCATTATTTATTATCCCATAAAAGTGATGGAGGTCATATTTTCTTTTATGAGACAGTCAATAATTTCTGTATGTATGCACACATGTAGTAAGAGAAATGTTACTTCTGTCATGAGCCTTGTCTGTCCTTCCCTTCCACACAGCAGCTGCTCCATCTACCTGCTTGTTGAACGCCCAAACTTTCACCTCATATTGCCGGTCCGGGACTGACACAAATATACAGTGAGAGCAAGAGAGAGGGGGGGGGGGGGAGCAATGGAAACAGAAAAATCTTTTTTACAGCCATACCTGCCGTATGCATGTGTTACAAGTAAAGCTAGGCAGCCTCTTGCATATTGACACTCGGCCCTAGATGTAATTTAAAAGCAGTCGATCCAGCTCTGGTCTGATATGATGTGACATGAAACGGCAACTGAGCCACAACATTCAATCAAATGCTTTTGAATGAAAGAAAGCTTTCAAATGAAATGCTGAATCATTAATTACTTCTCATGAAAGGAGTCTGCCTATTTCTGCTCCTTTTTCTTTTTAAAAGTAAGAGCACTTCTGAAAGAAGTCTTTGAATGATGCACAACATCATTTGATTTTGTATTTAGTCGAAGTGAGAAAAATGAAAGCAGACTACATATCAGATTTGGAGAGGACTCTGTCAGGAACTCACCAAGCCCTGTGAGGAGGTGATACCTGGCCTTCTTACGGAGCCTGATAGTGTGGGTCTGTGTCGTCCTCTTTCCATTGGCTGATTCATCGGCCTCCACCTCTCGACATGACAGCTTGTAACCAGAGACCAGTGTGTGATTGGGCGAGAGATGCCATGTCACATTGAGGGTGTTCACTCTGGCTCTGACTTTAAGCTCAGTGGGGGCAAAGATCACTGAAAACATTTGGGAAAGGAAAACAAAACGATAACAAATATTTCCACACAATAACTGAAACACTAACTCAAGCAACATTTTGACCTGTTGCTTGTGGAAAGGATCAATGTCTAAATCCAAACAGTACTGCTACTAACTGATACCTCATATAACATGTATATGATAAGCAATTCACAATAAATCTATGTCTGTAATTTAAAAAAAGATGTATGAATTGAACAATAATGAAACAAGACCGCTGTCATGCAAGACCGACAAATACAAGATGAAAAGATTTGACTGTGGAGGAAAACAAGTGATGCGTATTAAGCATGTGCATCAAACTGAAAGTTCATAATCTTGATAATGCTATTTAAAAGTGCTGTATTTAATTCTGGAGAAAGAATGGTGTAATTGTTTGCTAGCACAGGGTTAATATAATCTCTTCTTTTAACATTGGGTTGTGTTGTTAATGTGCTGACTGGCTAACTAGCATCTTGACTCTGTCCTGTCAGTCTTATGGTCCTTTTTGGATAACAAATACAGACTAACAACATCTGCTGGTACAATTAGTTCCTCTCATGTTAGCTGTTGGCTGTTGTCTTTGCATTGTATTTAAGTGCAACTTTCCGGCGGAGAACCAGTCGGCCTTCATCGCCACAAGTTTTTGGATGTCAGCTTGGTGTTTCTGGGCCTTTATATATCTCTCAAGCAGAAAATTTACGTTACAAAAAATTAGTTGTTGCACAGTGAAATATTACAGTCCCTGTACGGAATATGACTGAGCACAAACAGAACAAATGCTAAGGGAGGCAGGTCGGGTGTCTTCCTTACCCATGCTGTGGTCACTGTGGCTGTAGTGGGCTAATGTTTGGTGCTGGGCCCACTCAGAGGGAACCCCAAAGCCTATGCCTGTCCCAGCTGCTATCCTCAGTCGGTAGACCTGGTTGGGCTGCAGCTCTCTTAGTGTGAACTGAGTCTCATTACCTCCGACTTCCACTGAGAACACTGCGTCCACTGTGGGAACACACAATACAGACATTCACATACTGTATGTATCTACTAATAGAGTATCTAATTATCATGATGTTCTGAATGTTTTCTTTCAAAAAATGCACAATTCATGGAATTCAACCTGTATTATGTATCACACAAAGAAAAAATTGCATGTTCCATGCTTCATTACATTCATTAATTTGTTGCTGTCTCTCAAGGACAATCTGGGATAATGGGCTCCATACAGAGTGAACTTGATCTGTACATTCTGGAGCTCTAGCTAATCAGCGTATACATTTTTTTTCCCTTCAAAATATACTGAACCCCATCATGCATGTTTCTTTGCACTATTAAGCTATTTTAACTATTATCAGAAACAGAACAAAAACACACAAAATTAGTAAAGAAGGTTGTTAATAATTGTTTTATATTAAGAACTTATGAGAGGACACAATAAAGAATACATCTCCTGAATTATGCTGTGTCATTATATTCTGTGTTCACTTGCACTTACAAATATGGTAACTTTTATGAAAGTAACCATTGAATCATATTTGCTGAAACTTTCACTATCTTCTGAAAGAAGTAGATGAGACAAGCAGCCTTTAAAAAAAAACATGTCCCTTGTCCTCTTCCTACTGGTTCTAATGGCATTTGCTAGGATCAGACTGCAGCAGTCAGCAAAAACCATTAGAGCCCAAGAGTCCCCAACATAGCTGTCAATCATGTCGATCACTGCTCAAGTACTGTGGTCAAATTGTAAACTAGGCAGCACTGATCAAACATGAATCAGGATTATGTTACAGCATTGACTTTTTTTCTCCTCAAATGTTTTCAAATACATATTTTGTGTCCGGTTTAGCTGTAAAATGAGAAAGTTGATCTGCTGGTGGGCGGTGCTTGGTGCTCCTGTTCAACTGTATCCAACATGGCAGCCAGGTAGCAAACTTTCTCATTTTACATGTAAATAGTACACTAACATATGTTTCTGAGAGCATTTGAGGTGATGAAAAGTGCAGCTGCCTAGATTGAGCAAAGCTCACAAGCTGTTATTGATATAATTGACAGCTTTGTTTGAGACTCCTCAGCTCTGTTTTGTTATTTTCCTTTACATGCAATAAGGCCATTAGAAAGGCTTCAAAGCATGGACTAGGCGGAGGAATGTGATTCTTTTTCACAGATTATCCGTCTCCTTCAGAGTTCTGTGAACATACTGTAGTGGCAGTTTCAGAAAATATGAAAAAGCTTTTTTTGTTGTGTTTTTTAAATAAAAGCACTAACTACAGCTTCAAGGTCAACCTGTTTTCCAGTCCAGCAGTCAACTCACCCTGATCCAGAGTGCTGTACTCAATGCGGTAGCGGGTAACAGCTCCTCGACTGTGCTGCGACGACAACGGATGCCACATCAGCCTGATGTCTGTGGGGGAGGTGCTGGCTATAGACAGCTGAGGAGGTGCACTTGGCACTGCAGAAGGAAATAAAATGACACACACTTAACTGTTTGATGATGAACATTCAAGGTATATCTGCACAGTTACTGGACGACTGTAAGACACACTATGTCTAGTAAACCTTTACAAGCGTGCACAAAGTCTGTGTTTTCTCAAAGAAGTGGATCAATTGTCTATCTGATTTTATAGCAAAAGTACTCAGTTGAGTCTCAAGTGAAATACTATACTATACTGCTTATAGTCTATATACTGCCTATACTAATACTGCTTTTTAAAAGCTAAACTGACGCTCCATGAACGGATGATATTGATGATTCACAAGCTCTTAAAAATCGTAAGGTGTTACAAGGTTGGTTTTGTAATGATTATTGCTCTGTGAGTCTGTGAGGCATCCAAGGCTGACCTTATTTTACCTGTGCGGCCTTATTTTACCTGTGCATTAGTCTGATTACTCACCGTCCTCCAGCATCTCTACCGTAACAGGCAGGGATGGGCGGCTGGCACCCATGGGAGAGTAAGCCACCACAAAGAATGTGTAGGCAGTATGGGGGAGAAGCTCTTTTACATGATACTCTGTGGTGTCGTTGTTCATCGCAAACTGGTACTCCACATTATCTGAGCCTGAACGGGATAAAAATATTAAAATCTAACACATTCTTAAGGAAATGTGGACATGCATGCTGTACAGCTACACACACAACCATGAATACAAACCTGCAGCACGTTGGCAGTGCACAGAGTAGCCGATGATTTGATCTGAGTTGTACTCAGGTTTCTCCCAGATGAGCAAGGCAGTTGTGCTTGAGTAGGGCGTGACGGACAGGTGGCGAGGAGGGCTGGGAAGACCTTCCCTCACAATGACCGTCAGCTTGGCAGTGGCACAGGCCGTGCCCAGCCCATTGTCTGCTATGCACTGGTAGTAGCCCGCATCCTCCAGTGCCAGCTGGTTGATGAGCAGGACTCCGGGGCTTTGGGTCTTCACCCGTCTGAACGATCTGATGGGCTTCCCGTCTTTAAGCCAGTGCAACACTGGAGGAGGTTCCCCAGAGCTGTTGCACACAAACCTGGCTGTGTTTCCCCGGGAGAGGGACACTGTCTCTGGAGGTTGGAGAATCACTGGAGGGGCTGTTGAAACGAAGACACAAAGCTCAGACCTATGCCAATTTTATATGTACTATAAAATTAAAAGGCCTGTATTGCACTTTGATAAAGTTAGAGGAAATGCTGCAAAGATAGAAATTACCTTTAAAAACAGTAAAATACTTTTTCTTCTCCAGTACCATTAAGCCACGTTTCCACCAAAAGATATAGATACCATCAATGTAGTACCTTTGGAACCAAAAGTAACACCTACAAACAGGAACCTAGACCCTAGATCTATTGAGCGTCTCCATCGAAGACAGTGCTCTTACATGTGGGTGGGGTTGTTGTCACTCGCTGCTCAGTCCAGCAGCACCGACTGTATTTCCTTGTTCACTGGTGATACAGAGGGAAGTCTGCACCCCCTTTATCATCCAGAGAAGAGGAATGCACAGCCACTTTTTCAGAACAAAAAAGAACAGGCTGAAGTGAGAGGCTCTCCTGATGAGATTTACAAATAGCAGGTTTGAGTGTTCAATCCTTGTCAGGCAAGAGCAGGGTTTTATTGCTGCCGGAGCCCACAAGCATGATTCTCCACCAAGTTTTTTTACTCAAAGTGAGGATTAGAATATATACACTCCACATAAACTGCCCGTAGTTAATATACATTTTTTAAAACACTTGAAGATCCATTTATTACTAAAAGTGTATGTTATCCAAGAGAGAATATACAGATTGCTGTAGCAATCTGGCACATTGCCATGGGTGGCATAGCTATTTTTGCACATTGCATATTTATTTATTTTTTTTATATACTTTTTAGCATTTTATGCCTATGCCTATTGCGATTTTTAGATTTGTATGTTTTACTGTACTTGTCTAAGGTCTCGTAGTTGTATGCTGACCATGGTGGCAAATGAGTTTCCCATATCATATCCTAAAACGAATGCAATGGCCAAAGTCGTCGCATTGAAATTTAAGGTGTGTTGATGGATTCACGCCATGAAGCATTAAGTAACATTTCAAGCAAATGTTCCATCTTAATAGTTGCCGGCACACAACCAAGTGAATTTTCTTTTTGTCCTCAGTTTACAGCTACTGCTAGAGGCTGCAAAACATCCTTTCATTTTATAGTTATAGTCAGCTAATGTATGAAAAACGTATCACAATATGAACAGTTGTTAAACCAGCCATAGCAGCCATAGTGAGTGTTAAACGGACTGCAGTTTTTCTAGATCCACCTTTTGGTAACAAATCGGTGTGCTACGTACCCCAAGCAGATGGGTGACAAAAAATGAGTATGATAAGGAGCGGTTCCAAAGGTACTGCCAACAACTTTTCACAAGCGAAATGCAAAAATGCAGCTTTAAACTTTAAATTATTTGGTGACTTAAAGGGAAGCTACTGACTGAAAATAGTTGACACTTTCTCTCTGAAATGTAAATCTGTCATTATATACAGTAGAAAACACAACCTCCTACCAGGCACATGCAGCTCGGCAGCAGCAGTGACAAACTCTCTGGTCTTGGGCTTGTTGGCCCGGCAGACATAGACGCCGGCATGGTGACGCCTCGTGTCCCTAATCACCAGGTTTGTTGCGAGGACGACCACATCAGTGGAAATGGGCTTTCCATCTGATCAAAGGAGAAAGCAACAAAGGAAAACAGGACAGATCATACAGATGAAGACAGCCAGAGATTTGCCTTATGAAAAGTGGAGATCATTTCCCAGGCTTTC
Source organism: Plectropomus leopardus (assembly GCF_008729295.1). Taxonomy (NCBI): domain Eukaryota; kingdom Metazoa; phylum Chordata; class Actinopteri; order Perciformes; family Serranidae; genus Plectropomus; species Plectropomus leopardus. Next base: position 28,233,816 of record NC_056463.1, read on the forward strand.
AGTTGCCTGAGAAACAGCACAAAGGAGAGGCAGCACTTTGAGCAGCAGAGGATTTGACCTGTAATCCCACAAGATGACCAACAGGAGGCTCTGTGACTTTTTAGTTTGGGTTCACTGAGGTGTCTGCACTGGCACATTCCTAGGCTGTGTGTAAAATCCTTTACTGTTCACTATATAGACCAGTATTTAGTTTGTCCGCCATTTTGTGCTGTTGTTGGTTGTTTTACAGAGAGTGATCATCACCGTCATAGTGAATTTTCTCACCGTGTCACATAAAAAATATAGCTATTGAGCACCAAATCTGAATAGTGTGGTGCAGTTTTTGAAGTAAAATGTTGAAAGTGCAGTTCAACCCAAAATCAAAAATCCATATTTTTCGTCTTAGCTGTAGAGCCATTTTGTGGTGGTTTTGTGAACTTGCTGAGTGCTGGAGATAACAGCAATAGAAATATTTTACTTTCTCACAAATATAATAGAACTATGTGGCACTCAGCTTGTGGTGTTAAAAGCGCCAAAAAAATACATTTAAAAAACAAAACAGCAGTGTCTCTTTCCAGGAATCATGACCCTGTTACTCAAGACATTCTACAAACCTTGTTGTGAGCAGTTTAATGTTTGCACGATTTTCTTTCTGCCAAACTGCATACGCAAATTGTATCACAGCGCAGAGGGAAGCGTGCATCTGCTCATGGATGAGAGGCTCGTGTTTGTGACAGCAGGAGAAGAAGACGTTAATGACGTCCTCCTCTTCTGAGCTGTAATGCTGGTTACCTTAGTGGTGCTAGGTCAGCTAGATGCATGCATCCTTCTGCACAGTTTGTGGATGCAGTTTTGGTAGAAAGAAAATAGTTCCATCATGAAACTGCTCACAACGAGGTCTATGGATTATCTTGAGTAACCAGGTCATGATTCATGGAAAGAGACACTGCTGTTCTGTTTTTCAAATGTTTGAGGTTTTTTGGCCCTTTGAGCACCTCAAACTGAGTGTCATCTAGTTCCATCATATTGGAGAGAAGGCAGACATCTCTATGGCCGATGTCCTTAACACTCAGCAACTCACACCAAAACAACCAAGACTGATAAATAGCACTACGGGTAAAAGGGAAAATATGTATTTTTGATTTTAAATGTAAATGAAGGAGGAATTTCAGATGCAGAACTCCATTTAGAAAAACTGCAGCAATGATGCCAAATCACAGCGCAAAGGAATTTGTTTTACATGACATAATTTCCACCAAAACTAAAAGTGTGTGTGCATCAAAGCTGTAGAGGTGTGAATTAATCAATGTGACAACTCATGTGATGTAAAGCATGACTCAGTGCACAACAGAACAACACAGGACTAGCAAAAAGGAGAAAGCTATCGTCATAAAAACAGCAGCTCTGCAAATCTGATTCTGAAGTGTTGTTTGTTCCTTCTGTGTTATACAGATAGCTGGAAAGCGGACAAACAGAGATTATGGAAGTGGGATCAGTGCAGTTTAAAAAAAAAGAAAAGGATGAGAATGGTGGCAATAAAAGAGCGACCAAGAGCACTTGTGAGCGTTACCTTGTCTGCTCCAGGACACCAGTGGCTTCGGCTTGCCTTGTGCCATACACTCCATCACAGCAGGACGGCCGAGCACAACTGTTGCATTCTGAGGTGGTGCAACAATCGCAACTCTGTTCAGGGCTTCAGCAGAGCCTACAACAAAAAAAAGTAGTATCCAGTGTATAATAGAGTAGTAAGTTTGTGATTGGGAAAAGTGCCTGTTTGACTCCACTGACTGAATGAGAGATGCTATCAGCCTAGTCCAGTATTCTCAATCTCTCACAGGTTTTTCTGCAAATCAAATACTTCATTCTTTACCAATGAGGTGAAACAAAGTGGCAATTCAGTCTGATTATCGGGCTACAGAGCTTTTCCACTTCTCCCTAATTATTGTTGAAGTTTCTCTAACTATTCCTTCCAACGACATAGACACCACATTACGAGTGAGCTGAAAAACGTCCAGGCCTTTTTGGGTGTAACTGCAGAATATTTATGTGAACAAACAGCTTGTATTCTCAACAACACAATGATGATAAATTATTAAGTTAAGAAGGATCAGATCAACTAAGGAAATTGGTCGACCCTCTAAATACTGGTTCCCAATTTTCACTCTCCTCACTGAGTTCTGGTGAGGACTTTCTCCCATTTGAGGATGAGTCATTAGAAACGTTTGCATGCCTCGTGAACTAACTTATCCACACTTCTACTGTACACACACTTCAAGTTACAACATGGGGTAACCACTTATAACACAGGGACATTCCCTGACCAGTGCGTGGCACTATGCATAAGTGTTTCCTGTTAACTGCCAACATGAAGTAGTCGAGAAATAGATTTCCTCTGTTCTATCTGAAAAATGTTCAAATGAGAGGAGACAGGACGCAAGCCCAGCACTATTTTTGCCTCATTTTTAGCTGCTGAAAACCCTTAAAAGAGGAGGAAAAATTGACTTTTAGACACATACCTAATGAAGCCATCAAAGACACAACTGACTTTCTGACCTGCAAAGGGGATTTTCTGGTGATGACCCAAATACTGATTAGCATTAGCATCCTGATAGCATGGCCATTAGATCAGCAGCTAGAATTTCACAGTCGTCAAGCACAAGGGCTCAAAAATGAAGCCAACACAGAGGTGTGAAAAACTCATGTTCTTCAGATGGCCACTTGAGGCTGGCTCTAAGAGAAGATACCCATGTTAAAATACCTAAAGCAGAAATAGACGTTTTCATAGCCTGGTACAAAACACAGTTTTCTGTATAGCTAATGTTCTTTGTTAATGATGACTGTACTCTGGGTGATTTTTTAAATCTTTTTTTTTTTTCTAATTCATTCTTTTAAATCTCATTAAGGCTTTAAGTTACGCATAATTAGGGCGTGGCCTCTTTGAGTGACAGGTGGGTGCCATCCGTTAGCAAGTCACTGCCACGTCAACAGCATTATCTAGGCAACATTTCGCTGGAGTAACCAAAGATTCAGAGGACGCCACTGTTTCAGTGAGTTTTCAGTCCATTAAAGTTATTTGTGACATTTTGGTTGCCTAAAAAGTCTAGTTTAGCATTTGGTTGTTCAAAAAGATATTTAGTCTTTCCAGTAAGTATGTTTTGTTTTAGTTATAAGCCTGTTTTTTAAAAAAGAAAAAAGCATTTATATAAGTATTATCATTGTTTACCATAGTGGTAAATGCACTGTGCTAATCAAGCTAGCAGCTACAGTTAGGATTATCTCATCCAAATATGGTAACTTCTGGCTCTAAAATCAAATATGGCAACGGCCAAAATGCCACACTTGAGGCTTCAAAAATGGAGTCCAAAAACCAACGGGTGATGTCACAGTGGCTCTGTCCACTACTTTATACTGACTATGGTACTTCACACTAGTCCAGGCAGAAGACAGGTTTCCAAACAAAGTTTGAAATAACTCAGTGAGAACTTGTATGGGAGACTCTCCGTTTAATACAGCAAATCACATCATCATAAAAACAGAACCTATCGTTGACTGACTGGTACACGGTTAAGGCTTAATCAGTTCTTAGTGGAGGTTGGATATGGATACAATCTGAATAGGAAACCTTGACTATAGTGGTTTTAATGTGAGAATATGACAGGATAGAGGCCCTTATAGCACATATTATTTACAGGTAGCAGCATAATCTGACGTAACAGAGGTGATGGTGTGAACGAGAAAGAAGGTGATGCTGTGACTAAAGACAACTAATGAAGCAAAGAGGTGTTCGAACAAAAGAAAGAGGCAAAAAGAGAACACAAAAGGAATCTTTCTATGAGAGAAAAGGGTAAAACAGTTAATGGAATAGCCTCAATAATAGAACTGAGGAACATCTCTCCTCTTCACTAACTAAGGATGTTATTGAAAGCATATTGGTATTTGGGTTGAAGGGACCAGACTACTCATTTCTTGAGTGTGTATCAGTCCCCAAGGTAACACTGTTGTGAGGGGGCCTTAATTCACTGCAATTACACTCAGCCCAGCCATCCTCAGCAGCACATAATGCTAATGACCTCCAGAGAGAGGCCTGGCATTCTATAAACACATTATAAATTAATCATTGAGATTACATTCAGCAATCCTTGGTTATACATAAGGCTTTAAGTGGGTCAGTCCTCCTTTGCGGGCTGCACTGCAGGGTGCGCCTTCATAGGGGTCTTATATGTAGATGTAATGAGTGTGAATGCAGCATAAAGCATGAAGAAAACTGGGGGTAAAGTGAAGAAAGTAGAAACTTGAGGTTTGAGGCAGCTGGAGTACATGTAAAATACAAGGACTTGTGCACCTCAGCATTGGAGCATTAGAGCTTGGCTATGTGCGTTGAGTAGGCTTGGGCAGTATCAAGTTATTAGGGTATACCAAGGTATTTAGAAATAGAGAATTTTAATACTATCAAAAACACTCCTCTTTCTATTAAACAAATATAGTGATGCTGTATGTAGGCAATGTATTGTAATGCACAGCATGCATCACCAGAGGCCAACATCTACTGGTGGAACAAGCCGCTGAGCTGAGACAATGGCACGAGTATGGATAACAATTCAGGGACTTCACAGCCAGCCACCAATAGCAGAGAGAGACAATGGGGGAAAACAGCAGTAGAGCCAGCATATTTCCTCGTCTAACTGTATAAAATTAAAGGTTTATTTTGATGAAACCAGAGGTGATGACTGCTGGATCAGTAAAAAGACTAGCCAAGATGGTTTTGGTGAGTTAAGTTTTGTTTGAATGTGTTTGTCAATGATATAAAGCCTTCAGAAGGCGTGTTTTCTCCAGGGGACAGTAGAGTGCGTTGTTAAAAAAAAAGTCTGTATTAACAATGGACTTTTTTTCTGCTGTTAAAGTGATAGTTGGGGATTTCTGAAGCGGGGCTGCATTATGTGTAGTTACTGTAGTCTATTATACAGTAGCTGGCGGTCGGCACGCTCCCGGTTTGCAGAAACAGAGGGGGCGCGCACCCCAAGGCTTAGCATTATGCTGCTGTAGAGTGGCTAATATCATAAGACATTTAGCCACTGTAAAAAGGCCTACCAGAAAAAAAAAGCCATGCCAGTCTAAGTGGACGCTGTATTGATAATATTGTCACGCTTTGCCTCGCTGTCACACAGCCCTTTCTTTTGAGGCTACATTTTTCAACCATAAAACATCCATATTCCTACACAGAAGCTCAGCTGAGCCGTCCACGGCATTACGGTCATCTGTTTAGGTCAGAAAGTGCTGTTACATGTTTCCGAGGATTTCATATTGCGTTTTTGCTGGTTGTTCGAAGAAAGAAATGAAAACTGCTGTGGCCAGTTTCACTGAATACAGATATCAACACTTCACTTGCACGACTGAGACAACTCTGCAGCTGCAGCGAACATTTCTCAAGACAATTACATAAAACCACCGCCAAACCGTCAACTCCGGAGAGCAACGCTTAACCCATCCACGTAATATTACACTAAATACCTACGCATAAATGAAACGACTCACCAAACAACCAGTTAAGTGTGAAGAGCTGACATATTCTGAATCAGACAGATCCTGAGGTTTGTGTTTGTTGTTTCTTCCGTAAACCGCCAAGTTTGACTCAAACAGCTGACCGGCGGCGTGATACTGTGGGCGGCTCTGTTGGGCTACTGCGTAGGAATATGGATGTTATGTGGTTGAAAAATGTAGCGCCAAAATTAAAGGCTGTGTGACGGCAAGGTAAAGCGGTAAAATCCTCTCAATACAGCTTTCACTTAGACTGGCATTGACTTTTTTCAAGTTGGCCTATTTAAAGTGACTAAAATACGTTTTTATATCAACCACACAGCTGGCTTATGCTAAACCTTGAGTTGCGCGCCCCCTCTGTTTCTGCAAACCGGAAGCGCGCCGACAGCTAGGTACTGTATGTAAAGTTAATTTACATAGCACCTTTCACGGACACCATGTAATATGAAATACACAAACCATACATACGTTTCTCATACAGCCCACTTCAAAAATCCCAAACTATCACTTTAAGATGAGCATTTTACCATGGTGATCTGACTCCAGAAGCGAGTCAACCTCTAGTGGCCATTCAATGAACGGCAAAGACGAAGGTGATCACTTGGGAGCAGCACATCTGGCTGCAAAATACCTGCTGCAAAGATCATTTACCATAATCAGCTGTAGCTTCTACACTGACCAAAGAAGCTGCACTTTCCTGTGCAGGGACTGCGCTGCTCAACACAATTTCTATGTGGGTGGTCAATCTTTTTTATTCTCTATGCATGGCTTAGCGGCCCTCCAACAAGTAAAAAATACATAAAAATGGTGTAAAAAGAGTACAATCTGTTTAGAAATTAACTACTTAATTAAATAAATACCTCACTGTACCGGAGGGAATGCAAAGCAGCAGAGTCATGATGAGGTTTGTTTTACATTTCACATTAAAATAGATTAATCAAATCAATGCATCCTAAAAACAATCAAGCTAATTAATTAAGTACCAGTTAAAATAGCCTATGGTTCCAAAGCCCACAGAACCAACTTCATTATCACTTGGCAAGTTACACACAGGGAAGCACTTTGTACTTTGCTTCCATGACAGCAGGAAAACCATCAAGGAAAATATCCTGGACGCATCATAACTATCATTACAGGTATGAAAATCCATCAGAATATGAAGCATACATTTTGGCAAACTAATATTCAAAAAGCTTTTTCACTATCCAAAGACAAGAGCATTTGTTATGCAAAAAAAGAGAGGATACTTTTCTTCATATTTTGTAATGTAAGTACGAGAAAAGTGAGAAGAAATATTTAATGTCCAAATGCTGTTTCTGACTCACTTCTTTTGGCCTCATCTGTCTGTCTCTCCTCCTCTTTGTCTTTCTTTTAAAGGACACAAAGACTGTGACTCAAGAAGGACACAATGGTTTCCACAGAGCAGCCAATTACAGCTGACAGATAGCGACAGAGGCAGATAATACAACATAACTTTAATGTGGGTTGCCTAATGGAGAAACACATCATCACACCACTATTCACTGTTTCACTGCACCATGTAATCCACTAATGCATGTCCATGTAGGGTGCAGTCACCCTGGGCATTTGATCAAACTGGAGTAAGGTGTATATTGATATCAAAGTAGTCAAATACCATGGATGGATCCTGAAGGATATCCCTTTAATCTGTAAACAGCATTAATCATTTCATGTAATTGTCAGATTGGGTTTCATTGATGAAGCATAATTACATCATAAAGTAAAATGTACCCTTTGTTTGTTGCAATGGTATGAATTGATCTTAATAACATTTTGATAATTTGATTTCTTCTTGCTTGTTGTAGATTATGTGTAATCATTTTGATTATTGTAAACTGAGGTAAATTGTAGAAAACAAAGGCTACTGGAGTCAATTTGCTGTGGTTTTTACAAAATTATGAGTAATGCAGTTTAGATGAGCTTTATTGGGAGACAATAAAGTGTACATATGTAAAAAAAAAAAAAAAAAAAAAAAAAAAACTCACTCTTGCCAGCATTTACTTATGACTAACATAACATTTTTATCTGAATTGCATAACTTTGAATGTGTCATGCTCTTAGTCACTGAACTGAAATACTGAACAATTTGCAATTTCTTGCAATTTGCAATTCTTACCAAACAGGGAGAATGAGTCCTGTGGATGAAGGGATGACCAAACAAACAATGCCAGTTGCACACAGGAGACTGAAAGTTTAAACTGAAAGTTTAAGCCCAATGCCAGCACTAATATAGACTATGAATTCAATCAATGAATCAATGCCATTTTCTTCATATCTGTATGTGTTGCAGCAAATGGAGTCTGAAGGACAGGCGCACACTTGCATTCTATACAAGCCATCAGCAGCTTGCTGATGCTTTTAATGAGAAATGGGACTGAAATGTATAGAAATAATACTGTATAAAGAAAGCATGGCAAAGGTTGCTGAAGTTTTAGTTGGCTGAAGTCACATGAAAAAGGTTTTTAAACTTCTTTCAAGAGAAAGATGCCAAGTCTTAGATCCTCAGAGTTGTTGGTCTTTACCAAACGCATATTCTAAGCTCCTATTCTGTCCACTTTCGGTTTAAATATCTCTTAAGTTTACAGCTATATCTAAGGTACATAACCATATCACTTATATTATGCAGCAAGCAGTCTTACCCTGGCATTGGATGAAATACTACTATTGCTGTAATAATGGAGTCTTTTTATTTTTGCGTTACGGAATGACTGCTTTAGAACTTTTGTAACAGAAGCCCCTTTTTCACAGAAACTGTGCTATCGGGCCACAGTGAAGTCCGGTCTTTATGCTGCCTTTTTATTTTTACACAGAACAAAACAGCGACATCATGCTGCCCTAGTGGTGACATGCATAGCTGCAGCGACAATCAACTTGAGGGCGACATGACATACTCCAGACAAACCACGCCCACCTCCACTACAGGGCAAACCATGGGGCAAACTCACCAACACAACGGTTAGTTGAACTCCACTAACAGGACTTATAGGGACCAAATATGAGGCTAAACATAAAACATAACAATAATCCACTTTATCCATATACTTTATTTGTTACACATGAAGACATGATGTACCTTACAAGTAACAAGTTGTAACCCTTACCCTTATCCTAACATTGAATGCCCCAGGCCAACTAAGAAGCTAACACCGCCCTTTTTCCCTTGTCAAAAAGCCTATGGGATTTTTCCATTGGATTTTTGATCATTGCAGAAAATAAGCAAACAACCATTTATGATACTCACAGGTTTTGTTCAGCAAAATAATCTTTTCTAATGAACGACACTTTCTGGATTTTTAAAGCTTAAATGCAATTGTCTGAAGTAAGAAGCTATTGCTTGGCTTAAACAAACTAAACTACTGCTGTGTCGCCTCCACTGTGCGGCTGTAAAGTCGCGCTCAGCGCGGTTTGGCTTGCTGAATTTCATGTCGTACAACAAAACATTAAAGTCTTTTTTAAGCAAGCGTTAAAGCGTTAACCAAAGACCTTATTTAAGGCTACTAACCAAAAACCGATTCAAAAAACCCATTGACTTTGAGACTAGGGAACCGAAGGTGGTGAAATGCTAACAGATTCCTGGGATTTAAGACTCATTCCTGGGGTTCTTTAATAACCGCTTCTCTTTTTACTTAACACTTCATAGCTAGCTAAACGTTATCTTAGCATTTTCTTCAGTTCTTCCGGACCAAGAGGGCTGATTGTGGATTGAGGTCACATAACTGCCAGACCTTCTCACCCCAGTGAGTGATTTTGAGATAGCATGCTGGCATTCCAGAAGCAAAAAAGGCGTGACATGTTACACAACAGCATCAGCATCTCGTGTTACATATAACGTATGCGTTGGCAGCATCCTCATAACAATAACAATGGCAGCTGGTCTTGTCCTCTGCTCAGATGGTAAGGAGCTCCTGGACCTCATTGTTTTCCCAATATGTGGACATTTTCGGCTACTGTTGTTCTTATTTGAGATATGCATTATAAATCTCTTGGCTGTACGGTACCACACATAAGACGACATTAAAACATCACACCCATCCCATTCATTGTTCTGTCCTGCTGGCTGTCCCTTTTACACAGATGTCGAATTGGTGCTGTTGCTGTCTGCGTGACCGGCTTAAAGGCCAGTCAACTCTGCCCCCCCAACTCTGTGATTGCACCTTTGATAAAGAGCCATGAGGCAGAATGATGGCGCTAAATTCCTGCCCAAGATAGAGATCATAACGCTTTCCTGCTCACTGATGATGAGATTGATTCAGAGGTTTCTTTTATTAACCTACTGCAGCTTGAAAAATAATTAAGGAACTCGTTCACCAGCTCATTGTTACTTCACCCGTTTGTTTGACCTTCACTGTGCAGAGCGAGGTATGAACAGAGTTTAACACTAGAATGCTGTTTTCACATTCATCTGCTGAAGAGGCAAAACGTTTCTCTGTTTCTCTTTCTCACCCTAAATCAGAGGTTAAGGGGTGTATGTACGATCATAATTTTGTATCAGCAGTATCAAGTTTAGAGGACAATCAGGACAAAATGCAACTCAGACAAGTGTGATGTAGAAAATCAGAAACATTATTATTCAAAACTTGCTAGTTCAGTCTGTAAAATAATTGACTACATTTTTTTTTCAAACTGGATTAGATTAGTCACTGACAGACAAAACAAGCACACACAATACACGGTGAGACACTTTTCAAGCATCTAGTCCTAAAACTCACATTAGATTTTTTAAGGTTGGCCCTGGCAGCTCCCAGCGGGGCCTGGCTGCCTATTCAAACGCTATAAAGCACTGCAACAGACCTCACCTGTGGCGACAGTGAGCCTGGCTTCATGACTGATGTCCTTCCTGGCAGAGTTGGACGCAACACAGCGGTAGGCGCCCTCATCCTCCTTGGTCACCTCCAGAATCTGCAGCACCCCGTTAAGAAGGGAAATGAACCTGTTGTACACAGGGCAAAACAGAGGAAGATGTGACAGAGGGAAAAAGGCAAATGGCAGAGAGAGAAAATCGACTGAATAAAGGGCTTCGTGCTCTGCAGCATGAAGCATCCAGTTGATCAACTCTGCAGGGATCCTGCTGGGTCCTCACAGGACTCCATCCTTATTTATTACAGAGAGAGGCTTTTTGTGCACAACCACTACAAGGAAGGGTTGCAATTATATGTCATGCATTCAAAAAGTGACTTAAAGAAGTATATCACCAATATAAAATCAGTACGTCACTAGTGTAAAAAAACATCAATACTTTTGAAATTGGTGCAACACAACCAAAGAAAACAGAGAAAAGGTTCTGTGGCACACACTTTTGCTTAATAGGTAGAAAATTACAATTAACAGGATCGCAGTGCTTTACCAGATGAATAAAAGCTTCCTCTAGTGGGTGACGCGATGTAGATAGGTCCGTGCAAAACAATGGTAGTCGTTGATCTCATATTCCAGTTTAACAGTAAGTTAAAACAGGCAACTCAGTAACAGAATCTTGGTTTATATTTGATTAGCGCTGCTTTAACATTTGATTGTTTTTTCTGCCTTTGTTTTCGCTGTGCAGGAAGCAGTATGGCGCCCACTTCATGATCACAATCTGTCACTATTAAAGCTAAACAGAGCATTAAAATATGTTTCTAAAAATATTATAGGAAAGAAATGAGCAGTGCTGTAACATAATCTTAAGTTATATTCGATCAGCACTGGCTAGTTTTACTGTTTGATTGGATTTCAGTCAGAGTTGGAGAGAGAGGAGGGGGTCAAGCTCTATACTATTTGTGTCCGCAGTGGCGGCACAGATGGCGGGCAATACACAGATGTGAAAGTACAGTCTGTGGTTTGAGCAACCACCTGAGACCCAGCGAAACTCCGCTGAATGTATTTTACTTTATTCAGCAGAGTTTTGCCTTGGAGGGAGGAGGGATATCTAGGCACAATGGAGGAAAGTCTATCACAGTTCATCTACATAATTTACAGACAGACACTATTTTGGTACAAAGCTGGTTAGAAATCGGTAAAGTATCTCATAAAATACAAGGACAGAATGATGAACGTTATTTTTTCAACCTTCACAGAAACACAGAATGATTTCATTTGTGTATATTATCTTTCTGTAAACATATCTGTGCTGTTGATAGTTACTATTTCTGCTTAAATCCTACATGTCTCTACTTCTCCCTCCTTCACAGAGGTCATGATCCAAACATATTACTCCAAGCCCCTCAGGGCCCTGGCAATGTAATGCCACTGCACAACCTCTTATCATCTTTATCACAGCCTATTAATCCCACCAAAATATGACCAGTGGTAGCCTGAGTAGAAAGGGGGCAGGGAAAGTGAGTGGAGAGGAGTTAAGAAAAAAGAGAGAGGGAGAATAAAGGGGCAGTTGATGGGAAAAACAAAGAATGAGAAAAGAAAGAGATAATGGGGGGGGGGAGCCTCGAATGAAGAGAAAATGGGAATAGAGGGGTAACAGAAATAGAGATGTAAAGGGGGTAACAGCAAAGAGATAGAACAAGAGGTGGCAGAAGCGCCAATAGAGAGAAAAAGGCACATTAGAGCAGGAGAGAACAGTGAGAGAAAAAGCCAGTGATATATCAGCCATCCTTTGGCTCATCTTTGTGAGAGGCCATTAACGGCGCCTGAGGTCGGAGAACTACATCCCACCAATAAGACCTCATAAGCAGCGAGCTGTTTGCGGGTCATGCAGGGCTACAGCAGCCATTAGCACTTATTTCTGTGCAATAAGGTTGAAAACAAATTCCAAGGCGCCGGAGCCAGTAGAGTCACAGTAAAATGTCAGCATCGTTAAGTGGCCCTGTAAATGAGACTATGTGCAAGAGCGACCAGACAGAGAGGGATCTGTCAAGGATGTGACAGCAGACGTGCATTCTGAAAATGTTTTTTTCATTACTAGTAAGAGCACAGGGAGTTCATAGTGAGCAGTGTTATATAACCTCAAGGTGATTATTTAGTGCTGTTATAATAGATGTACAAAACCTGAATATTTACTTTGAAACAGTCCTGTAGCTAAAAGAAAATTCTTCCATTGGCATGCGATTTTTCTGGCAAGAGGAGTTTTAAAACATACATTAACCCTTTGAGACCTGAGCAAATTGCCTTTTTGTCTTTAAAATACATTGGTAAAGGACAATGAGCAACTTGTGAAGAAACTGCACTAATTTTGAATATATAATTATGATAAACATAGATTTTTCCCTCACTTCTTTAAAAAGAATTTTCCACATCTACTCATTGCTGGCAATCTGCAGAACAGTCCTTTCAAAGTTGCTCATTGCCTTTTGTTCCCATGTTTTCAAAAGAAAGCAAAGCAATTTGTTCAGAATACGAAGTTTTAAATACTAAATAAAAAAAAAATTAATTAAAAATTAAATAATAAGGGTAGGTTAGGTTTAGGATAGGTTTCTGAATGCAGCACAAGAAAAGTAATGTGGACCCAGGTTTCAAAAGATTAACCATTAAAAACAATCATTGGAAATACCAGAAACATTATCAATGTTTACATTTTATTTCATAAGTTCCATTTTTTCCTTTGTATAAGGAGGATATACAAATCCTCCCTTGGCAACAGATCTGCTTGGAAAATAGCTCTATATGTATAGAGCACTTATACGGTTTTTCTACTGTGACACAACAATTAAATAAACGCACTTGATGTGACTACATGTGCTGTTATTTGTCTCTATTGTTAGTAAGTCTTGTAGTGTATTATCAGGGTTAAATTAGAGTGCTTAGTAATCACTTCACTCTGACCTCTGCACTGAAGCTTGTTATTGCATATAGTTATGTTCCAAGAAATACATAAAGGAAGGATGGGGAAATGATATGACTGTAATTAAATGGCACTACAATGATATGCATGCACATGTATGTTCTTTATGTCTTAAGAACACGTCAATGTCAACTAGACGACTTAAAGGTTTTTAAGATTTCCAAGTATACTTTGTAAACACAGCACAGTCACATCTGGGTACAGGCAATAAAAACGAAAAAGGAGAAAAAATAAAAAAGAAAAAAAAAACCAAAACATCTGGGTACAGGCAGCATGCGGGGCATGTACGAATCCTAGGAGCAATTTCAAATAAAATTAAAGGAAACTGAAAAACTCTGATGTACGGAGTAACTCCTGCTGAGCCTCAAGCTTAAGAACTATGTCCATTTTGAAAATTCATACATTTTATTCCTATGATCTAAGACAATCCACAAATATTAGTAACCAATAACAACTCTCAAAAATCCAAAACTAGAGTGCTAAAACTTAAATTTGTGATTAGGGTAGAAAGTCTGGAGCTGCACCATAGGCAATGAATTGGGATGTTCTAGATGACACAGAGCATCCAGGGAAATGTTATAAATATATAGGGACATTTTCTATTTCAGAGCTGAAAAACACTAAAATAAAGCTCATTTGGACATAACAAGAAAACAAACCATCTCTGGGTAAGGTTCTCATTCACTGTCTATGGAGCCGCTCCAGACTTTATACTTGATGACATCACAAGTTTGAGACTTATTCTCTGGTTTCAGGCTTTGACAGAGAGAAGCTCATGTTCACAAATATTGATTGAACTTTCCTAGGCCATGGAAATAAGGTATTGGAATTTTTAATTTAGGTGTTTTACACAGAGCAAATTCTGAAATCATTTACTGTCATGAAAGGATAGTTTGCAAAAGGAGACAACTATTGGCTCTTTGTGAATGAGTTTTAAGTCCATACTTCCACTAACATTAGTGCAAGAGATGCCAGGAAATTATACAAGAAGACCTTCCACTTTTCACTTTGAAAATCAAAAACATATTCCAGTGAAAAAAGCAGATTTATTTGCCGCACTTTTTCTTTTGCATGGCTGAAAAATAAACCCACATAGCTAAATGAGCTATAAACAAGGTCACTTCTGTGTGGCACGTGCTTTCATTTCTGAAAATTTGTGGAACTCAGCATGATTTTTTTTTTCAAATTGAATGCAAGCTAACACAATATTTGTTATTTTTTATATTAAACCGTTTTTATGTGCACTGAGATTTAACCTTAAATCAAAAAGTGGAGGGCTCAGCCAGCTCGAGCTTAACAGTGGTCTTCACATCATATGCACTGAGGTCAGCTAAAATTCACACTTAACTTGTGTGTGTTTCCCAGATTAATTACTTCCTAAACTATGGGTTATTTCAATTTTACAGGAAGTAAATAAACTAGAGCCATGTCAAATATGACTTATCATGTCCATCATTTAAATGACTTGATGCCATGTAATGGACAGTTCTAGGATATTAACGTGAGAACAAATTAAGAGAATGTATAAGGTAACCAAAAAAGGTATACACTCAAAATAATTTGGTTAAAATCCCTTAATTCCTGAAACAAACCTGAGTAATGACATTGTTTATTTATTGATATATTGTAAGAAAATCAAAAGACAAAAGAGAAAACGGAAGAAGGAGATGGTGAAGGTCAAAAACAACACATAAAAGAGTCACCTGGTGTCCTCAGGCATAGCCACTGTGTCCTTTTCCCAGGTAATAAGAGGTGTGGGTACTCCCTCAATCTGGCACTCAAAGCGAGCAGATCCCCCAATGGGCACCGTTTGGGGTGATGGCTCCTGATGGAACTTCGACAGACCTAGGGGTAGAGAGGTGATAGAGGTCAGGGAGGTATCTATCAAAGAAGAATTGGTGATTTCCCACAGGAAAGACAGACACAAAAGGTGACCCACATCTAAACTACTGCCTGTGCAAATGACCTTTAATAAATGATCTAAAATATGTGTAACATGTTGTCTACCTCTAGGACACAGTTTGTTTGATGTAGGTCACACATGATGTGACTGACTGTGCAATTATCTTGAAGGCGGTTGACAGCTCCCTCATGGACAAAATCAGAACACACACACACACACACACACACACACACACATACACACACACACACACTTGGCTGCAAAACCAATGTGGTCTCAGGGGAAAGGGTTCTATGCACTAATTGTGGGCTCAGTCCTTAATAAAACAACAATCCCATTCACAGTTTTTGCTTAAATTATCAAATTTATGAGTTACTTTATTTCACTTGGTTCACTTTAAAAAATAGCATAATCGAGGTTAGAATCTGTCCATGCAAACTTCTGATCAGTGCATTTAGGCCATTTTAGGGATGTTAAAGGTACCATTTCCATTTTTGTAATTTAATTAAAAACTTGTTGAGACCATTTAAATACCCTTGAATGTCCTGATTAGGAGAAATTTGGGGATTTAATCAGGCTTGGCTAGATTATTTCTCTCCAGGTCGAGTCTTGGCAGGGCTCCAGTTTTCATGGCCTCAACACATTCACACGCACGGGAAAGCTTCCTACTATAGATAACACTGAGCACCAGGGGGCAGCAGTGAGCACTGTCTGAGGGCCTCTAACCTCTGACCCCAACAGGCTGTTGGAGAAGAGAACAAAACTGGTTGGCTGTCCCAGCCACTTTGCCTGTAGCTCTGACTGAGGAGTGGGGGGTGGATAAAAGGAGAGAGCAGAGAGAGAAGACAGAGAAGGCAACCAAAGGCAGGAAGAAAACAGGAAGGTAACAGAAGGAGACCCCGAATCCCAACTGATATAATCAGACTAGTAAAATACAGTGCTGTAGGCCTATGTAGTAACGGCAGAAAACCAACCTTTGCACCACAACAATCATTATAAAGCATTATAGCCTAATTTGTGTGTTTGGTAAAAAAAAAAAAAAAACAAGGCACGGCATGGGACAAAAAAAAAGAGCATCCTGATACAAAAGCGGTCTGTAATCAGTCATTCTTTCTAGTCTCTTTATCCTGTTCTGTTAACACATTTTCTCCATGTGAGGCTAATCACAGAACTGATTCAGACCAGATCTGCACAGCATGAAAACATGTAAAGATTAACCAGCACTTTATAACATACAGAAATCCACCTTGCAGGAAAGACAGAGCTGATTCATGCATTTCAAAGAGCTGCTGGTGGCAAAGATACTGTTTAATTATACAAGTGATTACATGAGAACAAATTACACAGCTTCTTCACTGTAACTTATCTTTTTTCAACAATAGATTGGATCTTATTAAGAGGTAACGTGTAATTTGCTTCCAAATTTTAACTGCTGTATACATTTCACATCAGCGTGACGCCTCTCACATCAGCAAGATTGTCAGTTTCCACCAGTCATTTTCTGCCCAAGTGTGTCTAGCACTTATTGTACATAGGCAAAGAGGTGTTACATGTTAAATGTAATCGTTGGTATCGGAAAGCAGGGTTTACTGTGTTGTTGTATTGACGTCATAGTTTACCTACAGTGTAGGCTGACGTGCACACCCATAGAAAAGTAACAATATGTTACATAAATTCCTACTGAAAACCATTTCCCACAGCACAAATTAAGCTTTTGTTAGCTTCTATTTCTCAGATTAGCAGTAAGAAATTGTGAAGACATACACCACAAAATAGTATTTTAAGTACTGTGTGTGATTTATCCCAGCTTAGTTTGAACATAGAAAAACCAATACACTGCTAGGCTAATTTATGCAACGGGAAATGTTAAAGACTTATGCCAATACCGTTAGCATGTGTGTAGAAAACATGTCTAGTATTAGACAACTGTTTTGTTGGTGAACGATGTGAGTTATAATGGGTCTGAAATTTTAAACATTACCTATGTAAATGTTTCTGTTGTTCCCAGCATCATATGAGTAGAGGAAAATGCTGCTAGCTGCTTGGCTAACAGTGGGTTTAAGTAAAATTTCATTGGCCTACGCTAATAACTTTTGCATGTTATATTTGTGGGAAAGCTTGTCTACCAAGAGACAGTTGTTTTGTCTGTGAACCTTGTGAGTTACAATGGATTTGGATGTTGAATGTTTAATATTGCCATTAAGCAGTGTCTTCTGTTTGTTTTAAGTGTGTTCTGAATAAATTAAAGTTCCCTGCACTTCATAGAAAGTCAACACAATGGCAAAGGAACCCCACAGTTTTGTCAGTGTATTTGCAAGCAACTTAGACACATAACCTCACAAGTATAAATGCTCACAACAGCTGCGTAGGCTTCGGCATAGGTTCTACGCAGAGCCTAAGCACAACTATAAATCAGCCAAGGGGCTCCCATCATGCTAACATACAGATGTTTAACACAATGTTCACCATGTTATTCACTGTCATATTTTAGTGTGCAAGCAAGCCAACATTTTCTTATTAGCACTGAATAAAAAGTGCAATGAAGTGCAAACTGAAACACCATACAAAGTGTATTTTGACTTGATAATGGCACCACATAAATGCACTGAAATGAAAAATGCAGATCTGCTGGTATCACTGGAGGTAACAAGGAAATCACTTTAAAAACACTCATATTCATCCTCCGAGGACCATGATTCTCTGTGAAAAAAAATCATGCCAATGCATCCAATAGTTGTCAGGATATTTCGGTCAGGACCAAAGTAGTGGACTAACAGTCCAACACAACAACATTCCCATCCCATTCCCATTGACCTGCTGCTAGCATTGCTAAAAACCAGCATAAGAGTGGAGACGTGGATGTCATCTGACTTTAAACAAACAAACTATGGAAGGAAGGACTGAGTGCAGAGCCTTGCACCACCTCCCAAACTTACTTCTGTTTGTGGGTGTTTTCAAACTTGCAGTTGCCTCAAGATTTCTAGCTACCCCAATTTATTGGACAAGATTTCCTCCAAAAACCACTGCAAGCTTGAGGAGACACAGGGCGGACTTTCCCAGATTACTCTAACCCCTAACACACCAACTGTTAGTCATGGCAACAAACTGGCCATCTGTGTTTTCCTACCACTCTGAGGGAACAAAGTTTCTCAATGAGCACACAGAGGCAGACACACTTGCTTGGCCATAATAGCAGAAAGCATTTCATTCATTCTCAAAACACTTGCAATGATTGTTGCGTAGCAAGCTTTGCAGGAGGTTTTGATCATTAAACCCGCCACTTCTAGCCATTACACAGCACGATGCCCTCATGTAAACACACCACCTGTGACACTGCCAGAAAGTGCCTGACAGGGTGCCAGACTCACTGCATGTGTGTGTGCATGTGTATAAAATTGAGCACAAGCTACTTGTACCTCAGTGTTGGCTCTGGTGCTTGAGTGTGTGCCTTGATGCCTGTGCATGGACTGCTTGTGATTACATTACTGGATCACTGTGTGCATCTATGAGTGTCGGTGGGGGGGTGTCTGTATGTGAGTGGTGAACAACAGCTGATCAGCGAGAGTGCACATGAGCACACTTTAGCGCAAAAGGGGGCGGAGGGTGTTCAGAAAAGACACTTTGCCCATGCTGTGATGGAACAATGGCGACTGGCTGGGCTTCCACCTCCACTCTGTCAAAGCATAATCATATGAGTCTTTTCCCAGGACTCCATGAGTGTCCCACGCAATGAAATTCCTTGACAGACGTACCAGGAACCATAGTGTTTTTCAGAGTAACACTCCCAACGAAAGGTGACATATCAAGCCACAGGGTCAAAAAATATGTCCAATTGCTTCCTAGCAATGGGAACTTTCTATGTTAAAAAAAGCAAAACAAAAAAAAACAACAACATGCAGGCAGCTCTTTGGACATTGCTCTAAGAAAAGTGTGTAACCCCTCAATGCACTCCATTAAAAGTCCCCATCTTGTCTTTCTTTGCTCTTTCTCATTTGTCTCTCTCTCTCCTGCCCTTGACTTTACCCCCAACTCTTTCTCTTTCTCCGTCTTTGTCCGTCCCCCTATCTATGCCCCACTCTTTGGCCCCACAGCTATCAGATTGCAGCATTTTTCCCCTCCCCTTGTGCAAGCAGATAATTCCACCCGTGACCTCTTTGCTACCCAGCTCTTAGGCAGACTAACAGTGTAAAAAACCCATCAAGCATGCCCCTGGCCTCGACAGATATTTGTAATAGCAACAGGGAGCAGTATGAAATGTTAATTTCCAATTTACAGTATGCTGCCCTTAAAAGCTTTAAAAAGGCGCCCAATTCTCTCAGTTTTCGCATTCATGTAGGACTGATCTGCCAAACAGTAGCCCTGACAGAAGAAATCCATTTACAGTAACTCTGTGGCACTTTTTATGTAAACTGATTTAGCCTGTAAATTAGTGTTAGATGCACATGAACTACCATTGTTGATCTTGAATGATTCTCCTTCTTCATCTTTTAAAGGCATGGGGTGCACAGACTTGTATATTTTATGACTGATGAAGACTGTATGCATTAATATAAGGCTGCCTTAAAATTATAATTTACTAAAACCATGTCTGTTGAAAATGAAGAGGCACTTTGATGCATCAGCGTGCATTGCCGAAAACGTGTGCAAAAATATCAGTTTCTTGAGCTTAAAATAAAAAAGAAAATGCACTTTCTACCATGTCCTTTGTAAATGAAGAGCAAAAATTCAAACGTAAAAAGTACAGCTTGTTTGTATGGAGGAGGGAGCACACTTTTTATGATTATGACATCAGCTCTTTGACTGTAATGGCTTTGCAAAAGCTGGTAGGAATTAGGAAATACTGACATTCACCTCAGCAGTCTCATAACGAGAAAGGTTAATTGGTCTAATTAACATTAAAAGCTGCTTTTTTCCCTGCATCATCATTTACCCGTGAATGTGTTTGGGAAATGTAATGTACACACTGTACGCCGCCTCTGGCATTTTGCCGAGAAAAGAGCGAGTTAGAGACTGAAATGCTGTTTATCCAAAGAGGAAGCCAGTTTCTTTCACACTGTCTCTCCTTTTCCGACACGTTCACATGCTTTTAGACAAGGCCACATGCATCATGTACTGCGACAAGGAAACTGGAGCAGGTGGGTTTTCGTAATGTGTTTTCACAGATGTGATCTCTGCTACGTTCTCTCTTCAGTCTCATTTCTGCTGGCGAAGACGCAGTAGGAAACGGGAACGTCCGCTCAATGTCAATGTTGAGGCAGTTTCTGCTTCGACCTCCCGCACACACTGGTCACATCTATCTCATAGCCTCTTGCCGTTGATTTAATTCAAGAGCCACACACAAATGCATGTGCGCATACATAAACACACACACACACACACACACACAAACTGAAGGTCATTCTTAATGGTCTCTGAAGCTTTTCCTTTCACCATCACTGCAAACTCTCTTCAGCCTTTTCCGCCGTCTCGCCATTCATCCCACACATACCCCTACCCCTCCTTTACGCCTTATTGTCCCCCAAACAAGAGCTCCTCATAAATAGGCATGTGACAGCTGACAAAAGCAGGGGCATCCACAAAGGATACAGTCTCATTTTACACAAAGCTAATGACTAAATAAAGACTAACACTTAAGAGTGTAAGAGAAAGAGGCCTTCTTGGAAGGGTGATTAAAAAGCTACAGCCTGTCCTCTCATCTCTCCCACCCGCATCTCCCTCTTCATTTCTCTTCATTTCAACCCACTCTTCCTCCTTTGCTCTGTGCCTTTTAACAGACTATTGCTTAAAAGTGTACCTGTTCCCAGGACACTTGTTAGCGCTCCACTAGAGGATAAGTCTGCTATCTGAGGCAGAGGAAAACCAAGTTCATCTCCATCCATGCAAGGAAATTCCCTCGGCAAATCTGACAAATCACATTGCACTCTCTCTCTCTCTGTATACCCAACCGAATGCTTTAAATGGGTGGATGAATCAAACCAATATTCCTCCATTACATTATCGTCTTCCTGCAATTTCAAACATTTGGACTGCCCCAACACATACACACAACACATGTGCACAATAAAATCGCTGCAGTCTACAGCATTTTTCTACAATCACATTTTTTTCAGGCAGAAGGGGTGCCTTTATCATATTGATATAATGTATTATGGTTTCACACTACAATCCAATATCACGATTGTTACGGCTGTGGCTCCCACCTTAGGCTTACTTTCAATAAAATGTAAAAAAAATGGTGAAACATGTTCATCACAGTTTCCCATAGGTGATGTCTTCAAATGTCTTGATTTCCCCAACTTAGAGTAGAGAAAGTCAAATATACACAATTTACTATCGTGGAAGACTCCACAAAGCTACAAATATCCACATCTACAAAAAACTGGATCTGGAGCATTTTTACTTAAAAGATTACAATTTTTTTTTTATTTAAGCGTCAATCTGGTTCCCTCGACTGCCGATGGGATTTTTTCATTGGATTTTGGATTATGTGCAAATGCAATCACCAGAAGTGTGCTATAAATTAACTACACCACGGTGACATGGCTTAACCCTTTAACACTTGCATCGACATCAGTTTTCTTGTGCTGCATTTAGACACCTTTCATTAGCATTTCAACCATTTAAAATTGAGAAAATCGATATGATTTGGATTTCTATTATGATTTGGGTATTTGATTAAAAATGTCCAGAAAAATATATGTATAATTATCTTTAAAACTATATGCATAATTCTCTCAAGAATATATACAATTATGTTACAGAAAACTTTGTTTTCTGAAGAATCAAGTCAATTTGCTCAGGTTTGAAAGGGTTAATACGACCACCAGGACACCTAAAGCCTTCAAAATTTACAAGTGGGGTATTTACTGACATATTTTATGTCTTAATTTCTTAAGCTTGTATTAACCACAGACCTATTCTGAGGCTTCTAACAAAAACCGCATTCAAAACAAAAAAACAAAAAAACATTGACTTCAAGGCCAGGGACAAATTATTGTACCACTGTTTTGTGGATTTTCATGTACCACTGTGTTGTTGTGGATTCATTTTTTGTTTACCAATGTATCGATTAAATTTGTAATTTCTTAACTCTACTCCATCTACTCATTACTTAACCCCAGGCAAATCACCAGTCAGTCAGAAATGCAGAATACAGAATAGTGCACCTACAAAGCTTCCAGCTAACCTGGGGCACTACATGCAGCATATGCTTTAATTTGCATACTATGTGATTCATTTCACTAATCAAAACAAACCACTAAATGTATCTGCTGGACACCTACTTGCTAGAAGAACATTTACAGTCCGGCTGTTCAGGGCTCCTATGGCGCTGGCACTCATGCAGCTGTAGCCCCCCTCCATGCCCTGGGGAGGCTGGCCAGACTTAGAGATCGGCAGCAGGAGGAGGGATCCGTTGGCCAGATACTGCAGGAAGTTACTCCCCTCTGGAGGCAGAGGCTGGCCATCATGAAGCCAGGTGACATTGAAAGGTGTATCGCTGGCCCCAAGGTTGCAGTCCAGCAAGAGGGGCAAACCTGGCTCCAACACTACATGGCTGGGCCCAGCGCCACAGCTCAGCTCCACCGAAACAGGCTTTTCTGTGAGGGACAAAGAGAAAAAAAAGTTTGTTAACCATTCTTTGTACCTGCAAAAGTTCATCCTTGATGTAAAAAATACATCCCTAAGTCATTTTCTATTTGTCAGCATAGTTTGTGCACAATATATCCAAAGCCTCTGGAGGAACCTTTATATTGCTCTGTGAACACTATCACAGCTGAACTAAATATTGCATGTTTCTTCTCCACTGATCCAATTTTTCAGATATCTGCATCATTTGTCATTTTTCTGTCTTCTTTGTCAGTTGGAATGTTTGGCAATTTGTCATTTTATATCATAACTTCAATGAAATCAATAGTGTTGGCAAGACAGATGAGTAAGGGTAGTGGATTCCAGACACTGGGTGTTTTGGGGACAGACAAGAGGCCAGAGTCAGAGGAAGAGTAGGAGGAGTTCTGAAAATTAACTGGGTGCAGAGGCATGGAGGGATTTGTATTTTAGCAGCAGGACTTAAATGTCAGTGGGAGAGAGGAGAAGTCCTGGAGTGAGAGGTTGATGAGTCTGTGTGAGATGAGCTACAGAGTGCTACATAAACTGCAGTGAAAGGTGATGTAGTTGTCTGACCACAGCCATTCTACCATGCTTAAATTCTCAATATAAAACATGATTGTGACAGAAAGTTGCAAATTGTTCAAAAAATGAATGCATTCATGGCCACATTGTAAATGTTTTAACACACTTTTTGAACCTTTATCCTATCTTTATATCATTACGTATATCTCACCTACATAGTTGATATTATCTCTGTGTTGTTGCACTTTATTTTTGTTAGAGATGTTTGGGTTGTAGCCAAGTCATCAGCACTGTTAAGTGCTGCTTAACAGTTTTAATTCTGTTCTTTAAAGAACGAGATAGAAAAGGGTAAGAAAAAATAGTGACAAATCTAATGAAAAAGGGATTTCATGAAAAAAGTAGAGGGGAAAGATCAAGAGAGAACTAGTGATATGAGATAAAAAAAGAACTACAGACTTCAAACCTCGACTGACACGACAAACAGGCTGAATAGCATTACAGAAATAAGGAAAGAACATAAAAAGTAAGGGCCACAGTAGCTCTACTTTGCACTACTTTGATGGACAACCCATATTATCTTATTGAGAGTAGTGTTGGTGCTTTTAATGCATGCATTAACATATATTCTGTTATCCAGGGGAGGCCAGACAAGAAGTACAAGACAAGTTGAAGGAGAGTGAATCTGCCGCATTTAGTGCTCAGGTGATGTTTAACTACATTTTTTTATGCTTGTATTTTATAACAGAAGAAGGGAGAATCAAACTTTTAAAAAGACATTTAGAGACATTAAATAGCAATTAGGATAAAGCATTAATCATATCTCTGTTGGACATGGGCAGATCATGAGAGAGTGGGCCTCTGGGCACAGGTATGCACCACCCCTCCTATACAAGAACTAGAAACATAGACTTTGTGGTAATTTTGTCTCTTTATTTGTTTTGCATCTGTTTGTTACCATTACATAATACATCATCTTGTGGTTTTGTGTCTCCTTGTCATTGTTTTGCCCCTTTTTTACTTAATTTAAGATCATATAAGAGACAGCGCAAACGGCAGGCATCCTGAAAAAAACAAAACAAAAACAAAAAACCAAAAACATGAAGCAACATAATAATTATGCATTGGTTTAAAAAACACAGATCAGTGTAATAAGTCTACCGTAAAAAACAGAACAATATTATAAGTAAGCAGAAAAAGGCAAAATATAATAATAAGACAATTGTGTCTCTTTGCAGTTGCTTTGCATGTGGTCTCATCGGCATGTGGAGTGAGTACGTTTTAACTTGTATTACATTTTGCAGGTAAAGTCCAGGGGGCCCTAACACTTTAGACCCCTGGTCATGTGTCTGGTAGGTCAGTTCAGAAATTCATGCTGTTAGGTAACTGTATTTGACATGCTGTTTGTAGTCAGGATTTTCAAACTTGCTTTCCATTAGAATTATACATCATTTAGCTTTCCCTCTTGTAACTGAAGTGCCGTGACCAATTTAACATCTTCTGAGTGAGTTCTCTCATCTTGCTTATAAAACCTCTGTATTCCTATTGTCTGACCTCCTCTGTACACAAACCTGGTGTCTGACTTTTCTGTTTTGCTCTTAAGTGCAGTCGCAATTACTGCGGCGTCAGAATCCAACTGAACACATTAACACTGAAAGCAGAGATGTTTGGGTTGTAGCCAGTCGTCAGATGAAAGTAGTCTGCGTGAATGTGGAGGTTTTTCAGTCATAAAAGTCACTAGTTTCAAATTAGCTTTGACAGCCTTTGGGAAATAAAACAACATTAACCTATCGCTTTAGTTCGACCTCCACAGTCTGGATGTGAAAGTGCAGTGCAGCAATTAAACCCACCTGGAATTACTTGCTGGCTTATGATTTAAATCATCACCCTACAATTCATTGCAATGTAATCAGAAGAAAATCATCTCTTAATAAAAAATATATATTTCACTCTTTTCAAAAGTGAAAGCTTGTTGGCAGAGCAGCGAATAACAGCAGCCTAAAAAATACATCCAGCCATCTGTCAAAACTGGACCAAAGTCCCCTGAAATTTTGCTTTAAAAAAAAACAACAACATCCTTTCTTTTCATTTAATGAAAATAAACTGCTTTACTGAACACTTGGACAGCTTTTTGGGCAAAGTGTCATTTATTACAGTACTATACACAGGGATGTACAAGTGAGTTTCCACCACACAGGGGCGCCCCCAAGGGAAAGTCAAGCAGGGCGATGGCCACCCTAATACAATTACTGCCCCCCTCATGTAAAAAGAGTTGAAAGCTTCCATTATTGCCTCTCAGTAGACAACTTAAGGAATCAATTGGTACCAACTTTACCAACATAGCTTAGAGAGAAGGGACCTAAATAATACTCCAAAATCTGGCTAAATTTTGACGAAAGAACAACTAGCATGTCCATTTTCAAGGGGGTTCCTTGAATGAATATGGATTCTTAGTCTCCCCATAACTTAAGGCTTGTTCCCTGTAAATGTTTTGTTCCTTACAGCCAATGTGCTCTTCCAAATTAAAGCTGCATATTTGTCTTTTTAAGGAAAAGGACTACCAGCCTATTTGAAGAAAAAATGAACCACCTAGATAAATTATACATTTAAACAGGCTTGTTAGTAGTCAAAATGTTGACTGTACTAGTATTAGTCAGTAAACACCAGATATTTGTATTATTAACTGCAAAATAAGAACCCAAATTACATCAGGATTCTCTCCATATTGACATAGTTTCCTACTAGCTTATGTACTTCAACACCATAATTGAATTCCTTAAAGTCTGTTATGGCTTTTGGTTTTGGTGCCATCCCAAGAAGCCCCAGCTGGTCACCCCTATGCCGAATTTCTGAAAGGACCACTGCCATCACAGCAATGGTAGATTGTGTTACCGCCAGGGTACACCTACAACTGACAAAAAAATTAAAATTAAGGACATGTTACTTAAAATGTCTTTTTCATGAAGTCATTACTGCATCCGTGCAAGTAATATCATTTAAACTCCCCTTCTACAGTTCATTTAACAAACCACTTCATGAATCCAGCTTAGAAACACTATTTTCTCATACTTACATTAACACACACACACACATACACACATAGGCAGGTTTCTTTCAGCTTCTCTTTCTCCAGCATTGGATTAATTAAGTTAATGGGAGATGGAATTTTTTCCTTGATTAAATGAGGCCTGACCCCCCACCATCGCTTCCTGATGAAGAGGCTGGGTAATGCTGAGAGAGGCTGCACACACAAACACACACATACACATCTGCCATGGAGACAACATAAACATGCATGCACACACATGCACCCAAACAGACACACATGTAAAGAAAACTAAAACACGCTCTCACTGGCGTTGGAGCGCGCCAACACACACACTGACACAGATCACCTCCACGGCTCCTCTCTTACTCACTCCCATTTCGACTAATTAGGTCTCATTAAGTCATTAAAACGTTAGCAGCCATTTCCCAGCTCACTGCCAATGGTTTCAGTTGGCGAGAGGTGGGGATCATTCTGCGTTGGATATGGAAGCCATTACGTCTCATAAAAGTGAAGTAGAAGTGTGATGAGGAACATGCAAAACAGAAAAAAGCAGGAAAACACAAATTTTCCTAATTAACCTGTGCACTACAAATTATGTACTAAGATGAAATAAAACATGGGTGTTAAAAAAGTTACTGCTACAGTAAGGTCCTTTTACAGCATGACCTGCTGTCCTTTAAAATAATAGGCATAGTAAGCATAACACATGTTTCACGTAGTGGCTATTTCATTTGGGAATAAAACACTTGATATTGAGACACGTTCCCACCGGAAACCTCGAAGTGTCCTTGATTTGTGGCCATGTGCAGCACACACACATGTTCACACACTGACATGTACCCACATGCCCATTTACAACACATACACAGACACATGCACGCCCACAGAGTAACTATCAGTGTCTCATGCGGACACATTGTGGTAAAAAGGGGTGGGGGGAACTGTGAAGTGGCCATTTTGCCATTTTACTGTACGAATGGGAGCTGCTGGAAAGGACGGGGTGCACTCTGGGATATAGTAGCGGCTGTGCGGTCTCACTGACCTGTAGTGAATGGATTGTGATGGCCCTGCGCCAAGAGGTTCATAGCTTACTCTAAGTAGAGAGAGGACAGGGGTTTACAAAAGGGAGAGAGGATGAAATACAGCCTCTGTCGCGGTTACTACAAACAAACCCGAGGACCATGACAGCCTGATGGACAGCAGGAGAAATACAAAAAGGGAGAAACAAAGACGCAGGCAAACCACACACAGACAATAAAGTACCCCTTAGCAGATCTGAAAAAAAATTGACACCTTATCTGGAATTATAATATCCTTTTAATTGTGCCAATAACAGTATTTTGGGTGGGAGGTTATAATGGTTCCAAAGATTTTGTGAGTTCCTGTTTGGTGCACCTTCACATGACTGCCATATATCAGGCGGTTAAATGGTTAAAGACTGATTTGTAGCCCTATTAGTTATTAAACACACACACAAAGAGGAGAAACAAAACACACTTAGACAAAGAAACAGACAGTCTCTGTCTGTCATACTGACGGAGAAAAAGACAGAGAAAAGGAAAGGGAAATGGAGAAGTTAGGAGGGCAGCGCTCTTGATACCATCAACACTATTTGGCTGGTCCATTTCTGTTAATGGATCACCTATTCACAAAATGTTTGGGAAAACAGAAGGAGAAAGAGGAGGAGCAGGAGGAGGAGAGTGACCCAGCACAGCTCACTGTCAACAGAGACTGAACACCACATGACCCGGGGGCCACAACTCAGGTTTCCACAGTCTCTGAAGTGAAGGTATCCAATACCTCAGGCCTTTCAGGAACAACAGATAAAGAGGCTCGCCAAAAAGGCTCCAAAAACGGGTGCTTTACGTGATGCATCGAATATTGTTTTAACCCCGATGCGATGTACCCAAGTGATACCCAAGTAGAGGTGAAATATATGGCTAAAATCTTCTATCACAGTATAATTACAAAATCAGTGTATGGTGTGTATATATATATATATATATATACACCAATACAGTAATTGTTCTTTAAATTTAATCAAGAAATGATAAAAACATACTGTACTTAATCATATAATAATAAGACTGCCTCTCATAAGACAACACTTGAGTTAAAACCAGGAGATCAAAACAGTACAATCACTTTTTTTTTAATGGAAGCTAAAGTGTTTGACATAGGTGTACATTTGAAATGTGCATTTGTCCCCATCCATAAAAACATTGAGGTAGAAATTTTCTACACCATATTTCTACACCCTAGTTCTACACCGTAAATTAATGCAAAAAACTGCAGCATAAAAATTCACCACAATATAGGAAATTAAGTGTTTGATGCACATCATTTTGCGCAGAAACCCACTATAGCCACTGCTTCATGTGCCCCACCACTAGTACTAACTGCTCTTTTTTTGGTCCTCTATCATCACTAATATTTACTACAGCAGGCTAATTCTCTGCTACAAACCAAGAATATACACCATTGTCACGTTATAGCCTTGTTATATTTATCTTTTAATAAAAAACATAAAAATAAATTGTACGCTGTCATTTTCAATTTCCTCTGGTATCAAGAATGAACATCTATATCTCCTTTAAGGTGTTGTATCAAAGTTAGAAATGCCAGCATCATGACAACACTAGCTGAGGCAGATGGGAATGTCATTAGTTTGAAAGTATTTGGTGATAAATCCAATTAATGGATGAATTAAAAATTAAGTAAGTTATAATCATTTATCCACTGGGAAACATGTATGAGTACCAAATTTCACGGCATTTAATTCATTTATTTAATTCAGGACCAACAGACCGGCACTGCCATCCACAGAACACTGCAAGCATGGTTTAAAAGTGCCACAAGTGGTGCTGAATAACAAGTGCCAAGTAGTAGACTGACCAAGGTCACAAAAAAGATATTGAGAGAGAGGATACAAGACCAAGAGATAAAACCCAGAATTACAGAATGAAATACAGGACTGAACAGTGCAGATAAGATTAGGGCAGCCTTGAGACTCAATTGAAAGAGAGCAGCGAAATGTGATTACAGACACTTTTGTGAAGAGGGACCACAAAAGCACTCAGAAGTACGGATAACCAGATTGCCTTGTATCCCCTGTTAAATTGACACAGAAGCAGCAGATAATTGCTATGAGTTGTTCCTGAATTATGTTGGCAATGTATTGTACCATACACTGAGGAAGTACTTGGAAAAACAGCACTGGAGGCCACCACCATTCACTGAAACCTAAATACATGCTGAGTGGACAGGGACAGATGGTCTGATTGATAGCACTGGGCCATTTACAGCAGGATAACTCCTGTGTGTGTGTGTGCATGTGTGTGGTAGGTCTGGATGCCACAAACCAAACCTCAATTCAAGCTCAACTAGTGCTCGCCTGTTGTTCTAGCGCAGCCCTTGTTTGCAAATTCAATCCCCGTACATCGATAACAACAAGGTAAAAAAATAGCCCCGGCACTTACACGTGCTTGTGGCCAAAAACTAACCTGCGTGTGAATGAATCGATATTTTGAAGCCACAGTTGTGATAATCTGAGCAGAGCGGCAGATAGCTATATACCCTGCAGGGATACGGAGACTCTCAGGTTTCAGTATGCAGGTGGAAATGCCTGTGTAATAGCAAAGAAACAGAAAGCTTCACTGACAGATGTGCCTAACCACTGTCGAAGTGGTAACGCTTTTATCAAGTAAGTAGGCTTTATCTCTGTCTTTCATGCTAAAAATGTTGCCTTGGGAATTGGGATCTTTCCAGAAAAATGTAAAAAAAAAAAAAAAAAAGTGTCATCATGTGTCTGAAGCATGCTACACACTCAAACCTCTTTATGAGTCTTAAATTCCTCTGATGGCAAATAAAAGTCTCTATTTACTAGTTAAGCAATGCTGAATACAGAGAGCTCAACATTTCACTGAATCCACAGTGAGGCTGTGAGTCACTCAACAATCTAAACAGCTGCCGTGTCAGGTGTTAACCGTTCAAGCTGTGTTTCCTCCCATGACGATACAGCAGGGTTCTTCTCACACCCCGTCATCTTAACCACAAACACACACACTCACTCTCACCGACAGAAAGCTGATAGAATGAAACAAAGATTTCACTCAGCGCACTGGAGAGTTGACTGAGTTTACAGATACCGACAGGGATGCAGTATTAATAGAACTTGCTTTATGCACTTCTTTTTTCTGACAAAAAACAGTCTAAAGCATGTTTCTAAATAAAAGGTGCTAGGCCTATTTATGACGTTCAAAGTCTGTGCCGAGATTGCGAGCACGTAGCTCTCACCTCTGACGTCAAAAACATGGGGACGGATGAGCCAAAATTGCAGCAGCAATCTTCCCAACCATTAGCTGTAACCATCATATAAGCGCAGTGCAGAGCGGCAGCGGTTAGCAATCCAGTCGGACACGAAGGGAGGGGCTCACGTGTACAAGCATGTACAAGCATGTACATGCAGCCAGCCTGTCTACCAAAACAAAAAACAGATAAGCTCGGATGACAACACACTGAAGGTCCATGAATTCATTCTCTGCTCAGGATGCCATTATTCCTTTATATTTTTACATAGCAAAGAGTTGTTTTTTGCTATATTAATTTTCAAAATCTCATGTAGAAACTTTAAATGCACTGTCAATGTGAAACCATTAAAATTGCTTGCTTGTTTGTTTCTTTCTTTCTTTTGCCACTGACAGGCATAGATTGTTATTGTAAGTGTCCGGCAAAAGTACGGAAAGGATCCAGCGTTTTTCTTTGTCTTTCGCTCGATCAAGTCTGTTTGTTATTGTGTCTGAGTCTTGCTTAAGGAGTCTCACTCTGAAGTCTTGCGGGAGTTGAGTTGTTACATGAAAAAAAAGTTGTTCTCATTAGTCACTGAGACACAAAAACATGGGAAATAGGATCCAGGTTGAAAAATTCCAACGTTTCTCTTTAAGTATTCAGTTTCTGCTCTGGACCACTGGTGTCAAGATCAAATGGCATATTGAAAATCTTCACTGTAAATTAAAAAAAACTACACATTTGAATTATCAC
Source organism: Plectropomus leopardus (assembly GCF_008729295.1). Lineage (NCBI taxonomy): Eukaryota > Metazoa > Chordata > Actinopteri > Perciformes > Serranidae > Plectropomus > Plectropomus leopardus. The sequence goes on from NC_056463.1 coordinate 28,265,238, forward strand.
AATCTAATTACCTCCAAAAAGCACATTACTGACATGTTAAGATGAAGAAGAAATGTTTATCTTCATTATTAGTGAATCTAATGATTATGTCGTGTGATTAATCAAATAGTTCAGCGGCTGTCTGGCTTTAAAATATCAAATAAATGGTCATATAAAGGGTCATCCCCATTCCTATTGCTTAAGTTGACATACTTAAATTGCATGATTTGTCCCTAACATTTTTAGTTAAATATTGCTAAAGAAAAAGAAATCTAGCAAATAGATGAATAACTACATTTAAAATGTTGGAACCAGTAGATTTTGGGCATTTTTGAATAAAATTGGTTCCACATTGTTTCAGCTCTACATGTTAACAAAACTTCACTGACAATTTGTCAACCTGCCTTTGCACCTGTCACACTGTAAAACACTACTACTGTCCAAACATTTTACATGAAAAGTTTTCATGTTTTGCATACAGTAATGAACCACAAAGTTGACATTTATATTTATGATCATGAAGTGACTTTTCTCAAAGCCAGCATAACAGCAAATGGCATGAAAGTGTGGAATGAAAGAAAGAGGGGCTGTGGTGAGACAAACATGGCTCCTGTGTCCCGCTGAAAGTGTGTGCACAAGAGGGAAAAAAGGGAGCAGAGCAGAGAAAGAGGGATAGAGAATGAGAGAGGGGGGGCGCACCAGTACAGTCCCTCATGCCTCCTGTTCTATGTACAGTGCTCATTCATCCCAGTCTGGCTTCCTCCAATCACAGAGCAGCATTCCTGTATGCAGGGCCTCCCAGCAGCATGGGGCCTCCACATGGCCATGTCAAGTGCCAGGCCCACTTGCATGAGTCAACAAAGCGAGACAATAAAACTAACATGGGAGTAACACGGGAGATCCAAATCAGAATCTGTTTGTTCATGCAGCAGCGCAATGAATGTCCAGGAATTTGTGCCGGCAACATTGGTGTATGAGACGCTATACTGGTAGCGTAAAGGTTCATGGTATGTGGAGAGAAGCGCAGCAAAATGGCACGTACTGGAAGGTCTTATATGGAAAAACACCCTCCTCCTACTCAACTCTTTGAAGTGAGGCACATGTACATTTTAATGCTCGTGTGCAAGGATCAGGGTTGAGCATCTCACACAAGGTCAGGATGATGAATGAGACTGCTATGTGACACTACCTGGCACATGCAGGGAAGGGCATACTGCACTGAGCAAACTTCACATTATTATGCTCACACATTGGGGTTCTCATTAATGACATTTCCCAGCACTGATGTGAGAGAGATGTGCTGCGATCTTTGAGTAATATACTGCATCTGAATGAGAACTAAAGGGCGGGTGTAACCTAGAATGCAGAGATTCCAAATGCAATATGAGTTATCCAGGATTTAAAGTACAATCTAATGTGACAATCCTCCTGTGGTTTCTATGCATGTGAATTTCCTGAACTGCCTATCCCCACTGCAGCACATACTCATCAATGTACCATTCCTCTGAAGCTGAACCACAACTCGGGAGTGACACAGCATTTTTTTACCCAAATCTTCCCACCTGCATGGCCACCTTCAGTTTAACTCCTCTGCTGTCATGTGACCAAGCAGACAGCGGGGAGGAATGGAAGGAATGCGAATGCAGGTTAGTTGACCAAGCAAGCACCCCCAGACTGCTGCTTCTCTCATAAAAGTGCACAACCACACACACACACACACACAAAGATAAAGCTACACTGGTAGAATAAAAGCCAAAGTAAAAAAAAAAGAAGAAAAAAAGGCAGTGACAAATCACTGACGAGTTGTAAAAGGTAAATAAAACCAGAAGTATGATAGGTAGACCTTTTAGTGACCAGAATACAAGATCCTGGGTGAGTTGATCAGAAGTAATCTGATCTGATTAGATCAAATCTTGGAAACAGGTTATTCAAAAGTTTTGAAATCAGATTGCTGTAGATCACGTAATCCAGTTTTGGTTTTGATTTGGATCAAACCTTCAGTATGTGCTGTACAAAACTTTTGATTGGGATACAATAAAAAAAGCCATTATCCTCATCTCACAGGAAAGGTAGATTTCAGGCACAAAATGCAATACCAGTTTTAAAGTTGTCAAATATATATACATTTATTTATATGTTACACTTTTTAACCACTACAGTGATAAAGCAGATAAAATAGACATATAATACAGGCCTCTCAGTACAGTAAATGAAAAAAAAAATCCACATAAAATAACCTCACATATAGTAATAATATAAACTTAAATTTACATTATATTAACTTTCATTTTGTGCTTTACATTAATTGCAATGATACAGTCAAAAGTTTCTAACAATTGCTTTCCCTGTGCTGTTTTCTGTCTCTTCAAATAAAAACACTGTGACTGCACACTGGCTATTCTGCCTGTTGTTTGTTACATAGCTACATAGCCTACATAGGGATATGTAGTCCAATTTAGCAGACTGGTTATCTAGTTATTTGGCAATCTTAAAAAGTTTGTATCTGGATCAGGCTGATCCAATCCAATGTTGCCTTGAAAAAAAAGAAAGTAAAAAAGATTAGTTCATCGTGGTTCCCAAAACATGGGTTTTCCAGATCCAGATAACTCTAAACTAGGTTATTTTTTTTGTAAATAACTGTAAATAACAAAGGATCCCTAGAGGAATTTGTGGAGTAACAAAATATCCACTACTATAAAGGGCTGGTTGAAGTTGATGTTCAATACTGCAACCGCTGTCAGCGGAGTTGTGGCTATAGTTAGAACAAGTGCTGGGATTCAAATGAGGTTATGATTAGACCTTGGACTAAGGTTAGCGTTGGCTTGATCAGATAAAATACAGGATACTCCCTTCAGTGCAGCTGTGACCTGCCTATGAGTTGTTGGGCAAATTTCACCTTCAGTTTGTTGGTTAGCTCAAGGAAAAGATTTCTGGTTTGGGGTAAAGTGAACGGATTTCTGCCGGAGAGGCAAAATTCTCCAATGCTGTACGCCAACCTCAGCTCAAAACACATCATGTAACATCATGTTATCAATTGCACTATGTGGCAAACCTCACTGACCAGGTAAGCCAATAGGATAAAATAGCACAATCCATCTGAGTTGCATCACTGCAGCAGTGATATCTATTTGTGTTCCTGGCATCAAAGAATTAACAGATAGCAGCTTCACAGAGACCTGAAAATATTTGATTTCTGTATGCAATTGAGGTGCAACTCCATGCAAAAGCTGCTAAGAGAGAATATTGTTATAGGTCCTGTGAGGTTCTCTGTGATGTAAATGCTCTGCCTATTTTATGTGTTGGCGTCATCTGAAAGTACTACCTTGTAATTTTTTTCTACACAGAGCAAGTGTGAACAAAAGTAGTATCATTGCTGGTACCAACACATTCAAGATTACATAGCTGTTACATATGACATTTTTGGTGTACTGAGTGCAAACCACTCACAAAAGACTTTTAGGTGAAGCTATGACTCTGAAATGTGACTAATATGAGCTGTGCAAGAAACATTCTTTTTTTAAAAAAGAAAATGACTGAGAATTGGTGTGATGGCCAAATTAGAGAATGGCTCTCCTTCAGATGGCAAGATAACAAGATATCTTAGTGATACACTGCAATAAACAATCTCTCACTTTGGCACCTGGCATGTCTCATGGGCCAAATTCCAAACAGCTCTATATAACCCTCCTGTCATGATTGAAAAGAGTCAAATTGATCTTTTCCATTACTGAGACCAACGAGTGAATGCCAAAAAGCCATTACTTTAGCAGATGGTTAAAAATGTTCTATATCTGAAAATGGTCTATACATCTAATTACAGCATACTGGAATGCAATAAAATAAAAAAAAATGAATGACGAACTTATGGGAATTGAAGGGTCGTGGTCTCTAAATATATTTGTTCGGCAAATTATACAATTATAACCCCTGTCAAAGGTTTTAGAGATATTTTATCAAAGATATAACCCACGCTTCACATAAATGCATACATGTATGCTTATGCGAAATTAAACACTCATTAGTTCACAAGGTTCTATTTTCAGATAGTTCTAAGAGGCTGTGCTATTCATCATTGGAAAAAAAGAACTAGCAAAATAAATTCAACACAGTGCTTTGAACATCCCAAGAGAGCAAATCATTTGAATTCATTGCAGACAAAATCGAGCTCAAGACTTCCTTTCCTTTCACACAAACACTTCTGCGCTTATGATTGCCTCCCTGGCAGCATGAATAGGCGCGCACAGGGCACCATAAAAATCAACATATTCACTGCACAAATATACCCCGCTGAAACTCAGCCCAGGGCATCTTTAAATAATATGCATCCTAATTTAGCATGGACTCTCTGGGGAGGGGATCAAGATGCACTCACAAATCGCAGCTGACACACCCACGCTTACACACAAGCAAGCAGGCAGGCACACTGGGGGTGAATGTACCTCAGTAAACACACAGATACTTAATTTACTGCTAATGTGTAACGGGCTATTTTCCACATGCACTGCTGTCAAACAAGCTCTGATTCTCAAGAGAGCTGTGCATGTATGTTCACAGAAAGATTGTAATAAGTTTGGGCACAAAGTTTAAACAAGGCTAACAAATTAGAACACAGTCATTAAAAGTACAATTTACATAAGTACATCATTTATACATCAGTTAAATTAGAAATGTAATTGCATGAAGTCATTAAGGAGGGGATCTCTTAATCTGCTACAGGACATGGAAGAACGGAACGTTAATAATTGGGTATAATGTATTTTTCTTCGTATTTGCCAACTTGTGCAACACATTGTTACTCCAAACTCTGGTCAGTGGCCTTATATGTCAAAATATGACGTGCCAGGGAGCCCTTCTGTGTCAGCTTTTGACGACCAGAGACAGCTTATCAATTTACACTCGTTACATGAAAAGTCTCTTTTTTATAATACATTTCAATTTTCACAGGAAATGCACTATTTCTGTTCCTTAAATGCGTGCAGTCTGTTTTCAAAATAAACTTCAAACGTAGGGAAAGAAACTTTGTTTTTAGCTTTAGTTCCATAGGTTTAGGCAATAAAAGCATGTGGTTAGGTTTAAAAAAAAAACAAAACATCATGGTTTGGCTTGAAATAAGTATGTTTCTCACAAACCTAATGTAATATACCATGCACATACATCACATAAGTCAGTGGCGTAATATGTTACACTTACTAACAAACTATGTTGTTATTTAAATAACTTTACTGACTTTTAGTTTTACACAAGAAATGAACAGCAGGCTCCCAGATTAAGTACAGAATTTGTTTGACCCATCCACCTCAACTCCCACCCAACCTATTGCATACTTTCTCTCTCATTACGACGGTTGATTCGAGCGTCAGAAAATCCAGAGGCTCTATGTTTACGAATTTGGGAGTGAGACTGGATTGACTTGTCAGAATAAGAACCACAAATACAACCTTCATAAATATTTTTTTGTGACCTCAGAGCCATTTCACACCAATATTAGGCACATGAGCAGCATCAGTAAAGGCAGTAAAGGCCAGAGCAAGTTCTACAGAAAGAATACCTCCCTCTACAAATTCAGTGTTTAATATTCTGTAGCTGCCACTATACAGGAGGCTGAACAGCTGGCCCTCTGGAGTAGGCACAACAAACTAGAGCTGAACACACTCTAAACATTACAGATGACAGAAGAACTCAGGAGGAGACCTGGACGCTGACTAAAGGTGGAGACCAACACTGACTCCATCTTCCAGCAGTGGTTAAGAAAGCTCTGCTTGCCACCGGGTCTGCATTCACTTCTATTATGACCAATTTGTTTCTGTGGCTCTTTCTACTACGGATGTCAATACCAGGTTAAACATGTTGGGCAACAGATTCATTTTGCTTCTCTTCAGTTTACTGCTCTGAACATCCAACCGGGTCAGGAGGGAGTTAGCTAGCGGTGCCACTCATTCAGCGATTACCACTAACGTTGCTGCTGTAATAACATTATGCCCACCCTCTGGTCTTCCCACAGCTCACACTGGTAACTGGCTCAATTTTATGCCCAAAGCCCCCTTAAGCATCTATGTTATCACTGTTAGCTCTGTTAACATGGTTAGCAGTGTCAGCACTCAACGGTGCTAACATAGTTAACAATGCTAAAGAGGTAACCTGTGGGGAGACCAGATGGTGGCTACTATGTTTCTGGTGACCGAAAACAGAAAACATAATAAAGGCAAGACATTTAAATCACAGATCACTGAAATTTCAACAGCCCTGAATGCATATCACTTTGAAATGCTGCTCTAAAGTTCAGAGTCTGCACAGTGCCAGACTTGAAGGAAAGGCCACTTAGATTTCAAGTTTCATAATTAATGGATGTGAGGCTATCTAAAGTTGTCCAAAACTGACATCCCTAATGTCTTTACCTATTATGTTTGTTCGTTAGTCTTTACATTGCCACTGACAACTCCATCTGTATGCATACAAACGTGGCTGAAAGCTTGACTCTACTTCAAGTTCTGAAACCACTTTGATACCAAGTATGTAAAACTGAAGAATGATGGATGACCTCAAAAACACTACTAGATCACTGGCATACTGATGCCTCGTGGACCAGCGCAACAGAATCAGATCATTAGACAAAAACAGTCAGCAGGGAGACAACCAGTGCCAGAAACCAAAACCAAGCTTTAAAGAAAACTTTAATTTCTGAGCCAGAAATTTTTCTCAAAATTTGGAAGACCAGTAAAGGCCAAAAGACAAGAGTACTGGACTTAAATTCAAACTGCGGTGGAGAGAAAAAAAATTCCAGTGGGATGTCCATGCTGCTTTGTTTGTGCTGTGAGTGTTCTTGATGCACTTTCTATTAAAAATGTCCAGATGCTCTGACAAAACAAATATAGTTTGTTATATCACAGGTTTGTGTTTGTATCTTTGCTTTACATTTCTCTGGTGTTTTGACACTCCTAGCTTGAGGGCAACTAAATGGAAGTTACCACAGAAGCAGAAAAATATTTGGTTAAAAAACCAAAAAAAGTTTGATTTAAAATCTCAATTTTTGAATGTGTGTGTGTGTTGAGAAGAAATGGCTGTTGTTGCAATTAAATGTAGCACAGGTACAACTATCATACAGATTGCCATTCAGCTTCAGCAGTCAGTGATGCAACTTTTGTGAGAGTGAGAGACCCATTACTTAACTATGCCACAAACTAAAGTTTGTCCAGTTTGTGGTAAAAATCGATCTTTAAATTTCCTAACAAATAACCTTGTTCAGACTTTTTTGTTTAATGGCACACTGTTTGTAACACACCAATCTCACTAGATCCAAAATATCTTCCTTTGACACTGTGCCAAGCCAAAAAAATGTAACCCCTTGTGAAACTTTACATCTCCATGATATTTAAGCTAGAGAATGGACTTTGCCCCACAGTACCCTGCTGCAGTGTGTGGAATAAATGGTTGACTCAAAACACATTTCCCTCCCACCACTATGCCTAACATTGCACAGGGTCACTTCGGCAGTAACTTTCCAACAGCTAATGTTCCTCGGGTGTTCAAAATATTAACTTCGTATGAAGCGAGCTGTTGAGATGACCATGTCTGACCTGAGAATATTGGAGGAATAACTTTATTTTCTAGCCTAAAACAGTAACTAATGTTGGGTTGAAGAGTTATCCATCAGTTTCACAATAAAAAAAAATATAAAAATACACACTTAATCTTAGTTGATTTCAAAGCGAATTAAAAATAAGACATCAATGGTGTAGTGATTATAACAGGTCTGCTCACCGGTCTGATAGGCTTGTAAAGAGCATGTGAGAAAATGCTATTCATATGGATTCCTTTATTTTGAATGAAGATCATCATAGTTTTCAGTTTTCACTAAACTGGGTTACAGCATGCTTAATATTCAGAAATCTGTGATGGCCAGTTATTCCCTTTCATTTGCTTTTATTTCTAGATTAAATAAAAGTATGCATTAGCTGTTCACTGTTATCACTTTGTCGGTATAAGGTCACATTACAAGTTAATGAAAGGGTGAAGCTGTGAAAAACACATTATAATCAGAGACACATTAATAAGACTCTGCAGGTGTTCATACAAAACCTTACACCGGTGGTTTTTGACTTTTCGAGCCTCAGGGTCCACATTTCTCCCCAGTCATTAAGTCACTAACCACACAGGGTCTTCAATTTTCTCCCATTTAATTTCACAACACGGAAATAAAATTGAAGAAAATGTAATTTGGGCTTAAAACCCAATGAAATAAAATGCATGGCAAAAAGAAAACACCACTGGGGCTTAGAAAACAATGACATTAAAGACGCTGTAACCGCAATTAGACCAAACTCCTTCAGGCTGCTTATTTTGACTTCTTTTTTTTTTATGTTAATAGCAAGGCGTTAAAACGATTTCTCTGCTGAAAAGGTATCAAAGTTGTTTTTAATCCTGAATACAATGTTTTGTCAAACTTTACTTTTAAAGCACCTATTTATATAGAAGGGGTGTAAATCACTGGTTTCATCATGATAAGATATTACATTCATACTTTGGACAACTATACGATATTCGCTGGTATCACAAAGTCTGCCACGGTAAGATTAAAATTAGATTTGATTTAGGGGCGTGTGATCAATATGGGCCGATATCATATGCCCAACATTGTCGGTTACAGAAGAAGCTGACACCTCTTTCTTTGCTTTTGGCCAGAAAAGATAAACGCAACATATACATAATTGGAAATAACTAAAACTGGTTCATTCTGTTTTAAAATGCTTTCATTTTACACTGTATAAAATTGCTTAGCAGCTAGCGGACTTTTCTTACTTGAAGACAAACTTCCCCCAGCATCCTCAAAAGGTGGATTAACATGCTAACACCATTAGCATTAGCTCACCATCATCTCCTTGACGTTGTGTGATGGTGACAAAGTATTTCAAAATAAGGGCGCATCTAAAAAGTATGTTATGGATCGATGATTATACTTTGCATTGATATTACATGATCGTTGTTCATTTTACACCCCTACTATACAGTAATGATATCAACTTTACTGTGGTACTTTTTTTTCTTTACTTTGGTTCACTTTCAGGGCAGCAGGCAATTTGAGGAGGGACATGAGGGGCACCAGCCCCCTTGTTAGCAAAATGACCAAAATGCATCCCCCTTGTTAACCTGCCATACCTCTCCATACATCCTGGTAACAGACCAAGACGCCATACTATTTAGGCACAGGCCTATATTTTTTAAATGATTGAGAATTATTTGACGCAGCCTTTCTATCTTAACTGTTGAAGCATTTGTACGACTGGTTTAGCAAGGAGGAAACTCACAGACCAATTCCATACAATACATCGTATATATACAGATTTGATCTTACGTAATGCTGCTCAGCCAATCAAATCTGTGCATTCAGATGAGCGATGCGAACCAAGTGAGATAAACACACAAGAGAGACGAGTGTGAAGACAGCATTCAGAGAAGTGATTCAGAGAAAAGTAATTTAACATGGTGTGTTCCAAAGAGAAAAAAAGTACACAGCAAAAACAGTGCTTTCAATCAAGAACAGACAAATTCTTGCATGTTCATTCTTCCCACGGGCAGTTAGAAAGCAGAATGTCTCATCATATGTTCAGCGACTGTGGTGATTATTGAAAGTGGCAATGTGAGGTGCCAAAACAAGACAAAGCACAGAGCATCTTTTGAGCAGACATACCCACTCAAAACTGAACTGAGGGCACAGAGAATAAAATATTTTAAAAATTAAAAATTAACAAAGAGCGTACTGCTCTCAAAGCTTTCATAATACAATTTTCAGTCACACCAGGCAGCTTTTATTCCAGCAAAAAAAGCTCTAAAAATCCACTGTACACTTCCTGCTAAGCACTATGCGGCAGACAAAAACAGTTACCGGATAACTGGTGAACATACTGAAGTGTTTATCTTCATTTAGCATACAAGCATTTGGATATTTCCTGCAAGAGACAGTAGAGACCAAAAACTGAGCTAAAACAGATTAGACCCACAGTCACAGTTTTGACTGCTACCAATTGGAAGACATTGTTTTTGACAAACTGCCCTTAATAAATGTTTGGTAGTTCTTCTTTCGGGTTTAAAAAGGTGTTTAATCAATGGCACTTTTCACACCAGCTTCTTGGGTAATCCGATTACAAGTGGACAGTGCTAAAGCAAGTGTAAACAACTACCATGACGCATTGCGATATAATCACTCAAAACACATATCTGGGTGGTCTGGGATGAATTTTACCACATATCTTTTTTACTGTAACTGCTTATGCGTCTTGATTAGTCACACACAAGCTCCAAGTTATCAATGCAGAACATGGTGGTTGTTTTGGTGGTAACGCACTAATGATCTATAAGTGTTGGACAAAGTGTTGCGTGACCGTCCACTGTTTTGCCCTATGGCTAGCAGCAATATTTCCCGCTTAACTGATACAATCACTACAAAAAATACAGAAAAAAAGTTAAGTACAGACGTAAAAACTGTGTACAGGGCCCTTTGACCTTTGAGCCTAAGTGAGTAATGTAATATGAACACAAGTGGTCAGCTGGGAACACGATATACATGGGTGAGAACAGCAATGTTTTTCTGCTGTACACTTGTGTGGATCACCAAAATGCATGCTAATACCAAATGTAAACAGGCTCTATGATGCCACATATTAGTGAGAATTTACTTGCAATCACACTAGATTGCAATGACAGCAGACTGCTGTTGCACTGCATCTCCCAACTGTGTAACTACTATGCATGACACTGCAGAAAAGCTTCATGTGAGTCTAATCTAAACGTGGTGGTACAAATCAAATGAGTAGGAAGACTGTGAGTTTCACTGAGGATAAAGGTGTACAATAACATTGTTGATACAAACTGTTTCATATACTAATTTAGATAAATGATCTCACACGACATTCTCAATCAGTGTAGAGCCAACGCTTGATCATGCAACTGTTGCTGTGTTTACAGTTTTCATGTGCATATAAAATAGCCAAAGGCGTTACAATAATCACATTTATTTGCTCATAAAGTCTTAGACGAGTGCAGATTTCATTATGCTCATTAATACCTGTATGTGTGGACTGTGAACACACAGACGCTCCGGCCCTTTTGTTTCATTCATTTGCTTGGGATATGTTATTAACCAAAGTTGACATACTTCCATTTTATCTTTAGAATGGGCAAAATAAGGTCTTTGTTTGTGGTTGTAGCAATGGCCCTTACCCTCAAATTCGCCCCACCAGCACCCGCTAATTCATCCCTGTCCCAGAATCCCCCCCCCCACACACACACCAGCCTCAGTTCCCACAACGACCAACACCCACTACATGCGTGCTCCACTTTTTAAACACAACGAAATGCACACACAGAGAAATATGCACGCACTAAGTCTTAATGGCTGTGTTGTCTACTGATCCTGATGACTACTAACAATGCAAAGTCATGTATTAGTGATAATACATGCATGATGCTGCTGTCAGTGTTTGCAGAGAGATACGCATGTGGCTTCAGCTCTGAGGCAAAACACATTGACAGTGACTATACTTAAATATTTTAATGGCTTTTATTCTGCTATTTGTTTCACGTTCGTTCAGTCATTTTATAAGTTTGATATTTTAAATCCAAAGCATTTTTCAACATCAACCACATGTCAAAACTTACTGGTACCAACTTGCAGTGATAAATCTCCCAGTTCAAATAAATCAATTTCCACTTCACCCTTATCACAGACAACCTCTATCACAATCGCCATTTACCTGCAAGAGATTTCATCATCTGGATGTGATCGCCCTCAGTGTGGCACTCACTCTCCTGTCAGGAGGATCTCAAGGGGAGTCATTTTTTACTCTGTCTCTGATGGAGTCTGCAGGGCATGGTAATCTAACTCTATATAAATTGTATCCTCTGACCTTCTACCATTTAATCAGATGGAAGTCAAGGAGGCATACCTCTAGTTGCCTTCTTTTTAAGGCCTTTATATGCATAATTGAACAATGAATAATGAAACTTGTGTGATAAAATTACAGTATATCTGAGAGGGGGTGGTGTCTACTTGCATGTGCTATAGTACTTTAGACTTTCTGATATATTCATCCTGCCATGCATGACTTTTCACCACCACACCAATCCTTGTAAACATTATCCCTTTATTTCTTGCCATCGTGTTGGTAACAATTACAGCGGAGCACGTCATACTGGAGTTGCAGCAGCAGCAAAACTACGTGCAGGCAATCTCCAGACACAAGAGAAGGATAAAATACTCTAACAAAAACTTTATTAATGCAGCTTTATACTTAACACAACTCCACTGGCAGGTGAGTAAGACAAAAGGCAACGGTAAGCAAAGTTCTCGATGCAATTTGTTACTAAATCTCCACTTACATGTGTGTTGCAGAAAAAGAGACATCACACACAAACAACATTACAATAAGGCAATGTAAATCTTTAAGCAGATATTTTTGCCAAGAGATGTACTTTGGAACTGAGATTGGACAAAGCGTCAGCGAGAGATCTGGAGGGAAATAATAGCTTGTGCAGTATTTGCAACCTCTCAACAAACACAAATCAGTAATAAAATGCATCAGAAATTGTATACACCTAAGATACCAGTCAGAGGTAGTCAGCTTGTGGTGCTCAAAAAGCCAGAAAAAGACATTCAAAAAACTCAACAGCGGATATTCAACATAATCCACAGACTTTATCGAGTCTAGTTTCATATAGGAACTGTTTTTTCTCTACCAAGCTACACGCACCGACCACTTTACTGTGCAAAAGGGAGTGTGCATTTACTGAGTTCACCTCGCACCATTGAGCTTGCTAACGTTACAGCCCAGCCAAGGAGGATGCCATTGATGCGCTGTCACAAGCATGAGCCTCTTGTCCATGAACAAACTTGCAAATTATTTTCTAATTTCGTCTTTAAATCAAAGAATGTCCAAAACCCATAAAGTATTTTTAAAGTTGCATTATGTAAGTTCCAGCCACCCAGTCCAACTAAATGAAGGGCAGTATTTCACCCTATTTCACCCTTTTCCACCCTGCGGGTGTGGTGATACTGCAGTAAATAAGCATACTGGCTTTCTTTGGCAATTCATGTGTTTTGTTCCTTTTCAGCCAATCAGCTACACATTAAAGAGGAACCACATGGCTACTTGAGCAGCTGCCGCTGCATTTAAAGTAGGCTAGTAACTGTTACTGCTAGTGCTGGAAGCTGTGTGTGTTTTCATCATTGAATGAAGATGGAGCAGGAAAAACGCATTGCAGAAGACCTAAATGGGGGCTGTTACAGCGCAAATCTTTGACAGTACTTCTTCAAGAAGCCAGAAGCTATCTTTTAATAATCCACTGTGAGTTTCATTAATGTCCAGGTTATTTAGCTAGCTAGCTCAGTATTGTACATCAGCATCTGCTATTAATTTGAAAAACACACCAACCTGATAATGTGTGAGTAACACACCCATGGGTGAATGAATAAAGTATTCACTGACACCTGTGGGTTAACAGATGTCAGTGATAGCTAGACTGGTAGGGGGTTGGATTTATGTAAATGTGATGCAGATGAGCAGCCACTGTTACCTGGCTCCCCAGGTAGATGAGAATCTTTCAGAAACTTTGAGACTGGATTTCTCACAAAACTATTTTGAGGAGTGCCTGAATTTAAATGGCCAAATCTTCTTCAAATATTTTCATATTTCCATGTGTTAGACACTGTTAGAAAGCTTAGAAACTACACTTTCAGAATCTGAAAATAACTCAAAATGCCCCTTGAGGCGAGACAACTCTTTCCCCCATTTAACAATTGTACCTTATATACAGAACGGCAAGGCAGCATAACAGCGCAATATTCCTGAACAAGCAGTGTAACAGATGCTTCTCTCTCCCTCTCTGTCTCTCTCTCTCTCAAACACACAGTGCCACTCCTCTGGTCCTCTCATGACAGGCTCTTGACAAATAAATAGTAGGGGTGTAAATAACTGGTTTCATCGCGATACGATATTATATCGATACTTTGGACAACATGATACTTTCCAATATGATTAAGTCTACTACAATACGATTTTGATTTGATTTAGGGGCCTGCGATCCATATGGGCCAAAATATATGCTCATTTTACACAGTCGGTTACAGGATAAGCTGCTTTTGGCCACAAAATAAAAAATAAAAACAACATATAATTAATCTGAAATAATTAAAACTGGCTTATTCTGTTTTAAAACGCTTGTGGAAAAAATGTTTTCATTTTAATTCAAACCATGATCATCTTGTTTAAACTTCAGGTCTGTCTGACTTGAAGACAAACTTCCCGCAACATCCTCGAAAGGTAGATTAACATGCTAACGTCATAAGCATAAGCCTATGGCATTTTACAATGCAGAAATTAGCTTAGCGGCTAGTGGACTTTACTCTACTCAAAACTTTAGAAATTCACTAATATTTATGCTTTTTCTCACTCACAGCTGGTTTAAGTCCCTACACCTCCCGACAGAACGGCACGGATGATTTTCAATCTAAATGCACATTTTTAGTTAACATTGTTGAAACAAAGCAGCTAAAGTGACATTAGCAAGAAGTCAGTGAAGTGGCCCGGCAGGTATGTCGTGTTTCCTCAGTACAGCTTTTGTTAGCCTATGATGTGCACTGTCTGTTTACTCGCAGTTTCTTCGAAAACAAAACATTTCCACACTGATGATTTATTCCCAGGCAAACAGCATTATCCTTATCATCTTTCTCTTGGCTGCTCATCATGACATCATCATCTGCTGGAGGCCGTGTGACACAGAATTTCAAAATAAGGGCGCGCCTGAAAGAGGATGTGGATCTCTGTTTACACTTTGCATCTATGTTATGTGATTGTTGCTCATTTAATCAATATGCAGATCGATGGATCGTTACACACCTAATAAATAGGTCTACCAACCTGTTAACATGTTAATGCTTCATAGCTACCTTAAAACTTTATGTGGATAAATATCAGTCACGGTCAACACTTGAAAGCAGAAAACTAAAGCTACAGTTTGTAGCAGTTTTACATACACATTTTGATGACAAGTGGTTTAATTTCAGTGCTATTTTACCCCCTAAAGATTGTACAAAGATATTGTGGGTGAGATAGGAATTAGACAATTTTGCTTTGTGCAATGCAGCCATGAAAGTGCTTCCATGGGACAAAACATCTATCTTAAATGGAAAAAAAGTTGGAAAAAAAGAGAAAAAGTTCTAAGAAAAAAAATGCGTGACAGGCTCACTGTATTTTCTAAATGTTAGCCTATATATTTTCTCTTGGCTCTGAACTGTGTAACCTCCACTGATACTCTGCAGAGGTCTTTGTCATGGAAATCCTGTGGTCGGTCTTTCACCCACTCATCGCTGCCTGTGTAGGCAGACCTCCCTCTCTAACTAGCACGCTTCCACTCTCACGAGCCACCGCAATGTCTGGGAGATAAAACTGCCACTGTGCATCTTTCACCAGCTCACACACATACCACTTCAATTTTATCAGCATTATTCAGATGAAGATACAATTTAGTTGACATGATAACGCTTTCCTCACAATCCTCTCACTCAACTTTGTGAGCCAGCGGCTAAAAGACCAGACGTCCCACGCGCACAGATGTCGTTCTATGTTATTAAACCGTGAGAAAAAAAAAACTTCATTTTTTTATTGGCAACGGACGAATTTGAGACTGAGCTGCTTCCAGCGCGCTCTACTCTTATTAAAGACCAAGCCCACATGTCCTCATAATGAGCCCTATCCCGTGTTTGATCCGAAACTTCCACGGTCGGTTCAAAGCCCCCCCCGGCCGCTCTGTGGCACCACTCAGGGGCTGCTCCTCCGGCAATGCGCTGCAACTTCGCATCGCCAAATCCTCCCAGCGCGTCCTGACAGAGACACCCATGAAGTAACAATACAACCCTACCTCATACGAACCGGAGAGGCCACATGAGGTGAACACAGAACATGGAGGGGATATTGCACGTCTACCGTGCAAGGTGCAAAATCACCCAGAAGCTCTCATATCTTTCATCGCAGCCCACTTATGTTCTGAGTAACTGCACTTCAGTGTAATGTGAGTGGCCCACTGCTTCACGCATGCAGTCCACTGGAAAAAACATGCAGATGATTAAAGTGAGCGTTTTACCTTGCTTGGATGGACCACAAAACAGCGAAAGAAGACAGAACAGCCAAATTGTACTCTCCACCGCCATGTACAGCCTTTGATTTCCACCAGTGGGGTAGCAGCGTTCGTCTATACAAGCAGCTATACCGTTATAGCGACATGCATATGTTGGAATCCGCTATTGTCTCCGCCGGTGCGTAAAGGACTCTCTGTGAATGTTTAGGTCTCTTTGGTTAACAGTCCCCTGGCTTTCCAAACAATAAGCTTTCATTAGTCGGGGGAGAGCCGTCGTGTCTCTCGGCGCTTCAACGCCATGTTGCGAACGAATGTTAAGTGTGTGTTAGCTGCTGGTCCACACATACACACACACACACGCATGGACGCACACATGCGCGCGCACATACGCGCACACGCACGTTCACCAGACACTGGCTGGCTGGTCGTCGCTGGAGTCCTGAAAAGCTGTCGGTGATTCTAACACACCCCTTCTTCCTCCTTTTTGTTCAACTCCATGCTTCCCACTAACACATGGGAGATTCATTCAAAGCGCGTACGTTGTGGAAAACATTTGTAAGACCGGATCTGTCAAAATGAGTCCTATATTTTACCCCAGGCGCCCTCTCTCTGTCTGGAATGATGAATTCGTTAGGGATCTCTGCTAGTGTGGAGAATGGTCCTGCTAAGCAGTTATCTGTAATGACTGCAAATGTGTTGCCCTGAATGAACCCAATGTTGCAGACACTGGTTATTTTTAATTTGCACTTACACATCCAGATACACATGTTCTCCTGAAAACAACATTTTCTACTCATGCAAAATCTGCACTCATTCATTCATATGATTTAATCAAGATATCAGTGTGTTTTTGGTTCCCCTCAGTGTGTGTGTGTGTGTGTGTGTGTGTGTGTTTGTATGTGTGTGTGAGCGTGCACCTGTGTTTATACACATGCACGGACATGTATGCATGGCTGCACGAATGTGTGTGTGTAATAAAGCAGGTCTGGGTAAAAAGGGAAAAAAAAGGGAGTAGGAGAGGCACATGTGCTCCCTGAGCAAGAACAGGCAGGAGGAGGAGGAGGAGGGGGGCATTGGTGGTGTGCATCCCAATCAATCAACCAGCTTGCCTCCTGCACTGAGTGCTGAGGGACCCACTGACTTTTGCACATAGCGGGAGCCAGCTGGAGCCCAGCCTTCCCAGAGCAGACAAAGACTCGCCTCGTGCAGCATTCTCAGCATCACTGATACCAGCAGCATCCCCATATTCACCAGCATACAAAGATAGAGCAGGAGAGGGGAAAGCACAAGCTCAAACCAGTCCAATGTGGCTACAGCAATCTACATGTAAATAAAAGCTGCTACTTATGACGCTGTAATTAGCAAAGTATTGTCCTTAGAAGTTCCAAAATGCTATCACATAATCTGATGGCCCAGACGTTTGCTTTAATCAGACCTTTTGATGGGACATCTTTGCATGCTGTTTGGGATGAAAATACAGCCTTTCACAGAGACATATTGCACCATTTAAATTTAAGTTAAAAGTGTGTGCTCCTTTTCTTTTTTTCCAAATGTGTTCAGAACATGTAGGAGTGGAATGCTCTCTATATTGCCGACACTGTGGAGAAAAAAGACAGGCAATCATAAAAGGAAGTAATGAATGAGTTCTCTTTGGTAATAATATCTTGTCCACCCAGATTTCTCGTCTCAGCGTATTCATTTAATGCTGATATGAGATTGATTTGAGCTGATGAAATGAAATGGGATGGATGCATTTCCCAGGTGTCTGATTAAAGCAAATGTCTGGGCCATCGGATTATGTGATTGCATTGGAAAACTAATAGCATTGCTGTGTCCTCTGTGATTGTGGTCAAGCTGTAATTTCCCTGCTTCTCCTTTTACTCTCCCCAGCTCCCGTGAAATAATGAACACAAACTACCAGCTGCTCGCAAATCACTCTGCAAAAGTGCTATGATCTGAATCGCAAACCATATGAGAAGTAGCTTTGGTTCAGTTTTGTCACAAAATGTTGACACTTCACTATTTGCTGCAGTTTTGGCTGTGTGCCTCTATCCATCTCACTGTGTGTGTGTGTGTGTGTGTGTGTGTGTGTGTGTGTGTGTGTGTGTGTGTGTGTGTGTGTGTGTGTGTGTGTGTGTGTGTTGCTCTATGGTTACGGAGGAAGTGTTTGCAAATAAAAGCAGTGCAAGTGTACAATGCAGGGCATGCAAAACGAGTTTATACTGCAGTGCTAACAGTCCAGACATACAGGAGTAAAACAACTTGCGTCCTGTTAGAATCACAAAAGCTGACCCGCCGGAGGGTATGACCCGCTCCAAGCTATGTTCTTAATTATGAGTAACCTGATTCCCTTAAACACAGTAACCACAGTCCCACTGAACATGCCGCAGCAACAGTTGATATCCAATCTGCAATATGTTACCGCCCCGACAGACATTGCTGGCCATGTACTCAGGTTGATATGCATTATAAGCTTGGTGGCTCTGTGATTGAACATCAGTCTCTTATTAGCATTTTAAAAGCAGTTACAAGATAAAAACAATGTGCTCTAGGAATAACAGGACATTGTTCCAACAGGCACGGCTTTCTTTTCCCACTCAAAGAAGGAAAGCCAGAATAGCCAAAGACAGAGCTGGCCAAATGCTGAGAAAATTATTTACACATTTGATGCTCTGCCCACTGAGACTAATTAGGATAGTAAACTTGTCTGGCTTGAGTCAAACAGCAAGAGGTTTTAGTAGTTTCTATTGGCAGTGAATGGTAAGTTGGTGTTGCTGTTTTTCTTTGAAAACAAATTAGATTCTTCTACTACAGACAAGATTGTAATTGGTTGGCAAGGAGCTGAGCAACTCCGTTGTGCTCCAGAAAACGGTTATATGTACGGTGAGGGAAAACGCTGGATGGATTGAGATTAAACACACTTGTTTCCAGTGCTTGCTTACTTACTCTGCAGACCCAAGTATTCTTGAATCAACTGAAGAAATGCAATCTGCCATCACTGGGTGTTTCAGCATCATACACCCTCCTGATGAGACCTCAGCTTGTGTCCAGATGGCTATCAAGCTACTTGCCCCATAGTTCTCCTCTCTTTAGCCAGAACCATCTTGAGATTCTCTTTGCTGCATCTGTTGTGTTACTGGTGCCTCTTCTCCATTCTCCCTCTATGCCCAATGTGCTGTAAGAACTTGTGAAGGATTACACTAGAAAGTCTATACATCCAACTTTAACCAGGAAGCACCTTATCCTCCAGCCACTTTGTCTGCATTCACCAACCAGATAGGCTTTCTCTTGAAGGCCTTGTTCAAGAAATTTACCCAGTGTTAGCTCACGCATGATGACTTGCTCTGAGGATTCAGACATAAGAGCGTTATCTGATTACAAGGTAGGGACTTTGATGTTCCAAGGGAACTTGAGCTGTTTTTCCAGATCCACCATCAGCTTCCAGTCCCGTGCAAAGGTAAAGATTCATATTTGTGTCCTCACTGAGGGTCCTGGCTATTCCCTTGCTCTGAGGGTGGTGGTGGTTTGGTTTAAGAAGTGGAACTCCTTGGTCCACTTAACTCTGGTGCTGATGATTTCTACAATAACTCTGAGGGGTTGATCATGATACCAATCAGCCCTCCTCTAGTGCCTTGGGGCAGCAACCCAAGATATGCTCATCATAGCGCAGCAGGCATGCCAGTGTCTAAGTTTTGCAACATGTGTAGAGATATGACGGTCTGAGAAGCATGTCGTAAACTGCTAGGACATGGAACTTGACGCAGTGGGGCTCAGCTTTTTCACAGCATTGCCAATGCTACCTATCTCTAAACCTTTCCCAGGAGCCTTGCTACCATCATCTTGCATAAGCTTTCCTCCTCTACAACTGCTCTCCCCTCCCTCTGAACCAGGCAGCACTCCTTCTTTTTGGCACTGTCAATCTGGAAAGGTCAAAAAGATCCCCGCTCTGGTCTGTCTTGAGTCCCACTGCCTTGCTTTGCTGCAGTCTTGACTCTACCTGTTGAACGGCTTTCACTATCACTGCTCACCATTTACTCCCAGTCCTTACCTTGATTCCTGCTTTGGCCACCTTCAGGTCAGTCGACTCTATGTGCTGCAACATCTCTGCAATTCTTGTCACCTTGAATTTCACTTCCAAAGATCTGAGTGGCAGCTGCAGTGTGTTGTTGTGCTCATAGAGTGTTATCTTCTGAGGTGAGAACTTATTTTCCTCTCCAGGGTCTCGTCTGTCGAGACTGGCACCTCGGGCTGAGTTGTTCAGAAGTATTCTGATCAAATCATGAACATTGGTTGTTTAAAATAAAAATAAAAATAGATTCTGAAATAAGATTAAATAACGTAATATAATTTTGGTTTTGATCTAGATCAAACATTTAGTATGTATCACCTTTGATTTAAAAAAAAAAAATCAGGATTATCCTGATCCAAGCAGAGGAGTGAATTCAAGGTGGATTTCAGGAAAAAATGTAATAAAAATGTAAAATTGGTAAAGAGAAAAATGTAACTTTAATTATATTTTGCACTTGATTTGTTTAATTATTAAAGTGAAGAAAGACTATAATCCATAAAATTATCCCCTTAATAGCTGTCAATATTAAACTAAAAGTACTCAATTTCTACTTGAATTTGTCACTTTATGTAAATTACAATGACACTTTCAAAAAAGAACCTAACAATTTCGTCCCCTCGTGCTGTTTTCGGTCTCTTCAAATAAAAACGCTTAAAGTGACCCCAGACTGGCTACTCTACCTGTTACTCTTTACATAACTGGTGGCCTACATTTTGACATGTAGTCCTATTAAGAGCACTGGTAATCCAGATTTAGTAATCTTGAAAAGTTTAAATCTGGATCAGGGTGATCCATTTCAATGTTGTCTTGAAAAAGTGGCACAAAAGTAAAATGGATCAGCTGAGCTTTAATAGAAAAACATGGATTTCCATATCTAGATGATTCTGATCCAGATTACATTTTTTCAACAACTGGGCCTCGAGTGGCTACAGGATTCAAGGCAGAACGGCATGCTGATCCACTGCTCCTACTCACCTCTTCAAATCAATGCAGGGGGGTCGGATGGATGATGCATCCCTCAGGGTGCTTGTCAAACACCTTGTCAAGGCTCTCTACTGGCTTTACTGTGATAGTGAGGATAGTAATGCCTCCAATGCTGAAACTGCTCTCTTTAGCAGCAGTGACCCAGACTTTGTTAGTTGCATTCGGGCCCACTTCATCAGTCTCTCCAGCCACTGCAGTATCCACCTACAGCCTGGCTACCGACTCTGTGTTGACTGTGCGATGGTGCACCCTGTGATTATCCCCTCTTCAATCTTATGCCAGCCTGATGCTACTGCTCCAGAGGAAAATGTCATCCAGAAGTTGCTGTAATACTTAGCAATGAGATTTGGGGTTCTGCTGGCTGCTGCTGCTGTGTTAGAGAAGCCACAAAAGTCAACACTGGAATTAGTACTGAATATAAAAACTCACTTGCAATTTTAATTAATGCAATATTATTTCTTTTTGATTTGCATATAATATGTCTAAGCACAGAGCATGTATTAAAATTTTCTCCTAATTGCATGGCACTCTAAGAGGCTAAATTAGGGAGTCCTCAAGCAAAAACAAACACATAAAATGATA
This sequence comes from Plectropomus leopardus, assembly GCF_008729295.1. Classification (NCBI taxonomy): domain Eukaryota; kingdom Metazoa; phylum Chordata; class Actinopteri; order Perciformes; family Serranidae; genus Plectropomus; species Plectropomus leopardus. Next base: position 28,286,977 of record NC_056463.1, read on the forward strand.
AGATTAATAGCTCAAATCTATCCTGGTGTCTTTTAAGTTCATGGCACATTAAGTGGGTTGTCTAATGATGATAACACACTTATTGATCATTATCGCCATTCTTAAAGAATACATACTGTATGCTTAATGATACATTACAATCATTGGCATAAAACATTACATATTAAGCATCATAAATGTAAGCATCATTAAATAAGTTTAGTGTATTTTCCCATAAGGAACAGGGAATTGTGCAGAAATGTTTATTGATGATGTCATTATGAGGTTCATTAGCCACCCTGTGGTGCAGGATTAAGTGTTCATATGCCAAAATGATGTATATGACATATACTATAATATTGACCTTTTATGTCTTTTATGTGTTATTAAGTGGTGATATGGTTATTAGAAAATCATTTTAATTGGAGTCTTTCATTTTTTTAAAACCTTTAATTGAAATGTATTTATCATGATGTGTTTTTTTTCACAATGTTAAAGAGTCTAAAAGGAGCATTTCACTGATTAAAATGCTCAACTTCATTACTTTCATCCTAACAGCGGGGGGGGGGGGGTATTATTATATAGAAATCATTGAATCATTGTGGCTGTGCGGCAGTTAGTCACGACTATAATCACAGCCCCAGCAAAATATGTTAATCATGTTTTAGCTCTAGTTCTGTTTCTTTTGATTCCATGAATATTTAGCCAATTAATCAGTGAACCTTACAAATATTTAAATGAGTGAAAATGACCCTGCTTTCTGTATTTTTGTTCTATTTAGCCTTATATTTCCATGTCAGTTGTAAAAAGTTGTAAACACTGATTTGACATAAAGCCAGAAAAAATGACCAAATCACAAGTTGCCTCAAAAGTAGCTCTTTTTTTTAGGAAGTGGCATGAAATGACAGTAGTTTTAATGTGGCTGTCAATAAATAAAATATAAAAGTTATTTGTCATCTTGCCTCTTCCTCTCTTTGTTTGTGTCCTTGTATCTAGGCCACAAGCGTCTTGACTCTGTGAGGTTTGTATATTTGAATGCTGAGTACAGTAGCCTCCTTGGTGGCTGTCTTTCATCTTCCTCAAGGTCAGAGACACACAGCTCCATCTGACAGCAGAGCGTCTCTTGAATAGGTAAGGAAATACCACAGAGCTGACTGACAGACAGATAAAACAGTGCCCCCAGCTGGAGGTGCTGAGGAGTGACCACATAAGGTCCAGACACAAGCATGCATCATTCATGTCAGCGGTACAAAGGGAGCACCACTGACCTGAATGCTGAGAGATCCCAGTGCACAGTGAAAGATGTTTTTTTTTCATTCTGAGAGAAGAAGAGCATTTTTCACTCTAACTTTTTTCTTTAGCTTGCATAAAATTTGAAAATGAATAATAATTATTATTATAATGAAAATAATAATATCTGTGCTTCACTTTCAGCTGGGTTTAACCAACTACTGTGAACTGTTTAGTGAACAAACACTGTATGCCACGGTCCATGGTCCATGTTTGGATATGTAAATGAGGTTGGTGTATGATTGCCTTTCCACAATGTTATTCCACCTCCTTCCGCTGGAGGGGTGCCCTCCACATGCTTGGTCTGGAGGAAAGCGTCTCCATAGAAACCAAGACAACGGTGACACATGGGCTTAGAGGGTGATTGGGAAAATGTTTTTTTCTCTTGGAGGACAATGACACTGGGGTGCACTGGCGCTGGGCCACAATTGAGAGCATCAAGCAGGGATATTGAGTGCTGAACAACAGACACTTATTTTTACCTCATTTAAAGTGCATTTACAAGCAAATAATGGAGAGAAATAAATGTATTCATGCGTTCAATGCGAAAAAAGTGGACGAAAGTGTGTGTGTTTAAGTGTCTGCTGCAGTGTCAGTGTGTGCGTGCTTGCGGTGGTGGTGTGGGACTTCCACATTTAACTGGCAAAATGTGACAAAGTTGTTTGAAAATTTAGCACAAACTCACAATAAAAGGATAACACTTTTAAAGGACATTGTCTTTTTTTCCCTCTCTTTCAAAAATGACAACACAAATGTGGATGATAAACATAGATAATTGGTGAATAATGAACTTTTTTTTTTTTTACTTACTTTTTTTTTTTTAAATATAGGCTTCTACCCCTAGGTTGAGATGTACTTTCATGGTATCTGAAAAACATAAAGAAAAGAATATGAGAAATCACTTACTGTCATAATGCTTGCAACAATACCAACATACCAACGCTAATACTAACATATATCAATTTGTTACCAATGGATTACTGGTATTACCAGTTCAAGTATTATTTACACATATTTATTTAAGATCAGAAGTCTTCAATGTTTTTCAGGCCAAGGACCCCTTAGCTGAAGTTGAGATGGGACAGGTACTCCTACTACAAGTACTGCATAAAACTGAGTTGCATATTAAACTAAGTGTACATCATAGGGTGGCCTTATGTGTCTTAAACATTCCTATATATTGTTATAAAAATAAAAATAAAATAAAATAATAATTGTTGACAGATTCATATATTTGTACATCATGAACCCTTTTGATGAGGATTAAAGGTAACAGTAGGCCTATCATCAACATTGTGAAATGTAAACGACATGTTTATCTTTTTTTTTTAATTGGGAAATTTTTCTTTGCTAACAATAGGTTGGATTCATGTTAATGTGTATTTTCATACATATTTTGACTTCTGAAGGAAAAAAACCTTTCAAACAATGATTAGCAGTGATTAGCCTCACTCCCTAAACTATAAAAGTACAAAATATAAGTTTGGTAGAGCAAATTTTTAAAAGAAATTACTTGACCCTTATTAGATTTACAATTTTTGTACAAGGTTACATACATCTGTTTAGAAAGACTTCTGAAACTATAACATGCCCAAAAATATGACTTTGAGCATTACCACACCACACAGAGCCCTCATGTATGGAGTGACTTTTTGTTGCTAACTTCCTGTGGAAGACAAACTGAAAATTTAAAAATACAGCAACATCTCGTGGATTTTGTAGCGTAACTTATCTCAAGTGAATAGTAGAGATAGCTCAATCAGGTTGAGAATTCATCACACATTTCATTAAGATACAGAGATTTAAAATGTGCTCTACCAAACAGTTGAGCAGGAAGATTTCAAAGTGTAATTTTGTACATCTAAATTAATTGATTATTTGTGAGTCAACATCCAAGACAGGAAGCAGCAAAGGAATTTTCACTGATCCAAAATAAACCTTCGGCTCCAACAAAAATACAACATTGTATCTCTCTGCCTCTGATGTTCAATAAATGTTGACACTAAGATGGCAGGCCCATCTCTCACCCTTCATTTCCTCTTTTCTTCTCTCTGTCTTCTTTCTATTTCCCTCCTACCCCTCTCATTCTCTCACTGTCTTTCTCTATACTTAATATCCTGCCTTCTGTCTACTGTGCATCTAGACAAAGCACTCAGCAAAGAGGACTCAGAAAAGACTCATTGTGCTGCATCAATAGTGTGTTGGGAAAACTCATGGGGGAAATGTGACTTTCCCATTCTAATCTATGCAGAGTGAAGCACTGTTGGTGAGCTGAAGTGGGAGGTGGACAGTGGGCTCTGCAAATACAGAGTGGGACCATTACTCTCTGAAAGAAGCAGCCCGTGTCCTAATTAGCTTAAAAAGTAGATTCTGAATCTCTGTTGAAAATTGCAAGGCGTTACAGAAAGGAGCTCATCTCAATGGTCCTGTCAATGGTGGCCTTGTTTGGCAGGGAGACTGGAAAGGCAGAATGAGGGATGGAGTGAGAAAGACAGACAAAGAGGCAAGAAAGAGAGACCACTTAGGGTCAACTCTTCTGTAGATTTCTGTTTCAGGCCCATGCCATGGTGGCCTTAGAACAACCTGTCAGAAGCTTGTCTAGACTGAAAGTCTGCCAGATAAATATTAATGGAGAGAGAAAAAATGAGAGAAAGGCAGTTGTGACAGTGTGAGGTAAGCTTTACTCGCTTTCCAAACTGAGCGACCTTGACTTGACAGATAACAATTGCATCTGACTAACTCTTTAGTTCCTGCAGACTTTTATCTGAGTTGGATGTTTTTTGTTAAAATGACAATGATTAGACAGTTACCTAAACAACCACGCTGCTGAATTCACTAATAGCTGTGGACTGAAGAGACGGCACTGATTAGATGATCGAAAACATGCATGAAAACGTTAAACCTGATGAAAAGCTACACAAATCTAATTTTCCATATGACTAATAAAGAAGCAGTATTCACTCATTATATAAATTTCTCACACATTTTCATGCTGCATTCATTGCTCATTTTCAAGGAAGTCACTTATTACTGATTCAACCTCGACAAGACTAATCTAGTCTGGCACTGCTGGACTTATTCACATCTGCCAAAGCAAATATAACATGAGCTCAAAGATTCGTCTGGTTCCCAGGCTGAGAGTAGTCCAGAATATTTGTGACTCTACTTTAAATTATGAACATTCAAATGCCTTAATTGCTTGTCTTTTGTTTAAATTACTGTGGTAAGTAGATTTCAGTGTCTTATCATCTTGCTACTATTTTTACACACAAAAAAAGAAATCTTGCACATGGGACAAATTAACATTTCTACCAATTCTTATATATTTTACATTTCAACATGATGGATGAGAGAGATTTTGTGATTAAAGTAAAATGACCAAAATCTGAAATGAAAATTGAATGAATCATTGTAAGAATATTACATTTCAGTTTGAATAAATATTGGGTAAAGCAATACCATGAAATAACATTAATGTAAGACTCTTAAAAAAAAATAAAAACATGTCAAATGCAAGCTTTCACACATGAAGTCAAACATCTTACATCTGATGTTGTGATTTCACATGTAAACCAAATTTCACAATTGGGAAATTTTGTTGCTACTTATTTACCAACTATTAACTAACTAAAAACTAATTATCATGCCCACACTGATATTTTTTACACGTACAAACTAAACTTAACTAACCTAACTAAATAACTATGGCCTAACATTTAATAAATGTCCTCTGAGTATTTAACTAAGTTTAAACTAAATACTGGCTTTCTGCTAAATAACTATTCTGCATGTGTTAGCGTACAGCTAATTTAAGCTCATTTGTAAGCGGGCAGGAAAAGTACAGGGATCATGGTTTCTCGTTCCTTCGCAATAAAGGGACAAGCAATTGTCAGTGGTTCATTCACAGAAAAAAAGCACTGCTTAAATGTTAGCCTACACAACAAATTTCAAAACTTATCACATGTGAAATGCTGTTTCACATGTGATAAGTTGCATGTGTTTTGTTTTTCTTATGTGAAAGTGATATACTATCCTTATACATATACTACTCTCTATTTTCCTGGCACTTCGACGCTATTTCAGTTTCACGTAAACTGTATGAACATTATTTCTACACTACAGCAGTTTGTTTACATCGTTTAAGCCAGTTTACCTGTACGTGACTGTTTTCTATGAGCACAGTGGATCCTGTGTTTCAGGTTTATATTGTTCTGGATGTGAAGGGAAAGACACCTAGTGACACACCATAGTTTTATTGCAATAACTCCTATTGGTGAGATGACTAATGTTTCTCAATAAAGTCATTTTTTAAATTTTTTGTTCTGACAAACTTAGTGACATTTTCTCTTGACATGTGCTGAAAAACTAATGTATTTAATAGACCAACCCTATTCTGTATTTAAACTGTGTCCACACCAGTTCATCTTTACTGAGTGTCATCAAAAACGTTGATAGTATGCCAAAGTTGCAAGGACTGTCTTTGCTGTGTGTCACAAATTAACTTTGTTTGGCCAAAGTTTGCAGATCAAGAGGTCTCTGTAAATTAAAGCTTTGTAATGTAGTTAAAACACCTGTGACACCTTGTGATCCATGTGGGCTTATCAGAGTGCATGATGTCGTACACTGACATATGCAGTGATTAATACAGATGATTCCCAGAGAGAATTTCTCTTTTCTTTTCTCCACCTCCACAAGGAGATCAAGTGTATGTTATGTCAGAGCTCTATATAATCAAGGCAATGTTGAGTACAGTGTGTAACATATTGTGATTTAAAATTCAATGTCATCAGACTATTACTGAGAGCTCAAAATGTGACGAAAGTGAAAGTTATGTTGTTGGAAAAAATGGGCCTTGATATTAATTACTTTAAGTCAGAAAAATACTTTTCCACTTATTTTCTCAAAGACTTACTTTATACCTTAAATGTGCTATTATGACAAAAATAAATAAAATAAAGTCTGCCTCCAATCATCACATCATGAATTGGCATGAATACAATGAGTATTTTATAAATAAAAACATAATAAGGTGCATTATTCTGAAAGGGGAGATTCTGTTGTTTTTTTATTGTTTTTTTAAAAATTATTATTTAATTATCTGTTCTTGTTGTTTTTGGGGTTTTTTTGTTTGCTTTATTAATGTTCATGTTTAAATTTAAGTTTATTGCTAAAATATAAATTGATGAACTGTTAAGTATTCACTTCTGCCTATTCAACTTTAGCTATATAATACTTATGTTGTTGACTGAATATGTCTGCCAGGTACTCTTATATTGTTTTATTACTTATTTTTTTGTCATCATATTTTGATTTTTTCCACATTGTTTAAAATAAAACTTTTTTAGTCTAGTCTGCTTTCAGTCCTGCTTTACTCCACAGGACTTGTAGTCATGTACTATAGCACCACACCAACCACATGTGACTCTGTTGTTGGGGGGAAAAAAAGTCCTTCTCAGTTAGCCAAGCAATACTATGCCAACAAGTGTGTTTACTGCCAAGAAACTGTTTCCTGTGGCGCCAACCAAGTTTCCCTCCAGAGTCACTCACTGCAGTGAAACAGCAACCCCAGCTGGAGAGCCGGAGTCAACTTTGTATTTAGGGCAGCATCATAAACACAAGTCAAATGTAAAGTATTTCTATCTTCTTATTTAACTCAACCATCTGAACCGCATATTTCTAATATTGCTGCTGCTCTGAATATATTATTTAGGCTACTTTCTACATTTTATAAATTGTGATGTTTATTTTAATTTGTTTTTTATTTATTTATTTGCTATTGCAAAGTATGAACATGGGACACTGGACATCCCACTGGATTACAAAAATATCAAGTTACAAAACAGCACAATCATGTGATTAAATGTGTGACGACATCATTCCACATTAACTGTAAATGCAATGTGGTCATCATAAATGATACTGTTAGAGAAATGGCGATAGAGCAGCTTGCAGTTTGCAGTTTAACGCCACACTGTTTACCTCCGTCAGTAGGACAGGTTCAGCACCATGGACAGAGAGCTAAACAGTGATTGGCTCAACAGTACAACGCTCAAGGATTAGAGTCATCTGCCTATTGGTCTGAATCAAAGTGACAGCAGACTCACGCACGCTGATTGGTAGATGGTCTGGATAGTTAGGATTGATCGCTCATATTGTAACTACAGAACAGAGTATTTTAATAGTCTAATAGTTTGCTTGCAGATATCATTTACAGTTCCACTCATCCGTCGCGCAGCTGAAGCTTCAGTTGGAGACTGTGCACTGTAAACGGAGAGGCTGTGCTTTCTGGAGGAGGTAAGCAGATTAGGTTTCCGGTGGAATCCGTAATTCCTGGCTGTGATGGCTAGCTCTCTGTCAAAAATATCCACGTCTCCGCACATGTACAGCTAATATTGCTGCCTGATTACGTTCAGGGTGGTGGAGCGTGCGTGTTTTTGTAACTAGCGCGTGTGTCTCACGGTGTGCGTGCGTGTCACTATTTGCCCCTGAAACCGCAAAGATTCAGTTGTTAAAATCTTCTCACCACTACTGAGACGGTGCCTGGAGGGCTCACACATTAAATCCCCCGGCAGTACGTCTGGACGGCGACGCTTAGCTTATAGCACCCTCTGTTAAACGCCTTCCTCGCAGAAATACGTTATTCTGTTAGGCCAAAGGTCTATCCAACACCTGCGACATGCATGTGAAAACATCTGCTAGTGACCACACTGCTTATACGAGGGCTGCAAAAATAAGCAAGCACCAACAAGTAAGTCCTAACCTCCAGTTTCTTCTTATCTGACAGGCTCAGGAGACCGAAGAAGGTGTAAATCTGTGCAGCAAACTCCACACTTTATCCACATGGCAGGTCAGTGATTATAAAGAAATAGCTATGTAATAATAATGCCAACAATGCAACAATGTCCTGAAAATAGAATTATGCCTGATAGTATAATAAAATTTGCACTTAACTTGATCAAAACTGTTATAAAACCCATTCATGTAAACACCAGTATGTACACAAAATATGTAATAAAATGGCCTTACTGGTATTGTGATTAAAAAAAAAAAATAATAACACATCTAACCCTAATCCAAAACATATATTAAAAAAGCTGTACTGGTGTAAGAAGAAGGGCTCGCTGTCAGTAAAGCTCCAGTTCATAGCAAATAACAAATACATACTTTTGAATAGTACAACTGAATTCCTATCAACTTATCCCTGCAGGACTATTTAGGAAGTTTGATGTTACTGTTCAAATGTATTGTTCCTCTGTAAGATAGTTATTGGTATTTATTAGGTTTACAATTGGTTGTGCAAGCTCCCCTCTACCTATGCAGAAATTTCATAAGACCATGCAAAGGCAAAGCATCTTATTTGTCTATTTCTGATGTTGTCACTCTGGTCAAAAAGACGATCAACATGGGTGTGGATGGCTTTAATTCCCATTGATATTAGTTCGATGCATTTTTTGCCTGATAACAATGTACCACATTCCATCTGTTGTAAATTTTAAATCCAACATAAAGCTGAGAGTTTACATTTACAAACATGAAATCAATGTCAAATGTTTTCATGAAGGCTAACATTACACTAACATTACTGTACATTTTTATAAACTTGCGCATTTTACATTTCTGAGGGAAAAAAAGCATACTTTTTACCTTACTTGTCAAAATTAGTTTTGAGAAGAAAACTACTGGAAAAGTATAACATTATTGATAGAAATGTTACCACAATACATGTCAGGACATTTTGTTACGTTATTACATAATTGTGTTTAATTATATTCTAAATTATGTTAAGTTCCAATTGCATTTAATTTTAAGGTATTATTCAATTTTTAGGAAGTTATTACATTATTGGGTGCTACAAGCTATGCTAGGAAATAATTACTATGTGCAAGCTGCCATGTCTAACTGTTAAATTATTTGTCTCAGAGCCCAACTTTCCCCCACTGCCGGGATTCATTCCAGTCAAGCCATGCTTCTACCAGGACTTTGATGAGATCCCTGAACAGCACCGCAGCATGTGCAAAAAAATGTACCACCTGTGGATGTGTGAGTGGCTTAAAGTAAAGTTGTATTGTGAGTGAGTGGTTTCCAACACATTATGTTACATTATCCTTGCATCAGGCTCCTCTATGAAACTTTAAACTGACTTTTTTTCCTGCAGACGCCACCTGATGCTTCAATAAAACAACAGAAGCCCAGAATTTTCCTGAAGGTCCTATAAACTGTCTTCTCCTCTATGGTTACCTCGTAATAAGAACTATGCAACAGAAGGGCAATGGTTTACAAGTGTCCCTTTGCTCCAAAAATATATTCTTTTTATTGGCTGTGGCTGTGTTATCCTGACTGGTTTATTTGCTAATGAGTCATAGCGCTGACCAGATGGCCTTGGTTTGAGCAGAGTAGTTAACATTGAAATTGTGTTAAACAATTTTTGCCAGAAGCACTTTCATCAAAGTTTATTACACCATAAACAAGCAGTACAATGATGTTTGTGATATTGCTCTGGTCTGGAAGCTCCCTGCCCGTCCATGAAAGCGTGCGAGGGAGCCGAGTGAGCGAAATAGCTCAAAGCTACTATAACATTTACATAGGTGCAATGACACTAGCAGTGGGGAGTCACACAGTGAGCCAATATACAGTAGAGGTACATGAAGATAACGAAAATAAAGTTGAAGCTGGCATGTTGATGCCAGGTGGCAACTGGCACAATGAAATTCCAGAAGTGCCTCTCCACTCTCGTATACCTGATTTCAATTTTCTTTGCTGTGCCCACATAAAAATATGTTTTCTATTTGGTTTTCACACTAGAAATATTTATCTATTATTGTGAACTGTCTGTCATTGCAACTCTGTTCTCTCTGCAGGTGTCGTCTTTTTTAGTAAACCTAAACATCAGCAGGTATTCATATTCCTGATCTGCTTTTGGATGTGCTGTTATTCTGTTTCCCTCTGTAGCAGTTTACTGTATGCATGGCATGCACATCACTTGTATATTCGAGTGTTATTCAACTATTTTTTCCGTTTGCATTTACTTTTCCTTTCTCATTTCATGCTTGAAAATCAGTTGAAGCCCACAGATTTTTTTTTCTGTGTATTTAAGACACTTAACTGTGATCCTCAATGGCTGTCATGTTGCAGCTGTGTTTTGCCTCATAATTCTCTTGTAAAGTACTCTGCATTTTCTCCATAGACCGAAATTTGAAGCTGATTGGTCTTCTTTGCTGGTTTAGAGAAGAAAGATGGGACCAAAGCACAGAGCTCCAATTAGAACTAAGTGCAACTTAAGCGGGGAGTACTGTAGCCTCATAACATTACTGAGAATTAATAGAAAAGGACGCGGGCAAAAAGGCTATTCAGGGAACACAAGCCATCTTGTGAGTGAAGCATAGCAATTATATATTTCACATTATGTTAATGCTGGCTGCCTTCATAATCACATATCAGTCTTTGTTCAAACACGTTTCTGCGTGTTTATGTCGGTGTACCAAAAAGATACCTTATTTGTACCTAAAATACAATGTGTTTTATGTTTTGGTCTTACAGTGAATACTGCTACTCTTGTGGTGAATCTCATTGGCTGCTTTGCTTGGATGTTTGGTGGAGGTGGCGTGACCAACTTTGGACTGGCTATCATCTGGCTAATCATGTTCACTCCCTGCTCTTATGTCTGTTGGTTCAGGCCCATCTACAAGGCCTTCAAGTAAGTCAAACATAAAGCACAGACACACACAATACTGTTTAGTTGGTGCACAAGTAACACAAGTGACATCGAGTTGCATAGAGATGAATTCTGGCTGAGACGCATATGGTAGTACGTCTATGATCATTGCAGTTGCCCTTTTTTGGCTTCCTCCCTTCTTTACATATCAACATGCCAAAAATATGTGGAGATTTGATATATCAGTGTACACATCACCGGATATTTTCTTCTCCCAGATGGCCACCACGTTGTAAGATTTTGATATTTGGTTGAATTTAGGTTGTAACGTTGGGTCACCAAGATTCAATGTCAAGACGATGTCTAATGCCACTGTTAATTCAAATACAGACGACAGATAACATTTTTTTGGTTTTAAGTTGGGTTGTTAAGTAACCAATATCCAACGTTTTCCAAACATCTCATGCCAACGTCATCTTGATGTGTGATAATGACATTTAGTTGTATGGTATCCAGAACAAAACCCAGTGCCTGCAAAACGTCAAAATGTCCAAACAATGTGAAATTCCAATGTTAGACATTTAAAATGTCTAACCCAGTCTTCATTCCGACCGAAATTTAATGTCTGTCTGCCGAAAAATTTAAATGTCTTTCTGACGTCATATTGACATCTGGTGCCAGCTGAGTATACCACGAAGTGAAACATTTTTTAAAACACATTATTATTGTGCGTTTAACAATAGATATTCAAAAAACATCTCTCAGTATGAGAGTCCATAAGAACTAACAATTAACATAACTCTTGTCAATGAGTTTCTATAATCACATATATCAAGTGTTACTAAAGACTAAGTGGGAAACTACTGGTGAGGATGGTGGCATTCATATTTGTTATTACTTCAGTGTCTAATCTGTTGAAGTAAAATATAATAGGTGACCATATTTTGGGAAACATTTAATGTGAAAATGCAGGAAAAAAATCGCTTTATACTTTGCGTTTGAGAGGCTCATCATCACACTCTGCCATTAAATCATTTCTGCAATCCATAGTCAACAGAATAGCAATGTGTACTTACCAAGGGCAATGGTCCATCATGGGTGGCGGCTTTAAGCAAATTTTTCCTCCATTCTCTGAAAATGTTGAGTGGCAGCCGAAAATAAATAATTCAGTCATTTCCTCTGGAGACAGAAGGGCACCCAGAACATCCTCTCTTTGCCTTCACTGAAGGGCAGCGTCATTTCCAGACCCTTCCAACAAGGCCGTTGATGGCTGCGTTATTATCACTACAGAAAGGTGGGAGAAGTGACACCATGGTTATAGAGGCATGTGATCAAATAGTTTCATTGTGACTGACTGTGAATAAACCTGGAAATGATCAGTGTGTGAATACCTGAGTGAAGAACCACAGTGGAGGGTGAAGCCTGTGTCAAACGTGCATCACCCTGAAATACATCATGGATAACATAAAACACGGTACAGCATGCAACTGCAAAATAAGACATGTAGTGGTGATAAATTTTGTATGCACATGTAAATATTTCTTGTTCATTTTGTTTTTTTTTCTCAGGACTGACAGCTCCTTCAACTTCATGCAGTTCTTTTTCGTGTTCATGGCCCAAGTTGGCATCAGCATTATCCAGTGCATAGGCATCCCTGGTTGGGGAGTATGGTAAGATTCAGAGATTTAAAATGCATTAAAAATATTCTCTCAAATAGTTTTTAATGTTTTTAAGAACATTCAGAATACAAAAGGAATCATATTCAGTTTTTTTTTGCATATTCATCAGCTATTCGTTCATTTTTTAGGTTAAATCTTCATTCGCTTTTTTTAAGTACTAAAGGAAGAGAAAATAACTTCTCAAGTGAGTGCCATTACACCAAGGTACAAAGACTCATACTTGGAGTCAGCCAGTCTAATGCAACTCAGGCACCAGAGCCATTACTGAAGTTAAGATTCTTCTACAAGTGTTTAAATAATTAATTCATTGTTACGCATTCATTAACAGAGAATAGAATAAGAAGTTGTTTTAATAAGACTACAAATTTACTTTTGAATGGAGCATTTTGAGCTCAACTGTCTTCTCAGGGGGAATATTTCTTCCTTTTTTTCTTTTTTTTTCATAAAGACCTTGTTCGCTGCTTTCATTAACACGACAGTGATGGAACATCAGAAATTGCCCTCATATAACTTTTATGATCGTCCTGTTATTAGATTTTGAGAGGCCGTTAAAGAGATCCTCAAAATGTCACCTCACTCAGGCTGATGATCAGAAATTAATATTATGACAGCCTCCATAAAGTTTATAAATGTCACCATGTGCAATTGGATATTCTCATGTATGAGCTATAAAACTTTTAAACTTTATATCGCAGCACTTAAAGTCCACAAAAATTACTGGCATTTAACATCCAGATGTTCGGTGGTGGTGTCATGATAAGGAACACCAGACAACCCAATAACAGATAATTATGCTTCATGTTGTTTGCATAATTAATTTTTTTTTTTTTTTGTATGAATTTGTCTTTTTCAGTGGTTGGTTGGCCACCATCTCCTACTTCAGCTATAACATTTTGATTGCACTGATCATGTTGGTCCCTACTATCATGTTCACTGCAGTGGCCTCACTGTCCTTCATCGCCCTCACCAGGGTAAGAATTTCATTTGTACACTCCTGCAAAGAAGTGTTTTTTGTGTTTTTTGGAGAAAATAATGTTTAACCCTGAGAAACCTGGATCGACACCAGTTTTCTTGAGCTGCGTGCAGATGCCTTTCACAAGCTATTTGACTCTTTGAATCCTGAGCCTATTGGTTAGATTTTTTTATATGGGATAAAAGGCAATGACCAACTTAACAAGAAATGTCCCTTAAATTGCAAGAAATTTTACTTAGAAATATTTTTTAAAAAAGAGGGGAGGACTTTTAGAAAACAACCCCAAAACATAGGGTAAAATGTCCAAAACTATAATTGTAGTGTTTTTATATTTAAAATGATGTTACATTAGAAAATATAATATATAAAATAATATTTTATATATTATATTTTCTAAGTCATTGGGGTTTTTTTTTACTTTTTTTTCCTCATTGACAGGTAATTTTCATATGACTTTTTGTTTGTGTGGTTTTTTTTAAACCTTTTTTTGGCTAGTTTTTAGGCCATGTCTTGTTAAGTTGCTTGTTGCCTTGTACCTATGCTTTTGAAAGAAATCAAACCAGTTTGCACAGGTTTCAAAGGGTTAAGGTCTTTGTCAGTCCAGGATTCAAGATGTATTTATATTTAGCATTTTTAGGTTTAAAATTCTAAATGCCAAAGTCACATTAAATACTTAGCTGTACCTAAAACATTACTCCTTAAACAAATTTACTGATAAGAAAATACAGTTGCATAACTTCAAAAATCTACATAATGACATTAATTGAAGTAGTTTAAAGCACTTACCTTACACACATGAGGTCTTGTTGATATTCACTTGTGAACACACCTTGCCTACAGATCCATAATTACTACCGTGGCAGTGGGGCCAGCATGTCCAAAGCTCAGGAGGAATGGACTACAGGAGCCTGGAAGAACCCTCACGTCCAGGCTGCGGCCCAGCAGGCAGCCATGGGTGCGGCTGCTGGAGCCATGCAGGAACAGTACTCCAGCCCACAATATAATGACAACCAGATGTAGCCTAGAGGTGTTTAAGGAAAGATGTGTCAGTTATGCCAAAGTTTGAGCAACAGGATTAGGTAGATATGACCATTTCCCACTATATTGGTGATTATTAAACTAAAGAATAATTCTTTATTTAGCATATACAGGTTTTACATTATCAGTGATTTCTAGCAATTTTATCATTTTGCAAACAATCACATCTGAAAGTCTGTTGGAAGCTGGTTTTTGCTTCCCTGGATTAAAGGTCCAGTATGTAGGATCTAGAGACATCTATTGGCAGAAATAGCAGCCTATTTAATATCTTTAACTATGTTTTTATTAGTTTAAAATCACCTGTAAAAATAAAATAAAATAAAAGTGTGCTTTTGTTACCTCAGAATGAGCTGTTTGTATCTACATATGGAACCGGTCCTCTCCCACAGAGTCCGCCATGTTGTTCCTACAGAAGCCCAGAACAGACAAACCAAATACTGGCTCTATATTGGGTCACGTGTTTTTTTATATGTCTGTCAGATTCAAAGAAGTTTCAGCTCTGCAACCTCACTGCTAGATGCCACCTAATCCTGTACTAGACTTTTGAAGGGCATACTGATTATTTGTAGTGTTTTATATAATTTCATATGTTTTTTTTCTGTTCGGGAGGTTGAAAAGAACATAGTGTTGAATGTGTATTTTACCTTAGCAATTCTGTAAGAGCTGCATACAAATGTATTGTTTGTGTTGATCTGCGGTTTTGGCAATTTTTACAAGAGAAAGCAAAACATCATTTTTGAAGTACAGTGATTTTTTTGTGATGAAGATTCAGTGATTTAGTATAATCTATTTAATCAGTACACTATTAAAATGGTAATTTGTCCGGGATGTTAGGTTTTTTCTTGTACTTTAAGTTCAAATATAAACCAAAGAATATTGTTGTAATGTTGTAACTTTAATTTAAATCATGATACTTCATATGACCTCAGCATCATTTGGTCATATCTATGCAGTTCATCAACAATTGCACTGTGAGATGAAAGAATGCTGTAATGTTGACAGGAAGTCTATCTGCAGCACAGTAAGAAACAGTATTATTGCAAGAACTCAGCTGGATTTCAACAGAAACACAAAATTTAAACTTACTTGAAGCTCACTCTTTGATGTACTTGAAGCTCTCTGTTGATGTGTCTATCTTTCACTGAAAACATCAGATTTACATCACAGAGGAATTACATCAGTGTTAATGTTTCCATGTTAATTCAGCAAAAAAACAAGTGAAATATCTGACCCATGTGCTGTAATCTGCTCTAGTTTTGTACTGAATGTCAACTTTTCTCCTGTAGTATGGCCATTCTGCCACAGGGAGGCACTGGTGGTTTTAGTAAGAAATAAAAAAAGCTCCAACATGTACAGATTACCTTCATTCATCCTTCACAGATCATAGTCTGAATTTATGATACTCCTTCTATTTCCTGCGTCTCTCTTTTTCTCTGTCTCTCTTTCTTTGTGTCCCTCCCTCCCCTCCACTTTCTTGCATTCCCTTGCCATCACACTGAATGAGATCTTTGGAAATAAAGGTAATTACTATCCAACTACAGCAACACATATCAAGTATTGTTTGTTATTTTATGCTCTATTTTAATAGTAATCTGCATCATATTGACACAGTTACATATATGGTTATTTGAAGTCGCTGGGGACCCTATATAGCTGTACTGCAGCAGGGGATGGTAAAAAAAACCTTGCTCAAAGGCACCTCAAGGACAGCTGGTAGTGAATGGCAGATTATCGCTCACTCAGTCACTCCTCCCACCAAGCTTGGGTATGAAACAACAGGTATAGACTTTCTCTCAGCCCCCTTTTAACCACCACCATCCGCATTTCACTTCTGATTCTATATTGAGGAATATGTGCTAAAATAAAACAACATGAAACAAATTGGAAATGGAAATCTGCAAATGGTTCTCAACATGGAGGTGGCTGAGTTGGCAGCTAGCAGTTAATGGTGCTAACTCAAGAAAGCGCTAATAAGAGAAACAGTGCTAACACTAAACAGCAGCAATTAGCTAGCAAGTGGGGTACACAAGCAGGACTTACATGCACTAATATGCACGCACGGCCAGACCACAGACCAAAACATACAACAGAGAAGCTCAGATTGCATCACACACAAAGGTAGTGTGACTTCATTATTTGTACGGGATGCCATTACTACACTGCATCTTTACATAGCAAGAAGCGGCATGCTGCTGTATGCTCTGAAAGTCGCATAGGCCTATAGCTCCTTTAAAGGTGCTTTGATATATAGACACATCACTCTTGACAATTCGTTTAACTCATATTTGCCAAAAGATGCGAGATGTGACTCTTGTTTTGTTTTTCTCCTGTAACAAATTGTGGCTATATGAAGGTACTGTGGGCTACATTTTAGCCACACAGCAGTTATTACATTCATACTCACACAACTTCATAGGCTGAGATCAGGGATCATGGGGTATTGACCACCCGACTGTTTACATAAAGTCTTGAGACAAGCTGCTATATCAACAGCCTGCAAACAATTCATTATATTATTACTCAAGAAGGTTGCTTTGCATAGATCCTCTTTGTTTCTCATTTGAGTATTTTGTTATGTTTGCCCCATTTAATCAAGACATTGTACTCAATCATTAAAATGTGATTTTAAATTGTTTCCAATACATTACACACAGCAAATGGTGCTGCAGCCACATTTAAACACTGTTAAAATGGGAAATTAAAAAGAGGAGGAACTTTCTTTGCCTTCAGGTGGTAGTATTGGTTCTCTGCAGCCATCTGATAATCACACAGACTGTCCACCGGGGGCACTATATGACCTTCCTTTTTCTTGCCACTGATCTATTTATAAAGTCTGTACAAGTACATAAGGAATCTGAGATAATTGATGTGACTTGATTGACCAAAAATTGTGGGTTTTTTTTAAACTTACACAAGAGGAAATACAATTTCTCTTGTGAGAAGGTGACCATCATAGATCGGATTCAAAATACACTTTAAAAGGATTTGTCTGTGGATGCCCTCTTCCCTACTGTCTGCCTCTCCCTGTGTTGTGAGAGTGATAGAATTACTCTGCAGAGAGGGGGATGAAATTATACAGCTATATAGATACCCAGAGGACCCACCAGCAGCCACCAACAAACACTGTAATTGCCATACACATTGAAAATCTCTTGTGACAAGTGTTGACAGCAAAGACTTGCGCCTTCAGGTAAACAGAACTGGTTGTCAGCTACAGAATATAGTCAATGATTCATGACAAATCAAAACTGCACAGATGCTTTTCCTTTTAAAATAAATTTGTCCAATTGTAAAACATAGGTGGAAAAACATCCAACACGCTCTCATCGTTTCATTCTGGCTGGAACAAAAAAAATGCATATCTGACCTAAATCCCAATTTACAGTGTGCTAGTGGCTGTTCAAGCCACGCCACTACAAGAGGGCCAGGTTCTCATCTGGTTTGTGATTTCCATACAAGCTAACAAGGTACTCTTGAGCAAGATCCCTCATAGCCACTATCATGTTGGGAGTGCTGCAAAGACTAGTTTGAAGCATTCTGTTTTGGTTAAGGAAAAGGTGGGAGGTATTTAAGGGTTACAAAAGCAAAAGTCTCAACCCTCACTGTCACTGTGTTCAACAGGTCAGTGTTTCACAGCTTTTATGTACACGGGGTTTCTTGCTTTGGTATATCTAAATCTTGTAATTTTAACAAACTAGTCAACTTTCATATTATTAGCATTCAGCAGCTGTTATGATTTGTTTTTACATAGGCACAGACAATTCATTTCAGTATAAAAACAAGCTGTAAACACAATGCTGACATATTATCCCCTTGGCAAGCTTGTTAGCAAATGATTGTTTATTCCATCGTATCCACACACAATGGTACAACGTAAGGTATCTTATGAAAATGTACATACAAAAATTTGTATGACATTTAATTAATTTGCGCCCCCAAGAAGGATGTGACGTATAGAATGTTAAGTTACATACTAAACATAAAGTTACTCTGGTTAGGTTTAGGAAAACAAACCTGGTTGAGCGTCTTTAGGTTTAGGCAAGTAAAGTTATGTAGGTTAGGTTTAAAAAAGGGCTCAAAAAATGTCTCAAAAAACAAGATAGTGACAGCTGAAATGCCAAACTTAAAGGCTTCAAAACAAGCAGTCAGCAAACAATTGGGTGACATCCTGGTAGCTATGTCTATTACTCTACACAGTCTATGCCATTTATGCACGGGTCACGTGATTGCAGCTTTCCCAATTATGTGGAACATTAATGAATTATTGTCTCATGATTAAGTGGATTATACACGAATTGTGGTACATCTGTATACACATGAGCAGTGCATGAGAACAGCCTGCTGATTTTATACATCCAGCCAATGTGGAGCAACATTAGTATTCATTTGTAAACAGTGTTTATAGTTCCCAGATGAGTGTACTATAAGAGAAATATTTACTTCATCAACATTCTCTCCTTTTTGCTCATTTTTTGGTCTACACCGACTCCTGTGGCAAATATCTTCCACTGCTAAATGCTCCACTGTGTTAGACAGCAAGTAGGCAGTTTTGTTTGTCTGCAGACTGGTTCACAGCAGGTAGCCTAGAATGCTTTTTTTTAAGAGCTCTTTCACTTCTTCAAATTGCTGCCTGCTGTGTCTGGAGTGAAACAAAACTGTAGAGTTGCGGGCCTTAAAACCAAAACAATGGGGTTAAGGATGCTAAAATGCTACATAGTTGGGTAATAATTCGTCGAGGGAATGGCATTACGGGTGACACCTTTCATTTACATATGGTCTTTTGATCCATATATAAAAATATTGATGATAGAAGCTGTAAGTCACTTATCTTATGTAAAGACCTCGTGTTTCGATTGGACGTCAATCGCTGCATGACCGAACAAGAAAGATCAATTTATTACTTGTGAGAATCCATAAATTTAATGAAAAATGATGTTTTCATGACTCCTCTTAATGATGGTACATTTACACCAACAAGAGTTCTCTGATACGCAACTCCTCCTCATTATCAGTCATACCAACAGGGGAGAACAGAGAGGTTGGAGGAAGGACGGAGGAGGTGAATTCCACATAAAGGGCACAGTATGACCTAAAGTTGACGGAGCACAGAGGGCCTTTTTGTTTAATTTCTCAGGAGAGATGGAGATAGAGTGCCCTTTCATACTGTTAAATGCACACGCACACACGCACCCACACACGCACATGCACACACACGTTACCGTCTCGACAAAGGTGTACAGATGTGGAGTCATGCACTCACACAGGCATGCATTTATGCTTGTGTATCACACATGTACACATAGAGCTGGAGTCCCACTACTCAACATGTATGCTATAAAAGTGTTTTCTGAGGTCATGAACCCACTCAGACTACCTGTGGGTGAAATGTAGCAGAGCTGAGTTCGGGGAGAAGGCTAAGTAGGAGGTGCTGTCCTAAACATGGTGGATCATACAGGCTTGCAAATACATCTAACTCATTGGCCATGTTGCTATTCAAAATGCTACCTGTTTAAGACTTTCTTTTTTTGGTCTAAGGGAGACAAAGTTGACTAAGACTAATGATAAGCACATGACAAGAATCCGAAACAAATGTTTGGATTGAGTTTACCAAATGACCTCAAGAAAAAGACTGGAATCAATGTCTGGGAGTGAGTCATTTACCTCTGCCTCTGTGAATGTGCATCTGCAGCCTGAGGTTCTGCAAATTGGGTAGTTAAAGATCAGGCTGGCTTAAAATAGAATGAAAAGTAAGACAGCAAAAAATAATTGCATTCATAATTGTTTGCAAAATTGTCCATTTGCATCTCTGTAAGTGGTTGCTGTTAATGATGGAATTAAAGCTGGTGAACCAAAAAACTCTTTCCCTATGTGTGATCACCGATGTCACTGCAAGATGTCACTAGTAACATAACAGCAACTAAAATCAAAGAATTTCACATAGATCATCAAAAGTTTGGTGTGACTTCCAATGGTCATATGAGACTGATAGAAAGTTGAAGCTTTGTAATCTTGAATATAGTTGACTATGAAGAAAGGAAAAATAATTCAAAATATTTGGACGTGACACAACCATCGTAAAGTCCAGGCCCGACTGGACATGTGTAGCTACAGTATTGATTTTGGGGAACTAAAGAGACAGAGCGCAATATGTTACACACTGAAAAACACACCACAGAGCGGAAAACAGGGCTGAAATGTCGACAAAATGCCGGCAGCTGGCTAAAAACATTAGATTTCTGCATGAAAAAGGATTATTTAGCACCATATGGCTACCAGATTGTAAACATTATATTGACATACTAGATGCTGTTGGTCTGCCTCAGTGTCACGTCTCCTTATCTTGCTTATCTTGGAGAAATAATCCCACAGAATGGCTAGTAGTGAAACACTTTGATATTTACAACTATTTTATCAGATCACCAGGGAAGATCATAATAGCTTTGCTGAGCTTAGTTAGCCTCAATCTCTACAGTTTGTCTGGCCAAATAAGCAAAATGCTTGCTGCTCACAGCGTACTGACTGTCAGGATCCCAGTTTCTGACTCTTCCTGCTGATGCCTCGTGTCTTGCTTAAAAGGCTTGTTTAAAAAAAGAAAATTAAAAAAAACTCAGCATGCTTATAAAAACTTAG
This sequence comes from Plectropomus leopardus, assembly GCF_008729295.1. Classification (NCBI taxonomy): domain Eukaryota; kingdom Metazoa; phylum Chordata; class Actinopteri; order Perciformes; family Serranidae; genus Plectropomus; species Plectropomus leopardus. Next base: position 28,308,218 of record NC_056463.1, read on the forward strand.
TTGTTGGTTCTTTATCCATTTAGTGGGCCTACTGCATCCCATGACACAGCAGCTATTCAGCTTTTTCCTGTTATTGGCTAGCAGATGGACATGACAAGGAGGCTCCTTTACACAATACAAAGTCACTGGAGAGCAACGAATTGTTTCTCCTTCAGTGAGGACGCTTTGTCTCTTTACTAAAATGCATGATTACACGGCAACACTGCAAAGCTTTCAAAACCCGCCTACCAGTACCTCTAAAGCTAATTCACACAATATACAGTATTATTATATTATTATTATATATATCATATTTATTTCTCAGTAGTCTCATTACTAAAATACAACCAGTATACAGTATTAAAAAAATGCAAATATTTCAGAGTAAAACAGCCTCATCAGGCTTAAGTTGCAAATATTTACTGTTTCCACCATTTCCACTCAGCATGTCTCGACCTCTCTTAGGCAGGCAATATGATATTTACAATACTCAACCTCTGGTGTGTTTACACCAGGTAGCATTCAAGGCATGTCCAAAGCTACATATTGATTGTTTGAGCTACCTTTTGTTATGGTTGTATGATTCCATGTTTCACACTAAATATTGTCTTCAGTCAGAAGAAGCCATTTTGTTTTGACTTTTTTGCTGTTTTAAAACATTGTACATGTTCTCTGTAGTCCACGTATCTTCATAAAGAGACTAAGCAATAATTGTAGAATAATTGTATCCTCCATCGTGGAACCAAAAGGGGCGTGGCAGGCCAGAGTGGCACCATGTGACGAGTTTGGAGTGAGAACATGTTGGACAGGCGTGATGTTTAACACAACAGCGTCTGCCTCTCATGTGACATTACACATACATCGGCAGCCCTTTCTTAGCAATAACATGACAAAAACAATCACTTTCATTTCTGCTATGTGGTGGTTGACCTCGTTTTCTGCTTGGAGGGTAAGAAGCTTCCGAATGTCACTGTTTTTTTTCTAATTTGCAGACATTTACGGTCGCTATTCTTCTTCTTTGAGTTAGCTGCTAACTGTAGTTGCTTTTTAAATCTCTCGCTGTGGGTCACACAGACAACACACTGTGAAAACGTCACACCCATCCTGCCCATGGTCCTGTCCTGCCGGCTGTCTTGTTTATACAGGTGCCGTTTCAACACTGTTACAACCTCCAGTGGCAGCTTAAAGGCAAGAAGGCAAGAAGAGCCCCCCCCCCCCCAATTTCTGCGATCATACCTTATATAGAAATTCGAAACGGCATAATGGAGCGATACTCCCATCTTGAATGTGCAATTTAAAAGCAGCTAGGGATGTGATGTCAAGGAGTTACTGCTCTGAGTCAAGGAAGATTTTGTTGCCTTTGAAGCAGGCTAGCTGCTTCATCACGCAACAACAAAATCCCACCCTAGATCATCTTTACATGTGCATGATGAGAGGAATCAGAGCATCCAGCCAGCTACTAAGGAGGGGTCACCCAGCTGTCTGGAGCGGGGCCGTGTTAGTCAGCTACAGCGAGGGAGTGCTGCTGCCACCAGCCTGTGAAATCACCGATCTGATGATGGGAGTCGTCCCCCTGACAGCACAGGAAACGGTGACAGTGGAGGTTGGAGAATGAGTCTGGTGAAATATGGGCCTGTCAGTGGGGAGAGAGGCTGAGCACAGCAGTGCAGGGCTGATGCTCCCCGTGACTGACTTCATCATTGACACTCCCCATGGAGCCAGTGGAGGAGTGGGTGGGTTGGTGGGTGCAGTAGCGGGGCTTTTGCGGAGGCCCGATTAAGGCTAGAAGCCTATCTTCCCTCCACAAGATCTCCTCATTTGTTCCAATTGCCTGGGACAATAAACACGAATATCCCAACTTCAATTTCTGCCTTTCAAGGAAGAAAAGCCTTAATGAGAATTTATTGCCCTGTTGTTGTAACTGTGTGGACTCCTAGGGATGCTGGAGGAATTGTCCATTTGCATACTCCTTAAAATTGATGAGTGGGGAAAGTGAGGGAACTAAGTTGTAAGAGTGGGTGCTTTTTTGCAGCTGACACCAAATACAAGCCAGATGTTTCAGTGATGAGGCAGGCGGTATTTAAACTGTCAGGCAGTGCACTCGAGTGTGTCTTGTGTCTATGACACAAGCTGCTTCTTTGTCTCGTATAACGCCCATCGCTTTCAATGTGGAGTGTTAACACAAGAAGTGAAATGTTTGTTAACTCAGACATATATGGTGGAGTCAGCGCTGCACAAAGTGTGTGCAGGATGAGGTATTATCAAAACAAATGAGCCAGCAACTGCAGCTGCATGTAAATCGGAGCACAGTTTTCCCCTCTCACTATTCAAATGTCCTCAGCCATTCACTATCTTCCAGCCAGTGGTTTCTCATCTGCATCTATTCTTCCTTTACAAAGCCAGCCTTTCCTCTTACCTTTCCCGTGCAGCAATGTGTTTATCCCTACGGAAATGAAGATTTCTTCACATCTTTATTCATTTAATTAGGTCGCAAAGCAGAGCTAGAGCCAGAAGATGAATTACCTGTGGCCTTGATATTGTGCCACAGAATCTCTACACAGTAGGCTCTGCAGAAATTAGACCTCAAGTCTGAAGGTGGGCTTTTTGGCAATGTTGGCTCACAGGCTAGTCCCTATTCTCTCTTTCTACTAAATTCAATTATCCTCACATAAACCTGCTGGAGTGAAGAATAAAGGTCTCAAGTCGTGTCTTTTAGCCCTGTCTCAGTGTACGCCAGATGGTTACATTAGGGTGGAGTAGTCTGAGTATTTGTCAATAGTCTTTTTATTAATATGGGAGAAAGTCAAACGATGTAGAAGGAAACTTTGTCGCTGTGTTGGACAAAGAGGGCGTTCGTAAGTTGAGCAATTTGCTCCAGAAGGACTTGTGCTTTTGAATGTTACATCTATAAATCTTGCAAATTACAATTTAAAAAAACTGCCTGAGAGATAGTCCAAACTATTAAATAAAGATGTATGCATTCAGTAAAAGCTTAATTAAGCTCTTTCACATGCAGCATGTGGATTATCGAGGCAAAGTGCCCCAAACAAAAAGTCTGATTAAACACAAATAATAATTATAATTTGAGCACAAACACTCCCTCGTGACGTGACCTCGCCATGAACCAACACACACACTGTGGCTAAAAAAGGACAGGCGTGGGGAGGGTGAGCAAATTACTGAAGCAGAATGTTGTCACCTTGTCATCAGTGTCACCAGAAACTTATGATTATGCGCTGCATGAGTGAAATAAATGTCAGATCAACTAAACTATCTGGTGCACAGGGGAAGAAAAAAGAAGGTAAAGGAGATAGGAGCAGGGATGTCATTTTGTAATAATATCTTTCAAAGTGAAGGAAAAGGTTATACGAGAATTGGGAGTTTGTTATATTTATTTCATTGATTTATTATGTTCAATTTATTATTTTGTGTTTATCATTTTCACAACTTGCCTAAGGTGCCGAACTACACTGTGATCATGGCTTAGCAGAGATATGATGGATGTTGGAGAGGGACAGCTCAGCCTCAGTGGATGATGATAGGTCAGTGATGACAGGCATAACAACCTCCACAATCTGCTTGTACTCATCACAGATCCCCAAGGTCTGACCTCTTTCAGCTTCATCACTGTGCAGGCAGTGCAACTGTAATGGCCCACTATCATCCTGCTTTACTGGTATTGCCAGAAATTTAAGCCAAAGGCCACTGATGATACCGAGCCCTCATTTGGTCCTGACTGACAACTTCAACCCCCAAAAAGGTGTTTCCTCGTGTTTTTCCATTTTCAGCATCAGCAGCATTACACCCATGGCTCCTGTTCCCATGGGGGTATTGTGTATTCAATGACGTCTCGCCACTGAGAACGCTAGAAGATCTAATCAGTCGTGCTTCACTTCACTTGATCTGTTTCCTCAATTAGGTTGCAAGCTTGCAGCTGCAAAATGGTTGTTGCTTTACATGGGTTTGCTGGTAAAGTAAACGCAGCCTGCTGTAAGGGGAAATATTTGTCTTGAGGTTCTTTACAGCCCTCCCTACAGATCTTCCGCTTATCGACGATCAGACGTAACGTTTTGCTGCCCAAAGCGAGGTATTTACATATGTTATGCATTTGCTCTTATCATGTTGCAACCTCATCTGTATGAGCCATTCCCTTTTCTCATGATACGACTATCTCGCCACATGTTCCTTTGATCAGGTGCCAGCATGCTTGCAGAGCTCACGCGCTGAAAGAGAAGGCGCCTGCAATGTTCAAGGAGAATTACAACATGCTTGTTACTTCAGATACAGTCAGAAAATGCAATCTTGTCTCCTGGAAATTACAGCTGTATGTCACTAAACTGCTTTCTTAATAATGCTGTTGTAGCAATGGAACTGTTGCCTGGGCTTACATTCAGAGGCAACTTTTCCGTCAGGTGACAAAACACTAAATTCACATTCCGCTTATGCTTCGGAAAGAGGTGGTTGAGGAGGATGGCAGGCACAGACTACAAGTGCAAAACCTTGACACCAGAACTTTTTGCGTGCAGACACTTGTCCTGGGTTTAGGCAACAAAAGCACTTTGGTTATGAAAGACTGTTTTGAAAATTATACTAAAAAGGTAATTAAAAAATGCCGAATTCAGAACAAGTGGATATTGTACTACAAGATTGCCTTTTTGGGAAGTGTACATCATTTAAGTACATAACTGAAATCTGGCTGTCTTCATGCACTGCTGGTATGTATAGGCTGTTTATAAAGAGTAATGCACCATAATTTGTATAAAACCTACATAATCGGGAAGGCAGTGATCATGTGACAAATGCGCCAATGAGGATTTAATATTAAGACCACAAAACACAGGACTTCCCCACTGACTTTAACAGTTTAACCTAGACAGCAGACCAAAGACTGTGCCTATTCATGTCCATGGAGTTGCTTGCCTGGTGCATAGGCCGAAAAAGATGCTGCCCACTGACTATTCGCAGCAGCATGCCTCCCACTGGCCCTGGCCGCCAGCTCCCACCTCATAGACTTCACATTATGATGACATCACAGATTGTTTTTGCTGCAGTACCATAAGTGGCCACTGGGGGAAAATGCTACAAGGTTGAGCAGCTTTCCCAGTTTTTGGAACTGCACAAGTGAAGTCTGAGTTATTTTTAAGCCTTGTCTCCACATAGCTATGTATAGGTATGTGAGACGGCAGGAAGTTCATTCATTCCTATAAGAACCTACAACCTTTTGCCTTGATTACACTTTTTCTAAGTGAAAATTCATCTAGCTAACATTGGTAGCATGCTAGCTGTGCAACATATAGAGTGCGTGTTTTGTGGATTGTACGTCTTTCCACAAAATATTCCATAAAACTGACTTCCTGACAGGCTGATCTCCTCATTTATCTGTTGCCAACCGTTATTGGTTCTGTTTTTGTCTCTGCTTCATGTGAATATTCCACAAGATTAGATAGCGAAAAACACTCAGCCTTGTCTACATCTACGTTATGTAACCTAATGTTAAATATTAGATACATTAATTAATTGTTAACAAAAACAGTAATATGCTCCACATTACATTTTCCTATAAATGTATTTGCGTTTTCAAATCACTAGTATATAAACATAATTCCTAGAAGTCGGAGCAGGAAAATGTAATATTAAGGAGATAGATTTGAGATCATTTTTGATGTCTGAATTCCCCTGGGATGGAGCTCTAAGTGCAGAATATTTAATGCCCCATAGAGTACCTCAGCATGATTTAACTCCTGGATCAGAAAGAGCAGTGACAACCCCTCACCTCATACTCTGAGAAAACAAACACTTCCTCCTGCTATATGCTTCTAGTTGTGCTAATCCCCCCCCCAGTCTCCTCCTATTCTAGTTTCTCACGACCATGCTTGCGTTGGCATCTCTGCCATTGTGCATCATGTATATTCTGTATCTCAGCGATACAGTATGTGTGGGATTTTGTTCTGTACGCCCCTTGGGGTATTTTTATGTGCTCCACTCAGAATCGCACACTGTTTGGATTCACTTGGGAAACACCCTCTAGCACATCTCTGATAAACACAATTGCATATTCATTTGTTGCAAGAAACAATCCTGAATCATTTACGAAATCCAAATGCATTGACAGCCATGCAGACACTGCTGCTGGGAATGTGCTGCAGTATGTCCTTTTCATTATCAATAACAAGAGCATGAAGCCAGCACTGTAAAAGAGGCTCCTGGTGGACACTGCATTACTGCCTTTACCCTACAGAGGAATGTATGGCTTCATTTAAGCTGCTTAACCAGTAGCTGCACAAGAATACATAGGAGCAAAAACCGGGGCGTGCTTATGAAAAATGGATATTTAACAGCCAGACTTTTTAACAGGACAGGCAAAGACTGTCCATTCTTTTTGGAAGAGTACCTCTAAGTAAAACAATTCATTGCATCATTTGGCTCATCTCTCCCTCATTAGGAGTTACCCATCTGTCTTTCTCTCTCTTACACACATACAAAGACACAGACACACACACAAATACTCAAACATAAACACATACGGTCAAAGTCGAGTACATGGCAACATGTACTGCAGCACTTTAACAAAACAGCATAATGTGGCATAGAGAGCTGGAATGGGGTGATTTCGTGTGAGCAGCCTGAACAAACAGCCCATACCAACAGGATGTCCCATCACGGGGGTCAGGGTTTTGTTAGGACAGACCAAATATGAGAGTGAGAACATCGTATGAAAACAACCAGATAATGGATTCTCACTCTTCTGGGGGGGACAGGAAATACTTCTATGAGGAATGTCTGTGTGTTTTTCCCAAATATCATATTTCACAACCAGTAGCATACCGTGGGGTGTCAGTCAGGGCCAGCAATAATTACCTTCAGTTCAATAAGAAAAAATTAAATGTGTAAGTTACACCCAGCAATACTTATTACAGCCTTAACAATGCATACTGTTGTATAAAACACAATACAATAACGATATCTGAGGAAAAAAAATAGCACTCACCCATCACTTGTAAATAAAATCCATCCTTCCATCCTCTCTGATGAAACATTCAATGACCTCCTGCGGTTGCGCTTCCTGCTTTAGATGAATGAGGCTGTGGACACTGGGATTGTTATGATCAAGCATGTGATGGCTATCTGATTATCTGCAAGCCCTGTGCTCCTCAGAAATGTCAGTAGATCACTTGGGCTCTTCTCCTGAAAGTTTGTCATGTTACACATCACTCTGAGTTCAGCTCTGGGTCTGGGAAGGTCAAACTGTGCTCCATAGCTCTCATTCAGGCTCCTCAGCTCTGACTCAGGAAATGTCTGCTTGAATTGTGGGAACAGTTGCGAATCAAGCAATGCAACAAACAGCAGCCTCTTGTTATCTTCAAAACGATTCTTAGTTTGTGCAAGGATGCTGTCCATCACAGCTGTGTGTACCTCTCTGTAGTGTGTGCGACAGTTTGGTCTTCATCTGGTTGCCATTGGCTGTCCCATGGTCTCTACCGTCTTGTCAAAGATGCCATTAAATGTTCCCCGCTCACCTTCAATGCTCCTGGAACTTTAAAAATCTCTTTTACACCTGTTTCAGTGACGTACCTAAGTAAACACATGACAGCTGGGCAGCATTGCTGAAGTCCTGGTCTCATAACTGCCACAAACTTGGCTGATCTCTTTCTTGATAGCATCATGAAGCACCTCAGCAGTCATTTTGAATTTTTCCCGATGTCTCAGTAAAAACTGTGGTGGTGGCAAGGTGGCGTTGCAAGTTAGCATCATATTCTGATGGCAAAGTTAGTAACTCCGAGTAACTACCTCGTTTTAGCGACTCTTTCGCTTCCTCATGTCCCCTGTAAGATCATTTTCGCTTTTAATTCTCTCATTGTGCAGACTTGTCTCACGTCTCCGCTACTGTAAATCCACTCTGGACTCACCAAACCTCCTCAGATGCTCCACAGCCATGAGATAACGCTCAGAGGCTTGATGTTTGATAGCTGCCTCGGTGAAGTTGACCAGGCTGCTAAAACCAGAGATATTCCGCGTCCCCTCAGTGCTGTTAAACAGTAAACATGGCCAGCTAAATAGCTTGTTCCGCTCCGTGCTAGCTGTTAGCCACTAATAGCGGTCATAGTTGCTCCGGGTGAAATGCCGCATACCCAGTTTAGGTGTAGGTCTTTCTTTCTCCTGTATCAGTTTTTTCCTGTCTTCTTGAAAAAGGAACTTGAAGTAGGTTGGCAACAAGGTCGGTTGCAGCTGCCATTGTATTTTCCCATCAGTGCGTACATAGCTCGTGCGCTAACGTCAAACCCCGCCAGGTACATTCAAAGCTGATGACGAGCGCCCCCGGGGCGGTCTGTCACTACATATCGAAATCTGATTGGTTGATAATACTGTCACTCAAAGTTGTTATCAATTTGCAGGTCTATGATAGACCCATAGTCTGGGCTCCAGCAAAAGGCTAGCACTACCACAAGAGCTGGTTTGAGGAGCTGTGATGCATTTATGTGACATAGGAAATCCTAGCATAGCCCCATAAGAGAAAAAAAAACATATTTTGTGGATAGGTAGCACACTGAACAAGTAATAACATACACACACGTTTCAGGCACATTTCTATTTAGTTATGGTTAAAATTATGGTTTTGATTTTGACAGCCTGATGGCCCTGACAGCCTGCCACTGTTCTCAACTGAAACAACTGCACTGTAACCAGTTTATTAGTACACTGGTGGTATTGGTACACTGCACAATGTAATACAATAGCCGTTCAATGAATATTATGTTTGAGAGGATTATCATGACCAGTTTATGTCAAGACTTAGTCAGACCCAACTTTATTGTCATTTTTTAGGTTGTAGGTAAAATATCATGGGACAGTGTCCTTTAGCAAATGCTTAAGAGCTTGAATCATAATACATGGTTATCTTCAAAAGATGACGGTTGCCCATTCACCAAGGAATTAGATGTTTTGATTTATTTTTTAAATATATTGAGGACTTCTCATTCATGTTGGCTAAAAATTGGATTAAAACTTCAGTTTAACATTTTTTATCTTATTTCAATTTTTTCTATGAATACTTATCGGGTCAAGGATGAAAACAAAAAAAAGTAGAGGAAATGGACAATGTTGTTGTATTTGATGTAATTAAAATTCAAATTACCATTTGAACAGCTGGATTACACATGGCCTTCTAGACAGAATAAAATTTAACCTGCCTCTTCTCTGTTAGACTTGGTGCTGGTGTGTATCAGTGCAGGTGTGTGTTGTACTTTCTGTTGGTGCTTGCTGTAATGTCCTCTCCTCTGTTTTCTTTCCTTTCATTCTTTATATCTTATTTTCAGAGACTGAATAAATATTTTGGAAGGCATGTCCTCATATTTCTATTGAAGTAGATTATTTCTTTTGAGCTTGTAATTTCTGTTCCCGATTGAATGGTTTTCTGTTAAGAGTGACAACAGATTATCTCGACACTTAGTCATAAAAGTGTGATGAAGTTTGTAATCACTCCACAAGTACCGCCCATTTGTCTAAATTTCCATTTTGAAATGACAGTATGGTACAAAGTTGCTACCTCTTCTCCAGTTACTGTTTGGTTATGAGAAATTTGCAACAAAGTTGGAGAAAAACAAAACAGAGGAGAGTCAATATCCTTACTTGGAAAAAAAACAAAGATTACTTTTTGTGTAGTTCTAGGATTAGATAACATTATAAGCTCCTCTATTACTGTTGCAACATGGTGGTGTGTTTAATGTAATGATGCATGATGCTTCAGCTCCTTTAACTTGTGGACTGCAATTTATTCCTTGTTTTGCGCCCTCTTGCATTGTTGGCTACTGCTTTATCATCGACCATGTTTCCACAAATCCCAGCCTAAACAAGACAGCTGTATGGTCGCTTCTCCTGAGCAATGGTAGCGACTCCGCTCTGCAGCCGCCTCTGAACAGCATGTAGCAGTGATCCAACGCAGGAATGGGACAGCACCTCACATTTTCACCATCACACCGGTCCTTACTCACTGTGAAGCACACGCCTCTATTCCTTCTCTCGCCAGAGTCCTCTACTCTGTTCGATCGGCATAAAGAAAAAGAGTTTCCTGGTTGAATAGCATTGTCAAGGATTTAGTTTTGTGATTCAAAGGAGGTGCCTGGTATCCTCTTGGACACTAATGCAGCACAGAGGCCGTCCATTTTATTTTCTGAACACCTGTACAATGTCTAGCATGATGCAAGTCCAGCTGGTTCCCATTCTTCTCCAACTTTTCCTCGATGTTTACTTATATCTACATTTGAATACCTCGACCTGGCCAGCTAGCAGCTAGCCAGCTTGAAGCCGGCGAGAGGAGAGTTTACAGGTGATTTCCACACCCCGATGAGTGACTCACAGCCACACGCCACCGTCCACAGCCAAACACAAAAAGCACCACTGAGACTTGCAAAAAATATGTAAATTTAGCACAAATTTAGCTGAGCTGACAAAGAGGCAACTGAAAATGTCCGCACCTACGTCATATGCCTCCAGGTGAGCTTGCTGCTTTTTCCCTGCTCCCAGCAGTGCTCTTTTTAAAAACTTTAATCCATCCTCTGAACGCAGAGTTTCTTCTGTTATCGGCGTCATCCATTCCAGAAAAGCCTTTCTTGGGCTCTTCTGGGGATTTTCTTCCATTGGTTCCATCATACTCGTACGTACCAGCTGCTCTGTTGCTTTGGTGTCACCCCTCCTCCTGCCTTCTTAGGCTTTCGCTGGTTCACATAAAATGCTTTGCTTCCAGTACACCAGTGCAGGCAGGTTGCCACAGACACCAAAATTCCAGTATGGCCCTACTGCGAAATACCAAGAGCTTTCCCTGGCGGCAGTAGGTGTATTGTAAATTCCCGCACTCCAGCTTTAACTTGAGAGAAAGCTGGAGTGCGAACTTGAGAGAAATGAATCAATCTGTGGCTGTGCAGTGACAGAGTATGGCCCAAGCTGATTACTTTTAAGAATGTCTTCACACATCTCAACATGTCACATTGTGGGAAATCAACTACAACGTAAAAACTGGTGTGACTGATTCTTTTATGCACAGCCTCAGTGCCACCACCCAGCATCCAATGTTTGGTGTTTGCAGGCATCTTATATGCAGTGTGTATTTTTTTTTGTATTCATAAAGGTCAGATTTGCATCCCTGCCTGAATCATGCATGACAGAATTACATACAGTACCCAGGAAACTGCCTTAATGAATTAAACATATTACACCTAATCTTTTATGACGGGGATGATTTCGGTAACCTGTCACACCTGTCACAAAGCATTTCCTTAGAATTTACTGATACGTATTCTGTGTAAACCTCATATGAAGAAGCGCAGGGATCTGCTGGAAGAGCGGTGTATAGCGTTCATATTCCACTCAGCGCACACAGCAGATGTGTAAATGTATTTATTGTATATGACATTTTTGACAGGTGTTCGCTGTTAGAGAATACAAATTTCATCACTGCATGACAGAGATGCTGTATAACTGTCACCTACTCTTGTGCTGTTGTTCCACTGAACGTCAGAATCATGCTCTTGCATCTTGTCAGTGAGCATACAGTCTTAAGCTACCCATGTGGGAAAATGCAGATGAAATTAAGGGGCTGGCTATTTACATGCTTTTTTTATGGGCAATAAATTGGATAAGTAAACTGACGACCCCTGACTAAGTGACATATTTTATGGATATTGCTTATATTTACTCAGTGCATAACAACAACAGTACAAAGCAGCAGATAAATTGTACATTTAAACTAAATGCCTAACTGTAAGCAGTTTGTGTATGATGTATGATTAATTTTAAGCAGATTATTTCCTGCGAATATTGCATCCGAGATAAGTTTTCTGATATTTGTAGGAACTTTTTATAGGATTGTTTGTGTTGGGGTTTTTTTGAGGGTTTTTTTTTAACATATCATATTTCATCATATTTGTACTAAAAGGCCTCTTTTTTGTTTTGTTTTTGTCTTCCTTTTGCTTGGCCATTGTTCTATAAGCTCTATGTTGGTTTTATCTGTATACTTTTCTAATGCAGGACAAGGCTGTGTAGAGAGTGAAGACTGTGAATATAGCTTGTGTTAAAGTCTTCATTGTGCACTGTAAGCATTTTTTATCTATTTTAATGAATATCTTGAAAACTAATGTAAACACTAAAAATGTCAATTTAATTTAGTTTTCTTCACATAAGTTTATAAATTTCTGAAGTATAAGCCTACCATATATTAAAAATAATAATATTAATAATAAAAAAATCTTTTTTATACCCCATAAAATCAAGAAGGCCTGTTGACCCCCTGTTAAGCTTTGGCAAACCCTAGTGGTGACCAGGACCACCACATTAGGAACCAGTGCTTTAAAGTAACTACAATTAAACCTCATCTTAAAAAGCCCACGCTTGATCCTGTTGTTTTAGCCAACTATAGATCCATATCTTATGCAGTTCCTTCTATTGTTGTCAGCAAAAACTCTTCTCTTTAATTACCAACTTCATGAGAAAGTTATTAAATTACATATGGTATTCCACCAATTTTTCACTGAATTTTCATAAAGTTTAGGACCTACATGAGAGACTTTTTAGGACTAGCCAAAATCGAAGCTTGAGATGCCCTAAGTTTTAGTCACTAGTGTGGGCCAAGCTCCAAATACCCAGATCCTAGATTTCCCATAACTCAGTAGCACCTGCCATTAGACTTACCTTGTCGGTTAAGTGACCAGTTCTTTGAAATTACACAACCAAAGTTTGTAACGGAGGCTAAAGGCTTTGTCAAATGTTGTTGATAATGATGCTGTAAAGCAATGATACTTAACTCAAAACCCTTGGGCCAAATCTGGCCTGACTAGAAAGTTAGCGTAACCTACTGCTCATGTGTGTGATCAAACTCTAAATATTTGCATAACAGGAATAGATGGAAAAACACATAGATCTGCATTTTTTTGCCAAGTCTATTGGGATTTGCACTACATCTGGATGAAAACCCAAATACTGTGCCCTGCTGTTGCACTGAAAACTGCTCACACCTTGTGCACTATGAAATCACATCACAACTCATGGCATGATGGAGGGAGGCCAATTACTGACTGATTTCTTTATTAAAACTTTAGTCTGTTTGGTTCCACTGTAAACAGATACACCAGGTGCTCTTCTGCTGTACTGCGGCTAACAAAGTAGCTGTTTAAGGAGTGCCTGATGAAGTATTAACCTACATTTGCTGTTACCATCAATAACCAGGTTGGAAATCTTACGCATTTTAATTTCAGGTCTTTTGGAATGTTATTATTACAATTTATCAAAGATTTTGTAATCTTTGATAAATTGAACAGATTTGTGGCTTTTAGTTGTTTGCTGCGACAATTGTAAAAGGCCACAGTGAACCACTGCATGGATTTCCAATAGAAAGCAAACATCTAATAGGAAACGATAGCTCACTCAATTGGAGAGGTAGGTAAAGACGGCTTTCTTACGCTCTGCATTATAATACTGAGGCCTCATTTAGACAGGAATGGCCCTACTAAAAACGGAAAGTCTTTCCGTTGCGTTTAAAAAAAAAAAAAATCCACGTTCATATGATAATATTGTCAGAACAGTCCTGGTGAATACGGATCTGCAAAAACAACCAAATGTGCTGTAGTATGCATGCCAGGCCAATTGTTGGTGGTGTACCACAGAAGAACACTACATGCATGTGCAAAGTGCGGCCATGACATAGCCGTTCTTACAGGATCCGCACATTGCCAGTTTACACGGCAACAGATGGGGGCTCTGTTTTCTAAAGCTTATACTCTGGAACCCAGTTTCCAAAGTCTGCGTTTTCAGGCCCCCAAAATGGCATTGTCATATGAACGAAAGGCCAAACCGCAACAAAAGTTTTACGTTTCATGCAAGAACCGTTGCCGTAGCAGTAGTGTTTTTTTCCAACAAATATTTGAATGATTCAGATTATCAAGAAAAAAAAAAGTTCTTTGAATATCACAAAATACAGTAACAAGTCAAACTGGATAAACAAAGTAAAATCAGTTACAACAAAATCATTTTCATCATTGAAGTCATGCATCAGTGGAATATTTGTATGTACATTCTTCAAAAGGTAAAGACGACCTTTTTGCCATCTGACCAGTGTTGGTAGTTGAAGAAGAAACCCCAAGACAGTATAAATATACAGCTTACATACTGTGAGGCTTGTTTTCTGAAAAGCAAGTTGAGTTTCCTGTTCCTGTTTTACTGAAATAAGAAAGGACAAACGGGGATATGGCATAAATATGCAAAGATTTAGAGGAGTACAGCGCCTAGTACTGACAGTCTGTTTTTATGTTGACTTATAATTTGACAAATACAAATATGACCTGCTGTCTTCCTCTTGCTGTTAACACAACATTAAACAGGATGTGCCCAGAGAATCACAGTATCCCAGCCTGACCCACCGAGGCAGTGAAGAGAAAAAACAAAACAAAAAAACCCTCACACATTATAGTTCTTCTGAGTCACTTGGCATCTCTGTCTGTCCCCACGCAGCATGGATGAATGCACCTGGGAAGATTTTGTCCCCTAATGTTATTTGTTGGATCGCAGCTGAACCCTGACTTGTCTGGAACCACTAATTTCAGCACCAGCACTGTTTCACGCTTTATTTATAATTCAAACAGAGTCACACTGCCGGGGGTGTGCATAGATGTTTGTGTGCAGATACAGTAAACACCTCGTTTGAAAGTCAATGCAAGGTCCTCGCATTAACCAAACCAGAATGGTAGAGATGCAATATGAGTAATGTAGTTGGTGGGACAATATCATAACACAGATTGAAGGGATGTCAACTGCTGATTCACTATTTGGATATCAACATGTAACACGCATCATACAACATGGTGTGTGTGTGTGTGTGTGTGTGTGTGTGTGTGTCTGTCTATTTTTAACCCCGACAATCTTTTCAGTGCCAGTGGAACCCTTGTTTGCCATGGGCTCGAGATACCGAGACAGCACAAAATAGTAGAGACAAACAACATCAACAATAAACCAACAACAAATGGATTCCATTCACATTTCAATGGAATAGCAATCAGGGTCACTCTAGTGTGGCAGCCTTCCAGCGCCTGATCAAGACCTGTAACAGAAACACACAACAAATAACACTTTTGTTAGAGCAGCCAAAACACTCCAGAGTCAATGGAGAATTTCAATGCAATATGAGATACCCTACTTACTGAACAATTCGACTCAAACAAATGAATTGCTTATATGGCATTATTAACTATCTTCGACCCAATGATTTACAAAAAATGTTAATGCAAATTCAAAATTACATTCACATGAAAGATGTTTTCTGTTCACATTAATTTTTAGACCATTTTATTCACACTGTGTGACAAAAGTAAACAAAAACTTTTTATCTTGTACTTTGATTCTTCTAAATTGTAAAGTACAGCCACCATCTGCTCAGGAGATTGGATGAGTCCCACCCCCTTACTTTGTGTTACTATGCCTGTCCGTGGACCAAACATAATGCAGTTTGCAGTGGTAACAGTGGCAGATTTACCACTTTAGTTCTAAAATTAATTTTAAAACAGTAGGGCCTAAATTTCAGGCAGGGGTAATCTAAAGCTACCACAGAAGTACTGGAACTTGGAGCAAAGGACAAACAAAAAAGCTTGAGCAAAAATAAAATTTAAAAACTGTCTACAGCATGCAGAAAAAAGTGCAGCTGATTGTTCTTTCAGTGACAGCAGCTTCAACAGAAAGTTCCACATCTGCTGCAGTCAGCTTGGTTGTTTCTGAAAAGGCCTCAACGGCGCACCTCAATGTTTAAACATGTCCCATATGAGATAAATGGTTGTGATTAGCCCGGCAGGAAATCTATCCGTAGCGGAGAGGGACCAGACGCATCTGCCAGAGCAAATATATCATGAGCTATCTTTTTATTTGTTGCTGGCAGATTTCTAGCTAGCTAATAAAGCTAATAGTAGCTTCATAAACTGTTCGAAAACAATGACACTTTTGTAAAAGGGGTCTTAAACATGCACAAGTCGCATGTCCCAAGCAAAAAAAAAAAAAAAAAAAAATTAACATAAGAAATATCAGAAAAAAACTTAAGATTTGACTTTTTCATCTGAACATATCACTGTTTGGCCGGATAGCTTACAATTGGTATTTTTATATTTCTAACTTTTAAAGTTACAAGAGAAAAAGCTTTTAGGATGAGGACTAATCAGTGTGTTTTGGGGTTGCTGGAGAGTCAACTTTTCCTATTCTAACAAAGAGCAGGACAGAGCCACTATCAAAACTCTGATAGCTTTTTGAAGACTGGACAATCACTGTTGGTGGGATGGACTTAGCATAAAAAAATAACTGTTCTTTTCCTGGGTCGGCTGCAGCACTGAAACATTTAGTCATATAACTTTTTCATGCTTGTGCAGTTATTTTACAACAAAATTTGAAATTCATGCCATTAACAATGCCTCTGTTTGTAATCAGCTACAGTGTGTCAACACATAATCAAAAAAAATTATTTTCAAATGCATATATGGTATTTCATCCTGGTTATATCTGAAGCCATTTGTTATAATCAAGACATACTGTTATCAGAATATTTGCCATTTTGTTTCAGTTTAAAATGTATTCGGTTCATTTGCAATTATAATCTTGCTCACTTGTTTTTAATTTGCCATTTATTAGCTTACTGATTTTTAACATTCATCCCTCATACCACACTGGGCAGAAAATGCCTGTTAAACTGTAACCATATTAGTGTGGACATAATTACATACATTAACATGATGTGAGGGGATTTTTTCCCTCCAAGTATTAAAACTGTTAAATATCAGACTTTAATGATGGGGATAGGGCTTATGGCATCTGCTATTGTAATTTTTTTTACAGGCATCTGTACCTTACTAGTATATTCAGCTTTCATTCACTGCATAAATGCTTTGGCAAACATACTTTTAAGAGTATGTTTCACTGCACCAGTGAAACTAAGCGAGCCCGACTAGAGCACTTGAACCTAATGATGCTTTCCTCATGTATATCAACTCTCTATATAAAGTCTTTTCAAGTGGATATTATAGTAATTCTGAGTGCAATGATACACTTCCTAATAGCGCTATTCAAAAGTTCAACACCCCTACATCTCCCTTTGAGGGAGAATATGAAAGTTTCAGAGGCTATTAATCTTAACTGGAGAATGAGAACATAATTCATTAAATCATCAAATATTTCAGCCAGGAACCCATTAAGTCCACTAAGTAATTCAAAACACTGTGAGGCTCTTCATAAAACTGCATTTAGCTGCCACCTTGTCACGTGGTTCAGTGTAACCCAGTGGGAACATGATACAACGTGATTTATGGTTTTCTTTTAAATACCTGTTCTACATAAGCACAGTATGGAAAAATTGCAAAGGTTTTACTTTAACAAACAGGCAGTAGATTATGAAAACATTACAAATAAATGGATTTCTAAAAATTACAATTACCACCTGGTGGTTGTAGGCCTCTGGGTCAAGTCCCAAGTCAAGTTACAGTTTACATCCATGTCTGTCCAGACTCATATGTAGCCATGACAGTTAACAATGCTTCAAATATGGATGTTGCTGCAAAGAAGCTACATATTGTAAATGTGAATGCTTCACACATATCTTTAACCCAGACGTACAGAAGTTACACGTGTGGTTTTTGCAGAAAATTAAGATATCACAGTGAAGCTGAACATTTTGAATATAAAATGTCATCACTTCCTCATTCTATTCCATTACATATTTGTGTGAAAATTTTGTCATAATTGGCTTTTAAGTCATGGCCAAAACCATGTTTTGTGGGGTCACACTGACCATGACCTTTGATCACCGAAATTTAATCAGTTCATTTTTGAATCCAAGTGAACGTTTGTGCCACAAAAAATCCCTCACAGTGTTCTTGAGATATCCGTTCACAAGAATGAGACAGGCAGGGTCCAAGTGACCTTGACCTTTGACCCATGAACACCAAAACCTAATTAGTTCACTGTGAGACCAAGTGGACATTTGTGCCAAATTTCAAGAAATTCCCTCAAGGGGTTCTTGGGATATTGCGTTCACATGAATGTGTAGATAGATGGACAGATAGACAGATAGACTTATGTACATACAGTCAAATTGAATATATAATGCATCCGGCCACGGCTGTTGCTGGCACAGGGACATAAAAATGATTTCTAATCAGTTTCAAACTATGTGATACAAGATTTATGTTCTTTTTTACTTACTGTGCGATCTTGCAGTTGGTTGTTGTTACAAACCGCCCTGTGTAGTGTATATTACACCTGACCACATTGTTGGTGAAGTCTGATTCCATCACCAGGAATTTAGGATTAACCTGGAGCTGAGAGACGAAGAACAGAAGGCACATTATAAACTCACCACAATCATGAAATTAAAATAAAACAGCTAATAGTCCCAATAATGCCTCAGACTGAAGGTATTTCAGATAAATAACACTTAACACATCATGTACAAAATCTTTCTGCAGCCCCACTGACCAAATAAAATATGCATGAGAGCAGACAATAAGATGGATGGGAAACCACTGCTACTGATACATGTAGTGCTCAAATGCCAGGTAACTCGAAACCTAAAAATTGTATAAGCTTTATAACTCTTTTATAACCCAGATCAATTTGTTTTGGTGGCCTACACCCTCACTCTCTTCTAGAAATGTGACCTTGTGCTCTCCACAAACTTGCCATGTCCATACCCTTCTGGATTCTCACTTGACTCCTACCTTTAGTATGTAGTTTCCAGGCTGGACATCCGTGATATCGATCCACTGGCAGTCAATATCAGCATTGTATGTATCGTAGCAGCCTGGGCTCAGACCCTGAAGAAACAGAGGGCAGGAGAGATGCTCATAAGGAATACTGATCCATGTCAGAAATAGCTACTATTTTAAGTCTGTAGTAAAAAGGTTAACATCAGATGTTGCAGTGAACAATGAATAAAAGCTGCATGTTGATGTACCCGCCAACAAATATGATATATTTGTTTTTTAATTCTAAATTTTCACCACTACAACAGTCCTTGGGTACAACAGTGCTAAGCTGGCTGGCTTTTTGCAGTTGCACAAGTCGATAATAGCATAACTACAGTAGATGGATAACAGCATTGTGGTGCATAAGGCATGTGGTAAAAGTAAGTGTACAATGAGCACTGCAGTTGACCACCAAATAAAGGTGAAAATCATAATGTCATGCTTTCATTTGGTGTGTTACCTGAGTGTGAGTGGTGCAGGCATAGCGCTTCAGATGACCAAAGTCACAGGTGGTGTCCTCCAAACAGAAACTAGCTTTATGTCCCTCTGCCACTTTACGGCCAGTGCTGACCTCCAGTAAATCATAGTGGCTGAACTCATCCATACTGTGGTAGTGCCTGTGGGAACAAACAAAAGACTGTGCATGTAGTCAAACGTAAAAGAACAGTCTTAACTTTGAGCACCACAAGCCGAGTGCTTTCTAGTTCCATTATATTGGAGAGAAGTCAGACATATGGCCAATATCTCCAATACTTGGGAACTAACACCAAAACAATATAGATTGATTAAAGAAACTAAGAGTGCATTTTTGATTATGGGGTGAACTGTTGCTTAAAGTCAGGCAATCAAAGAGTTCTATAGCTATCTGTTATGCCATATACACCAGAGAAACAGTATTTAAATAGACAACATTGTCAGTTAATTATGTTTGTTAACTGTATTGCCAAGCTGTTTAAATATAGCTTAGTTAGCTCCAAGTTATCCAAGTGTGACTTTTAAGACAAACACTGAATTTCTAGACTGTATACTCAACTCATTGACCTCATCTGCCAACATTTTTTGTAAGTGATGCTGCACCTTGACTAAACACATCATAAAGTATCAAAGGACAATGGATACTAATTACTGGTAACAATAAAGTACTGCTGAAGCACGACATTAACACCCTAATGATGTATGAATGTTGTTAATTAGGTTGTATCAGTCTGCAAGATCAGAGGTGTGTGCGTGCGAGTGTGCGTGTGTGCGTGTGTGTGTGTGTGTGTGTGTTTGTTTGCACAGCTTTAGCAGCCTAGGAAACCACTGACCACTGATCATTTCAACTGAAGCAGAATATAAAAAAAGTTACTCTGTCAAAGACATATATAAAAAAGAATATATTCCTGGCCATTGTGTTATATAAATAAAAACTGCACTTATCCATAGCACATTGATAGTCAACTTTAAGTTAACTAGTATGCTGTTAGTGGCACAAGTATGCGCAGAAGAGTTTTAGAATCACGTTACTGTGGCAGAGACTGTGGAGCACTGCTGAACATAAAGCATGGCTGTCAGGTTTCCAGACATGACATCATTTGTCACAGGCACAACGATTACAGTATGTTTAGCAGTGAGCATTCTGTTCTGTGTAACTAAGATAGCAGAGCTCCCACAGTGTTTACAACTTTTTATGCACAAATAGATAAATGTATTGCAATCTAACAAACAGTTTAGCAGTATATCCTGTCTTAATGAAGCTCAGAGAGGTGTTTATCTCTGGGGTCATTTTAAAGAGTGCGAGTGATTTCATTGTGTTTTCATTGTTTGATATAATTTTAGATTTTGTTCAGCCCATACTGACAAAATACTTAATGTTCGAGTCTATAACGCGATTATACAACAACTGTCAAAACATAACAATGCAATACCACCACAAACTACAACCTTGAAAATTACAAAGTTCTCATAGCAATAGTAATCAATTATATTCATATATGCCAATCAATCACCCAACCCAACTTTGGTAGGACTTCGCAAAGCTGTGTGTGTGTGTGTGTGTGTGAGAGAGAGTGATCATGAGAGGAAGAAATGGGTGGAAGGTGGACTATTGCACCCAATGTTTCCGTAAGTCATTAATAACTTCAACACTGCTGGTTGAGCTGCAGATGTAAAGCAAGTGTTTTTACTTAAAAACAAAACAAAAATTTACTTTCAAATACAGATTTAGATGTCGATTATCACTGCAATGACTGAAGCTTAGAAGCATTAGGGTCAACCATTATTACCTGTTTTCACTTTTTGTTGAGTGACTGCACCTACCCTTTTTGGGAAAGAAAATAGCTCTTTTGTGCAACAAAGGGGTTTTATTTCTTGTTACCAAAGTTCAACATGATGAAATCACACAACAAATTAGCCAAATGACTATTCCTAACATTCTCATCACACTTGAGACTGTTGAGGTATAAATGTTTTCAATCCATTACACTAATGATTACATTAGAAAGCAAAACCTCTCCTAATTGTCAACCCATGTAGAAACGCTTTGAGTCAGCTGCCTACATCAATATGACAATGTTCCTGAAGGAGACAGCCAACTGAAAATACTAGTGTTTATTTAAAGTATTTCATTCCAACATCCTTTGATTCTTAAACTCCTCCACACACTATGTTTAAGTGGTGTTGTTGTAGCAGGTGAGGTAAGCACTGGATCTCCTACAGTCCGACAAACTCAAGACTATATAAATATTGCCCTTTCGCCTTACTTCATGGCCCATGTTTCAACATAGCAACAGCTTTTACTGGAACAGTCATTAAAGATTGAAGGATGACTTGGAGGGAAACGTGGGTACTTTCCACTAATGGAGCAAGTGACCATTCAAGGACTCATTCTTTCCATAGGAGAGGCAACCAATTATGAGCTGCTTGAAGGTAGAAACCTGTCAGTTGTTATCTGTGGCTGAACACTATCTGTATTTTGGCTATGGGTATACGTTGCTCTTCCGTCTCTGTTAACATGCTGGAAAGGATTATTTTATGTGGGGGGCACATGGGCACACATGCAATTTATATAATAAATGTGTGAGTGTGTACTGTATATTCACATGTGTACAGACCAGCGTGGGGAGTGGGGGGCCTGGAAGGTTGATGCACAGTCTTTGTTTGTGTTCCCTAAAACTGGCATTCATTTCAGTGGCAGTCTTGAGATAATTATCTACAGAACATGTGTGTATGCGTGTGTGAAGCAGAAAGAAAGTGCAGTAAGCAGGGAAAAGATTGGGAGTGGGAAGTGGTGGATTACGAGGTGCCTGGAAGGGTCTCCTGCCTCCTTGGATTCCTGGATCCCCTCACTGACTATGTCAACTATAGAGAATGTAGTGTTGGAAGAACACATAAAGGATTTAACAGGAATAATTTGTAATCGTGATATACAAAACATTCCAATCCTTCTTCGAAGTCATGAGTCATTTTCCACTTGTGTTGCAACAAACAAGACTTTGAGGGGTTTCTCAGATCACAGCTTGGGTTGTAAAACACAGTAGGTTCTTTGAGAACTACTTAGCAGTGGCCTGACATTTGCCTTCCACAAAGTGCAACTGAAGACTTACGTCCAAGCACCTGCACACATACCAGCCATGATCTCTGACCAAAAAGGTCACACACTTTAATAAAGTTGTATCATAAGGGACTGAGATACGTAAATAAGTTTGAAGGTATTTTGCTCTGTCAAACAAAAAAGTTATATGAATAACATTTTAATGACTTTTACTTTCCCACACTGATTGGCACAAAAATGTTCTACATGGAATTCTGTGTCCTCATTTGTGTAAAAAACATACAGAATTCCAAAATTTTCACAGCACCATGATACTCAAGAGGATGCTGTTCCCATCCCTTCTTCTAATACTCCAGTGAGAAACATAAGGATGAGTGTAATGAAAAGCAAAACTGTCAACTACACAGCCTATTTGACAAAAATGTAGGGCAGGAAAGTTTATTGTGAAAATCTGGGCTAGAGACTTTCTTTCCCAAAAGAGATTTCTGTGTTAACAAACATTCTGTCCCAGTAACCTACATCCATGCCATCGCACTTTAGCAGCTGTGTGATCTGATGTCACAGATTGACAAGAAAAATGGATTGATTTGTCATTCCGATCACACAGCCAGTGGAATGATTGTCTTGGCTTTCTGCCTCCTGGGAACCACTGTGTAAATGGAGACTGATGTCAGACAGTAAAAACACTGCCAATCTCCTAACGGCCAGTCAACATTCCTCTAAGATGAGGATAGTAAAGCAGAGACTGGCACTGACGGCAGTGGGGCGGACTTGCTGAAATTGAGATAAAAGCCAGTCTATGGAATATGATGTCATAAAACACTGATGATACCCCCCAAATCACCTCATCAGCAGTCCCCAAGAGCTGGCTGTTAAATCACCTAAAACCTGTCCACTGAGAAAGATGCAATGATGAATGTGCTTGCAAAATTGATCAAAACAATGTTGTTATCAAGATCACCTTAACTGAAACCAAGTCATGACCAAGACCCGAGTGTATCGAGAACAAGACAAGACCAAGACTTTGAGGGAATGAGACCAAGTCAAGACCAAGACAAGACCACTTCAAGTCCCATACTGCATGACACACTTATAAAATATGTAACATGCAAACCAAGGGCACTCCTCAAATTGATCTGAAATATTCAAATTCCCATAAAAAACCCATAGAATACAAATAAAGATTCCTATTCATGTACCTGTGTGTTTACCTTGTGAATATGAAATTGTACTATGAGAAATGTCTTGATAAAAGGCAATGAAGAGGTAAATTTTATATGTAGGAATTTTCCTTGTTTTCCATGAGCAAACAAATACAAACACTAAAGGGGCTAAAATCAACTTCATGTTTGTTTGACACTGTTTTTTGTTTTCTTGTCCGAGACTGAGACTTTCAAAAACTGTTCTTAAGACTATTCTAGAGACCAAGACTGTTTTTGAGTACCACAATACTGGAGCAAACCCACATAACTACATTTCAGTATTTTCTCAAAATGGATAAATTTAAGTATTTTGTCCTGTTTTTTTAATTCACACAGGGTTGGCTCTCACATGAACTCCCTAGGTTTAACCACCCTCTCCTCTTTATACCAGGGAACTACAGTATAATATGTATGCACTTTCTGGGTTCAACCAGGGCAAGCCTTGGCATTGCTTGCAATAAGGGTCTCATAAGACACTATGACACCCAATCTGCATTCATCTTCAGTTAATGACACTGACATGGCACTACATAAACTTACTGCACATGAACTCAGTGCCCTGTGTACTCCATCACTTTAGGTTGGTGCTGATCAGTAAGGATGTGATGGTATGCACTAACATCCACACAGTGTCTTATTTCAACTGAGAACTTTGAAACAGTGGTGCCAAGTTCATGCCCATCAGACAAGCCATCACTAGAGAAATGGCAAATGCACCCTAATTTTGTAAACCAAGGTTACATCCAAAATAATTTACTACTTGAGCCTTTTCTTCTTCTGGTGTCCTCCTAGATATAATGAGGCCAACCTGGGTTCTTAGGTTGGGAAACATCCAACTCCCAATGGTGAGAGTGTGAGTGCTGCTCCTATACTGCACAAGGTCAGTTAGACAGGGCTGCACGTTAACTTTTTTGTACATAGCACTGGTGCTACAGGGGCTGAAAGTTTTAGAACAGACCACAAAATTGTAACATGAGTATAAAAGCAGCCTATCAAGTAGGCTAATTCTATTGTAGTTTGACACTCCAAGGAGAGATACTAATGCTTGAAGCAGTTTAATCATGAAATCTAGCGCTGTATTCTTGTTTATCAGTAAAGTGAACTATACTGCAGACTAGATTCTCTTTCCAGTGACAAACAGTGACAGTGGACTTATGAATGGGTTCAACACAGGTTGAATACTAATTTCTTTAGTAGCACAGATTGATTTTAGTGTAACACATTTTCTAAATCAATTTATCACTGAACCATTGGGTTTGAATGTTATCACTTATTAAATGGATGTTATTGTTGGCTATCAGTGTCTTAAATATGGGTTGGAAGGGTTCTGCTAAAGCAGCTAGTATGTTCAGAATGCTCTTATCAGCGCATTACACTGTCATGTTTATTGTTATGCAGTGTTGAAAGAGTAAGAAAGTCTGTGTGAGGGGATCTGTTGGGGTGGTGGTTGAAAAAAACATAGGACTTTCACCTAGGAGACAGGGATTTGTGTGAAACCAAAGGTCAGTGTAGAGTTGATATGACTATATTATGGG
The DNA here is from genome assembly GCF_008729295.1 of Plectropomus leopardus. NCBI lineage: Eukaryota > Metazoa > Chordata > Actinopteri > Perciformes > Serranidae > Plectropomus > Plectropomus leopardus. Next base: position 28,333,224 of record NC_056463.1, read on the forward strand.
ATATAGGTCACATAACGTAGTTTAAGGTAGACCATAAAGTTTTTTTCAAAACCTTCCAACCCATATCAATGATGCCGATAACCACTACTAACGCCTGTCTATTAATTGAGCAATGACATTCAAAATGGGTGCACCGAAACAGATCAGTAACATTTTTAGCAATGGAGCTCCCCTCACTGGTGTCTGTGAGTGCATTTGTGGTTTGTAGTACATTTATTCTTTGTTAGAAGCCTATTAAAAGACTGCCAAACTCACAGAAACAATCACAATCTGACAATTCTGTCATAAATAATAGACTGCTGAGCTATTAACTTCATGTGCAGTTCTTAACTTGACAAATTAGAGCAACAGCCTGAACATACTACTGAATTATAGACAGAATCAGTGCTGAAGGTTTGGCTGTGCAAATGAAAGTGCATTTGAACGGTAATGTGTTCACTTGTGGTGATGCAACCAAATAGCTCCGGAAAAAATGTTGAACTAAACTGAACAAAGAAATTTAAAACAGCAAAGTAATTATTTTTTTTTTTTTTACCTCTAGTTTGAACTAAACCTCTAATTCTATGAGCAAATATGGAGTTTTTTTGCTTTGTCATGTAGTTGCCTTGCTGGACACAGAGTAGAGTTGGCGCACCCTTAAAGGAGAGAAAAGTCTAGACCTAGGAAATACGCATCACCATGGACTTTGGTCAAGTACAGTTAATTAATTAACCACAGCTATATAAAATAAATAAATAAATAAAAAATAACCATATCTGTCTATTTCATAGTATTGCAAGAACCTTTATATATGGGTATGGTGATCAGCATATCACCGACACAAACAAAAACACTGTAAAGATAAAATCTGATTGACATAAAGATGCTTGCCAACTAGCTCCCAAATTACCGCAATAGTTAATATTGTAGCTAGTAAAGCAAAATTATCTGACTGGGTGAAATGTGTTTTGTATTAAGTACTTACTGATGACAGCTATGCCACTCCCAGGTATGACGTGGCCTGTTGGGCATGAAGTCGGCAGTCCCCTTGTTCTTCACCCTCTGTGGGAATCGCAGCAGGACTCTAACATCATAGTCGGTGGTCTCAGGGCCATAGGCAGAGCTGAATCACATACATCAAGACAAAAAACAGTGAGGGGAAACTGCACAAGTGGCTGCAAAAAGAATGTCGGCGTGTCTGTTTCTCATAACTAAGACAAGGGAAGAAAAAAAGAGCAGGGCTGGAAAGGCTTGGAGGCAGGAGCACATCTACTAAATAATTCATCCTACAGATTACAACCATCTCTCCAAATACACAGTTTCAACACGGGGAGAGGGAACGTTCAGTTGCACGATTCACTTTTTTGTGTGAAGAGGGAGGAACAACCTCGAGTTCACAATACCACTGAAGATCTAAGCCATTCATCTTGCGGCTGTTGTTGACATTGGAGTGTATGGCAAATTACAACAGCCCATCTGTCGGTGATTGCTGCAAACTCAGACAGGATATGAAAGGGCTTTGAGGGATGGCTGTGCTTGTGATGGGAAGAGGGCAAATAGAGCAGCCATGGGGACAGCACACTTCCATCATTTCCAATAGTGTCTTTAGTGCAGAGACAGTCAAAGGGCCCAGGCCCGGGGATCAGGGGATGCTATCCACAAACACAGAGAGATGAAACTAACAACAGTCTGTATCCCCGAAGGTGACTAGGATTCGGTTCACTTATGTTGTGCAGTTGGTCAACTTTTTTTCATTATTTCCTTCAGATATTACTGTGCAGAACTGGCAAAATCCTGAAGGCTGTGATAAAATTGTGGATAGTTCACTCACTGGTTAATGCTACCCAAAGGTGAAGTGGCTTATAATGAATGTTAATCCATCCTACAAATTAGCACCTTGCTGTCAATGGATGATCCGAAGCAGGGCACAACCTGGACAAGACATCAGCCTATCAGAGGGCCACAATGAGACAGGGATTTTTTTTTTTTACATAGTTTCTCATATACCTCAACTGAATGTGACCACGCTACCCCTAAGATATACCAAGAAAACAATAAAATGAGAACAGTCATCACTGACATGAAAACTTTACCATAAAAACAAAACCCATAGGAGCAAGGAAGTGTTTTTTTTTGATACTGTGACATTACAATGAACCCACTAAAAAGGTACAGAAATACAAAAATAAATAAATAAACACAAGCCAGCAAAGGACATCTTGAATTGGTTTTACCTTGACAGACATTTTTCTTCCGCAGCACAGCGGAGAGAATACATGTGGGCTCTCTGGATATACGTGGAAGCCTGGACATAGTTGGGATCAGGAACCAGATCTGGCAAGCCTGCAACAATAGACAGACTGCTCACACTATATTGTCATAGTAATTGTCATAGAGTAATATGCTCACAAATTACACAAACCTGCTCCAAATACTTACTTAATACAAAAGAGTACTTACCAGATTTGTCAAAGGCATATTTTAGACTCAAACATGATGATATACAGTATATTTAAACATTTTTGAGTGAAGCCAAAGGCAAATTTCCACTGAGGTGGACAATAAACTCATTCAGTCCATCCCTTATTAAATGTAATTAAAGGTCCCATATTGTGTTCAATATCAGGTTCAGACTTGAATGTTGGGTCTCTACAAGAACATGTTTACATGCTTTAATATTAAAAAAAATACATTTATTTTTCTCATACTCTTTGCATAAATATACCTGTGTCCAATGTCTATTTGAACGCCCTGCTTTGAGCGCCTGTTTCTTTAAGCCCCCCCTCCTCTAAAAGCCCAGTCTACTCTGATTTGCCAGTGTTTCTGGGTCGGACACATCTGTGCTCTCAGTGTTTCTGCACCGTCATTTCAGCCTGGGAATTACTGGATCAGCACTGCATAGCAACAATTTACACCTTTACCTTCATAACAATTCCTGATGGCTCATTTAAAGGCACAGTTTCTGAATACGGACTATGTGTATTTTGTGTGTGTAGTGAGTGTTTTGATACTTAAAGGTGTTTATATACCACCTATACCTGCTTTATAATAAACCTCTATAATATAGCAGGTATGGAAATTTCACTTTTTACAATATGGGACCTTTACAGCTAACAAACTACATTTATAGCACTGGCATTATGACTTTATTAACTAATCCTGAAGTTGGAAATCTGGGTCACCTTTTGATCTCTTTGAATTCCAGCCCTTCCCGTCACTGCCAGTGAAACACTCCAGAAACAGAGGGACTCTTTCACATATTTGTCATCTACTTTTTATTACTAGGTATTTATGGTGTTGCTGATCGGAGGATATGATGGGCAAAAATGCAGCGACAGGCCCACAGTTCATGACTGGGCCACTCTGGAGAGAGCCTTTGGCCACTAATTACTGTGCATTCCAGATTATTATCATGGTTTTCTAATGAGACACTTTTGCTCCATGGGCCTGTCAGACAGGGGTGAGTTTGGGGTGAGAGAGCAAAGAGTTGCAAGAGGGAATAAGTTTTATACCGATAATTGCTTGCCTTCTTGGCTAATGTCATGTTATCTTCCATGTGCACTGATCTTAAAGCGAACATGTTACTTCAGCTTAACCTCTGATATTATAAATGTAGGATGACTAGTCATATCTGTTGGGGATGAGACTAAATGTGGATCCGAGCCACAGTATCACAGGAGAGATTGTTGTAATGCTGCCTGTGTTTTTCATACTTTGGATTCTGCAAACAAGTGACAGAGATGAAGAGATGAGGGAAGGCATAGGTGCACAGAGACACAGCAAGAGAGCCAGACACAGAGAGGGAGAACGTGCGTGCCACGGCAAAAACAACAGTGATCTCACACCACTGCTGTTTTTAAAGTGGGCCACTGACCAAGTCTGTCAGAAGACCTGAGGAACAAGAAAAAAAAGCAGGCCTGATTTGTCAGTGTGAATGTCTGTCTGTCCTGCTCTCAGCAAAGGCCATGCCAGCAAGGGTCTTTGGCAAAGTCTTATCACCCCTCTCTGTTTAGCTCACAAAGGCCAAACATGCTTTAATGTGAGCTTGTTCAAGCAACCAAAAGTCAAACCATCTGACCTCTAAGCCTGGAAGCAAGGATAAAATAAAAGAAGTATGTACAACCTTTAATTTGTGTTGCAGCAAGCTTAAACCACAGAAAGGAAAAAAAAAGTTAATGAAATAATGCTCTGTTTTTTTTTTTTTTTTTTTTTGGATTAACATGAAGGGCTTTAGTTATGGTCTGTTTATGGGGATCAAATAGAAAGTGCTCTATTTTATACTTGCTCCATTTAATGTCCCGGTGAGTTTAAATAAGGGCTCTGCCTTTGCAGGCATTGTGTAAACATCCTATATGACAGCTCTCTCGGGGGCAGACATAAAGAACAGGGGAAAGCTTCCTGGGGCAGACCATGTAAACACTGTAAGACTGGTGTGAAACGCAGAGGTTTTCCAGCAGCACTCTCAACCCCATTTTTTTTCTCCTCACCCTAGGAAGGCTTTGTTCTCTGCTTCCTAATCTTTTGAAATGTGAAATTGGGTCTCTTTCAGAGGGATAAAGTGTATTGAGAAGCCAAAGCTGATCAGCTCTCGACAGCATGTGACAAAGCCACACATTACACTCTAAGTGGGGCACGAAGAAAAGAAACTGAATCTTGCCATGCTTTTTATAACATCTAATAAAGCATAATAAAAGACATGAGGGCTCCCTCTCTGCTTTAAGCTATAGGCTGTTAGCTGTAGGGGACGGACAGATTGGAATACTTAAAAATCACTGGTCAGTTTAGAATGAAAAAGTGAGAATCATAACAGCGTTTGATGATTAGGCATAAAGTATACCACAGCTTCTTTTGTAGGTAGTTCATTATTCTCTTTATGTTATCTTGTTATTACTTCTTATCTATTTTTATTTTACTGTTGGCAATCAGTTGATTTATTACAGATTAATTTCAGCAAAAGTGAGATGCTAAAACCTTGTCTCTTCATTTGAAGAAAGTATGTTTTACCCTTTAAAACCTCAGGAAATTAACTTGATTTCTTTCAAAGAAATGGGAAGAAGGCAATGAGCACCAAAAGAAGAAATGACACAAAAGTGAAAAAGAACAAGAAAATTATGTCAAAATTCTTAAAATAAAAAAAGGGAAAATTAGAACAGAATGCATTTAAACAAAGATATTACCTGGAAAAGGTGCTTAAAATGATAATTCTGTAATCTAATTTTAAATATGTTATTATGATAATTATAAAAATATATTTTTCCTACCTTTTTTTTCTTTTTTCCCCAAGACATTTTTCCCTAGCTTTTTAAAAATAATTCTATAAATGTACTAATTTATAGAATTAATCTTCTTTTTGTGTGTAACACTTCTTACTAAGTTTCTCATGCCTTTGAAAGAAATCTCACCAATTTGCTCTGGGTTCAAAGGTTCAAACACTTGTGAATGGTGTCTGGAAGCAGCACGAGAAAAGTGATGTTGCTCCATGTTTCAAAGATTTACGCTAATGAGTAAAAAACTACAGCTCTGCCTTGCAGCTGCCTCAAGGAATTAATATCATAGCCTGATTATTCTTATGTATAACTGCTTGTGGATTTAAGGATGAAATGACAATACTGGGGACAATATGTAAACTTTTTTTTAACCAGTCTTTGCTATGGTACTTAATTATACACACTGAGTAAATTGGGGATGGCCTGATTTTGTGATATCATGACAAACTCTAGTTTTTTAATGACAGAAGAGAAGAGCCTTGCTTACTGATGTTAAGCCAGTGTGGATTGAGGAAAAACAGTTTTTGCAGATCTGGCAAAAGGACCTATTTTCTGTACACTTTGAACATACAGTACATACAGTGTGCTTTGTAATGTTCTTGCTCTCTTTATACCACACTCTGCTACCACTGCAAATCCCTTGTAGCTTTGACTGCTGTTTAAAGGGTAATGTTGGTATTTTTTTTAACCTGGACCCTGTTTTTTCCATGTTTTTGTGTGCAAGAGTCTCATGAGAAAAGCTATTTTTGAAATTTGTCTAGTATTGAGTGAGACCGTTGCAGCCCAGCCCGTTCTCATTCCAAAGTCGTCAACTATAGCCACTTTTACAGTGCTTTCGGCATAAAATACTAACACCAAAGGCCACCCGTTGCTTCTGCATGATACACTGCTGGACAGCATTAGGTTAAATGCTGGTAATTACTTAATATAAGGAGCACAAAGTCCCTATGGGGCAGGCAGGAAAAGCAGTGGATGGATCAAACAAACCCTTGACTTTCATGCAGAAGTCTGGTGTTTTCTTCCCATCTGAACGTGATGTTTTTTTCTATCCCTTACAGTGTGCCCTTTTGTCTAATCCTCACCATTCATGTCAGCTTAATGCTTTTGTTGACAATTTTGTCTTCTAAATGCAACCATGTGCAGTATCATCCCACCATGTGCATTTGTTGACTTCAAGGTAGCATCCACGAACGTAAATAGCAGACACAGACAGATACCCCGAGTGTAATATGTAGATGCATAAGTACACTGCAAAGCGGCAATATGTTACGATTTGGGATGACAACGTGTTGGCCAGCAGCAGCAAAACAGGCTGCAATTTAACTACTAGGGGCACCGTCAATTTACTTCCCCAAAAGTGCTTGTTTTTGCTACTGAGATGTTATTTTAAGTGTTTGACATCTTGCAGAAAGGATGCCTACAGAGATAAACCTTTTTGTTAATGAGTAAGATTCTTGTTATACCAGAAACAGCCTGGGAAGTTGTAACGTGCAACTCCATTTAAATAAACAGCAATGTTATTATTGTAAAACACACTTCATTCAAATTTGACAGAAACAAAATGAAACTCACAAAAGCCATCATGGTGCATCTTTCCACTGTTTCAACAATCCCCAACTCTGGTTTAGTTGAAGTGAACCCAATTAGATATAAAAATATGCTGGCTTTATACATGCTGAAAATGACTGTTTATTTACATGGAGTCTGGCGAGTTTGGTGATGGTGATTTTGGGGTGATTTTGTATTAAACAAAAAGGATCTTACTCTTTTAAAAAAATGTCTTTTTCTGCAGGGATCCTTTCCATACATTGTCAGACACTTAAAATAAATCGAAACCTGTCAGTGGCAAAAAACAAGCACTTTCAGTGAATGTAAACTGATGGTGCGAACATGTCTCTAGTGGTTAATTGTAGCCTGCTCCCTGGCTGCTGGTTGCAGCCCTCTCACTCAATACTGGACACAAAACATGGGGAAATATGGTCCAGGTTGAAAAATATCACTTTTATCCTTAAAGACATATTCGCTATATGTAATTCTGGGAACGACTTGTCTGTCCAACCATTTAAAAGTTGAAAGCAATGAATGGAAACGGGTTCTACACTGAAACTTATTTCATGGCCTTATACTTAAACAATGCAATTTGGTTGCGAGTGAATACTTGCCAACTTGTCCTCCCACACTAAACCTACCCCAAATCTATTTGTGCCTGGATGTATTTTTATGCTCTGACCACATTTGGCTACATATAGTGTAATGAGACAGATTTTAGTATTATGACTTTATTCATATTATTTACTGAGCAGTCTGTGCATTAAATATATGTTTATTCTGATATTTAAATGTATTCTGTGTAGTTTTGTTGCCTCTGATACTTAGGACATTGTCTTTATATGGCAATATGCTTAAATATGCTTGTCTCCTGACTTCAGTTTTAAGTACATTTTAAACATGTAGATCACAATAGTTATTACAGTACGGTAACAGATTAATGGCAAGCCATGAAGCAGTGCAATAAAAATGTCAACTTTTCAACAACTCCCAATGGCTAAATCTTTATCACAATGATTACTGAGAGCACTAAGGCATTTGCACACATGTTGTTTTTTTTGTGCTGTGGAAATGGCTCCAAGCTCTAGAGTGCTTAATGAATGATGGCTGAAGGCACACAGCACACTAGAGAGACTGCAGCACAGTAAGGCAAATCATTGAGTTAAACAAAAAGTAAATCTGCGTTATTAAGAATCTTGTTGGAGGTCCTCATCTCCGCTCAGCTCAGACCAGACATAGCCTCTGGCAGTCAGAAAAACTTAACATGTTGTTTGTATTTAGTCATAATTTCCTCAGCATTAACAATGAACTCAAAATAAACTTCTTCCTTCAGTGATAGGTTATTAAATTATATATATTTTAAACCAGGGTAAAGCAAGTTTTGACACTCATTCTTCCCCTAAGAACTCTGAGTAAATATTTCGTTGATTTCCTGTAGCTGAAGCAATGGACCCCATGTGTGTTACCGGGACTTTCCATGCTCTCCCTCCCCCTCAGGGAGTGGGGAAGTACTGTATCCCCCTCCCCTGCTTCCCCTCTCCTGTCCTCAAGCCTAGGAGGTAGCCATGGCCCACCAACACCCCCTGTCACCAGACCCCCTATGAGCTCACCACCACCATTACCCAACACCACACGCCGGGTGAACCAGTCTGCTTTCGTGTAGCACACAACTCCCCACACGAAAACACAGTGGTTCTTGTGTGTGCTCTCTGTACATTGGCAGGGCTTGCTCAACACCTGGTTTCAATAACCATACAAGTGGAAGAAGATGAACCTTGTGTTCACTTGTTTGTAAACTGAAAAACAGGCTGAATTTTGAGCAGCTGTTTTGTTCTGATTACTACAGATAGCTGACAAACATGAAAGAAGAATATTGGAAAAAACATGAAAGTGAACTTTCTCTACTCTCCTGGGTTTTACAAAATTTCAAATTCATGTGTCCAGCAACAACAGAAATCGAATCACAAAGACAGACATAACTTTGGGCGGATGCCTAAAAGTGGCCATGTTTCAAGTTCAACGGAAAATATGTAATATTTTAAGTGCCATAGAATATTGCCAAATCACTCATATGTCACAGCCTCTCCTTTTATTATCAAGGTTTGGTCAAACTTCTTAAATAAAAATGTGAAATAGAGAATACATTGTGTGTTTAAAGAACCCAAAACCAAAAGCTAACCATACCTCTTTGTTCTGGACGGTACACACTCCCGACACTTACGCTGGGGTTCTCGAGGCCAGAATTTGGAGAATTTCTGCCTTGTGGAATGGGATGGGGGAAAGGAGGCTGTGGTCTTCCAAATGGAGGAAACTGCTCATACTGAGGGCTCCTGACTTGAGGCTGACCAGCTGGTCCTGACCTGTCCACTATCACAGGACCTGCCTGGTTGGCATCGGCGGCTGGGACTGCAGGAGCATTTTCCCCATTGAATAGACTGTGGGTGTATCTATGGTCCAGACCATCTGTAAGTGGTGGCTGGGCAGCGCGTGCAGGCACCACAGGATTGGGCGCGTAGCCAAAGGACTGATAGTAACGGTAACCTTCGTCAGTAAAATCAGACGGAGAGCCTGGGAGCACTGGCGCCAGACCACCTCCATACCCTCCACCAGTGTACCCCTGTCCAGGAACATAGCCTCCACCACCATACACTCCACCGCCAAATCCTCCACCACCATATCCTCCACCGCCATATCCTCCACCAGGAATAGGCTGAAAAGGTGGCTCGTAGCTCCTGACTGGTCCATCTACAAAACTAGGATCATATGGCAGTGGTTGGAAGGGAGGCTGTGGAGGAAAAGGGTTCTGTGGGTAGGATGGTATATTATACGAAGATGAAGAAAAAGATGACGATGATGATGATGAGGAAGAAGAAGAGCCTGTGGATGGCCTGAAGCGAGTGCTAGAGGATCCTTGGAACTGGCTACCTCCTGTGCTGCCTGCAGTTTGTCTCCAGTTATCAGGAACTTGCCCAAAGCCAAAAGGATGTCTTGCCTGGCCACGGACAGTCTCAGAGGACCCTCTTGATGGAGCCTGTCGGCGGACATTGCCTCCCTGAGGTCTACGTGATGAGCGTGCGCGAGTGTCTGCCACCACCACCCTGGGACCACTGTCCTGAGCTCCTGTCCCAGCAGGGACATATTCAGCTCCACTGTTCAGCAGGCTAAACAGCCGACCATTGTTCTCCCACTGAATCACCTGCCTCCAAGGGGTGGCAGAGCCGTCCTGCCCCTGGCCCCGACTCTGGCTCTGCCCCTGAGTCTGTGTGGCAACCTGAGCCTTCCCTGATCCCAGCAGGACAAATACCAAACATACCACAACAATAGGCAACATACTGGCTCCAAAGACGCCACAGCTCACCACACAGGAAAAAAAAACCCTCCAGTCCAGCAGCAGCTCAAACTCAAACCACCTGTAGCTCTGTCAATAAAACATGTGTATCCTCTTCCCGCTGGTACAACTGTGGTGTGAGTGTTGAGACAGGGTTGAAAAGTAAGCCTGTGGTTGAGTGCATCTGCAGGTCTTCACTAGCAGCAGTAGAGGAGGTTGAATGTGCATTCAGGAGCAATCACACCCAGGAGAGCAAAAGTGGGCTTCAGAAGACCAACTGGTGGTGTTACTTTCTGCTAGCGCTGTGAGAATATGTCCTGACTTCCGGTCGGTCTGCTGGCTTGCCTGTCAGTAGGCTGAGCATTGCTCTCTGCCTTCTGGAAAGAAGTGTCTGAGCTCTGAACGACTGCAAGCTTCTATTTGCCTGATTGCTTACAATGGGCTGTGAAAAAATCTCAAACTTTTTTTAAGGAGAGGTCCCACATGGCCCTAGTGCTAGTGATGTTTCCTGGCCTGCAGCAGCCAGGGCTCCATGAGGCTTCCAGAGTCAACATTACCATCTGCAAAGGCATTCAGACATATAACACATCTCACTTTCGGGGAATTTCTCTTCTCATCCTGTACAGCATGAGCACAGATAGGGACAACATGACCTTGATTTTTCCACAGGTGTTTCAAAGGCTTGTTGTATTTTTACTTTGCCTTTAAACCTTAAAAAATTCCAATAACCACGTGCAGATGGGAAATTATCTAATTGGTAACAGGGGTTCTCTGTCACAGAGAACCAAAGTGACATAGTTCAAACAACAGACAACAGACTCTTTTAAACTTGATCCTACTGTTAAACATTTTATGGGGCAATGATAATATACAGTAAGAGGGGATTTGCAAAAATCCCTTACGTCATTATAAGTAATTCGACTTCATGTGAAAAAATTAGTCTTGTCTCTACAACACAGTTCTCTATTTATGTGGTGAGTATGTTAGGAAATGTGGTCTGTATCCTCCACCCTAAGAAATATCAACTTGAGGTCAATTAGGGAAGTGTTCCAAAACCCTCCTCCCACCAAAAACAAACACGCACACGCACACACACACACACACGCACACACACACACACACACACACACACACACACACACACACATCACCACACCTCTCTCCACCCCTCATTCCCCTTGTTGCTTGTAGTACTCTGAATGCACAAATGGCGTGCATACATGCAGACAACACTGTGTCTGCTGTTGTCTACGAATACTATCAAAGCCCCGTTGCACTCTGAGACCTTCATTTACACAAATGTTCTGAGAGACAAGTCATTAGTGAACACATTCATGTGGGATTTGAAACCGCTTGGTTACCGCTTGCCTTGACAGAGTGAGTGCATGCAGACAGAGTCAGATTTCCCCCTGTTATCAAAGTTTGCAAGGCATTTTCCTTGGCATGGCTTTGCGTGGGCAATGGCGACATTGTGGCGTGGACCAAATAAAGGACAACATTCCTCTGGGGCAGTCAACATTCATTTTGCCTCTCTGAAACAGGATCCAGAGCAAGAACCTGATGCACACATGCTGATTTCAATTTATGTCCTCTCCCACAAACAGGCAGAGGAGAGGCTCCATCATGATCATTCCCAATGTAGTGAAAAGTCTTCAAGGAAAATGGTTGGCCATGAGTGTAGCAGAGTGCATTAATATGGGTATGACATCATTACTATACATATATATAACATCTGGGTCTACAGACATGAACTGTTTTCTGCTATGCAATGACTCAAAACAGATGTATAAAAGGCCAACAATTTCATGACTGAGGTTCAAACATAAGGCTGGATACCAGTATTCCATACCTCTCAGGTATACTTTTACCTTTAAGGTATGAACTGAAATTACCCAATACCAGGTAGTATTGAAACGTCATTAGTCAAACGATACCTGCACAATCATTTTTGTGCCAGGGGAGTTTTCCAGAACCATCCTAACCTCAGCACAGATCAGCAAACTCTCTGTTACTGCCGTCTTCAGAACTGCTCTCCTCCAGCCAACGGTCAGTTCAACATCTGCACAGTTAACAAGCTAACACAGCAGCAGCTACCATCTAAAACAGAGCCATTAAACAGTCCCAACAAACTTACTCCGACACCAAAACAGCTCAACTCTGTCATCAAACCTGTTAAACCTTTAAGACCTGAATCAACCTTAGCTTTCTTGTGCTGCGTTAAGATGTCTTTCACAAGCATTCAAACCTCTGAAACCCAAGAAAATTAGCAACTTGGTAAGAAAACTCCCACAAATTGCAAAAAAAAAAGTAAAAGGTGACAAGAAAATCGCTTAAAAATGAGCTCCTATTATAATATATCATATTATTATATAAAAAAAAAAAAAACTAGAGGAAACAAATCCAGAAAAACTATACTTATAAATATATATTTAAAATTATGCTACAGAAAGAAATATTATTTTTTAAAGATCTTTTAGCACTGTCTTAAGGCTTCTTTTTAACTTTTCTTTTATACTATTATTTAAAGGTGAGTTTCTTTTTTTTTTTACTAATGTCTTGCTAATTTTTGTGGCCATTGCTGTTGTTGCTTTTTGCCTTTTACCCATACTTTTAAAGGAGTGAAGCCACTTTGCTCATATTTCAAAGGGTTAATGATCGTTAGGTGACATTAGCTGTGTGATGCCAAAAGTTAGCCCTGTCTACTGCGTGTGAAGCTGGTGAACTCTCACACCTGTTCCCAGCCTAGAGCTCATACTCTCGCAGAAGCAGCTACAACCCATACAATCTGTGGTGTGGTGAGGTCGAGCATGGTGTATTTCAGTTCAGTGTGCCAAGAATCCTCACAAAGGTAGAGCTATACTACACAATACACCTTTCACATTGTGGGTATCCAAAGAAATACTCTATATGTATCTGTATAACTTCAAGGGTACTGGTAATGGCACTGGTATCTTATTTTTTTAAACAATACCCAGCCCTAATCAAACATCAAGTTTACATTGTATTTTACAAACTTTTACACAAGTTGTGATAATCAAAGTACATCACTGCTAGTATATGTTCTGTAGTAAAGTGACAGGGCAGTGGAGTTTATTTTGCATTGCATTAATATATGTATTAAATTTTTACCAGACCCTTTTAGTGAGAGCAGATCTTTTTGCTTTGGTACCCTGTGAGGGGATTTTACATAAAAGTGACACAAAATGGAGAAATTCCTTGAGGAAGGGCAGTGTCAGATTCTTCTGGGGCTTACACTGTCCCATATTGGTTAGTGCTTTTAAAGGCACGACTCTCTCTATCTTTTGGATCAGACTTGTTTTCACCTCTTACTCCTGCATTTTATATTCAATCCCCTTCGCTTTTTTGGTTATATTAAGCTTGAGGGTTTATTTTTTCTTAATTAGAGATTGATCCCAGGGGATTTTTCCTCAGAGACAGAAATTGCTGCTTTAAAGAGGCAGTCCAACAGAGAGCCTTGAAATCCTGTCACTGAAACATTCCACAGAGATTAGTCGAAGTTGTGAGGCAAGGTCGGTTGTTTTTGTGAGACTGCTGTGTGCGTCTCCTGTCTGCTGGAAACACCATGTACTCTGTGAAGTTCGGTGAAAGAACGCATTGATCTGAGTGACTATGCAGCACAGGAGGAAAGCCCAGGGAGTAGGCATCCTGCTGAGAGCAACCTTTAGCTGCACAGAATCAGAGCTCAGGATGCTCTTATATACTTAGAACTACATTCATCCCCAGAGTCAATGTAGATAGTAGATAGAAGTTCTTATATGTGATGTTACAACAAACTTATCAGTGTTTCCAGTCCAGAAATCTATTGAATAAAGGATTTAGTTCAAACTCATACAATATGTTTCAGACTGTGCCCTGCTTCTGTGTCCTATAAAGGAAAACTCAGGCAGCACTGCCTGAAAAACATATTCTTGTGATCACACTAACAAAGGTTTTTTAATTGATAAATTTTTTTATTTTTTTAAAAATCAGGCCAGATATGACTTTCTTTTTTTTTTCGGTCAAAAGAGATGCCTGTTCTCCATGGAAACAGGTTTTCTGCAGTACAGATTTCATGCTAATTTTGACAGCTGACAACACAAGATCAAATAAAGACATCTCGTAATTACGGCGTGGTGGGGTGGGGGGTAGGGGTGATCGTTCTTTCTTCGAAGAAAAAAATCTTTCAACTTTGCAGCTGTCAGATGTTGCAAGAGTTGCGTTTTGCAATGTACTTATTTCATCCTTCCTTATTCCAAAAAGAAATTGTCTGATTTACAAAACAAAAGATAGATGAGGAAGATACAGAAAAACTGTAAAAGTTAGATTGGCCTCCTGTGTAGAGCAGCTGCTATCCTGCACATACCAAACACATCCTGCTTTTGTATTTCTGCACTTAGAATGGAATACAGCTATGGTTCAGAAAACACGTTGCTAAAAACAGAGACCTCTCTGATGGCTAAGTTTATGTATTCAGTGTCAGACATGATGATAAACCACTTCCTGAAGTCGGTTAGGAATTTGACACATTCAGCATTTTGTTGTCCTACAGCTTTCCTTCCCATCTGTAATCTGCTGGAGAAACATTAAAAGATAGCTGTGGCTGCATTTTTTTTTTGTGGAGCATTTCCAGCTTTTTTGCAAAGATGTTTTGGGGTCATGGGGATTTTTTTATTATTATTAAATCCAAACACTAAGAAATGTGCCTTTGTTGTTGAGGAGCACTGATTTGATCGGTCATGTGTTTAAAATAGGTCCGTTAAATTATTCAAACACAGCTAAAGTAAAATCAGTTTATTAGTGTAGTGAAAGCAGTAAGTGAGCAACAGTCTTAAAGTTCTCTTACTTGAAGCACTTCGCTAAAAACATAAACATGGACCCAACAAATACAATACAGAGGCCAAGCTAGTACACACTTGGTGTTTATTACTGGTGAGATACTGATGGCAGCACTAAACCACTAACTCTGTCTTTAGTTTGACCCAGAAAACACTGTTGACTACAGAGGAACACATCAGATCCCCTGTCTTCCATCTGCTTTACTCTACACTGTCTCTAATATTAACTAATTACTTCCATTCACAATCCTAACTTCCACTTCACCGTGGCAGAGACAACAGCTGAGGTTGGCGGTTGTGAGCACATTTGGTCATGCCGTTGGAGCAGTCAGCCTTTGAAGTACCCACCTGCTTTCCATTAATTTCATTTTCATTCAAGGAGAGTCATCATGCACCTGCACTCTTTGGCTCAGTATCAGATACCACAAGACAGAGACAATAAAAATGCTTTCAATCATCAGATAATTTAAATATTTTTATTCTCCGTCTTAGCACCAAAATCAAAATGAACCTTGTGATCTTCCTTTCAAAAAGACACTAAGGATTACTTGCTTCACCCTAAGTGCACTGCTGCAAAGTGTAATTTTTCTTGGGGCATATTTTCGATGTCCTAACATGTGGACTCAAGGTCCTAAATGCATGCCTTGAATACATGTAACGACTTAAGGTCAATATAACAAGCGATGGTAAAAGCTAATAAGCCTGCAGCTAAGAAGATAAGGAGCTTGTTAGACAATATTGCACATTACAACATCATATATAATTTTGCATGTGCAGCCTGAACACCCTCCCACTCCAGTGTTTTATATGGTATTCTCATGTTTAAGTCAATTAAATTGGGCCTCTAGCTCCCACCCTGCGTATAATGTTAAGATGTAAGCGCCAAGATTGCCTTGATTGTTCCCAGTGGGATCGTTTTGGATACAATAGAGCTGATTACATCATATACATTCTTCTGGTAATCAACTGGATTTCCAAGGAGGAGTAAGTGTAGGAGCAACAATAAATGAAGCTCTGTAATGTGTTTTCTACACAACATGTATGCCTGGAAATAAATAGAAAGTCATATGAAACAGTCATTCACAGGACCTTTCACAGTTCACAGGACCTTTAAAACACAGTGAGCCAAGGGGTAATAAGATGATACAGTCCCTGGATGTTATAGACCTAAAAGCAGTGACAGATCTTCCAACAGACGACATAAGTGGTCACCCAGGGTGCCTCCCAGAGGGGAGTACCAAATGGGGTGTATTTGGAAAGCATAGGAGTAAGAGAAAATGAAAAAAAAAAATAAAAGAAGAGAAAGATTAAATTTGCACATCTTATTGTTTTTTTTAAAATATATTATTGTACGTTCGCTAGGTTGTTGTTAGCACTGAATATACTAGATCTGATACTGCCTGGAGGCACTGCCACATTAAGCCGAAAGTCAGACAGTGGTCCTCGTGGACTGTCCATGAGCGTCCGTTGCCTTAGTTGCTGCGGTGTGCGGTTTTTGGCTTGTCGGCTTTTTTTCCGCTGATTCAGCGTGAAATCACTCTGAATAGCGGTTCAGTTTACTAGATGAGAAACAGACGTGAGGAATATAAACAAAGGGCTACAGTCAAGAGGGAGTGAGATCAAAACAAACTTGTTTTGTAAGGTGAGATGATTTTTCTTTAGCTATTGAGCTCTTTAGCAGAAACGTTTTATGATGGTTTGTGTTTTTGCTCATTGGCACACAATAAAAAGAATTTGTTCTCTCACTGTTGGATTGTGTTGTTAATGTGCTAACTGGGTAACCAGCATCATGATGGTTTTTCAATTTTGGTTTTTGTATGACAATTACAGACTACCACCGTCTGCTGGTACGGAGGGGTGCTGTCTTTCCACGCAGGCGCAGAACCTACATGCTGGTTGGCCATTAATTGTAGTCTTTGTGTTGTGTTCATACGCAACTTTTCGGCCAAGACACAGACAACAGACGACAACGCAGCAGGGGGCTTTCCTCGCTTATAGGCTTCTGATGCCAGTTTGGTGTGTTTGAAGACTGGAAGTCACTACAGTCAGCTTTTGAAGATCCCAAAGCTTTATCATTCCGCTCATGTCCCTCCACAAACAAGCCAGATTTGATGAGATATGAGCCCTACACCTCCCCCTTTACCGTACAAATGTCCAGGTGGACCTTTAGAAGGTGGTGTTCACTCTTCACACATTGCCACAGAGCTCGAGGGGGGAGGGTATTAATCTCGTCATCTGATCTGTCTGTTAAAGTGTGAGTTCATGACCTGTGACCCTCGCCTTAGTCACAAACTTCAGAGGCAGTGGCTAATTTGAGCTCGGATCCCCAACGACGGTGGCCTTTTGCACACACAGCTCAACCTCGAGGGGAAGGACACGGAGGCAACACACAATCTAAATCAGAGATTATAATGCAAACAGCCCTGTGGGGCTCACTAATGACTAAGGTGAGCCTGAGATGCAGCTTCGACTCTGCTTTGGAATATCAATTAGGTCTCTCAGGGACATGGAGATGGAAGTAAGTGACTGGCATAGTAAGCGCCTGCCGTTTGTCTGTGGGCACCTCTAGCACACACTATGCACCATGATGACTGCTGGGAGACATTGAGCAAAAAAGGAAAAGAGGGAAAGGAGGTGTGGGCGGGGGCAAGTGATGCAAGAGGGAGAATTCAATTGTCATGTATTTTTGCAAAGAAAGAGGAGCCTGTAAATTTGTTAGAGCAGCCTATTCAATTAGCTCCAGATATCCACAGCTGGTCCCCTGAGAGTCGTCTCCACAGATGTGTTGTGTGCTGTTGTCTCCACATCCCAGAGAACAACCCTTCCTCTGTTCTCTCTCTCTCTCTTTCTCTCAACTCTCTCCTCCCCTCTTTGTTACATTCTCTAGACAACACAACAAGGTCCTGGCAATCAGATGCTGGCTGAGCCAGGATACGGAGCATAGAGACAGACAACAGGCTGAATCTGAAATCATCTCACACCTCTGCTTGATATTGTTCAAGGAGAAAGAGTCATCAAAGGCGCTCCTCTGTACAGACACAAAGGCAGACACACTCAAACACACCTACATTCAGAATAATGGACAAAAATAATGGAAAAGCCTGCGTTCAGTGGATTTGTGAAGGTGTGAAGTGATTTATCTCTTAGAGGGCAAGGTAATGTTATCATGGCATTAGTGTGATGCAGTACCTGTGCTGAGAGCAGATTAACCACTGGAAAATCTTTGTGATTTTCCAAACAATAGGCTCTTGATTTCAGACAGAGGTAGACAAACTCAAGCTTCTCATTCCTAGCCTGCCTCCAACTGCTTCTGTCGGATTTAATCAGCTGTAACTAGCTAGCTAACAAAGCAAATGTTAGCTCCATGGTGAAAACATTGTCTCCATGGTGACTTCAGACTCTAGTTGACTCATTTTATTTGAATATGACCTTGTTTTCACTTTTACGAGAAAAGGGTCTTTTAAGAGACCAACCATTGTGTTTGACAAATTATGCTATCTCGTGTGTCTGAAGTGTAAACTATGGATGTTTAAAGAGAACTGGATACAGTGGCAGGGCCAGTTTTCCCAACTCTTTTGCAATGAAAGTAGTGTTTACTAGCTCTAAAACTGTCTAAAGGCAAGTGTGTCTATTAAAGAAACTCACTACAACTGATCCAGCATAGCAGGTGGCATCTCCTGTCCTCCTGTCTGTCCCATACCTACTGCGTGATGCAAGAGGAGAGAGGGGGAGAGACCCTGCGCTGATGGCAGAAGAGCTGTGGACTGCGATTATTCAACATGCATGGGATGAATTCAAGTTACAAAATAAGAATAATTCATGACATTTTTTACTAGTTATGAAATAAAGTCCCTAAGAGGGTCTGAAAAGTCGATAAATTTAGCAAGAAAAATGCAAAGTTGACAAAAATGGGCGGGGTCTGCTCATTCCTAGGGAAGTTGTTCAGTAGCACATGAAGCCTAAAAAGCTTGATTTCCATGGAATGAAATTGGATCTTCCACATCATAGGCTCCGTAGAGTGGGCATAGTACAGACTTTCGGTGGCCGAGCGGCTAACTTCCAGTTTAGCCCGCCACTAACTTGAATGGAGATAAAATGAGTCAATTATGAGGCTCTTGAAGAATTTAAAAATATTATTTGATTGAATTATTCAAATCCCCAATTGTGAAATGAGTCATTATGCAAGGTTAAAATAACATATGCCCTGATTTACAGATGTGTTTCTCAAAATGTAAGTCAACGAGAAAAAGCCTTACGTAGTACGCACTCCATGTGTAGTAAATGGTCATTTTAAGTCGAAGTAACAAACTACGTTTGCGCTTTTACCAAATTAATTGCGGGTTTGTTGTGGAGTCGGAACACTGCAGCTACAATATGCACTATTCCTAAATGTTCATTTAATAAAATTTAGGTTTCTGAATAGTAATAGTTGTGCTGGTCATGCTACCAACCCAAATACATTTATTTAATTCAAAACTCTGTATATGAATTGAATGTATGTATAAAAGCATTAACTGTGAGTTAAACCATTATATTGTGCTATGTCAAATGGCAATGAGCAGCAGGAAAATGTACATTCATCTAAAAACGTCACAGATGATTCCTTTATGCCTAAGAGCATTTTTACTGGAGTTTAGTTTTTCCTACATCTGTAAAGTCTCTCCACCTCCTTCCTCTCTGTCCCTCTCTCTCACCCTCCCTCCTCATCCAGACAGAGTGATTGATCTGATACGCCATTGAGTCAGATTACATTATGCAGTTCTCACTGATAAGAGAATAGCGAAACAACTATTTTCTTTCCCCTTATCTCCTCCGAGAGGCTGTGTTTCTAAAAGGAGAACTAGCCTCTCTGGCCAGATATCATTATTCATTTTGATCCGAGGCCTTCAGTGCTGATTACATTTTATAGGCTCTGAAATTTCACACCAATGGTCAGCGGCAAGACTATTGCTCTCTGAAGGAAAAAAAACCACAAAATATCACATGAAACCCAGTTAAACAAGGAAAGAATTTGCTCAGAAATGTGAGGCATCTTAATCATTTCAGTCAGGTGTTGAATGTGGAGCTTCTTCCTGAAATTCCACCTTTAAAACCATGTCTCATTTAACCCTCTGAAACCTGGATCGTTGTCACGTTTCTTTTGCAGCGTTCAGACACCTTTCACAAGTATTTAACACTTCAACCCAGAGAAAATTGGTTTCATTTATTTTGAAAACACTGGTTAGAGGCAATGAGCAACTTGGCAAGAAATGTCCCCAAATTGCACGAAATCAGTAGATTTAGAAAATTATAAATACATTATGATTAAATAAACAAACAAAAAAGTAGGAAAACAAGTCCAGAAATATATAATCATAGTTATTATAGTTAAATATTTTAAATTGTGTTACAAAATTAGTCATTTCTTAAACATTATTTAAAGTCATTTTTTTGTGTGTCTTTATTTTTATTTTTTTACTTCCCTTTTATTTATTTATACATTTATTTCAGTGCTAATTTTCTGGTAATTTTCTCATACTTTTTTAAAAATGTATTTCTTGCTAGATTTTGGGTAATTTCCTTTTAAATTGCCCGATGTCTTCTTCCAGTGTTTTCTTTTTAAGAAATCCAGCCCATTTGCTAAGGTTTCAAAGAGTTAAAGTTGGGCGTTAGGATGGTAAGTGTGGGAATTTAAGCTTCATCACACCCACATCACACTCACCCTTTAGGAAGAACCCAGATTCTTATCCTCCCATTTCCTGAAGGAAATGAAGGCATCTAATGTTTATTATTCAGAGTAAATATGGCAAATAAATAAACTTCACCGCAAATACAAGCCAATACTGGAATTATTCAGTAATCTTGACTGTGAAGGCTCACGCACACCTTCAGTTTCTTGTAGACAGGTGCAAGGAAATGTCCATAGGCAAGGGACGGCAGAATCTCTCCTCTTGCCTACTGTGTGCTGTGAAATAACCACATAACATAAAAATTTAATTTCAAATGTATTTAAGAGCCAAAAAAAGAACATGTGGAATCAATCTTAAACTAATAGATGCTGTATAGTCCCAGCAGGATGACAGAATATCTCTGTTACATATACTGCAGTCAGAGGCCAACCTTTAAATGTGTTTTTTTAAACCTTAATTTATCCTGGGAGGGCTGTGCTGAGAACATGTGTGCTGTTGCAATAACGCCCTGCTTCTCAGTCACATGCAGTCATACCCAAAAGCTGCTCAGTCCAAACAAACTCTTCTACTGTTGGCCCCCGTACAGCTCCATTGAAGGGTCTGCTGCCTTGCTCTAGAGCACTATAGACTAAGCAGGAGTGTGTAATAAATATTTCACAAACACATGCTGCCTTGGCCCAGTGGAATGGCAAGAGTATTTCTGTAATGTATGCTGCTATGTGGGGTCAATGCCAAAGTGCTTAAGAGAAAAGAAAGAGGGTGAGAGTGCTGTGCAAACCCACTGCAGAGGCCAAGCCAAAAAACAACTGGAATATTTGCTCTGGGCTGCCTGATTTAGTGTTCTGGCATTTTGGATTAAGATGGGCAGGTTAAAACACTTCCCAGGCATTTCCTGACGATCACATTGTAGGCGGATGAATGTTGGCTGCCAGACAAATCTATGCACAACCTGATAGCGATGACGACGTGAGGTCATGCTCTCTCTCCTCCCTCTCTTGTCTTTCTTCCACTGTGTAAGACGACTCCAAAGAAGACTCCCATCCACTTATTTTCTCTGAGTGACATTTAAACTGGATCACATGCAAATCATTTTCAGTGTACATGCCTGCATTAGTAGATAGGTGTGGTGGTTTAAATAGTGTCAGAGAAGTTGTGTGTTGCAGTAAAGTATAAAATGATCATTTACTCCTGGAACAGTTCCTGTATGTGAAAAAATAATTTGAAGCAACTCTTTTCATTAAAGGGATAGGTCTGTGTTTTTTGAAGTGGAATTGTATGGGGTATTATCCGTATCAGTGTGTTCCATGGAGTAGATGTCAGTCAGCACCCCTAGTTTGGAGAAGCAGGCTGGAGTCTGACATGGAACTGGGCAATGTATTGCTGTGGAGGGGTCAGCAACAAATCCACCAGACTCCATTCAGAAAAATAGTAATTTTAACTGGCTGAACACAGGAGCTGCTAGTCTACTGCCGCTTCAATCAGTTATTTAGTTTGTGTTATTGTTTGACTCTGGTTAATCTGACATAATCCTTTGATTTAATATACTTTTTATTGGCATTTAACATCACATACCATCTCTTACATTGATTTCAAAAGCTTTGTACAGCCTTTGTATGTGTCTAAAATGCCACATTTTTAGAATTTATAACAGAAACATAAAAGGAACAGTAAAAAATGTACAACACATGGGGAGTGATCACTTCTTTACCATGTCATTATAGGTGTGTAAAAACAAAGTCTGGCCTGTGGGGTGTTACATAGTCAACCCATCTTTCCCAGTGTGACATGAATAATTCCAAATTATAATTAGCATGCGCTGTGATCTTCTCTATTTTATAAATGTCAATTGTATTGTCCATCCATGTATTTAAGGTTGGGCTCTCCTGCGATAGCCATTTCCTGTTTACCTACTACCAGCAATATATTAAATAAATATTTGTCTCTTTTCGCCCATTCTTGAGGTTTGAGTCCAAAAAAAGAGTTTTATTCTCCAGGGGCAGTTGACATCTGAAAATATCTTGCACAGCATTATGTATCTTTTTCCACATTTTTTTAATAACAGGGCAGTCCCATAGAACATGATAATGATCAGCATTTAGGTTTCTACATTTTCTCCAGCAGGCTGGTGAGTTATTGTCATAGTGGGATTTCTGGGATGGCGCAATGAAGAACCTTATCAGACATTTCCAACTGAACTCCCTACAGGTTTGTGAACTGGTACATTTCCATTGATACCTCCATATTGTTGTCCATTCTTCATCAGATATGAGTGACATAATCCTTTTAAAAGCAAAAGTCACAAAATAACACAAACAAACTGATTGTGGAAGCGGTAGACCAACAGCTCCAGTGTTCAGCGATGTTATTGTTTTCTAAAATAAAGTCTAACTATGAAGAGAGCGATGTAATGGCTTCATTTTTCTGGTGGAAATCATTAGCTACGGTTACATGCACACCATTATTCCCCCTATTATTCTGAATATGACAATATTCTGAATTTAATGCAGGCCTTATAACTGGCATATTCTGTTTAAATATTCAGAATTAGGCGGTTTTCCAAATTTAGCCTTTTCCGATTAAGACAAGTATGACGTGAGTATTATTCTGTTTTCCGGAGCATTATTTGGGTGTGTATACAGAAGATTCTGAATATGTATCCTTACTGGGATTTTTTTTACTGCAATTTGCGACACACAACCTCTCGTCTATTTACAGTTAGCTATGTGTGTTGTCATGGATACTTTGAACACAAACCAACTCGCCAACAGTTTGCAAGGCTGTTTGTTACAGATGCATGCAAAATAAATCCCAAATTTCTGGACAGAAGGAGAAATACACCTACTTTTAAAGATTATGAAATACTTTGATATCAACAGGTTTTTGGATATGCACTACTACTACAACATCATCCTTTTCAAGAAGGAAGGAAAGAGAGAGTCCAACAAAGTTACCACTAGTAGGAAACTGTTAATAAAAATAATCCTATTTTGATGCAAAGAAGCAAAATGACAAGCAGCTCCAGCAGTTCTCCTTCTCCATATTTTGACGTGATAAATGATATGTTAGGGCAAGTTAATCAGAGGATGCATGGTTGCATGTAAACCGGAGTGTTAGTGGAATATTCCTTTTCTTTAGACATGCAAACAGGCTTAGTAAGAGTATTGTCATTTTTGGAATAAGGGCAAACATAATCACTATCTGACATTATAGTGAAAATACTCTAAATATAGTGTACCCTTGGGGGGGTGACAAATCTACATTTTGTTGCTGACCTGTCCACAGAAGAATTGCTCAGTATACATGTCAGACTCCTGCCTCTACAAACTGGTGGTGTGCCAACTTACATTTACTGTTTGTAATATACTGTCTATGGATAAGTACAATACAAGCCCACTTAAAAAAAAACAGAGCTATCCCTTTAAGTTGCCAAAACCTCCTATATGATATGTGGAATGACATGTTTTATGTCAATAATATTTTTTATTTTCAAGGTCTTAAGTGCTTTTTTTGTTTCTATCTTTTACTGCTTCAGTGGGATGCCAGTCAACTTTCCCTTCCAGCCATAACTAAACTGACAGGGACATCGACAAATGACTGCCCCCTTGTGGGTCTGTTGATGGGCAAATGAATGCTGCAACACAAATGCTTTCTTTACTTCTTCTACAAATGATTGACATGGCAAAGTTATCTGAATAACAATGATTTCAACCTTTTTTTCTTTTTTTTACAGAGCAGAATGAGATCAAGCAGCTTTTATTGTATACCCAGAATTGTTACCTGAGACCTGTCAGCGCACATCCTCTCATAATCCTTTCACACATTTATTTATCTTGTTTGAGTCAACTGTCATCATGGATGGGAAAATCCTCTTTGCTATCATAAAGATAATCTGAAATAAGCAATAGAATAACTAGCATTATTCTCACTTTAAAATCCTGATAATGCAGAAGTCTTATCTGTCGCTAGATAGAATGAATTGCACTGTATGTATGAGGACAATAAGCTCACATTTTGCTTTTATTGGGGGAAGATAAGCACAAAGCTATGATGAGGTGATAGCATGCAGCCTAATGTGGCTCTTTTGCAGGGCGAGGGTGAGCGAACACACTGAGGCTTTATAGTATCACTGCACCCTCTGATTTTATGTGAAAGCTGCTGAATAGAGTTTACAGTATATTACTGTATGTAAACACTTGAGCACGGGTGGCGACAGTTGACTACTTTAGCACTTGTCAACACCTTTTTGTTTCTAGTTTTATTGTGTATGAGCTTCCCTTGGCAGGCATAATAGCCCTGGAATGCTGACTTGGGATTCTCTTTGCCAGACCTTTCTTCTCCTGTTAAATAGTTTGGGGTCCAGGTCTGAATTAAAATGCAGTTTCAGTTCTTTTTGTAAGAGCAACACCAGCGCTGTCAGAGTGATAGAAAAAGCTCATATGATTAAATGAATTATTTGTAAAATTTTGAAATTTTCATTTTGGGGTATTTATTAGAGGACAGTGTAGGATTTAGTGACATGGCCAACACATTTTCATCCTAAATTGCCACATACCGTCACTTTGTCAGTGGACTTTCGCATCTACATATTATGCTCCAGGTATCCTCCTGGGTCTGCTGTTGAAATTCTGGCATGATGCAACTACCGCTGGGATGTCAACAAAATATATAGTTAGGATTGGGCAACAAAAGGACGTGGTTATGTTTCGACCTCAAAAACACATGACAATCAATGCACATGGTTAGGATTAGGCTACAAAGGCATGGCTGGTTAGGTTTAGGCAACGGAAACAGGTGGTTTAACTCTATATTCACACAGGAAGCAAACACTGGGTTTCTGGGTGAAAGTCTAGAGTTGGTTGAACCCATCCACCTCACCTCCTGCTAGCCCCTTATGGACCTTCCAGCTCCTTATATTACCGGTATCACATTGTTGCGCCAGTTCCCATCTGACCAACCGGCGGCATTTGACAATTTTAGAATGAAGGGTTGGAACAGCCCTATCTAGAGCCGGTGTTTTGTTTGTCAACTCTGGGCCACTGTAGAAACACTGCGGTGCAACATGGTGGACTCTGTGGAATAGGACCCGCTCCTTATGTAGATATGGCAAGAAAGAGCTCATTCTAAGGTAACAAAAACACCATGATTCTCATTTTCAGGTGATTATAAACTAAAAGAAACATACTTATAATGTATTCTATATCTGCCAATATATCCCCCTTAATCCTACACTCTGGAGCCTTAAAGCTAAAAAAAACCTCAAGATCAAGACAAGGCCCAATGGTTTGTGGATACATATTTGTACATACTGTGGACTCGATGATCTGATGATCTCAGTTTCTAAAAGACACATAAAATAAAACTAGAGTCTGAAAATCTCAAGTATACAGGACCAGGACCAACTGCAAGTGTTTGGTGCAAAATCAGGATTCTTTTTGCATCTTCAGCATGCCCTTTGCTGTTGGAGGAAATCCTTAACCAAATAATAAATATACATACAAAGGAATCAATGACAGGAACGACTTATTATTCTTGTCATGGTGCACTTCTCGGGTCTTTATCAAGCTGCAACCTCCCACCCCTATTTTCCAATACCGTACCTCTCACCCCTTTCAGCCCCAAGCGGCTGGATTCTCCTCCTCTTGCCAGATAAGCAGACTGCCCTTTCTTCACTGGGGAAATGCGAGAATAAGAATGCAGGATTTGTCCTCTGGGTTAGAAAAAAACAACAAAAAACAGGACCCTGGCTCCTTGTCCTGCAGCTGAAAATGTCATCCTGGCCCAGCAATAAATCACATGGGGTTGTGATGTGTTTACTTATTACAGTGAGGTGCATCGCTGTCATCCACACTCTCATTTACTCCCCTGGCCCTCTGCACACCCCCCAAACACACTTCCATTCCTGCTTTATCACCCTTCCCTCTTTCTACCTCACCTTCCTGTTCCTTGTGTCTCTCGTTCATTGCAAACGATACGCATGTATCAATCCACACATACATGCAGTTCCAAGCTTTTATTTAAAATCACACACAGCACAATATTCTGTCTGAAAAACTCTAATCTAGCAAAGACTCTCAAACACCAGACACTAACACTGAAAGCCTGTACCTACAATACCCCACTGAGACTTTGCTGCCATTAAGAATGGTGTAGTCGCTGTGTAAATGTCTTAACAAATTGACACCAGACACCAAAACCAATTCACTGTAGAGAGAGAGAATCAGGCAGGCTCTCTTTAAGTGGAGATAGAAGCCTTTTTCAGACGAACACAAAACCAAATTGGTAGTAATAAGCACAAAGCCACATTTCCAAAAGAGTAAAATCTATTGAAACATCACTTTGTTTCATCGATCAATGTTAGTTAGAGATGATGTCATTGAATATCAAAAAGACTCACATATCATCAGTGGAAAACACAGTTTCCTCAGTGTCTTATTAGTCTCCTCGCACTGGTTATCCCACACTGCATAATGTGAAATAATATCTCTCATGTTGAGCTGTCTTTTCACAAGGAATCTTCCCTCCTCTTGCATCACTGAAGGTGCTCAGTGGTCAATACCGAGAGAAGCTTGTTTGCTCTGAGTGTCTCTTGCTTTGTGAATAGAGCACCAGTGGTGTTTCGCAAACTCTCTCCCAGGGTAGGAAAAGACAAAAACTGCATTGTTCATGTAATTTCTGTTTACTCTGAAGAGGTTCCCAGGGGTTAGAGCAGGGCAGCGAAAGGAAGCGCGACATGAAAGTGGCAGGAGTTTGATAAGAGCAACAGCAGGCAATTACAGTTCAGCAGCTCACCAGAGAATTGGAGGCTGTAACCTGTTGTTGGGAACGAGCCATCGCTAAATCTGTGGCGACGGACAATGCTGCCTGATCGGTGATTTGCTGTTCTTTTGCTTTTACGTTCAAATTTTCACAACACAAAATACAGGTATGCTTTTATCCAGTGTCTCCAGTAGCAACCCCAGCACTAAAGTGTAGCCGGGAGACACTTTGTGTTCTATCAGCATTCCTAGCTTGCTACTATATGTGCAATTTATTTCATCAGAATACTCACAGATAAATCTGGAAGCCCAATCAGCACACTTTTTCCTGTTTTACGGCAACAGTGGATCATTTAATGTAATTAAATCTTCCACACTTTGCTTACAGAGGGATTTCTGTGCAAGTGCTAGTAAATATTTGTGTGCCTGTGTTTATGTATAAGCACTACCTTCCCTTCATGTTAAGTTACTACAGCCCTTGTGCCCTTCCTTCAGCTCATTTAAACTTGGATAAGTCCTGGCTTTCGTTGCTAAAAGATGCTACAGTTGAGTTCTGCGGGGATGACATTTAAGTTTACATAACCTTGGTTACTTCATTGAAAAGCCAATTGGATGTTTCCAGGGTTTTTTAAATTATTGCAAAAAAAAAAAAAATTAAAATTAAATTATATTTATTATTTTTATAACAAGCCTAGAATCCAGCATCTCAACTATTTTGGCCATTTTCATCAGTTGCCACAATTCCATTGCAAAAAAAAAACAAATGAACACCTGCACTGAAATCACACATTTCAGGCTGCAACAATCCCCAAAATAGTCTGCAAAATCCTGGAGAGACTGTAGTATATATATATATATATATATATATATATATATATATATATATATATATATATATGTATATATATATAATATCTTGTACATGTTAAATACGCACATGAACACCCACCCTTTAAAAAAAAACAGCTCATCAATTGAATGTATCTTTATCAAATTTCCACATAAAACTTATGGATTCATATAGCTGTAACTTATTATGTTTGCTGAACGCAATTAGGCCATTTATACTGGAATAATAACAATCACACTGAACCAATGTAATTTTCCTGAAAGTCAAACTTAGCTTCATTACATAGGCCTATTGTAATTTTTTCAAAGGAAAAGTGACTTGAAAGACAGGCCCCTCTTTTTGATTCTCTACAATATGTCCAGAAAAGGTCAGCTATAAAACCTAAATACACTTAAACTTCGGTCTTTGTAGGATTCTCAGCCACCTTGTGTTGCAACATTTTAAAAACCTTTATCAGACAGTGTCGGGAGGATCTGCTTAACCATATAACAGAACAGGTCGATGAACCATATCTGACAGTGAGCTGGTTATTGAACCTCAACTGCTGTTTAACTTTGATTTAACGTAGACACAAATTCTGAGTCTGTTCAACAAGGAAAGTGACACAAGTATGTGCATCAGCATTTAGTTTTAGCTCAGAGACGGTCCTATTCTATGAGGGTGAAGACCTCATGAAGCAGCTGGTGGCTCCTGAGTACATGAGCAGCGACAGACCTGTGTGACTCCATGCGGTCAACATCTCAGGTCCATACACTCTGGAGTGTGAGGTGACAGTTAAGGGTGCAGGAGAAAATAAGGGGGGAAATGTTCTGCTCTCTCTTTAATTACTGAAACTGTTTCCTTTAGGGAGTTTTGTTGTGTCTGATAAGCAAAAAACAAAATTAGGTAATGGTTGTGCACAAAGCTGTTAGAAATTACTGTAAAGCAAAACACCAGTTTAAAGTGTGATTTATGTGTTTCGGGGCATTGCAGTATGGTCTGAATTACATTCCCTTGATGATAAAGAGGAAGAAAACTAAAACGATAACTATTTGGGTGCTGCTCATTTACTGGTTTTGTTGACAGCGGTAAATGCGGCAGTGTAGGAATTAATATACTGCAATCATTTAGGTCATTTACTTATAAATCCTGAAGACAATATATATTCTGTTTGCAGGAGGTTTATTTTAAGCAGGTTGTACAGAATGAGTGGACTCATGAAATAATAGGATGCTTAACTCAGTGAGGCGCAGAAATTTCAATATGTGCAATTAAAGCAAGGCAACACTCATTTTTCAATCCAGTCATGCCTATCAAATTCATCATGCCTTTTTCTATTCTGTGTATATTTCATAATTCAAGCCTTTTCACACATATACAAAACAGATGGGTCAGCAGTTTCTATTTGTGTACCTTTCCTGCCTTATGCTCGGTGTTTTCAGATTATGATGTAGTGCTGCCAGCAGATGAGAGATTGGAGAAGCGGAGCGGGGACCTTAGCGCTGCTCGATGGTTACATTGTGTGTGTCAGCAAGATACCACAAACGCCCAGCACACACAAACCTGTCTTTTAGACGATGCCTTGTCAAGAGGAAGGTCAGATGAATGTGGAAGGTAGACAAATTACACATCACCACTGACAAAGGAGCAGCAGAGCAGGCGAGCAGCACTGCATTTCCCAGAGCCTGGATTTGTCTCACATGACTAATGATACCGGCCATGGTGGATCATACATGTCATCAGTGTTCAAAAGCCTCAAATCCAGTCCCTGAAAGGACTGTTAGTTTCCCCCGGCCCCTGGCTCTCTCCCCTGGGTGGTCATTAAAGCCGGTTAAAATCCCTCCGCCAATCTACCAGTAGATGGCGTGGGCGATCTGACTGTTCTGCCAGAGGTAGTGGCTAAAGATGGAGGCTCTCTGCCGTCTCAGACTGTCTTCATAATGATATTGCTGAGTTACATAAGAGTGCAGTATCTCTCAGCAGGCTCTCCATAAGAAATTATGCGTTAGCTCTCAACCCAAACTCCCTGCTTTTATTTCTTTTTGTTACTGCGCAGAGCTGTAGCACAGAGCCACCAAAATGTATTTTTCCCTCCCCTCCCGAGTGATAGAGAAATCCTGCTTTGATCACTGACCTAATTAATGAAGCAATTGATGAATGTAAATACCAGATTAGTTATGCAAATGATTACACCACTGAGAAAAAAAAAAGAAAAAAAAAGAAAAAAAATGCATTGCCCCTGTTAGGAAGTTCTGAGGGTGCAGAAATTATGAATGCATGAGACAAGATTGTGTTCATGATAAATTTTAAAAAAATACAGATAAACAAAAATAAAGCTGTGGATTAGAGAGTGTGGCAGAGGGGTGTTAGGGTAAGAGTGATCTGAATGAAGATGCAGGATAAAGGGCTTTGCCCTTGCTCTCCCCTCCTTTTTCTAGCTGTGTAATGAATCCTTTTTATTAAAGCAATCTCTGGCATATTCAGCCCTGTATTAGGCAAAAGAGTTTGTGCTGGAGATCGGTACTCATGATATCACTTTTGCTGACATGTGAGTCCACACAGGCGCAAGGATTACTGCACACACTATACAGTAGCCCACATTATGTAGTGTATGCATGGAGGTGAAATTGAATTCAAAACAACAGTGTGATCTACTGTAAATGAGACAGCACAGAGCACAGGAGATATGATGCAGTCAAAGTATATGTTAAATATATGGAGAATAACCTGAGGTTATCTGTCATATTTGGTTTGTGCAGACATATGCATGTAAATTGTACATGTTCTTGCGTGTGTCAGTATTAGTGCGGCGATATACAGGGTTCAAAACACACAAGGGAAAAGAGTCTACAGCCATGCTACGGACTCTTTGTTCAGCTGTGTTGTGTGTGTTCAGGGGTGGAGCCAGGGGTGGCTTTTGGGGCTAAAGCCCAAAATGTTTTCTTTTAGGTTTTTAAATTCCTCCATTTTTTTGTAATTTCCACTCAGTCTTTCTGACTGGACCAGCAAATCAGTGGAGCAAATATTTGATTACTGGAGAAATATAAGTAGCAAACTAACTAGGAATATATGAAAGCTTTCCATTACCACTGCCATACAGAAAGTGGTTCAGCTGGTAAACAAATGTTTGAGGTTTGAGAATCTGCAGTCGTAACACCTACAGTAGGCTGGTAGCACTGACCTGGTGAGACAACTAGCCTAATATGGTTCCCTGGTGAGTAAGCTAACGTTCGCTGTGGTTGGCTCAGGAGTTAATATAATTCAGTAGATGATCCCTGGTTGGCCTAACATTCAAGTCAGATGATTGAAAACTGCGTTTACTTGGCATTGTTGGGTATCCTTGATTTGCAACTAGAGCAGCCCAGTTTATATGGCATGGACACAAATGTAGCAGATTGAAGTGTGGATACTACTTTAACAAAAATAGGTTTCAAGATTGGTGATGCTATTAATGACAAATTCCAATACTCTACCTATGTTATATAACTTAAAAATAGTAATGTCATTTTTGCCACTTTTCAGGTAGTAAGAGTAAAATTGGTCATCTTCAACATATGCTGTGCTATGTATTCAGAACGATGAAGACTTTTGGAGAACAATTAGATACAAAATAGGATTTGGGCTCTACAGGATGATCTTTTCCTTGGTTACCATCTGACCCAAATTATGTAGGATTTTCTGGCATTCTCAAATTGCTTGAAAAACAGTCCATTTTCTACTTAGTACTTGTATTTAATGTATTGGCTGTAAACCAAATTACTGCATATATTTTGGCCTGACAATACAACACTTAAACTCACACAGAAAGCAGCTGCCAGAGTTCTTAGTAAAAGGTACAAAAAAAACATCATCACATTGATCCAGTTCTTAAATCACTTATTTGGCTTCCCATTCAACAGAGAATACAATTTAAAATCATCATATTGATCTTAAAGGCACTACATGGCTCAGCTCCACAGCATATTTCCTGTTTTCTTCCTGTTTTCTCAGGCCTATGATTAATGCTAGAGTGGAGTGTTTATGTCTACGCATGTGTGTTTGCATGCATGAGCATGAACCTTGTTTGCCTGAGTAATCTGTCTGTTTTCTCAGATGAACAGTAGTGCAAGTGTGTGTTTTGGTATTACGGGTATATTTTTGTACATGTTATTTTCATTTCATGTGATTGCATGGCACTTGCTTGATGTTCTTTTAGGACCATTTCTTCTTTTTTTGATGTAAAGCACATTGGGTTTCTTTGTAATGAAATGTGTTCTATGAATAAAGTTGCCTTGTTATGCCTTACAAATCAGGGGATCACAACAGTTCAGGATTCATACTGAGGGGAACATGCAAGTGTGTACTACATTTAATTGCAATCTGTCTAATAGTTGTTGAGCTATTTCACTTTGAACAAAAGAATTGCCCTGCTGGTGGCACCAGAAAAAAGTAGTCCAACAAATACTGTATGTTAAATTTTTGGGACTGACAATACAACAACTACACAATTGGCTCAGTGGGTGGAGGACTTTTTTTTATGTGTACCATGGAATGCAACACAATAAATTCCTTTGAGGAAAGTGTGTTTGCAGGTGTTGTGTGCTCTGTTAACCCCATATTTAAAGAATAAATATGGGGTTAACAGAGCACCCCCCCACCTCTATAACTGCAGGCTTTTCATCCTGTCTTCAAGTGTAGCCTTCGGAACAGCTATAAACATTTTTGCTTTCAGATAAGGTTGAAGGCCTTATCGTACAAACTTTCTTTTCAGTGCACTGACACATTTAGGCCAACCAGATAAACTCGTCCTGAGTATAGTATATTGACCCTCATACCCCCAAGCTGTCAGGATCAGGCTGTAGACATATCAACACTACTTGAAAGAATGAAACCAGGGTGTTATTGTGGAAGACATCTTGTTGAATAAGATTTTGTGATATTTGCTCTAAAGTTGTCATTGTTAAGTGAATCTGGGCTTTGAAAGCTGGTTTCATGGATGGTGGATCTGATATCTACCATTCTTCCATCCAGAAGATGTTTGATTGTTTTGGATGGATTCAATGTATTATGTATTGGAATAAATCTGGGGCTTCAGGACTTTTGGGTGTTTTGGGTTGTTTTGTTTTGGTTTTTGTCACAAAACTGAATCAAGTATGAATGTTTTTAATGGGCACCAATGCAAACAGATTTACGGTTTATTTTTAGAGACTGTAGACATTCAGTCTGTGATTGGGAGCGATGCGTTCATCCAGCACAGCAAATCATGGTTCATTGTTTTGAGCAGTGGGGTTAAGGTTGAACCAGTCTTGCTTCAAAATGTTATAAATAGCTAAATATGCTATGTTGCCAGTACAGAGAGAGATAGGTGGTGTTTGGGCTGCTGCAGCCCATCCACTCAGACAGAGTGGAAGGATTTATTCCAGACGATGGGGTAATTTGTGATTTGTGAGAACGCTTCACTAAGCCGGATGGTCTCTTGTTTCAGATTTTTACAGCTACGTCATGATATGCCCAAGAAAGTCAAATCATGGAGCAAACCGAAAACGGATGGCAGCAAATGTGTGACTGGAGGGGTTGCTGGGTCAAAAATCTGCACCAGCACTAAAATCTTGGCT
Organism: Plectropomus leopardus; assembly: GCF_008729295.1. Classification (NCBI taxonomy): domain Eukaryota; kingdom Metazoa; phylum Chordata; class Actinopteri; order Perciformes; family Serranidae; genus Plectropomus; species Plectropomus leopardus. The sequence goes on from NC_056463.1 coordinate 28,367,028, forward strand.
TTGAAAGTGAATGAATAATCCCTTCTTCCTAACCCCAACAGCTTAAGTGGAGCTATTTAGAGACCTGCAGTCAAAGACTGTGGTCTTAGTGGGCAGCTCTAACGCATGAATGAGCAGTGAGCGTAAAGTAGGGCATTTCTGCGGAAACGAACACATACACAAAAAAAATTCTCTGAACAAATGAGAGTTAAATCTCAACTTTAAGTATTGGGGAAAATGTGAGGTAAATATGTATTTCATCTCCCCTTCAACTTGTTAAAATCTAAAGCAATTGTTCACTAAAGGAAGTTTTTAAATAAGACAGAAAAGAAGCTCCATGGGCCATGATATGAGTAGAAATAACTATTAAAAAACAACAAAATATAACCTTGAGCTTTCTAAAATTAACTGAATTTTTCCGGCTGTCTGTGCCATCTACTAATAAGGATCAGAGGCCCTCCATATGCTCCTCATGTCCCTTTCTACACTGGAGACTCCAGGGATTAAGGGGCTTGTGCTGCAAATGAAGCCAAACTGGCCTCGGCTTTACCAGAGCATATAGACAGAGAGATCGAGAGAGCATGAGAGAGGCAGAATGATGCTCGTTCTTACCACTGTACTTTCACTTCTTGTTTGAACGCACACAGACTTATGGCCGCCTGATTGCCTCCTTCACCAAATGCACAACGATTTCCAGTGACTGTATGTAAGACATGTACACCACAGTATTCAGACAGCGTTACCTCCAGGATAAAAAGTGATGGCTTCTTCATGTGTTGGGGTTGTTTATTAAGTAGTATATAATCCTTCCAACCTCTGTATAAGCATGTTCATCTTAAACCTTTTAGTAAAGATCTCCTCACTCCCCCTACGATGGTGTGCAGAGTTTTCAGGGTTATCAAGGTAGTACAGAAACTGTTGTGCCTGTAGGTGTAGCCATTAATACCATTATCTGGGCAGATTTGCATGGGTAAGTGTGGTAGCTTTCTTGTGTAGCTGAGGAGCTGTGCAGGAGGATCTGACCTGAGGCCAAAAAACTGAGACACCCGCCTGCTAAGACAGGGCCCAAAGGCGTCCTCTCCTTATTTGCCCTATTCTGTGATCCTCAAGAGGCAGCTATCATCTTGTGCGACCAGGGAGCCAGAGAGAAGAAAGTAAATATTTAGTGTTACCATTTTGATAATTGATGCCATGCTGTCAATGAGTATGTCTGTTTCTGTCTGAGTAAAAATGAGTAAAAATGATGTTTTAAATCACACATTCTATCCTTTTTGCATCAAAATGTTTAACAAACAATGGATTAGATGACTGTGTAATGTGAAAGGGGTTCCTTGTTGTGACAAAAGTTATCTGAGGCTTATAAGATGTTGCTTTGTGCCTTTTTTTTTATGTTACCATGGAAACAGTGCCGTTGAAATTGATGTTTAAAAATCAAGTTTTATTAACAAGCTTTGCTGATTTTTTCCCAATGCAGTTAAGTTTTGCTTAATTTTCATGGACACTTTACTTGGATTGACGTCTGACAATATAATAAGTCTACTGAAAACTATCTTACTGACACCGTGGTCTACCTTATTTGGTCACGTAATCCTGGACTTGCAGATCGTTGCATCTCCCTCTACACTCTCCCATTTGCCATATAGACAGAGTGCAACATGTCATATGCCCAAAACCACAGGGAAATCTCTTGGCCCCACGGTATGCAAACAAGGGATGACGTTTTTCTGTAGGCCAACCCCATAGCCAAAATTGCTCTGGTTACTTCGTCAAAAAGCCCATGGGATTTTTTCATTGGATTTTGGGTTATGGCAGAAAATAAGCTCTGCGGTAAACAAACATTTATGATACTGAATTGTTTTGTTCAGCAAGATGATCTCCACAAAGGACCACCACTTTCAGGATTTTTGAAGCCAAAATGTAATCAAATGAAGTGCAAAGCTATTGCCAGGCTAAAACGAACTACACTATGGTCACGTTGCCACCACTACAAAGCTGTAAATTCCTGTTCAGTGCGGTTCAGCATGATGATGCTGTGTAGTCTCATTTAGCCAACTGTTAGCAACCATCTTTTTGAGGACACATAAAAGCTTCAAATTTCAGAGTAGGGTATTAACGTGTTTTATGTCTTAGAACAAAACCCGAAAGTCTCTTAAGCAGACATTATTTCAGGCAACTAACCAAAAACCTGTTCAAAACACCAACTGACTTTGAGACAAGGGAACTGGAGGTGCTAAAATACTGCCATCTCTGGGGTTTGGGACTCATCACAGGGGCAGGGCAGGGGGGTTCTCTACAACAGAATTATAAGCCAGGGGCAGAGCCATACATAAACATTTTGGACTCAGCCAAATCCTGAGTGGGGCCTGTGGCACGCACCCCCAGGGAGATTTTTTTCTCATTTGTAACAATGATATGCAAACATTTGAGATAGAAACATATCTAAAGACTGTACATCATTTGAGAAAAACATGATGGTTGCCAAGGAAAAAGTCATCCTGAAGAGCCAACAGCCATCTTTTGCATGTAATTGTTCTTCAACTGTCTTTATCATTTAAAAATCACAGCACAACCAATTTGAGGATGACTAATTTTGACTTCTGCCACCAAAAAAGAGGATAAATTATCTGATGTTACTATTTTTAGGTTTCATATCATAAGTAGGGTAGAAATTTGGCGTAAACAGCATCGCTAATCTTGAAACCTATTTTTGTTTTACTATGCTGGAGTTGAATTCAAAGAATGAAAGTTTAGCTGACAAATCTGCTACATTTGATTCCTTTCCATAAAAATCTGGGCTGCTCTACTTGCACATCAAGGACCCCTCACAATACCAAGTAAATGTGGTCTTCAGTACTCAGAGTTAAATATTTAGGCACATTAGGAACATTTACAAAAAGCTGAGGGTATTCTGAAAACCTAAAATATTTGGAGCTTTTGAGAAAAATTTTGCGCTGGATATCCAGAAGTGGACTGTCGCCCCGCCCACCCAACCCTCCACACTCTGCCTCTGTTAAAACGTGATAATACATGTGCGTCAACGTGGTGTTTACAGCTTGATGTACCTTCTGTAAGTGGCCAGCAAATAATAAGTGGAGGTTTAATGATTTTAAACAGAAAAGGATCTGTCGCTTTTAAACTAGGGTTCAATTAATTTCTCAGTGTAGCAATCAACTTTGTGACAAAAATCCGTCTCAAATCTTAACAGCATGCAAACTATTTTATATTATGTGATAAATAATTTGTTAGTTAAGAAGGACAGAGATGTGGGAATGCTAAGGAGCCTAGGGAAGGCCTGTGCACCTCGCAGACGGTCACCAGAAAGATAGAGAAAAGTTCAAGCAGCGCACACATAAAGTAATAAAAACTAGGTGTTGGACCAAACAAAAATAGATATGAAAGAATGAATAAAGTCCGCACACTAGTGCATGCTCCCATGAAAATGCATTTGATTACCTTTCACACATGTGATATTTGGATGTGTGAACTTTATTTATTCTTTCACCAGAAACACAGATCATACTATGATCATGTTTGCGATTTTATGTAAATCTAAATTCCACACTATTCAGCGCAAACATCCTGATTTTTAATGGGATAAGTGTGCATCTGTATATATATTTAGACTTAAATCGTTTAACAGACGAAAACTCGCAAATCCTATCATAAACATGATTTTCCCCTTTGCAACACATTAAGCTTAGTACAGTGAATTATTAACACCATGCAAGTTAAATTTTGAAGAATGGACTCAGACCTAGCTTCCAGTAATCCACTGGATTTACTCAGCTCTCCATGAATAACTGTTGTCTTTTTTGGATACGGTAGAATTTCCTGTACACCTTCCTTTAACTTCTCCAGGGTCCTGATCCTTTAATGAATAAAAACAATCAAAGCAACAACACCAATGTGCTTCACTCAGCCATTCCAAAGTCAACAGGGGCTCATGACTTTAACTAACTCCATCAAGAAGGGCTGTGACTTAATTAAACCTTGCAAACAATGTCACGGACCACGGGGGCTGGCACTGCTGCCTTGTCGGAGCTCAAAATGTGAGGGAAATGCCATTACCTCAAGTTACTTTAAATTTTTTCCTCAGAGGAACTCACATTGCTTCTGGCTATGATCCTTGAGCAGACAATCGTCACTATTTATTGGCCACTTACAGGTACTTGGTATTCATTTAGTATCCTAAGCTTTTGAAAATGTAATGCAAGAGAAATCAGACTAATTCAAAAGTACTTCCCTTATGTATCGTAGCAGCAGCATAACAATGTATAATTTATTGACTGCATACTTTATCATTCCAACTTTTTAAGTCAAACAATAAAGTTTGGCAGCACAAGTTGGATTAAACCTGTTGACTGCTGGCTTCACCACCTCAGAACTCAGCTATATGGTTATAGGCCATTATCAACTGATCATTAGAACCAGTTCAGCAACGTGGAAAATGGGATGTTCAGCGTTTGTAGTTACAGGTTTGTGAAGCAGATTGCATTAGCGCTCGGCGAGAAGTAACAAAACTCAGAGGTTGCTTAATTAAAAGAAGCCAGCATCTGTTCAGTGAGCGATTAAATATGAGAGGCATTAACATGTGGTATTTAAACTGAATTTTGGCACTATGGTTTCTTTAACAGATGATTTAGCAAACAGCTGTTGGTTTTTGTGAAATGAGCAAGAGTCTCCATCATTCTGCCAAGCCACTTTGTTAAGATGCTGTTTTCTTCGCCTCAGGTGCTTGCAGCCCATAAGTCTTGCTTGGCAGTGATGGGTAGTTAAGGAGTTGCTTCTCGGGTCAGGTTGGCCGACCTGAGAAGCAATTGTCAGCCTCTGGACTGCAACATAATTTTATAATCCGTCAACATCTCACAGTGATGTGCACTGCAAATATTAAACTGTTTGCCAAGTTTCAACACATACACACACACACACACACACACACACACACACACATAGATTAAGCAGCCCACATACACTAGACAGCACCCACAAAAAAGTAAAGTTGAGTAAAAATTTTCAAAGAGAAATCATTTTGTTTGAGCAACTCAATTACTGAAAGACTGGAGTTTTTTAAAGAGTGGGATGCCAATCAATGCCACTTGACTGATCATCCTTTTTCCAGATACAGTAGCCAAACAACTCTTGGCACCAGAAAAGACAGTAAATCATTGTAAACCTATTCAAGTAACATATATTAGACCTAAAGTGAGACACAGCGGTGGGTGAAATATCCAGAAGTTCAGAAACAATGTGTGTTTGGATCACAAGGTAGAAAAAACGACAAAATCAAACCTAATTTTAGATGGATGAGTGTTTGAACTTGTTAAAAAGAGCCGTCACAGTTTTTCAAGCAGGTCATTTAAGACATGCTTTATTAATCAGTGAGGGGAAAAATAATCATAAATGTTTTCTTTAACACATTACACAAATCTGGAAGACACACACCTTTGCACAGTCATGTAGTGGTAGTTGTAGTGCTCGTGTACTACTAGCACCCCCTTTTCACCAAATTATTAAAATGGTCCTGTTCAGTATTCTTGGAGCCTCAGTGCTATCTAGAGCACCAGCCTGCATTTCCAAAGTTTTGAGTGGAATCATTGTAGTCAAGGATGTGTGACGAGCAGAAGGTGTTGCACGATGCACAACAGAAATGAGGAGTAGAAGCAAAATCGCAGCTAACACTGATTACCTGCGGACCAACTGTTAACGTGACTCTTTTTTTATAACCACTTCTCACTTGACGTCTCCATTGTTGCCTTCTCCATCCCCTCTTTCCAACCTGTATAATCTCACATAGCCCCTCATGTCATCATGGCTCACACTTCAGGTCAACAAAAACCTGATTTTTTTTTTTTTGTTTCAGCTGGTAAAGAACTTTTTGAGTTCTGAACCACTGTATTCTTAAACGAAATGCTTTGAGTGGTTCAAAATTAGGCACAGGAACCAGAACAGAATGGGCTCCATGTTGTTGGAAAATGGGTAAAGGTAGATGGGTAGGGTACCGCGGACGAAGTGTGTATACTCCTCTATATATTTCAATGACTATTTGACTGATAGGTGGGTATAGGTGGGAGGGCTAGAAAAAGAGGTGGGTATACCCGTATACGCTCTATAACACACTGCCTATTTACATGCATTAACCTCCGTCATTGGTCCATACAGGGACTTTAACCAGCTACCGTCTGGCTCCCAAGCCAAGTCCCTACAGACTGAACTACTGCCGCCACAGCTGTCATTAACAGTCTATGTTTCAAAGACTGATAAATGTATGTAAATCACATTTGCCTACTTTTATCCTCAACTAGACCCCAGGGTGTGAGCCTTTGGAGCGGAGCAACTCATCCTTTCCTGATGTACCTTGATTAACTGATGACCACAGAAAAGGACAGTCACCACAGAGCCTGCTGCTGGCTATGCTCCAAAATGCCACAGAGAACAGAGGAGGGAATGAATAGGTGGGATGCTGTGACAGATGGAGACTGGGGGTCAGGAGCAGGACAGCAGTGGTGTGCTTCACTGAATTTCACAGATATCGATTCATATAACGATTCATATGGGCACACATGGAGAAAGCAAATGCTGTGGGCATGACAAGGATGGAAAAGGGTACACTTAAAAGCTTTATTTTATTTTGTGAAAATGTTTAAAGGAACAGTATACCCAAAATTACAGCTTTGACTGGTAGCAATGATTAGATGAGATTTCTCTGCTACAACAGTAGCGTCCTGTGACCTTCAGGCAAAATAGTCAAGGTTTGTCAAGCCCAATATTTATGATAATGACCCACAGCAAACTGGTGTTTGATTCTTGCTTTATACTCTTCTCATAATCTCATATATCTGAGTGTCAATACAACTCTTAACATACTTTCCATCAAGTCAAAAATAAGTCAACAAAAACCAATTAAAAATGTCCTTTAACAAAAGAGTTCTTTTAAAATGTATTACATAGCTCCATGTTGCTGTGTGTGTATGTAACACAGGAACATTAGTATACATTTGGAGTGTTGTTTCTGTCACCTTGATGATTCTAAGTCCAATCAACATTAACACTCCTTTTAGCTTTGTTTTTGGTCTGCATCATCTCCTGAGAAAAAGATCTGGCACTTTTCATATTAAGTTTCCTTCAGCAATTAGTTGCTTACTTTGTTTGTCTGCAGTTAATGTACAGTCGTTTTTTTAAATTTTATTTAGAATTTTGTTACTATAATCTACTGCTGTTGGAAATACAGTTAATGTAAAAATGAGACTGAGCCATGCACTAAATGTGTGAGCAACACAACCAAAACAATGAGCTGAAAGCTCTGCTGAGTTACAAAGTTTGCTAATAATTAGCTGTGGATTTGGCGCTACATGAAAGCTCTTTTACATTACACATTTATAATTCATTCTTTCTTTCATGAATGTAAAAAAAAAAAGAGCAGCTTTAAAAGTTTTGTTAAAATTAGAATTTCAAAGCCTACTGTAACGTCTAATCGGGCACAGCAGTTTAAACAACAAAAAACTTTAAAAACTTCAAAGAACTAATTTATTTCAAACTAAAAATTGAAAGGCATTTGTCTTTATTATTAACCACAATAGTCCCAATCATAAGCTGATGTCACTGGCCATGTCAAGGACAATAAATGTCGAGTATAAGGCAAAAGACCAGTGCGTGCGTAGAGCATCCACCTGTGCTGAAGCACCTCTCAGTGAGAGCCTGCCGCTCGCTGCTGTTGCATCCAGACTCCTGCTTTGAATGATTCTTATTAATTGTCTCTGCCAGCCCAGCTTATCCTGCTCACCATGCAGATGCAAGCTGACAATGTATAGTCTTGTCACCTGCATCTTGCCGGGGACTGAGCTGTCTGTTGGTTATGCAAGATTGCCCTCAACTGCCTCAACAATGCACTAGTCCTGATTACTTTAAAACACTCCATAGATATACTCATTTTACGTGCTTCACCTGAAGAAGACGCAAAAGCTTCCTCTTTTTCACTTTTATGTGGCATAGGTAATATTGATTTCCCTCCATACAGTGTGGCCTTTTGCTATCGCGTCTTCATGCCCCTGAGTTACATTTCTTTTTTTCCTTTTTTTTATCTGATTGATTTGGAGCGTCAAACCACAACCATTCCTTTACCTTAACTACGTGGTCATTATTGTCACCATGACAACTAAGCGTCCCCAGCCTCAACTAGAATGTTTCCCTATCATTTACTAGGCACTTACTTGTCAAGAAATCAAAGTGTTGCGTTTCTCTTTCTTCAAAATAAGAGCGAACTACAACTGTACAAAGTAAGCCTATATTTATATTTTCATTTTTGTTTAAACAATGTGGATTTTCATTGTCTTTTAGCAATAGGCAGTCAGTGGACAAGTTTGCAGACTGTGGAAAGAGTGTTATGGCTCAAAGAACCCGATTTCTAAACTCTTTCCATTCCCCCCTCTTCTTCTTTATCTCTTCATGATTTCATAGAGCTCCAAATAACTAAATTTTCAGTCAAGTTGAAACCTTTTGAACTCTGGCGGACGAGTCTTACCCTCAATTTTCGGCGCATACAGAAAATCTGCTCTTGTTCTTCTTTGGTTGCATTCCACCTCTAAATATAGCTGCATGGTGTAAAGTGTGACTGAATGGCAGAATTCAACTTCCATGCTTAGGAAACTGGAATTTAAGGAATTGGGGCCAAATGAAGTGTTTTTTGTAGAATGAGTGCAATGTTAGTGCATGGAAGTTTATAAGTTCTTCATCTCCATGAAGACAGTCTGAGCAAGGCATTGTTTTTCTATTCGGTTTACTTTTATGTAGATAAGGATCTCTTGTTTTTATGTATTTAAGAGTCTGTTATTTGCATTATGCATTCAGATCTAGAAAAACAATATGAATATTTATACAATGGATTTTTAAAGAGAAAACCCTATTATGCACAGTATGTGTAAAGAGGAAATAACAATGCATTTTATACTGTCTGTTTATTTTCAGTCAAACTGTGTTTAAGTATTATGAGCATATCACACTGTGAGAACTGAATTGACTGTATTTGTTACACCCCTCGTAGCCAGCCTTTATATCAGCTGCTGCATTAATAATAAAATGCTGGTTAGTATTTCTGTTTAAAGAAATAGTTTGAAGTCCTAGCACAGATATTCATAATTATTTATAGTTAATAGTTCTATCTACAGAGTAGAGGTGCTGCTGCAAGGGTCTACATTGTTTTCGCACAGCATTCACATGGGATTAAGTAGGAAGTAAAGTTCACTCAACACTGCTTGCATGTGAAAGTACAGGATGTATTTTGCATCATCAATCTGCAAAACACTCACACATACCTTCAAACATAAAATGGTGAAACACTTGTCCACATTGTAATAAACGTAACCACCTGCCAAAGCATAGAAAATTGATCTAAATCCCACGTAGCAGTGGATGTTTTTAAGGCACTTTGTATGCTGTGAAACACTGCACACACATTGCAATGATCACCTTTTGCCTCAGGGTTGTGTCCACTTATGTGTGTGTAGGCTCGTACTGTACTTCCACTAGTGTGATTCGGTGTGGATGTGTGTGTTTGCTTGTGTCTGTGTCTTGCTGTATCAAGCAGCAAACAGTATTACTGAGTGGTGAAGCTAATGCCTAAGTGCCTCGAGGTGTATTCAGACTGAACACAAAGCGAAGGTTTCCCTTGATTAATTCATGTGAATTTGGCCGCTGTGTTTCCTGGCTAACAACAAGAAATTTTCCATTGGACTTTTTAATCCGGTCTCTGTGCATGTAGAAATTCAGTTAGAGAAGTTGATGATGTTTTGTTTATGATCAAACATTTTAAACATGACTGGATGTATCTAATACAAACTGGTGTCTGTTTGCAGAAGAAAAGGCCTTTTCTAAAGAGAGTATTTTGATGTGACAGCAGAAAAAAAGCACAGATAGATGATGACATCACTGTTGTGTCTTATTAAGATACTTGAATTAAATGGAGCCATTGTTCAGGTCAGTGCCACCTGTGCTTTTCCTGCTATCGCAAGTCAAAATATTTGCTGTGAAACAGAGGTGATTTGCATCTTTTCATTAACTTTAACCAAGTCCCATTTCTTATTTTTTTACAACTCGCACTTGTTTTTGGGTGCTACCGTGCCCCTCAGAACAGTTACAAGAAATAGTCATTAAAATCTTCAACTAGGAAATTGGACAACCCTTCAAGACCCTAATACATCATTGTTTGCCGAAGATACAGGTGTTTACATAAACAGGCAATCAATCAAATAAGTTTTAGAATAAAAAAGAATAGTGCTTCATTACCAGGCCACTAGAGGTGCTCTGTATGGCTGTCGTTGGCAACCCATGCTCCTACGTGCCCTGCCAGCCTGCACTGATATTAGAGAAGCAGTAACAAGTACAGCAACTTTGCTGCTGGACTTTAATTGAATTCTGGGGGTCATGCTATCAAAGGGAGGGAAAAGGACATGGAAATATATCAAAATGTGGGACTGTCATGCACAAATCACTGATAACATAATGTTAGCTACTAAGACATCACCAGACTAGGGATTCCTTTTGCTATGCTTGTCATAAAGGAAAGGACCATAATACATTGCAACAACATTAAACTAATATACAACGGTTATCGTAATTCTAGAACGTTATTAACAAAGAAGATAAATTAGTGGTTTTCCTTTGTTCCTCCTACAGCCATTGTGCAGATAAGTTGATTTGGAGGATTCCTCAGAAAAACCTCCTTTTGGAGGGCTGTGTAGCTTTATCACTTAGCCCAACCTCTATCGATACATGATTTAAGACACACTACCCATAGATGCGAATGCGCAAAACAGAGGGATAAGAGGTGTATTGGGATTGGACCTTTGTATAAATTCACACCATTTCTAAATTAGACATTGCACTCAATCTGAGTTTTGGCTTATCTGTGCTTGCTTGACAGATGTCTCCGTCTATCACTGTCAGCTGAGGCAGATGTCCCTTATTTGACCCCCCCTGAACTTCACCTAGGGGTACTGTTTGACCAAAGTCAGATTTTCTTGCTCCAAGATGGCAATAAATAGCAAAAGTGGAGGGAAAGCAGAAACGGTCACACTGCTTCTTACAACCAATCAGTCTGTGTGTTGCGGTTGTACCACCATTGCAAATCAATTTGTCATCATCATCATCACCCTGCAACCTTCCAGCTGTGATCTCAAAGTGAGTCACTGGATACTCATGATGACTGATCCTGCATCAGTTACCAAGTGAGGCCAACAAGCCATCAGCCTGTATGGCCTGGATACAACCATTAGTGTAATATGATAAATATGACACAGATTAAGAAACACAATTTCCCTCTCCTAATAGGACTAGAGGTCTCATTTGGAGATAGGCTAATCTTTGCACGGTTTTCCATCTCCATCGTGGTGGCTCTTCTGAAGCCCACTGAGACGGTTCCTCTCCTCCTCCAATGACATCCCTATTAGAGCAATCCTGCTGATAAATGCCAGGCAGATCACAAAAAGGGTGGTTTCATTTCAACATGCTCCTTAGGCCGCACTCCAAGACAGGCCAAGCCTCTTTTCCCCGCCCTTTAAATTACACCCTGTTTCTTCACACAGTCAACCAGGATCCACTGACTATGAATAATGCATCAGGGTAATCACGGCCTCTCAATGGTTGCACAGAGCATGGAAGGGATTGATAAATATGGCACTGCTTTGGCTACCGCATACTGTATGCTTACAACATAATCTAAACACCATTTTAAACCATCCTGAATGCAGCACAACTCTTAGTATTGATGAGGACACTTATAGACTTCCCTCAGATCAATAGTATACAGTTTTCTGGCTTTGATTTATCTACTACCCAGCAGGATGCAAATTGTCAAGAACATGGCTGAGCTTTTAATGTCAGCTACATCTAAACACCACCATGACAACTAGAAGCTACAGCGCTGAAGAGAATGTGTTGTTATCATTGGAGAGTGATCAATCAGGCGCATTCAAGGGGTGCCAATGTCCCATCGGAGGTCTCCATACTGTGAAGATCAATCAGAGACAAAGCCCATCCTCCTGCCAGTGGCAGTGGGACAGTCTGTTATCAGTGCGACTAGCACTTCAACTATAACAGTCGCAACATCAAGATCCAAGATAACGGCAGAAACAAGAACGGGCTTTAACACAGAGCAACTGTGTTCCTCTCAGGTTCTTTTAGTAAATAAAGCCACTGATACCTGCTGTCTGTGAAAATAAACTGGATCTGGAGCAAAACGTCTACACTCTTAAACAAACTCTCTTATGACAGCTAAGATTTCCTTCATCTATGGTGGACTATTCTAAAATGTTTAAAAGAAGAAATTGCAATGCTTTGAATAGGTTTGAATGTTCCTCTAGCAACTATAGTAGCATAACAATTTCTTCTCCACATTCATTATGGAGAGCTGATGGCTTAAAAATCAACAAAAACAACAAAGTGATACCCGTTGGACACAGAATTCAACCTCTTATGCTGGCCAGCTCAGATAAGACCCACACGACCAAACCATGAGATGTGTTTAAGGACAATACAAACAAAACTCAAAAAGCACTTAAAGACATGCAACAGTGTAAAGGGACTGACTGAGTGTAAACTCTAAAAGGAGTGAGAACATCTGGTTAGGTGTTTTTACAATGATGTGTATTGTTTTGTTTTTCTCAAAATAACAGCAAACAATTTAAATTTGAGATGAAGGAGAATGACAATGCCAGATTTTATATTGCCTTTTTATTTTCCTGACAGTGTCATCATTCATAGGCTATAGTTGGGTAGCAAAATAAATCAATCTCCTGCCAAATAGTCCACCCTCAGTGGGGTGCAGTAAGCTCACATCACACATCTTGTTACAAGCCTTGACAGTTTGGCGGCAGTCGAATACTCAAAAAATGACATCCTATGTCTTTTCCTACCGTAACTTTTCCTTGACCTCGATGGAAAAAGTCAGGAGTTCAAGGAAATATGTAAAGGAGAATTCATAATGATTAAAGAAAGGACAAACAGATGCTGAGAGAATCTACCTGCTCTTACACTGGTCTATGTAATTATGACATGGTGGATGTTTATAATGTGGTTCATATGTTGCTGCTGCAGGGAATTTTGGGACACCATTATCTCCTTTTCTTTTGCAAATGATGGTCCAGTGTACCCTACGCTAAATGAGATAAAGGAAGCATTGAAGCACCTTCCCTTACTATTTAGAGAATATGACCAACTCTTACCATTGCTGAAACTCAAGTACTGTACTTTCAGGTAATTCCACTCAAGTTAGGGACCTTCCAAACCAAAAAAGACTATTTGACCAGAGCCTTTGTCTCCATGGCTACAGACATTACCTCCTTGATCTGAGAACTTGTGGCAGAAACTGACACTCCATTGCGACGTGCTGGTATCCCTCCCAAAACAACAAGAGCGATCACATTATGTGATGTTGTCATTTATGTATAGCATTTTTGTGTGAGATCCTTGTTCATTTTATGTATACATTTATAGTGGAGTTGAATTCTAATTTTAGCTGCAAGGGGCATCGCTTCATGTCAGTGCAAATGCCACCATGTCTTCTTTTCAAAATGCCATGCAATTTATGAGTTTTGTAATGTCACATAGTCAGAGTGCCACAACAGAGGCAATGTGTGAAGGCTTAATTTCTCATATGTACTGGAGGTGTATTTTGCAGTGTACTGCTGCCATGTCAAGCTTAAAGAACCCTGATGTGACATGCAGGTGTTAAGGCTGTTCTATTATCGTATGTAACTATTAGCATAGTTGGTGCGTGGTTATAGGTAATCATGCTTTCGATTTTGCTACACTAAACTGCACTAACACAGTGATCTCTTAGAATTATCTTGATAAATATTATGTTATATTGAAATTCTACCTGCCATTTCCAATGTCAACAATGAACATTTAAACTAAAAAAGTGATGTTTCATTTTGATCTTTACTAAAAAGAGCACTGTCTTTCATTGCATTATCTGTGATTGATGACAATGTATTCTCATAGAACAGGTCATGTGATTTCCTACAAAAATACAGGCTCAACAGTTCATATGACGTCATAGGAATTAGCTCCCCACAAATGACATTATGTCCTGAACGTACACTTATGTAATAAATGTACAGTTACAACATTTAGGCAATAAAAGTTACTATGGCTAGGTCTGGGAAAAGAAACATAACAACGTGCCCTAAAATGACTCAAAGTTCATTCAAAGTCAACATGATTCCAAACACGCATCTTTAGGCAATAGTCGGGATTTTTGTGACCCATTCACCACCCCAACCTGCCTCCTTACAACACTACTCAGAACTGCTTTCTTGTTTACTACCGTCAGTGCATCGGTAACATGATTGCAGCCCTTCAAAATACGTGGGATATGTGGATGCATTACTTTTCAGCAGTGTTCGCGGTTGTAGTACATTCCTAGGGTAATTAGCTCTAAATAAAAATTGATTTTTTACCTGTAGATGCAGGTGGAGTTTGGGAACATTTATCAGGCCTTAGAGTATCTGTAGTGTTTTTTACAAGCTGCATATAGCCCACATAATCTCCACCAAAAGGGTAGGGAAGCTTGTTTGTTGACTGAGAGAGTGCAATTCAATTCAAAGTTTCCTCTATCTGGATTTGTCAGCTGAACAATAAGAGGATACTGTTCAGTGGTCTTTTAGTGAATATATAGGTATCAGACTACACCATTGATAATCTGGCTACAAGATATGGCCCTGGGCCTGTTACACCTATTCATTATAACAAGGATAACGACACATAAAAACAAATTACTGTGGGATGCTGAGTCCGGACAATGTAGTAGTGCCAGTCCAATAAGTCTGACTGAGTTCAGTTGACTCTGCTGACATTTTCAAATTCATTGTTGTGAGGGAATAATCATGGTTCTCCAGCCAGCCCAGATGTTGTTGAGCTGGCCACTGTTCCCAGCAGTAAGCGTTTGCTCCTAACCCTGAGGAAATCAGAGGAGCTCAGTGTTGCACACAATGTGAGGAATTATTAGGTTAGACTGGACTTTTTAGTCACCAAGGAGACTCAGTCGGGCATGTACTGACACCAACAAGCATGGTGATCCTTTTCTGTCTTTAGTGACTGAAGAAACAACAATGTAGATGTTTCTGATTCTAGACCTTTTTTCCCCCCCGATGAAAGCTACTGAAACAGGATAATTTACTTTACAACACATCAAATTTTGAAATAGTGGCTTGATAAAGGAGATACAGCATAACAAAACGTTCTCACCCCAAACATATCAATATGGCAGCTTTGTCAATGGTCCTTCAAGCTTTGACGCTCTACGTATGCCTCAAGCATCAGTTTTCCACTTGCCAGTTTCATACATGTATATGCATATATATCTTTTCAAAATTTCTCAGTAGGTTTAGGCACCAAAACTACTTAGGTTTTGGAAAAAAATCATGGTTTGAGTTAAAATAAGTATGTTTGTTGTGAAGGTTAAGAACATTACATACAACACGTAAGTATATCATGTAAGTCAATGTACGTATGTAAGTTAAAATAAGTCGGCATGACCCAAAGACCTGGATGAAAGTCCTGTTTGTTTGATCTTCATACTGTGTCACCTGACTTCCTCCACTGCTCTTGTCAAAATGACCCTGGCCGCAAGAATAGTGGTTTAAAGCATAGAGTCACTGACCAAGCTGCCATATTTGACAAATAAGAAGCAAGAACAACATGTGCATTATGAGGTCTAAATCTCACGAATCCCTGGAGGTGATTGTGTTTTTGTTTTTTTCATTTTTTAGCTTAATTTATGTTAGACAATAGTTCTATAGTTCCATGTTACCATGCAGCCATCTTGTTGGGGTCGGGATGTGTGAACAGTTAAATCATTCTACCACCAGTAACCATGGATTACCAGAACCATCCAGAAACATGGACAATTATAAAGCAGCAGCCAACAATGTGAGAATATGCTAAAAAGGGCTACAGTGCATGAGTAAAGGAGCTGGTATAACTCCATGTGACAAGTAAAGCTGGTCATTGATTGATATTGAAATGATATGCCTTCTCTAATAACTAAACATTGATCTCTATAACATTCAACTATTCTTGCAATACTACAAGACGAAATGACTAACAAGAAAGATGCAAAGTCTGATTTCTCCTGCAAATGACAGCGTTTCATCACTGATTGCTTGGTGCTGTTTTTGCGTATGAAATGAGCTGGCGCATTTAGTAAAACTGATGATTTTGATCCATGCGAGAAAAAGTACATCACATCCACAACCTCGAGCGTGATTCTCTGCAGTGATGAGATTACAAAGGTGATAATAGACCCCCCCTCCTTACCCCCCACATAAACACGCCATACACACAATCACACAATAGAGCATGGGACCAAAATGCAATTTCCATGCAAATTTTGAGCACACTTATAAAAAGATTTCCATATTCAGTGTGATTGTGACTCAAACTCTCTGTTTACTCTGCTTAACCTTTTGATTTATTTATACATTTATACTTCTCCCCCCCCCCCCTCCCTCCATCTCTCTGTCTCTTCCTCATGTGTTGGGCCTAATGCAGGTTTTGTGCATTGACCAGAATGTACGGGCACGGGGCTGTTTTACCCTCCTGTTCTTGTCGCTTTATTTATTCATGTGACATCTTGTCCTTTTGCCTCATCCAGCTCAGTGCTTCGCAGGGATACAGATGCTTTAGATAGCAGACACATTTGGGTTGCTCAAGCACTGATCGTATGCCAGCCACTCAGACAACACCATTAATCTCTCTTATCAGCATCTCAGTGGGTGCTCTGGCCCCAGAATGGTATGTTCTGCATTGGACTACCATTACTCAACGGATGCTAAATAAACCACGTTGCACCCTCTGATTTACCCTCAGTACTGATGTACAGCCCTTAGCCGAGGAGACGAAAAGGGCCATTGCTCTCCCAGTGGCATTGACCACTTTGTTATTGTTAGTTCCTTCAAAGTGTTCCCGGCCTCTTACACCAACGGCTTGACAATTTTGTAATTGCATTGTGTGATAAAAAGCTAATTAAGTTATGGAAGATCTCTTATCTGTTTTATTTTCCTCAGCGCTATCCAGGGGATGACCTTGATAAGATCAGTTGGAGGCTGCTGGCTTTTTTTCACTGGTGCTCTGTGTTAATAGGGACAGTGATAACTACTGTGGATGGAGATGAGAAAGAGCTCCTTGATGACAGTAAGCTTAACACAAGATACAGAGATACAGGCCCCGATAAAAGGCAGGGAGTGCCTGAGGGAATCACCCACCAATAAAGTTCTGGTTCTTGTGATCCCATAAACAACTGATAAGACTCGGAAGCCTAATGAGTTGAATTATTTTACTGACACTTGGAAAATGTGGGTTGACTGCTGTCCTATGAAGCAAGACAATATGCTCACGCTTGCAAATTTGTACCATAAGCGACTGAAAATGACTTTGTGGAGCCCCTGGTGTTTTACAGCAGGCGTTGAAGATGTGGTTACACTGGGAGCACGCATTAAGTTGAGACGACACTGTGCACACACACTGGGTATGCTGCACATCTACATGAAAGGCTGAGATGCAAAAAGCATCCAAAGCAAACTCATCTCTGCTGGCCAACAGCGTCCACTGTCACTCAAAAAACCAAAAGGGACGCTGCTCATGCAGACATGCACATACAAACACACACTTATCTGTTTCACTCAGACTGCATCTCTTTATTTCTGGCTGTACAGTGTGGTGATTCACAGGGGAACCGCACAGAGGTGATATCCCATGATTGCGTATTAGGGTAGATTAGGATTGTGCTGTCTGTGCAAGAAATACATCTTAGTCTGGGATTTATTGCGCCTGGTGGCTTGTTTATGGTGCAAAGCATGGCTAGCTGAGCAAGCGTAGCACCAGACATAAAACATCATTTATTTTAGTTAGGGATGCCCTGCTGGACATATGTGGCACAGGAATGGTACTAAAAATCTTTTTTATTCACTCACACACATGCCAGGGATCCTGAGGTTGCAGGCAAGGTAGACCTTGCCACAAATAGCCCTCTCTTCCATCCAAAAACTCAAAGAAATATAAGCTGTATACACATTCTTGAAAATCAGATTATTGTGATGCAGTTATTTGAGTCAAACCACACAAATGTCCACCAAGGCAGAGTTAAGATCTGATATTTCCACATTTAAAAAAAACACCTCATTTTTCTCACACTTTGCTATTTTCAACACCCTTCGCGATTAATGACTTTGGCAATATTTTGCAAGAGTAGACAATATGGCTTTATATTTCGATTATACTGGATGTGTTGAGAATGTATCTGGGACAAAATTTGACTGTGCTCTCACCATGCATTACCTAAATGAACTGTTATCCTCAGTGCTCACCCAGGCCTTGTTTGGTATTAAATAATTCAGGACATTCTCTGTTGCAAACTTCAGCTGCATGCACATCACGTTCGCGCTTGCTGTCTCCCTGTGTTTCAAAGGCGTGATATATTACATCGGCCCATGATGCAGTGGAGACTGTTGCACATACTGTACGTAGTATGTCAGCCTCACATTCACCTGCCCAAGGGTGTGGTTTGGATGATGGTGGGAAAACTACTATGCTGCTGTACATCATCCTCTGCACTTTTCTACTCTGCTACTCTTAATTGTATGATATAACAGCAAATAATACTTAAAGAACAGCTGTACACAGGATTCAATGCTTAACATAAAGGGAGAGAGGATTGTTCTGTCAATTAAAGTAAATGGGAAATTACATCAAGGTTTTTCTTAATGACTGACTCCATGGTCTTTTTGTCTTCACACTGCAGGAGGTTTGCACTCTCACAAAGCATCCATCAGCAGGACTTGTCTCTAACACCCTCTCTTGCAGAAATTTAACTGTCCAACAGGCTAATTACTTCTTTGGCAGGTGACCTTTCCATTACAGGGAGAGAAAATCAGAGCGGTGTTATCACTGCTACAAGATGACCTGCTGACAGACAGTGTCAGGGACCCTGCTGGGATTGGTGTATTGATCAGATGGGGTAGAACCCCATCACAGTGCAAATTGACTGTTTACATGTGAGTAGACCTGGGGGGTCGATTAAAAATGTATACCGTGTAACTTACACGGGTGAGAAAAAGACACATCTGCGGCAAGAGGCGGGAAAATAATACAAACACTGGAAATTGTCTGTATTGTAAAAATGCAGAAATATTTCACCTATATGTATACACACTCACATACATGCCAATTTCTTAATTTCAGGCAATTCTACAGGGAGACGTTTATTGGATTCTTCTTTTTTTGAGTATTGCGTGAACAGAGCTGGATATTGACGCCGCATGGAAAATGTGCCCTTCAATGACTTCCCACAGCACCCTGGTATTTGTACTTGACAAACAGGCTCATTATTGGATGACTTAATGAAAGCCTTCCATTCAGAATAGATTTCTGTCTAAGACAAATGATGTGCACGTGGCACCAAGAAATTAGAAGTCTGGAAAGGCAGAGCGTGGCTGTGTCAGCACCCACTCAATGGGACAAATTCCTGCATCCAGAAGGGGTAATGAGCCCAGATCACCACAATGATTGTAATTATGACCCTGTTTTGATCTATTAGTCCTCCATATTAGACTGGTTTCGACATGATGGATTTCATGGTCTTTTTGGATTGTACCAAAAAAATCTGAGTTATAAGTGGTCTGATGGACTGCTTCCAAAGACAACTCCTTTTAAATATAACATAGAAGGGCCTAAATAAATAGTAAAATATTGACATTTTAGATATAAGAAATAAGTCAACCATATGAATAGATTCCAAAAAATTAACTGTAATAAATTAGTTTAGTTTATTTGGTCTTATTACAGAA
Organism: Plectropomus leopardus; assembly: GCF_008729295.1. Lineage (NCBI taxonomy): Eukaryota > Metazoa > Chordata > Actinopteri > Perciformes > Serranidae > Plectropomus > Plectropomus leopardus. The sequence continues at coordinate 28,386,845 of NC_056463.1, forward strand.
CGGCACGTCTAAACTACTGAATTTCAGTTACTGTATCTGAATTAGCAATCATTACATTTAGTACAGTGTGAAATTACCCCAAGTCAAATGGCAGATAAGGAGGCTTCTCCTGTTCCAGATCCTAAACAACCGCAGTTATGTGTAAATTATTTGTTCACAAAGTAAACCAGCTTTGTCCAAACAGTTTGATGTCTTTCCCTCCCTTTACTCCTTTGTACTCTGTCCCCCTATTTCTTCCCGCCACAATCTCTTTCCTTCTTTTCTAAATTACCCTTGCTGTCTGTTAGGGTAAAGGTAGTGGATTCAGCAGAAATACACCTTGCCCTGGGTTGCCCCTGAGTTTAAACATCCCCTTGGTGAACTGGATTTCCAAAGATCCAGGTCTGAGGGTTGTCTCATCTGTTTCTCCATCACTGGCTCGTATCCCTTCCCCTTAATGATGTTTGCGCTTGAAAGCATTCTCCTGATACATAGCTTGACATCAAGACGACGTCTATTTTTAACATTACACATGACAATGAGTAATGCCTATACAGTCAGCCTATTCATTTCAGATTACACAAACAAAGAACGGAGTCCCCCTTTTTACATTCGCCAGGTCAATAACGAAAGTGTTAACGAAAGTGATTACTCATACAAAGACAGCCCACTCATCCAAACAGGACTAAAGAAGCTGCAGCTTAATTTAAAACAAAAATGACTAACCTTCTGGTGTGAGACAAGAATGGCAAACATCAAACATCTTCCTTTCCATGCAATGCCAAATACTGTAGGCCACAGTGATTTTAACTACCATGGTTTATTTATTTGCCTGTCTTTTTAAACCTGCAATAACCCATTTTTGGCCACTTAGAGGAAGAGATGAATCAAAAATGTTTTTTTTTCTTACCATCAGTGCTATTTACCAATCTAAATTATTTGTTTGTGAGTTGTTGAGTGTTGGAGATAATGACCATAGACATGTCTGCCCTCTCTTGAACTAAATGGCACTTGGCTTGTGGTGCTCAAAGCGCACAAAAATACATTTGAAAAACTTGTTTACTCAAGATTATCCAGACCTTGTTGCGAGCAGTTTCATGGAGGAACTATTTTCTTTCTACAGAACTGCACACAACAACCATATCTCCACACAGAAGGAAGCGTCCATCTAACTCGCCTATCACCACTGAGCTAACTAACCTAACATCTCAGCAGAGGAAGATGCCATTAATGTTTGTGTCTTACAATATTATGAAAACAAGCCTCTCGCCCCTGAGTAGATGCATGCTTAATTTTGCACAGTGATACGTGTGTGTGGTTTGGTAGAAGGAAAACAGTCTGTGGATTATCTTGAGTAACTGGGTAATGACTTCTGCAAAGAGACACTGCTGTTGAGTTTTTCAAATATATTTTTGGGGCACTTTGAGCATCATAAGCCGAGTGCCATTTAGTTTTATTTCATTGAAGAAAAGGGATCTCTATAGCTAATATCTCCGACACTCAGCAATTCACACCAAAACAATCTAGATTGATAAACAGCACTACAGTTAAGAGGGGAAATATGTATCTTTGATTTCTTGGATGAACTGTCCCTTTAAGACAACTATTGGTATCATCTATAGCTGACTATATGCAACAACTGATTAGAAAAATTAGCAAATGCGTTAACAAATGTCTGTCATTTGGCTCAGGGCACATTTGAGGTAATTTTTTTTCTCAGCAAAGAAATAAAGTATAACCTCTGCTCATCCAAATACTGTAAGAGCCTAATTTGTTTTACCTTGAACAATTTGGTAATGTTGATAATGCCATAAAATCTGCCATAAGCTTAAGTTTTATGGCTTGCAACTTAACATTTGGGTACTTTCTAAATGAGTTTATACTTTTCTTCCATTTGAGGAATGCCCTCACGAGGAATTTTTAGCCCTTACCCGTCAGGAACACACACTCATATATTGCTGTGCCCCCAGGAAGTAAAATAAAACTAATTTCTTTATGAATAAAATTGCTTTGATGCCTTAAGGGTACTTTACTTCTACTTTTCCTTGAATTATATTTTAATATTTCAGTAGCACTTCATATTTAGATTATTAAAGGTTCAAAATCAATGAGTCCTGTTATCCACTGTCACACAGTACATACATGATGTAAATACATGATGTAAATAAATGCACCAACACCATTATTGTAGAAACCAGATTTAGTAACAAATGTACCTGGGGCATCTGCACTGTTGTGAATGTATTTAGGATATGCAAACTTTAAAAATAATCAATTTCATTATTTTAATATAATAGTTATCTCCTTTGATATCTGCTTTAGGCAAAATTACTCATTCATAACTGATCGATGGCATCAAATGAAGGTCAGGCGGAAAATGATCCCTCATGAAAATTCACGCCTAGAGGGGTTTTCAAATCTTTGTTTTTAGTAGTGCTACAAAGTTCATCAGTACATGTTCTGAGCTTTCTCTCTATTATACAAAGTAGGTAATCATATTTCTTATAGTTTAAATAAGAAACACACTTCTGCCTTTAACTTCTCTTGAATTCTCCCAACAAGACATCTAAAAATGAATATTTCATGCCAGAAACTAATGAAAAAATGAACAAGGGAAGAGTGATAAGAAAAAGTTAAAACAGGTGGAGCAGGGTTAGTGGAGGCAAAGTCCATCACCTGGGCAGAAACAGCAATGAGGACTAGGTTGTTGGAACAAAGCCCAACCGGCAGCAGTGACACAAGAGTGAGAGCTTGTTTAGTTCTGGAGACAACCTCATTGTATTGTTTTGGCGGGTTTGGGAAGAGTCAGCTGTTTCTGATCATCACTTTCGATGCTCTGTCAGACCAAATGATTCAATATCTTTATAGATCTAGGTCCTACTATAACAAGTCTTGCTAATGCTTAACAACATCATCATCAACAACAAAACATATTTTGAGGGTAAAAGGGACCACTAAGGTAAGAGAGGATGAATTGAGGCACAAAATCTTTATAAAAGTGAACAGCCAGTGCTTAAAGCAAAGAATGGAGGCCTTCGCATAAAACATTTTGACTTAATGATGCCAAAAATGCACTTTTTACAACTTTTTTACATTAGCATAGCAAGTTTGGCATGATTTCAATTCATTTGTCCAGTGAGAAGAATGGGGCAGATGAATAATGTGTTCTGCTCGTGTCTTCAAAAGTGCTTATTACTTAAAATAATGTGGAGTCCTTGATGCATGCTCAAAAGTTTTTATCTCGATACAGCTGCCTCATGATGGTTCTGGACATATTAAATTCTGTAAGCGTTAACAATGCTAAAACAATAATTCAACAACAAAATTACAAACAGCTAATACTGGTGTACATGCCAGTATTCAAATCATTCACTTAAGTAACAATACAACACTGTGTATATATATATCTATATGTGTGTGTATATATGTATTAGGGGTGTAAATCACTGGTTTTATCATGATGTAATATTACATTGATACTTTCGACAATGATACGATATTTGCCTATATCACAAAGTCTACAACGATACAATTTTGATTCGAATTGATTTAGGGGCCTGTGATCGATATGGGCCAATATTAAATGCTCATTTAACACAGTTGGTTACAGGAGAAACTGCCACCCCTTTCTTATCTTTTGGCCAGAAAAGACAAAATCAACATATACGTAATTGGAAATAATTAAAACTGGTTTATTCTGTTTGAAAACGCTTTCTGGAAAAATGTTTTCATTTTAATACAAACCATGATCTCTTTTCTAGTAAAATGCACTCAATATTTATACTTTTATCAAGTGAAAATGATGCAAAAATTAGACACCTTTGACGACCATATCTCACCAGGTCATCATAAAGTCCAACTGGACGTTTGTGCTAAAATTTAAAGATATTCCTTCAAGGCTATCTTGAAATTAAACGGATGCAAGGTCAGTGATCTTGACCTCTGACCACCAAATTCAAATCAATTCATCCTGAAGTCCAAGTTGACATTTTTGCCAAATTAAAATAAATCCTCTCAAGTCGTTCTTGAGATAGCACATCGCCAAGAATGGGGACAGACGGACATACGGACAACCCAAAGAGATAAAGACTCCTGCCACTATCACTGGCATAACAAAATTTTAAAAAAATTCTGATGTCATAAATGCTTTTCATTCATTTCATGGTCACATGCAGAAAGAACGCATGTCGTTTGTTTTTCTATGTGAGAAAGGCCAAATGCCCAACAATTCATGTACAAAGTACTGATGACATTAGACCTGTTTTGACCATTGCACTTTTGACCTAGCAAAGGCAGACAAGTCATTCAAGTACAAAGCTGGGAAAGCCTTGACATCAAAATCACATTGTACCGCTTGATTGCTACTGACATGCCCTCTACTGTGCCTCTCATCCCACGTTGGCACTCAAGTTCACAGCAAGTTACCAACATGTCAGTCACGAGTTGCAGAGAAAACGCCTCTGTTTTGTCAAAATAAAATGATGAATAATATAGACTCTAAAAAGGTAAAATATTTTGAGATAACTGAAAGATAACTTTGCTAAACTTGTATATTTGTTTTAAGATACAGTATTTCTGATCACTGACTTAACACACATGGATTCAGAATGGATTAGATGAAGGCATGGTGAAGGATTCTGAGCAAAATCTATGATTTATTCACCCTTGCGAGGAAATGGGATTCTGTCTTATTTTTTTTCTCCCACAGTGTTAGACAATAAGACGAATGGTTGCATTAAAAGATAAAAGAAAGGGAACAAGAACTGAATACAAAGGGGAACACGTGCGTAGCTCCAGAGATATGAACTATAATTCTTTTCATGACGCAAGCATTGACCTGTGATACCATTCTTTGCCCAGCACACTTTCTATCTCTCTGGGATTTTTCTCTGTGGCCTCCCAGACTGTCATACAGCACAAGAAATGCATCAAAACACCCTGTACTTTAAGTACAGTATGTCTTTTCTGTCACAGTCACCTCCTAACGCACTTCATTTAAGTGTATCTATGCCTCTGATCTTTATTCTGCAGAAAGAGAGCGAGTTCGTGTGTGTTTCAGCTTATTATTGTTGCCCACTGAGCCCTTCTCTTATGACATATCTGAGAAGTGATTATGTCTGCTGGGGATCTCATGTCTGGCTAAGGGAGGGAAACAGACATGATTGTGATCTGCCACTTTTGTTCTTGACTGAGCAGCATACAAAAATCATAGAGTGTTGGTCTGGCTTTTCCTCCTGTAACTCTCCTCCCCTCTATTTAGTTTCATTACAGACGACCACATTAAACAAGTGGCTATGTGCCCTAAGCTTTCAATATGCTGGTATTGATCTGGACAGTAACTTTGTGCCTTTGTGTTGCTGCCGTCACCTTGAGTCATGCCTGGAGAGCGGCCAGACTACTTGTAGCCAGTTTGCATCACACTAACAGCACACAGTGTTTTCTTAATAGGATTGTCACAGTGCTAGTATAGGGCCCATCTAAACACAGTGCTTTTCCAAATTGCAGATTAGTCTTAGAAAAGACCAACGTAAGGCCTAATGCCTTCACTTATATGAGGGAAGTTACATACTAGCTGGAGTGATAAGCACTTATTAGTCTCCTTATTTGCCTGTATTTCTACCCCAAGAGTGTAGACCATATGACATAATGAAAAATTCAGCTCACAGGAGGGGATCTAGGTCATCTACAACCATTGCAAGTGTGTAAAATATACATATTAGCTCCCATACAAATATGCGCATGCACGAAACACACCTATGGGCGATCAACAGTTATCGCGCTACTGTGGCACAAAACATTAAGCAAACCTTATTGCATCTTGATGTTGACATGCTCATACCTCACATCAATTCTATGAACCATAACCTATTTACTGAAGGGATGCCAATGCTGGATGCAGCAAATTGGATGATAAAGCTGCATCCTCTCCAGATAGGATAGGGATAAGATTTGCGAAATTGAAACATAAAACCGCATACAAAACATCTGCTCTTATCTGAGTCTTTGTCCAACAGCATGGTACTAGTACATGTCAGACAGTGAAGAATGCATGCACACACTGGCAGAGAGCAAAATGGAAGTAAACACACAGCAATGGTCTGTTGCATTATATCTCTTGCTATGTGAAGAGCAGATCTATATCACTTTTTTTACAGTGTGATATTCTGAAGTTAAAGAAACCCCTTCATTTTATGCACCTGTTTTCCATTTTGAAATCTTGGCATTAAATTTCAGATGTATTCTCACACAAACAACAGTTGCAGGGCATACAGTAGCACTTGGACATGCTGATTTAATACACAGCATTCAGTGACATTTTGCTGACTATGCATGCTATTTTTAAGCATTCCCCCGTTTCATATTTTTACTGCCAGCCATGTCTATACCTGGAAGCTGCCCACAACACCCAAAATCTACTTCTGGCCGCGGGAAGTCTGAGAAAAACAGTTTTATGCAAGAGTCCCTCATTTGTGTGTGAGGTGACAGCATTTCTATTCATTTTTCCCATTCGGGTTTTTCCATCTTAGAATGAATAATAAACCTGCCTGTCAAAAAGCCACATCTATATCTTGTAGTTTATATGTGTCAGAAAAAATGGATACTTCCGAATTACTAAAACAGCCTCATCCTATGAAATGTAACCTTCCAGTCTCATTTAATCAATTGCTAAAAATAATCTGATTAATTTTAATTTGTCAAAGCTTTGAAATAATCTCCAGGAACAAAACCTGTTGCGAAGTACCAACCTACATTCATAAAAACATTACATATTGCTGGACTTAACCAAAATATGAATTAATGTGGGATACTGGGGGAAAACAACATACACCAAATAAGATGCTGCTATTGTAGAACTAACTGTCATAAATGGGTGACTCAGTGCACACAGTGACTCAGAGGTTAGGACTGTCACCTCTCATATACACAGTTGTATTGCTGGCCCCAGCATTTTCTGACTTCTCCGTTTGTTCATGTGGTTTTCCTCAATAATTCAAAGACATTCACCAGAGATGATTTGGAGACTTTAAATTGCCTGTAACTACAAATGTCTGTCCATTTTTGTTAGCCCTGGAAGCACTGGCAATGTGTCTGCAGTCCAGCCATTAGGACCCCTGTAACCCTGACAAGGAATTTTTCAAACAAGTCCAAAGGGAGCTGTATGAAAGACCAACAGTGACAACAAACTACTGAATGTACTGTGAATTGTTATTTTCTTTTTTTTTTTGGATATATGTCCAGGCTGTTTTATCGGACCCTGTGCATCACCACTTTGGCAAAAGATACAGAGGCAAAAGACATGTAGGTATACCCACTTTTCTGAACATGAAGGCTGCGCTCCACTATGTTTTGGCCAATCCCTCTTCTCAACAAAATGGTCCAGAAATGCAGTAAAAAGTAGAGCAAGCAAGGTCCTGTCAACCAATGCAGAGAGTCAAGGTTTGGATCCTGTTACCAGTACACAGTTTAGAGACAGACGCCAATGCCCACTATTGGACAGGTGGAAATGCAGGTGAGGGATCTCCTCATTGCCCACTAAAGTTGTTTTCTGGTAGGTTAAAAAAAGCAGCTGGTGACACCATGTGTCACAGATGTAGCAGATGGCTGTCTACTCCCTCTTCAGGCCAACCGGAGAGTTAGCAATGACAAAGACGTGCATACGTTCCAAATTAGGGCAAACTAGGGGAAATTATGTAAAAGTAAATCAAATTTCTAAAACTTGAGCCAAAAGTGTAGGGCAGCTGCAGGTTTTCAACCTTCCATCAAGTTTTCTTGTACAGGTTGTTTCTTGAAGGTGATTGTACAGAGCCTGTAGCCAAATCCTGCATTTCTCTCAAATATCCTTTCTGACCAATACATTCTCATCCCAAGTCATAACACATTGCTGCTTTGCAGTCAACCTACGCATCTACATATTACGCTCTAGGTATCCTTCTGCGTCCGCTCTTTGCATTCCAGGATGCCGCTACCGTGATGTCAACACAGCACATAGGATGATGCTGCACATGGTTTTATTTAGGCAACAATAGTGATGTTTCATGTGGACTCAAAAAGTTGGCTTTTGGTGTCACGATCTTAAAGCAAAAGCACTGTCAAAGTGGCAGTACAAGTTTGGAATGAGAAGGGGCTGGACCATCCTATGGACGAAGTGATTGATGGTCAGCTGTTAGCCAAGGGAGGTAGAGGGGAAGGATGGGTCATACAAACACAGGACTTTCACCCAAGAGACTGTTGTTTACGTTCCGTGTGAAATCCCTTTAAAGTATGTGACGTAGTAAATGTCACATAATCTACGTATCAACCATAGTTATTTAAACCAGAACCATGATCTTTATTCAAATGTAACCAAGTAGTGTTGTTGTCTAAACTTAAAGTAGCTTTGGTGATGAAACTAAGTTTCTTGTGAACACAGACATTTATTTAAAAAAGCAACAAGAATAGGTACCTAAAGTAAGTTCATGTGGTGTGGGCTAAAATTGCTTTGTCGCTAAGGTTAGGGGAGCTTTATTGTCATAATTAGAATAACTTACCCTTGGTAAAGGTTGGTGAGAAATTATGGTCATGGTTAAAAAAAACAACTCTTGGCTGGACACAGGAAATTCTGATGAGTTGTTGACCCATTAATCCATCCCAACTTCCTCCCTATGCAAACTTTGTTGTTCTATAATAGCGACAGCTGATTTCCTCTTTTCCTCTCATCATAATTAATATGGCTTCTAGCTGGCTTTGTCACATTAATATTAACACATGTTGTTGTACGGCACTTACTGAAACACCTGATGCTGTTGTCCTTCTTGGGAGGACAGTATGCTCCATCCACATCTACTATCTCAAGTGACTGTTGGTGTTTCATTTGCTGGGCACCAGGTGCTTAGCAATGCCTTATCCTTAACCCATTTGTGCATACTTCATAACACAAGTAGGGAAGCAGAATTCTTAATGATCAAGACCTCAGCTCTCAGCTGCCCACTCTAGGACCTCACTCACCAAAACCTCTTTAACTGGTGTTAAAAATCACAATTTATTGCTTTATTGTTTCCCCTTCCTTTTCTAAATTTGCACTAGACCCTGGTGAACACTTCTAAGTAAAGATTATAAATAAATTCAAAGCAACACTTGACCAAGGCACATAACTGGATAGCCATCCCTTTTTCTTTTTTTTTTTTACCCGGCCTGTAACCTCTTAAGGGCCATAATGCTGTTTCAAGATTTGTGGGCACACATTAGTTCACCCTTTTACTGTACATTGTGTAAAATGGTGAGGAGAGCCAAGCTGTTAGTCAATGGAATATGCTGAAAAAACATGAAAGCTGTAAAAGGCATGCAGGCTCACATAGAGCGGAACCAGTAGCACTTTAACATTAAGTGCTTTATTTTTATCACTTATTCAATTCACAGGGAGGGAGATAATGCCACTTATTATCTAATTATTACTAATTATTTCTCTTGTGTGTACAGAAAATCAGAGCATGTCATTTTGTGTCTATCTAAAGCAAGCTATTGTATCATGTGCAAAGGTGGGGAGGCTGTGCAATAAAGCATGCAGCTTTGTACATGAGATCTCTATACCTGTGGGGATACCCTCCTCCAATCTCTCATACCTTGCAGTAATGCTGACAGCTGTAGCTGCACTGACTCCCCTACCTGCCTACACTAATATATACATTACGCTCGATAAGTTGGAGTTAGGGAGCAAAATGTACATTGCATGGTTTTCCCTGATGCAATTAAAGACTGCTAAACCATGAGCAGTGGCCTAGTCTGTTCCATAACCATGAAGCGGAATATTAGATTTCCCAGCTTCCCCTGCTTGAGCACTGTGAAAGTGATAAGGAGATGGTAAACTCCCTGCAGGAGACCTCAGATCAAGAACAGTATGTACCCAGCCTGGTCTAAGGACCAAGACAGGAAATGATTACAATGTTTTTACTGATACTACACTTTACATGTTATTACTCTTAAATTTCAAAACTTTAAAAATGAGCTACAGATACAGACTGTGGATTGGCCCTTGCCTGTGTGTCATGCACAACATCTCATAGGTGGATGATCGTTTTTGAGTAACACTGAGATGTTATTTTTCATTATTATCATTTATCAGTTCACTTCAGACTTATAGAATTACGCACTGACCTAAAAGGTTTACAACACACATTTTTGCCAACAAGATCTTGCACCTTCCAAAATGACACATGACTGTTTCATAAATGACTCTTAGGAGCATTTTCTGATCTGAAATCTATAAAGGTGCGATATAAATAAATTTGCTTTGCTTAGTTAAGGTTTGATTAAGTCAAGACAACTAGTGGAGGCCCTCATGACCAAAGTGTTTAGGGTTAGGGCAGTTTTAGAACCTGATCATTCATTGTGTGATGACGATAAAGCCTCTGGGAGCAGCAGCTAATATTTTGGGAGATCTGGTGTGACAACCTATATGCATACAATGTTTTGATATCCTACACAAATTACCACACAGCGGTTTGTAGTGTATCCTACAAATTAGGATCCCACAAATGATATTTCATCCTTAGCCTGAAATTAGTTTATTAACATAACGTTACTGGGGTTAAGTTAAGGAAAAGAAATATGGTGAAGACGATTTACCTTAAAATGACTCAAAGTTCACGGACAGATCACATGGATCCTAACATCGGCCTCCTGTAGAAAGTTCTGCTATCTCTATGGTTACATTTTGGTTATGTTGAGGCAACTGGGGCAGCCCTGGTCACTAAGTGTTTAGGGTTAGGGTTGGGGCAATGTCAGAACCAATCAGCTATCACCTGATGACAATAAAGCCTCTGGGGGCAACAGCGAATATTGTGGGAGATTCAGTGTCCGGAAAGTATGGGGGAAGGTTTGTGTTTTATGGCCCATGCACCGCCTCAAACTGCCTCCTAACTGGACTTCCCACATATGTGGGTTATGCATTACTGACTCATCATTAGGTGGGAAATGTAAGAATTTTGGTGCATTACTTTTCATAGAAAAACAGTGCTTGAGAACAGCCTGGTTGTAGCATGGAGGTGCCTGAGCAAAGACATCCTTTACCATTAGCTTGTCATTTTGGCTAATCTCTATAGAGACATTAGCTTGTCATTTTGGCTAATCTCTATAGAGACATTTGTTTAATGCAGATGAATTCAAAACAAAAGCAATTATCAGAGATTGCATTTTGGCCAATGGGTTTCCCTTCTCCACATGGACTACTTACCTGCCGCTCAAATATAATTATTCAATATTTACAAACAGACTATAAACGGAAACCAGAACGCTTAGAATACCAAAATCTTATCCCAGCACCTACAGATTCAGCATACATATGCAGATATCTTTATATAGAGACTGGGGCTAGGGTTACTTGACTGAAGACGGGGAAAGACCATGGTCATGATTAGAGTCAGGGAAAGAATGGAATTTTAATGGAACATTGACCTTTTTTCTCAGGGTCACATACACTGGGCATCATGCAAGAATATTTTCATTTGAAAATAGGCATTTTTCCGTGTGTAAGGGCAAATTTGGTGCCATTCGTTGCAATAAGATTGACTTTTCACCACAGAAGAGTAATCATCACAAGATTAAAACTGTCATAGTTAACATTTATCTTTCTGGTCCTTTAACAATTTTTGACCAAGATAATTTTTTTTTTAATTTGCAGTTTGCTGGAAAGTTCCTGTAGTTACCTGCATGTACGAAAAGTAATTATTTGACTGAGGCAATTACTGTAGAGATTCATGTTGACTCTATGATATAGATGATCTATAATGCATGTAAGGGGGTATAAGGGGATTGATATTTGGATCCACTTCACTGGCTAGATGCACATTTTCAGGGGTGTGTGGTGAGTTCATGCTGCCCATTTGGGATCTGACAGAGGGTTATTAAACGAGAGGTCCAGACTATCCATCTGATAAAGATTCATCTAAAAGGCAGAGCTGTTTGAAGACTGAAGCCAATTAGACATGATATGCAAAGGGGTCCAAGATTTACATTTTCTTCCATCAAGCGACAGATGGATTTATGTCACTAACGCCTCAGATCAGAAGAGGAACGGAGACCAAAGGCACGCACATTATTCATTCAGCACTGCTGCATGCATAATGTTAAGTCAGTATTTGATAGAAATATTGTCTCTGAGGTCTGCATCCATGGCACAGAAACAGGAAACTCTTTACTATTTCTCATGACTTCTAAATTTGAGTTTCTTTTGCAGGAGGGTTTAATTTTGTCTAGATATATTAAAATAATCAATCTAATTACAAGTCTTCCATTTGCATAGAGAGGGAAAAAAACATCAATGGGATTTTGAAAACATATTTACAGAGGCTGAGGCAGGGAGCGTATCTGCAAATATTGGATTTTGCTGTGAAGGGAGCAAATGGGTCAGGGTAACATTAGACACAGGGAAAACGATGACAAAGCGAGACCAAAGGGGTAAAAAAATCTGATAAATAAGAAAAGCAATAAGTCAGATATCAATAGAGTGGATAACGTACATAACATACACACACACACGCAGTTTATCATATAACCGCATTAAATAGGCTTGAATAAATCTTTCAAACTCTGCACTGTAGTATCACACAGCAGTCACTTATATAAAAACTGGGGGCTGTTAACTACTGCCACAGTGTTGTGATAGTGTGCTGATAGCATTATGTCATGCTGAAGGATTAAACTAATCTCATTAGGAATCTGATGTGGTAAAAAGAAGCAAACCAGCATACATGACATGCTGTTGCTGGAAGAATTTGTCAGGCGGTTAAAAGTGGAGTAGGGAGAGGCCACATTTTCGATTTTTAGAAATTAGGAAGTATGGGGCAACTTGGGTATTTCTCAACCTGAACCATATTTTCCCATGTTTTTGTGTCTAAGTAACTAATGGCAACATTAAATTGTTCTAATATTGAGTGAGACGGCACTAGCAAAGGTCGCAGTGTAACCACTTGAGGCATTAGGCGCCATCAATTTGCATTCACCCAAAGTTCTTGACGCCACTGACATGCCATTTAATTCAGTTATGCATACTCTTGGAGCACAGAACACACTTTGGGCATAGACACAGCAGCAGAACGTTAGATTCAGTGAAAGTTAACCTTAATTGTTAATTGCAGTCTAAAGGTTTGCATTGACTTACATCTACAACAGCTTTTCCTCTCACCCATCCATTGATCTGATCATTTCTAACGAGATCAATAGATCAATTATCCACCCTACAATGTAAACCTCACCAACTGCTGCTGAGGAAAAAAGAACTTGATAAGAGTTATTAAGTGTGCCCCTTACTAACCAAACCAGAGTTGTTGATTGTTTGAACAGTGAAAAGATAAAGAAGAGTGCTTTTGTGAGTTTTATTTTGTGTCTATAGACTCAAAGTAGACTGAAAATTACTGTTAAAAACTGAAGTCTGGTGAGTGTGGTGTAAGTGATTTCAGGGTGGACAAAAAGGCTGGCCACTGTAGAAATTCTTTCTGTAATGTTGTCCAAAATTGCCCGTCAGTGGCAAAAATAAGCACTCTAGTAGACTTGAATTGACCACGCATGTTGCCATGAGTGGTTACACTGCAGCCTGTTTCACAGCTGCTGACTGCAGTCTTCTCGCTCAATACTTGAGCAATAAAAAAAAAAAAAAATTGTCTTCTCATATGTCTGTTGTCGTATAGACACAAAAACGTGAAAATAGGGTCCAGCTTTCAAAATACTGAAGTTACCCTTAAATATATTTGCTGCCTGGTTCACAGATTTTTTCCCCCCAATGTAGGAAAAATTTGTAATGCAGGAATTTATTTATCTGCATAGTTTATTTGATAAGAACAACACGGATTAAGATGGTACAACTTCCACATGTTACAAACAGTCTGTAGTAACTGATGTTTTGAATATAGAGATTATAGCTATTGCTAGTTTCCAACTCCTGTCCCTAGTTAGGCTTTTAGTGAAGAAAAAATAAGAAATAAAGAGAAAATATAGTGACAAGGTTAAGGTAGGTGGATGTATGCTAAAAGCACAGGACGTCAACACTGGTGATTAGGGTATTCACTATGCATCCTTTTTTTTTTTAATTTAGGCTGCTAAACCACTGGGATAGGGTGAACAAAAGATTGTAGTTTTGGTAAAATATTTAAAATGTCAAAGGGTCCTGTCTCCTGCTTCATGTCAAAATTGACTTTTTTAATAGTTAACCTTAATAAATTATTAAGTTCTCTCTCTTTCAGATTTCACCTTCATAATTTACTGGAAGAATATTTGAGAAAATGAAAAGCTATCATTGCTTTAACCTGAATTCATTGGGACATTTCTTTACTGAAAGAGTGGCTTCAAAATACGTATGTGATTTCCACACTCGCAGCACACCCAATTGCCACTTTGAAATCTGAAGTCTGACACAATTGTCGCAATGAACTTTAGAAGGAAAAAGAAATGAATGCAGGTAAAAATAATTAAAAATCACATCAACATTTGTGATTGTGTATGTGTGTCTGTGACTGTTGGTGAGCTCCATAGTAACCGTGGGCAGGTAAAAGCAGTATGAGGAATTAAATGACAGACTAACAAGAGGAGCTGAGAGGTCCCTCAAGCAACAAAATGTAATGGCAACATGACAACCGCACTGTATGGAGCCCTGGAATTTCCTGTCATTTCATCAGTTGAATGGGTCTGACACACATATACCGACCACAAGCACTCTGTATGGCACTATGTATGTTTTTTCACCCAGAGCCTAACACGTCTCTGCATGTTGTGGATGGCTTTGTCTTAAGTGCATTGAGATGTATTTGCAGACATTTTTTAGCATGAATGCTTGAAGGTTGAATCAAAGGCTTTACACTGCTGTATTCTATATGTACACAAAATAAAGTGGCAGTTTTTTGACAAGCCAATGTTAGGTTTATATAGAAAGTTGCAGGGGGGATATATGTAATTGTACGTGCCCCTTGTACAAATAGGATGAATATGGAAAAGCTATAAGCATCAGTTGTGGGCAACCAAAGAAACTGTAAAAGCTTTTCAGCTTCAAAGCAGCTCAATTTTCAAAGCAGAACAAAGGTATGCCTTGTACACATCTCAACAATACATGGCAACTGGCGCAGAAAGTGATATGCACAAGTAGGAGAGTAGCAATTAGAGGCACAGCGGAGTACTGAGCCAATATAGGCAGATAAAGAGCCCCTTTGCCCACAGTTTTCAAGCTGTAATTACGAGTAATTGTGATTTTTTTTGTGTGGCCTCTGCGCTGCTCTCAGCACCACGTTCCTCCCAAATGAGTCCTGTGGGGCTCACCTTCACTTTCCCTGCTCAGCACTTTCACACCACACCAACTTATGGCCTGTTCCATCTCATTATTGCAGAGCCATGTATGGTTGGGTCTTTACGCCCACGTAGCCACAACCACTCCACTGTCGCTGCTGCCACCTCCAAACTCCATCAGTTTAATGCAATTAAATTTCAGAATTTGTAATAAAGAGACTGTCACCACTGAGCATGATAGATGTACAGAAATACTGAACGTATCAGAGACACACTGAGTGCAGGAGTACAAGGACAGAAAGTGCTCATGATCCAAATCAAAAAGTGCCACTCCTGACTTCAAAAAAGTACTGGAAGTAACAAGAATAGTCTACAGTCTGCCAGCAGTTGTCTGAAGCTGTACTTTGCGTTGAGCTAAAGCTAATACCAGTATTATAACAATTACAATGTTAACATGCTGCCTTTAAAATATATTGTTTACCGTGTTCACCATCTTAGTTTAGCATGTTAGCATGGTAACACTTACTAGTTATTACTAAATACAAAGTTCGGCTGTGGCTAATGGAAATGCCAATAGTGTGCGCTATCTAGATTGAGTTACTCATTTCTAAAGTATACATTTATGTTATGTAATCTTATCTAATGCAGTACAATAACCCCACAATAAACTCTTACTTTGTGAAACCTAGAAAACGTGAGAGCATAAACATTTTAAATGGGTCCAAATGTACTTCCTGTTGAAATGTTTGTTAATATAATAACTGACATGATGTAAACAATGTCCAAAGCTGTTGCCCTAGCAACCATTACTAAAAAACTGCATAAAAGGTTCCCTTTTTGGATTAAGAGAGCTGCAGCTCCCTCTGAGAGTGTAGCTGGACCTATGCTGTTGGGCTTGGCTATATAAAGTCTGGGAGGAGCCATAGACATAGTGCAGGGGCTTCAATGGTACCAACTAGATAGCTGGGGACACCTCTGTGCATTAGCACTGGCTCTTGAGCTAAATTCCTATCTTCTTTCCTAGAGTTGTCAAGGTCAAAAAGCAGTGGGTTAATGTGAGAATACTCATAAATCCCCAGCTGTGTTGTGCTGTTGTTGCCTTAACCTAAGGAAGTAAGCCTTAGAACATGGGTGAAAAACACTGAGTTTATTTTTAAAAAATACTATGCATTTAACAAGCAGAAACATGAGGGGTTTTTTTAAATGAAAAAAGAGAATACATGTAATAAGAATAAACTGACACGCCGCTCCTGAACGTCCAAAACCAGCGGGCTTACTGGCAGATCATATTTTGACGTGATGGGCCAGTGACCAAGCACAATTGATGAGTTGAGATTGAGAATATGTTGGCTTTTACCCAAGTTTGTTTAAGAGCACAGTTTTGATATATCTTTTTTCACAGAGCTGAACTTCTGGCAGACATTCTTTTCAATGCAAACCAACAACCAACATCCAACAATCGATGCTATTTAAACTACATAGTAGGAATGAACATCATCAAACACTTTGTTTTCTGTCTGTTCTTTACTTTGGAGAGCATTTACACAAGCACACACCTGGGAGAAGTCGCCACCTAACAAGATTGATATGTCGCCTGAGACTTGCAGTGAGTAGCTGAGTAAATGCTTTGCCAGATTATCTACCCATTGCTCCTCTCTCCTATTTTACTCCCTTTGGTGGTGTCTCTCACGCAGAGAATCGGAATTTCAAATTTCTACTTTTGATGACATTTGTGCTGAGGGCTCTGACATAATGTTTTCTCAGTTGAATAAATATGTAAATAAAGACCATTGTGTCACGTCTGATTAAACAAATGAATGACTCCATTACTTGTTTATCTTATTTTTTTGCCTACTTGATGAATTAATGGGAACATTGTGATCCAATTTCGGGGTGGTTGCACTTGTTTTCTGCACCTGGAAATATTACACTGAGTGTTTTAAATCTTCAGTAAACTACGGTACTTCACTTGTGCTGACTCATGTCCATCAGATTCCCTGTTTCCAGTGCTATATTTGCAGCAGAGAAAGTAAAGCAGAATGTGCTATAATTCGAGAAATCAAAAAAGCCGCGAATTGAAGCAGAGCTGGATCCTGGTGGTGTGAACATTGAGTTTGTTCCACCATGATGCCACCCTGTGAGGCCCCAGGTGGATGCCTTAGGTTTTTCTCTGCAGTTCAGGGTTTCTTTCATGCCATCTGCGCCTGGCTCCGGGACATGGCATTCAAGCAGGGCACAGAGCAGGCACGGCTCCTATACCCTCGCTCCAAAGAGGCTGGAAGCTTTCACTTTGAGTGAACAAACCTCAGGTCAGATGGCTACCACAGCAAACAGACATGGCATTAATAGCAACAATGAGCACGTCATCCTCTACCCAGTCACAGATACGCTATTTATTTTCATTGCTGTGAGCGACATCATTGCAGTTATTTGTAAGGGGGCCACTGTGAAGAGACTGCCAACACCAACTATGCAGACAAAAGCCAACAAGACATCTTTGAATACAGTTCAAGATATAGGTACACATTGTTAAATCACCATGCAGATTGCATATGCGCCTCCATCTGATCAGTTTCGACTCAAAAGGGAATTTCTATATTTAGATATCATCTGCATCAAAATATTGGTGATAAAATAAACTGAGAGAAAAACATCTTTCACAACCGCAGCACGGACTGTCCTTTTCTAAAAACCAACAATAAGAGGATACAGCATCAGGTTTCTGTTTAATCAGATGCTTAGAAGACAGAAGCAGGATGGCCGCCAGCTACTTGTGTTTCTGCATCTACAGCTCAGCTTGAGTCCCACTAATCTGGAAGAAATCAAAGATTAGCATTTTTGAGAGGTTTGCATTTGCCTCAAAGACCGCTGACTCAGATGTTCCCCAGCCCTCAACAGCACTCCAGAGACAAATCTGTCTGGCACATTTCATATTCCACACTACAAATAACTTATATGTTTTTTTTTTTTTTTATCAGAGAATGTAGGTTGCTGCTGACATGTGCCAAAGTTGAATTGATGGGGACACCACCTATTTGACAACAGGGGCGTGACCGATGGGACGATTGACTGCGCATTGAAATTTTCAATGTAATCATTCTTTACAGGAGAACATTTCAGCACTACTTCATCATGTAGAACAAATTGCCCAGTCCTCTATTTTGGTGGCAAAATAAGATTAATCACTAAGTACACTAAACATGTAAAAAAAATTAAGAGCGAAATAAATTTGCTGGCATTGCCTTGACAGGCTCAACTCACAGCTCTCTGTACTTTTACTGCTGAGATCAAGCTGACCTAGATTCCATTATTTCTGAATTCTGCTGATTTTCCAGCGGCAGGTAATTAAGTATGATTCTTCCACCTCGTTCGACGGGGCCCTGGATGTTTCAGAGTTGGCTGCTGAGTCAGATGGGGTGGCGCTATGCGGCTAACTGAGATCTAGGGGCACATCTCAGTGCTGCTGCCTTTAGTGTGTGTGCCAGCTGCCTGCCAGAGGCCCAGCCTCATTAGCTGAATTACAGAGATCAAACAGAGAGGCCGAGGAGCAGAAGAAAGAGAATCCGCTGTCCCTCTCCAAGAGGATGGGATGAAAGGCACGCAGATAGTGAAGTAGGGGCAGCAGAAGACATTGTGTAACTGGCTCCAAGTTGGAAGGGTGGGCTATCTGATTCCCTGTCTTTTATAAATGAAAAATGTGTAGCACTTTGATGGGCCGGCACAGGTCTGTTGACATTCTAATCTGCTTACTGATATACTGCCATGAAGCAATATCAGCTCCATTGTGTCTCTGACAACTACAAACCATAGGTATGTTTTTCTTAGAGAATAGTGGAGTCCAGATCGATAACTTTGGATTAAACTTTTAAAGAAGTGGCTCCATGCATTTCAGTGGAAATCCTAACTCTATGTTCATAAAGTTTTTAAAATCTATTTTTGTTGTTGATGCTGTTGTTTTATTAAATCCAAATCATCATTTTTGTAGAAGATTGTGTAAGCATATCACTCAAATCTGCCGCGTACACAAAATGGATAAATCCAAAGTCTGAATTCCTGAATCTCTATTCACACAGAAACAGTAACAAATAGTCATCACTGTAAATAAGAAATAGTTCCCAATTGACCTATCTGGTTAAAGGTGTACTATACAGGATTAAAAAAAAAAAAAGTATAGACTCATACAAAACTATCCCTCTCAACAATCATTTATGACCCACTAGTGTGTGGTGGTGTATTTATCTATAAAGAGCCTGCCCTCTGCCCTGTGCCTGCATTTTCTTTTTTTGTTTTTTTTCACTGTGTACAGCATGCAGGTGAGGTCAGGTCAGAAAATATTCTTATCCCAACTCATCAAATATCACTGCTTGGTCAGTGCAGTTCACGTCTACACATTATGGACTGTCCTCCTGCATGTGTTCATGATGTTCCAGGACGATGCGTCAATTTACACTTGTTACAGGCACAGTGCTTTTATTTTTTCAAAATACACTTACAGTTCCTGCTTGTTATTTTCACGCAGTCTTTTTCAAAATAAACTTACAGTGTCAGAAAAAACCCTCATATTCACGTTTATTTCCTACAAAAGCCGGGGCTAACTTGAGAAAATCACATCATGGTTTGATTGAATGTTCATATGGGAAGTGAAAAGCTGGCTCCAGGTTGAAAGTCCGGGTTGTGTTGGACCCACCCATCACCTCTCCTGCCCACCCTATAGGGACTTTCCATCACTTATTTTTTACGTGTGGTACCAGCAGCGTGTCAAACTGATGCCATCTGGTGGTGTATCATACTGCCTGAAAAAGGTGCTGTTGGACTAGGTTTTAAACTGAAGTCATTCATTGGCATATCATATGATGAGTTTGAAATAAGAACAGGCGGGGACTTTATGAAAAAGTAGCAACCAGGTGTCAGGCCGTAAGAAGCATACATCCAAGAAGAAGATACAAAACCTGTCGACACAGCAATGAAACTAATTGCAAATATAGCAAAATCTGGGTTGGCTTTCACTTTTGCTGGTGATACAAACAATAGCTAGATTCCTGCAAAGTATACCTTTTAAAAAAGTTAAAAAAAATATATATTTATGTAAATAAATAAAGTTTGCTTACAATACATGCATCACACTCTTCTTTGTCCAAAAGAAAGGGTCAACTCTGAGCTTTATGCAATCCAGTGTAATAAACTAACATTCTTTCCATATCCTCCAGTCCTACATTTTTAAGGTAAGTTTTGTCCTTATTTAAAGGTCAACACAGCATGACATTTGGGTATTATCGCTAACCCTCTCATCATTTTTCATTTATAGCATAGCTGTTTACTGTAGTCTTCAGTCAGTTAATTGCCAGCTAAATAAAATCCTGGTTTAATCAGGAGTGATTGATCCAGCCTTGGCTCACCATTCAAATAATGCTTTTCTATGCCAAAATTAATACATGCATAGTGTATGCGCTATGAATTGAGGCAGGTAGAGCTTGTACTGATTTTAATATGGGGGCAAAGTGCAAATCAATAAATATGGCTATGCAGTTAGATTTTAAATACACCGCAGACTTTCTCTATAAGTGCAAGTTCTGAGCAAATCCATCCTAATGTTAGTGCATATTCATTTTATTGTCACTTTACTCTGTAAAAAAGTAACTATACGTGACTATACTATAATGTACTGCATGCCTCTCAGGCAAATTTGCATGCAAGTCATGAGCTGATTACCTCTGATTTATTTGGGTCCCCTCTGATTTTGTACATTACAGTGTAGAATCACATAGAGACTTCTTAGACCCACGAGATTCAACAACAAAAGCCCTGTTGAAATTGGAGCGTTTTCCACTGCATCACTAGTATTGCTAGTGAGGTAGTAAGGCTTACTTGAGAAGCAGAGGGGACAGCAGTGGATCAGGAGAGGAATTTCATTAGGGCGCAATAGACAAGATGGTGGTCTAAACCTCGGGAGAAGGGGTGAAAAGCCTACTGGACTGCATCATCACTTGTGTGGTTGACAGCTTTGGGTTAGAACATCTTACAGATATAGACACTTCCCTAATTAAGTCCTCACTTGCTTTTAGAAAGTTAATTGATGAGATAATTGGGTGGTGGTGGGGGTCTCTGGCTAATTACTCCTTCAGAGGGTTTTTAGACACGGGAGGTGAATTGCTTTTATAATGGTAGTCATAGAAGCTGTGATGCACAGAAACCATAAAATCAATTGATGGATTGTTTGTAGGAAAAAGCAAGCACATCAGAATCAAAAGTATCAATGTGATCTCAAGTCACTTAACAGATAGTTACAATCTCCAAGCTCTTTGGGGACATCCCAACTACATGGAGATAAAGCATACATGTTACAAAGTAGGGCTTTTTAGTCATAGCAGTGGAATGGCTCTTTGGATGGCCATATCTGCCTGTCAGCCCACCACTTTGATCCAGGCTGAAATACCAACTTTTAAAACAACTGCTGTAAAATTTAGAGGATGAAGCCTACTGACTTTGATAGTGAAGAAGATTTTATTTCAACTTTATTCTCGAAATGTCGACTTTTTGCTCGATAGTGTATTTCAACATTATTCTCATCATTTTAACTTTTCTTGATGTGCATAATGAAAAAATCTTCCTTCTCTCAAAAATATTTCTCCTGACTAGCCCATGGATCAGCATATTTAAAACTTTGTTTTATTTTTACGCCAACATTGGGCCTTATCTACTACTATGTGCGTAGAAACGTTCCTACTCTTTGCATTATATAAGTGCGCCTGCAAAACTACCGATTCCCGACATGTGCCACCAGTTGATTTTGTGCTTACCACCGTGCTTATGTTGGTGTGTCAGAAAAACTCTAAACTGGCGGGCTCATGCCTGCTGTCTGCAGTCAGCATACTGCCACGTCCCCATTTCTGTTTAAGGAAATCCGTTTGCCCAGAGGTGTATGATGGAGAAAACCTTTAAGGTTTTCTACGCACTCTCTTCAAACATGTTCAAACATGCTCTCTAATTCGCTCTCCACTGAAGGCATGGACTGCAGTATCTTCCAGCAAGGCAGCAAGGTCAAATATAAAATCTTGACACCTGCTTGGAGGTAGCTCAGAATTGTCTATTATCAAAATAAATAAATAAACAAAAGCATTCATTTATTCAATAAATAATTAATAATAATAATAATTGGTGGGAGCAGCCACCAACACAGGCAGATTCAAGTCTCATATAGTCATACCCCAATATGAAAGGTACATTTGGTTTTAAATGTGGAATGCTGTAATTATGCCAATATTGATAAGGACTGAAAGGCCAAGGACAAAATAAGTGAAAATTAGTAAATTCATAATTTTAAATACTGTTGTCTATCAATCCTTTTTCAATGAATGCGGTTTTAATATGCTATGTATTTAGTTAAAAGGTGTGCGTGTTAACATTTTCTGAGACAGCAGGCCATCATCATTAGTGCATACACATAGTCTGAGGTAGTTCTAAATTTGTTTGCAGTGTACAAAAAAAAATTCAGGTAGGAAAATATTGATGAATCAAGGATTTCTACTTAAGTGTTCGCATGCATGGATTAAGAACAGATTTCTGCCTATGCACCGTTTGTTAATGAGGCCCGTTGTCTTTAAAAATGATGATGTGCTGCCTATCTAAATGTAAGCTGTTTTTTTTTTTCATTCTTATCATACATTGACATAGAGCAGGACCTATTTGGAGTGTTTTCAATGTTTGAGCTGGACAGCGTGATCAGATCTCAAATAGCTTTCAATTTGGACACTAGAGGCACATTTAACTGTAGTACCAGGTGTAAGTGTAATCAAGTTATATCATATCTAGATAAAATCTGTATATACAAGATCCATTTTAATGCATTTTGTAAAGGGGGCCTCAGTCTTGTTACAGCAGAGTGGGAAAACCCCAAGAAAATGCTGTTACACACAGATAACAAAGGGGCTTATCACACCTTGACAAAGTGTGTGTAGTGTGGGAAAGATGAAAGAAGCTTTGAGCTCATGTAATTCTGAACACAACAATACATTAGGTAAGATCCTTTGAAATGCACTTTTAATTGTGTTCAGTCCTTGAAACAGAAATGTTAATGTTTTACCTTTTCATGTACACTTCAGGCTCACACACTTTTCATTACACAGTCTTCATTTTAATGAAGATGAGAATATGTTAAGCATCACAGATACAGGCGAGGAGCTGAGATTAAACTATTCTGAACACTTCAATTGTATTCAAAGGGAGTTCCAGACAAGTACGCTCCGCACGGATTTACTGTCCCCGGGGAAAGGGACAGAATCCATTGCAAACTCCTTTCTCATTTTACCCCACAAAAAGGTGTTGGCAGTGCTTTGCATCTAAAGTGCCTCAGAAATGATCAGTGTTACAAGACTTGACATTAAGAGACACAACTTAAAGATGACTTTAAAGACCGCCGAAGGGAGGGGAAAATTAAGAAACAGAGGTCTTGTGTGATAAAAGCTGCTGTAAAACTAATTTATTTAAATAGCATGTTACTGCAGAGAATATTAAAATGGTGATCTTGGTGAGAAGTAAATAGTAAATATCATACTGCGTTCACTTTGTGATGCATTAAACTCCACTGTAAATCCAGAAGAATTTTCCTCATAACTGGGTCACACATCAGATCTGCAAACTAAGCATATTTAGTTAGAAGCCTTTAAAAATGCCTGAGACTCCCAAACCAATCACGCTGTGGTGAAGGCAATGCATGCTTGTTATCTTTGCTAATATGGAGTTCATATAATACATTGGAAAAGATTAGATCTCCATTCATCTGACAGCCTTTTCATCCCGTGATCCATCATGCTAGCAGTCTATTAGTACAGTGAGTTGATAAGAGAAATAGGTCACAATATTGTGGCAAAACACTTGCAATAGCTTTGTTCAAAATAAGGAATGCTGCACCTGATTTGAGAATCCTCTCCAGACAAAGATTACAGTGTAAGGTTTTAGCCGTCTGAGCAGTCATTCAAACAGTCATTCTACTGCTTTCACAGATCTCTGCATAGTTATGCCAATAAGGATATTAAGGAAATGCAAATGCACCACCATGCTTCCTTACCTGAGGCAATGCAGCCTGCTAAGTTTCAACACAGCAACCAAAGCGGAACTGCTCACTCTCCCTCGTGTACAAATGCAGCCCACGGCAGCTGAAGGAAGGCAGTGATGAACCAAACAGTAAACCAAAATATGGTCAGAATAATACCCCTCCCACACACACACACACACACACACACACACACACACACACACACACACTGTTGCTTATCAGTAGCCACAGAATTAGCTTAGCATCACTTCTACCCCGAAACAAAGAAAGGAGTCTCATAACAGCTATGATTCCCAGTGTTAAAAATAAAAGATCAATATTCCCTTCGAAAAACATTACTCATGTTTTCCAGGGGAAAAAATTACCATATTGGCAAACATGCTCTTAACCAATGGATTTTTTTCCCTTGCCTCCCATTTCATGTATGCTTTACTTCTCTATGATGCAGAAGCAGTTCAGCAAACATCTTTTTTTTAACCAAGTAATTCAGCTTCCAGCTCCACAGTCAAAATCCACCAGTGATTAAGCGTAACCCTCTGGGCCTCATGAATGTGTGTATAAAATTTCACCCTAATCAATCTGACACTTTATTAGATTTGTGGTGGACCAGCCACCAGACAGACAGACCGACATTGCCATTCAAAGAGGCGTGCTGCTAGCATGGGCAAAATAATCTTCCACTCTTACGACATAATGCCTCCTGAGGCAGAACACAAACATCTTATGCATTCAATATGCATTATACATTAACATGGGGTAGGGGTGCTCAGTAAAAGCGCCACTGTGTGGGGGCCTTTAAGTTATCCTGAGAACAGCAGAGAGGTCACATGGCCCTATCGCTGCATGGAGCCAAATTTGTCACCAGCCATTCATCCATATTTGCATAACCTCCTTATTTGCCATGGGAAACTTATATCAAAGGTTTCTAAGAACATTTTGCTTCAACATCTCTGTGACTATGAGAGTGAGAGAGGGGTGACAGAAAGGCAGACTGAGGGATTTTTTTTTTACCACAGACCCTCTTCTTGTTCTTTACAGCCTAACAGTCCTCTTTTAAAATTCCCAACTGAAAATATGTAATTGGTGGATCAGTAAGAGCAATTCAACATACGCAACATCTGAAAAGTCACATTCGCAAACATCAAAAGGAATGTTAAAGTAATTTGTGTTTACTTGGATTATTGACATTCTTGCATTATGAAATCAGATTTAAAAATGCTTCATGATCCTAAATTAACGGCGTTTCTTTTCATCACAGTGCAACTGACGCCTCAGTGGCTTCTGAGTTCTGGGAGCATGTTTTAAAAAGTCAGTGTTCATTTGAGAGTTTAACTTTAACAATATCCTCAGTAAACCCTGACACACAAACTACAGGGTTGTGTTATGGCCAACTGTTGCATATTTTCAACTTTGTAACAGCTTTGTATTTTTGACATTAGTTTGTAGCAGAAAATACCCATGGGTTTCACTGCTGGTGGCTGGGAGGAAGACAATAGCCAAAGGTACAAGTGAGATTGGCTCCACATGGATGCTTCTTACCGCAATGCTTATTCAGACTCATACACTGAAATAACTTTTCAAACAAGAGTTTTAAAGTCAACCAGTGACCATCAGCAGTGCTCTAATGGCCAGTCACACACACACTATAACCATTAGCACTTTCTACTCCCATCACTTTCATTGGAAACAATAATTCACACTTTTTGACCACATTTTCTTTTCAGTTTTTAACAGTATGGAAAAATTAACTCCTATCCTATCCATTTTTTCAAGACAGAGCTTCATTAAGTATGTGTTGAATATTAACCTACACACAGAGGGACAGTAAAATGGCTGTAGAAACAATGGCTGTCAGCTTCTCCGTGGCTCAAGTATAACAATTTACTTACTGTGTGCTGCTAATATAAAGATGTGGTGCGAACTGCTGTCTGACTAGCTGAGTCAGAATGCCTCAAAAAAATATCAGGGGCTTTAAAAGGAAAGCTGGGGCGCAGAGATTTCAAGAAAATTAAAAGATAAGAGTGGCAAAAGCCAAATGTCTTGCCAAAAAGTGAGGCAGCAGGTATGACAGGTGGAGCTACAGGTGAAGAGTGAGGCAGACTAAAGTATGCAAATAAAAACTGCTGTAGCGGACTTGGTAACAATCATATCATGCTATCTTGTTGGGAAGGGGGTGTAATAACGCTCCAAAGTTGCGCTAAATGTTGGCAAGGGAGAGTAGCATTAGGGACTGTTCATTATTTATGAGAGGGGAGAGGATGGTGCACAACAGGTAAGGCACTTAAAACATTTTTTAACACTGAGGAGGGAGTAAAGTTCTGCTTAGAGGAGGGACAGTTAATTTTAAGTGGTTTTATTTTGTATTCAAATCTCACAGCGGGGTTTTAAAGGTATGTTTTCTCAAAAGTTTTCCAAAAACACACCATTTATCATAGCCAAAAAACTGTGAAATGTGGTAATTTATGGTGAAGGAAAGGTCATACATTTTGCCCCATCCACCCCCCTACTCTGATAAATAAAGTACAGTTCCTTACCATTTCTCAAAACTGTGTATTTATTATGCCTGTATACCTGAGGTATTGTTCATGTATTTATTCATTATTTTCTATTATTTATTTATATACTTTTCTGTAATCATTCATTAGCATTTTGTTGGGTAAAACTCAGTACTTTTTGCTGAAAAGTGGAATTTCGATTTTTTTGTTTGAATACAGCAGCGACACAAAAGTGGCTTTAATATGCAGTACTTGCATATTATAATACTAGTGAGCAGTGCAGTCAAGGCCTCCTCTCCTATCAGCCAATGAATTGCTGTAGGAGTTCTTGCTCCCGCATGAACAAAAGAGTCTGTTTCAAATATCAGACGCTATTTAAAGCTTTTGCAATCCAGCAAGAAGTCCGAGCTCTCCATTCAGACCTCCATCACCTAATCTTTAATCTACTGTATTCTGTCACTAGAAATTTCCCTTTTCCACGTCCATCAAGACCTTTGCTGAGCACTCACTATTCACACAATCAATCTCATCACTCCACACAAATGTAGGCGTCCGCAGACGAAATGAAGAGGTGTTTCTGAGTGAAAATAAAAAAAGCTGACGTTTTGCTTTTCTTGATTTGCTTTTTGCCTTCCTTTGGATTAATGCAAGGAGCAGACACTCAACAGCTGAAAGAGCAATAATGCAGCATGCGTGTCTCAGAACACACCAATGAAATGATGCACTCACACCCACAGACACACTCACGTATGTCAATACAGCGACCTCATTTTCAGGACAGTTTCTAGAAACTCCTTTCAAGTAATGCATTTTAAATGCATTTTATAATTGTTTTGATGACATCTTTCATCCACTTTTTGAGCACCTGTGTTATTTTATTTCTATTTTTTCACTGGAAAATGTTGCAAACAATGGGGTAAGAGAAGCAGCAAAAATGTGCAATACTGCCTTATGTCTGAAACTACAGCCTCTGGCTCTTGTGCCAAGGAACAAACAAACACAACCATAAACTGAAAGGTTAGCCAAGGCCAAACACATACAACCAAATATTTGCTGATGTGTTTGTGCAGACCCCATGCCTTGCAAAATACATTCCACATTGTCGCTACACCACAGCCGACCTGCAGAGTCACGCTTTAAAGCATTAGCGCAGTTTCACCGTCTGCCCTCACAAACTGTTATTTACAAGTCCTGAATGAGCCCAGAAGATTAAACATTCAGAGTCTTTTGTCTACTCGGCTACAAACAGAATTGTTATCGAAGGAGAGGCTGAACAGTCCCATGAAAGGCCCCTCAATAATTACACCATGCTCTGAATGTCTTGATCTCGGCACATGCCCGTGTTCCCAATGCTCCGTTTTCATGTGGCTGAGAACATGGCGAGCCTCAGATCTTATAAAAATTGGTGACTAACAAAGATCTTGAAGATCAAGAGCCGCGGATTTATTTTTGACGACACCATCCAGTGATATGCAAATATGGTTCCCTGCTTGGCGCAGATTCTTTTTTTTCTAGTGAGTTCGTGAGAATGGCATGAAATGCATGCATGATGAAATGTGTGCACAGTGCTGCAACAGAGGAAACATAATGTATGGTATTCAGGGATGGAAATGGCCAGATTGGACTGGAAGGACCCTGACCATTGTTGTACCCAGGGCTTTGTCATTATGAAAAACAATACCGCATGCATATCTTTCAATATACACCCTCCTAGTGTGTTAGTCACAGTGCCTTTTCTCATGCTAATAATGTAAAAGTCATTCAGCTGAATAAAAATCACACATTTATACAGTATACCACATATTGTTTTGCATGCAGCATGGGATTTTTGAGGCTCTGTCTACTGCACCGAGGTTCCCAGAAGAAGATAGAGTATGTACTAATATACTATGATCGGCACCTTAAAGCAATTAGCCTTCACTAAATTGCTCAAAATTCACACGTATGTGTTGGGTTACAAAACGGTAATTTCATTTTCATAAAAAATAAAATAATGTTATATCTCTAAGCAATGGAAATTTTGTACCCACTTGAACTTTCGTTTTGGCCACTACAATTTATTTTTCTAAAAGGTTCAGGTACAACCACTTTCCAGATGTGTTGTGTTCCTAAGCAACAAGGTGTAAACAAAGGTAAACATAGATGTCTGCCACACTTTGATTGCTTGATAACTATGTTGAAGTAGGAGTTTCAAGTAAAGATTATATTTTCCTGTTATTACTGTGAATGGCTAACATTACAGTTAGTTCATTTTATTTAGCACTAACATAGTGGCACTTAGTTACATAAACTACCTCTTAATCTAGACTTTTGGTGAGAAATGCTTGCTTTTAGCAACTAGATTTTAACAATCAACTGCTGTGGGTTCACGTTTACTGTCACAGCAATCAGATGAGCCCTATGGATGACAGTTTAACAAATGTAACTGAAAGACACCTCACTGGAAGATTATTCTTTTCCGCTCCATCCAAGTTTTGTGCCCTTAGAATAAAGTTTCCCTCCTTTAGAAAAATGCGTGACCATCTTATACTGGCGTACTCAGAGTCAGAGCAGAAACAAACTCTGCAGTATCTCATTCCCACCCATACACCCGTCCCACCAGACGCAAGCACACACAGCCGTCAATCATGACATCAAATCCTTGTTTTATAACATCAAGTAATACATTAAAACCAAACTCATAAGAAAAAACAACACTTGAACAAACATAAGCGTGATAAGAACTAGATGAAATGACAAAAAGACATCTTTAAGGAGATTTATTCGACATGTTCTTTCAGTTTTTAGTTTGGCCCAGGTCCCATTTTTAAACATGGAGGGGGTGGGGTTTATGACCTATGCAGCAGCCAGCCACCAGGAGGTGATCAAGATGTTTCAGCTTCACTTTTGGGAAGATGTCATATCATCCATCCTCATTATACAGTCTATGTGCAGTATCCTTTGCAGTGCATATATCAGCATAATTAAATAGTCGGATAAACGCGTTCTTTTTAAAGCTGTCTGGGTTATTCAAATTAGATAAACATGTTTTTTTTGTTGTGCATGCTCTTTCATTTAAATTCTTTGCTATCACAAACACAACTGTTGTACACATTGAGTTGAGAATGACGTGTCCATGAACACTGATGTTAGCAGAGGGTTTAGATCCTACAGGTTCACTCCATAGCACCTAAAGTACTTGTGCATTTGTTTGGGGAAATTTTACTCAATCCCTATGACATTATGACAGAATTTCAGAGAGCAGTATCACACTAAGAACCCAATGACACTGCTTCAAATGTTCTAAAAAGAACTGATTGAATACACTCCAGACACTCAAATCCATGCACTATAATTGCTGCATATTAACTGAAAAATATCTTCTTATTATGATCATCAGCATTGAATACGTCTGCTTTGTGGTTTACGCTTTTGCTTATTTTCTCTCAGGTTAAGCAGAGCAATTGCTGTCCTCCCGGGCTTAATCCTTTGATCCAGGGAGAGAGAGTTGGTGGGATGTCAGTGGGATGAACAGAGCTGTGACCGGTGAGAGAGGAAAGAGACAGGCAGAGAAGAGGCGTTCTGTCAATCATGTTAGTTGGAGAAAATTGTGAGCTTTAGCATCTTAATGAATGAGCCAATGTCCCCTTTAAGAGGACAAGAATGTGAACCGCACTCGTACCTTGTTTAGTTTAATAAAGACAAGCGGTAGCAAGACAAGAAGAAAGAGACGAGAAGGGACAGAGAGAATCGGTCCTGACTTTTAACGATGGAGAATGGAGTGAGCTTTGGTGCCCATCCACTGTAAGAACGAGGACAGCCAGAGCTGTGAGCAGGATAGAAAACAAGGTTCAGTAGAGATAAAACACCCTCGAAAAGTGCTTTAAATGTCAAACTTCAGAAAAATGTACGGGGTAACATATGTGCAGACGACAGAGCTTAATTGGACAGAATATGACACCCTCCTACAAACATTCAGCACACGCTGCATATGTATCTATGATATCTTGAAGTGTAACTCTTAACCATTTTGTACCCCCTGCAGAAAAAGATTCCGGCTACAGTATTTTTTGCTTCAAGGACTATCAAACCATTATTTTTTTAAAACTGTGATTAAGTGATTAAGTGATTATGTCAATAATTAATCTCAGATAATCACTAAATTTATTAATTAATAAAAATGTTTTTTTATTGCTTGCTTTCAATTTGATTATTTTGCATTACAAAACAGTTATGAAGTTAATACTGACAAGGGGAAGCAATTCTTACAAGATCGTCTTGTTTGGGAATCAGATGATGGCCAAAAAATGCATGAGACTAACATAAAGTGGCCATGTTTGTATATGCGGGAGACCTGAAGGGTACCCACAAAACCCACTGTCATTCAGATATCTTGAGGTCAGATGTCAAATGACCCTTGTGAAATGGCTTTGTCATTTTTCCATTGCCAAAATTAGCCTAAATTTGGAGCATTATATAGCCCCCTTCCTGAGAGGCTAGTATGACATGGTTGGTACCACTGGATTCCTTAGTCTTCCAGTTTAAGGTTATACCAGTATCACTGTAGCTTCACAACTCAGCCTGGTACAGCCTCTTAAAGACAGGAATGTTGGCTTGCAATTGATGTGATTGTAAAATAAAAACTAAAAAAGATAACCAGTTATTATACCATCGCAATTAAAATTTTAAAGACAACCCTGACGGATTCATATGTAGTCTCTTTTTTGTCCACCACCTTGGGTTGATATATCGGTAATGGTTGAGGTACCCTTCAGATGGATTGATGCAAAGCCATTTACTCTTTTGCAAGGTTCATTGCAAACCAGTTTATCCTGCTCTGTCAGGGGCCAGACCACAATATCATTAATAATCTAAGAGGAAGACAATGCACCTTGGCTTCCAATGCACAATGCCATTTTATCAAATTGCCTTATGAGACAGAAAAATACTGGACCACCAAGGGTGCAAATCATTCTTGTATTTGTGACTGTAATATTTTTAGTATGAGAAGTATTTCAGCTTTTAGGCATGTATACATTCTGAGTGACGAGTTTTATAGCTGTTTTATTATAAAACATAGCCTGAGGGTGGAAGGCTGAGACATGCACATTGCTCGGAGTCTGTGTTATTAATGCACAGGTTTATCTGAGTAGTAGCAAGGCCTCTAACTACCAAAAAACCTCCTGCTCACCATCTGCTGTAAAATTACTCATGCTTCAGAGTAGTAAGTTGATTAGCAATCGCTAATCTGTTTGTGTCCTGTAGCAATGGGTGCAATAGAGATACAATATATTCTGCAGGTTTCATAAACTTCTCTCTATTTATCTATCAGACAGTGAATCTCTAATCTTTAAATGAAAATGTGCTGACATTAAGTATAGTATGGTTCGTGATGCCTATTTTAGATAAAATAAACCTGGAATAAAGTTTATATTTCGTGTACACCAAAAGCTAAGCAAGGTATTTTACAAGGAGTGAGTAGTTTTCCAACACCTGAAGCAGTAACATCACTGTAGCAGTGACACAGTATGGTACTTATATTATTCAATCACTGCGGGACGATACGCTGCATAATGTATACACTAAAGTATGAGAATGCAGCACCCTACACAGCTGGTGAAGCAAGTCTTAAGGCGGTGTCTAAAGCCTTGCAGTTGGTATAATTTGCCAGAGCAAAATAAAGAAACAACAGAAGTCAATACCTGTCAAATAAAATCAATTGTCTCATTAGGGGATACAACAAGGAACATTTTTCACAGGCAAATGAAATGTGATAGCTTGCAATCCACTACACCCTTTGCCTTTTGGATTTTGTTTGTGTTGTAATCACACTAAGATTGAGTACTTGTTTAATTAAAATAAACAAAGCGAATAGAAAATGTATCCTCATACAGACATTCAGGCAAACTGATAGCTTCAAATATGTAATTTTTTAAAATTTAGATATACCTCTCCTTACCATTATTTCCTCCCACACTTATATATCATACTGAAAAATTCAAGTCAATAATTTCTTTCCCACTGCACAAAAAAACCAACTAAGACCCACTACAATCAGAATTTTTCATGTAATAAAAAAGGCTTTTCAGCATTCACACCTGGGTCATATTACTCTGCAGTAGTCGTGGGTATTTATCAACTTCAGCTCCAATAGCTAGTGATGAAAATACAACACCCTGGTGAATGTGCTAATTTTAGACTCCACTGCCAGCAAGTTGCAGTGATGCAACAAAATGAAAAACAGTCCGTCCCTGCCCAAGCAGCGTTCGACCAGTGTACGTAAGAGAAATAAAAAACAAACAACCACCCTAACATTTTCACTGGCCTCCATTCTGCTTTCTGCTGTTTGCTAACCTTTTATCAGCCTGTCTATGACATTGAATTGACACACCACAAAAAAACACACATATACATACAGAAATGCATACTCTTTTGCTGCAGAGTCTGTGTGAAACTTCTGGTCTACTGGCAATGGGAAAGCAGTCTATTGCCTATTTTAGTGGGTTTCCCTGTGTTTAACATGCTAATTTTGGTAGAAAATAGGTAAATGCCTGTTTAGATCTGATTTGCGCTACTGATTTTAAATAATTTAGATAATCTTATCTTTGCTCCTCTTGTCTGCACTTCTGCTACTTTTCATTTTATTTAAAAATCACTTTGACCTTATCAAATGACCTTTTATATTTTATCTCTTTAGTTGCCCTGTTGTATGAAATGTGCTATACAAATAAAGCTGCCTTGCCCTGAGATCTTGATTTATAGACAGTCTAGCGTAGGGCACCAGTTCAAAATGAACCCTTTGAAACTTGGATTGACACAATTTTTCTTGTGCTGCTTTCAGTCAGCAATCAACAACTTGGCTTGAGATGTCCCACAAAGAGCAGAAAAAAAAAATATAAAAGACGACAAGAAAATAATCCGAAAATTGGCTTAAAAAGAGACAGAGGGAAACTTATTAGAAAATTATAAAATAATTAGGTAAAATGCCAAGAAAATTACACTCATAATCATATATTCAAATTGAGGTTACTCAAAAATATATTTATTATTAGCATTATTATTATTAATCATTCTATTTTATCACCTTTTTTCAGCTCATTTTTCTGGTTTTGTTCTTTTACTCTTCTTTTTTTAGTTGCTCATTTCAGGTCATTTTCTTGTAACTTTTTACTCATATGTTGCCAATTTTTCAGTTGTTTCTTGTAAAATTGCTGATTGCAATAAAGGGTTAAAACTTCACACATGCAATCTGCATAATGACGATGGTTCTTGATCTATTACTACAACGAGGCTATAATAACCTCCATTCTCTGATGATCCTTTATGGCACCTCATGACCACTGATACACGTCAGAAGACCACTGAGTGCGCCTGTGGATTTACGCACATGCAACGCTTCCTGTGGTGATCCATCATGGCTCCAACCTCCAACCACAGTCCCCCTGACGGAGAAACTGTAATGAACCCAGTTTCACTCTGGGATAATGAACAGAGGTCATGGCCCGATGGTTCAGCCTGGCCTCACTCTCTCACCTTACCCCTCTAGCTGGAAAAGTCACTTCCTGTGGGTTTACATTACTCACTCGCCACCGGTTCTCAAAGAGCAGCGCTACTTCCCTCTTTGATTTTACAGCAAAAACTTTTTTCCCTTCCTCTCCAGAGTGAGCAGTTTTGTTTACTTGCCCTCAAAGTAAATGTTATACAAGAATATACAAGCAGGCGAGCTTTGGTGCACTCTGAATTCAAAACACATTGGACTATATATCAGTCAGGACATTTCATATTAAACACGATTTGTCACTGAGCCAAGGGAAAATAAAGGTCGGACAGAATAATAAACAAATACTGTATGAATAGGGTATGGCAGTTTGGGCCATAAGCTTGAGACACGTCACATTTTCAATCTCCACCAGTGGGAGGACAAATCGCCTGAGAGGAGGGATTAGGGTTGTGAATCACTGATGGAATAAAAGCCTCTTGTTGTTGCTTTGTAATTGTCTCTGCCATATTTACATGTTAAAAAATGGAAATCTTTTGTTAGGTGCTGGCATGAAAATCGTTCTCCTATGAGTCAGCAGTGATGTTAAATATTCATGACTTTATGTGGAAAGCAGCATTTAGGTTCAGGATGCCAATGAGAAGTAAGCAAAGGCGCGGATTAGCAGAGGTGACAGGGTTGATGAATACAAACATTTAGGAGATTATGTTTTTGATTGGAATAATGCTTTGCAGGCAGATTTATTCGGAGCATTGGGGGAATGATTAGATTTCCACCCCCCCTCATCATCCATATGGAATTTTGACATGCTGTGTATGCCGGCTCCCCAGAGGTGGGGTGGCATTCAGTTTTCTACTGTGGAGGGGGAATTGATCCACAAGGTGACACCCAGTATAAGAGCTGTCAATAGAAGGTCAGGAGCTCTCCACCGCCAAGCATACAGAGTGTGTACTAAGCCTCCTGTGCAGCCATGCAGCGTCGATCAATGTTATATGAGAAGGTTGTAAACATCCAACTGAATCACCCTGCAGCTTTGCATCGGATTGCAGTAGGCACCAAGCCGCATGAGTTTTGGATGAAAGGGGAGCGGTTCAGAGAGTAAACTTAAAATTTTTGACAACCTTACAAGGCAACGCTCACCGAGTACTGGTGGTTTGATAACTTGTAAGGGGGAAAAAAAAATATCAAATCTAATAAAAAAATACAGTGGAATTCGGTGATTTCTTAATAAATGTGATCACTTTCATGTGACAGACAAAACATCTTCAAGCAACATTAAATTTCTGTTTGATGTTTCCTTGTCAGTGTCAGTTAGATAACAAAAGAAACACACACACACACAAGAACAGGCAAACACATAGACACACGGGCTGACTAAGATGCGCACACAGTTACAGTGGGGGGAAACTTCAGAGATGAATTTCTGTTCTTAATGTTTGACTTTGATCTGCTTTATTTGATGTGCACTACTGAAAGAATGTGTTTTTTTTCTTTGACCTGCTTCCTGCTTCGACATCAAATAAGCAGTGTCCTCTTGTACAGGGGATTGAAAGGTTGCTAAAGTATCCTGAGGCCTAAATCAGGGAAAATATCTCGCTCCCCTAAAGCAAGAGTAGAGGGAGTTTTTTAATTCAACGTGTAATTATTAACTAAATGTCTACTGCACAGTATAATGGCGATAGAAGATGGTACACCTAAGCCTCTCTTTCACTAACATGCATAGACACTTAAGTCAAAGCAAGACTATCTGATGCCATGCTAGCAGCTCTTACAGGCTATACTTCAGCATTTAGCTAAATGCTGTAAACACCCTAATATGCTCAATTTGACAATGCAAACATGCTTTATGTTTACTAGGAATAATGCTTACTATGTCTTAATTAGTTCAGAGAGTTAGCATGCTAGCATACAGGTTAGGATAATGGTTATGTCATTGGTTTTGCTGGTTTGCAGGTAGAAAACAAAATACTGACGACACTGAAATTTTCACCTAATGATTCCAATAGCTAAAAGCATATTTCTCCTTCCCCCAAAAAATCATGATCCCACAAAATGAGGCTCCTTTCCTCCTTTCAGACAGCTTGAGAGTGACCAGAATGATTTAAATTACATTTATTAGTTACTGGTAAAGTTATGTAACTACCATTTCTTTTCATATGAACTTGTATATATGTACCAGTTACTTTTATTATCATTACTTTCATTATCATTATTTTGATATGTTTTGATTTCCATTTAAAGCTTTCTGTAATTTTTTATAACTTTAAAAGTTTTTTTCTTAAAATGCAAAAAAAAAAAAAAAAAAGAAATTAACTAATATGATATTCCAGATCTTTAGGGCAACTGAAAGAACAACCCTTTGCTGAATGGAGGCTATAGTGGAACAGCCCAGTTGGCAGAGTAAAATATTGCCATTGTACAGTTTTGGAGTCGAGTTTTTTATTAGGAGGTTGAGGGGATGGTGGATGGCGTGACACCTAGGTGAGATAAATAGTGACTTTAGCAACCAAACTGGGTACTTTGAGTTTAACCTAACAACATGTTAACCACAGTGTTGTCACATTAAATTTAAAATTGAAATGTAGAGCTTCAACATATCCACTACCAATAAAACATATAAATGTAACATGTCCGTAGTTTGAAGCAAGAACGTACAGTACAATGCCAGCATTTATTGTGATTATGGTGTCGAGTGGAACACAAGCTCACCAAGAGACCAGCCTATAGCTGTGTCACATGGGAACACAAAGATGGGTGTTTAAGCCTTATTGTGTAAACAGCCTACACTTTGTGCATTGTGAGCAAATAGTCTAATTCTTTCGATTATGACTAATTCCTACTTTGCACAGCGGTATACAGTGCTGTTGTATGCCTTTTTCCTTTCCCACTGGGCCTGCTCAACTATCGAGGGTTTAGGCTGTTTGACTGGGAGAGGATTAGTGAGCTAATGTTAGCTGCAGACATCTAACAGTTAACATTTTGTACTTAGCTACACTTGAGCTGCTGCATGCACGTCCAATTATTTTGAATTGTATAACCGGTGGGATAGACAGCCTGCCAATCATTCAATTAAATAGATGTGTGTGTGGTATATATACCTGCAAGGAAAGTTCCATCACTTGACATCACCGCCACTTCTGCTGTCATGTTGCATTCCCTGGTCAAGTGGTATTCCCATTGTGTTGCTCAAAATGCATTGTTCTATTTTTGTCCATTTAAATGGCTTAGTTATCGCTGTTTCAGACAGATTATTTCACACTGCTGCAGTTGTTACACTGTGTATAGTTTTCTTTTAGAACTGGTTGCTGATTGAGAAAGCTCTATATTATAAACTATTTTCCAGTATATGTTAAGGTATGAGAAACAGGATTAGCGTAATGGAGTATCACTGTTAAGCATCTTAAAAATCTGCCACTCCGAGTTTGATTCCCAGACATGCCTACTTCATTCTTTTCCTCATCCAGAGTACAAAATAACATTGCTGTCTCTGTAAATAGAGATAAATACAAATGGCTGCTCCCAACTGTCGAACATTTATCTTAACATTTTGTCAGAAGACATGGGACTCTGAAATAAAATGAAATGGAAATAATAATGGCATTTTTAATATTAATATGAAAATAAGTTAAATAAATTGTGAGTTAAAAAGATTCAATTCCAGTGGATTATTCACAGCCAAGTCCAGCACCAAAAGTCAGCTTATCGTGACAAGAAAGGGAACAAATAAACTCATGAATAAATGCAAATGGGGATAAATATGCACATACATAAGCTAGGCCGTGCTAGTGTGATGACAAGAGGTGGTCGGATACAGAGCTTTGCCCCACTGCTGATGTGATGTTGAGCAGGGCACCCCTGCTGGCCCTCAAAAAGATTCTACTACAACCCCAGAACCCTGTTTGCAATCTAAATGCACTTAAGGCACAGTTCCATGTTCTCTCGTCTGTTTGCATTGTGCTGGTAAAGGCGCCTCTGTATTCTGACAGTAGCAGGGCGTTGTGTTGAACTGTACACCGTGTCTTTCAGACTGACAGGTTTGTTTGTATGCAGAACACACACTGCCATCACCTGGGGAGCAGCTGGGCCTCAGAGCACAATAGGAAAGTTCAGACTCACTCAACTACACCTAGATGAACAAAGAGGGCTATATAGAGATAGGCACGAAAAAGGACACAATTGTTTACATGTCCATTCACATGTACAACTGGACTTGGTAACAGCATACAGAGTAATGGATGTCAAAGACCAGTCTCCTTCAACTGTTTAAGAGCCATCAGAGAAAAAGGGATCTATATTAAGAAAACAGAGGCAGGAGCCTTTTAAAAACACAGCAGGGGTAATGGCATTAAAAAGACAAGATTGATGTGTGAGGAAGGACTGACACGCGTGAAGGACACGGGAGCTTGGCCTCATCTTCAAAGACAACAAGGACTGTCATAGCAGTGAAAATGATAACTAACAGAATTATTTTGGAAAGTGGCTCCTAGGCTCTCAGCCAGCACTCCAACCACAGAATGAGAAGGCGAAGGCTGGTATCTGCTGCTGCTTACAACACTGTTATAACATCACTGCCTCCATTTTCTCCAAAAAGGCCACCGGCCCAGAAAGGCATGAGTGCCACCTGAGGAAAAGACATCACGTTTAGAGGGCACCCCTTTGTTGGTGCCTTGTGAGGTTGCCTGTTTTGTTGTCAAAGAGGATTTACCATCCTGACAAATAATGCCTGCCAGAAAAAGTCATTTTGATGAATGTCAAATTGCCCTCAACTTTATATGAAGTAGGTTGGCTGAGGAGCGCGATGTCACATATTTAGGAAGTAAATGTCATCAAATGTCTTTGTTTATGACTTACTGAAAGCAAATTACATGTCTAGCCCCTCCATCTGTCTGCTGTATTCATTTTTATTGCAGACTTAAAGCCCTTAGACACTAGGGGTGTTTTTGTGCAATTAATGTGAATAGTAATATGAAAAAAGAAAAAAAAAACCCTAAGCCTTATCCCCTTACCCTAAATGGAACAAAAATTGAGGATACAACAAGCGGATGAACTTAAAAGCCAATATTATGCAATGAGAAAGCAAAATTATTATTATTTTTTTATGAGGATAGACTTCAGACTGTAGACTTAATTACTCCCTTCAACCTTCACAAAATCAATGCACACCAGATCCACTCCTTCCTTTCTTACCTTTCACAATAAAAGCCCTAGACATATATGCTGTGTAACTCAAATTCACTCAGAGGAAAATCAATAGAATAGCTTGAATTGCTTAAGCTATGGGCTATACAACACCCTATCTCAGACAGACTGCTAAATGCTGCTCTGGGTCAAAAGGATCCAGGTAGTTGTTGCAAATTCACATGGCAGAATAAAACAGAGTTTGATGACTCGACACAGTCAGACTAAAGTTAACATTTACTTTAAAGACATCTTTAGGCTGAATTTTGACCACTCGTGAGGAGATTTCATAACAACCCCCACAGTGACTGTGTGTCACCACAACCACTGTGTTTTATTGAAAAGAGCATCAGATGTTTACAAAATAGTTGATACTTCACTACAGACAGGCCATTTTTCCATGTGCCCTGAAAACGGCAGTAACTACACCTCTTTTAAAGAGACCAAGTCTGGATGCCTCAGTTATGAATAACTACAGGCCCATATCAAACCTGCCAGGAAAGATTATTGAAAAAGTGGTTTACCAGCAATTTAACACTTTTTTTAAATGCATTTCAGTCTGGATTTCAGTCGCACCACAGCACTGAGACTGCACTTGTCAAAGTTTTAAATGACATTCATCTGAATAGTGATGCATCAGAGGTTTCAGTTTTGCTGTTGCTGGATCTCAGTGCTGCATTCAATACAGTCGACCATAAGATACTGGTCCACAGACTAGAGGAGTGGGTGGGACTTTCTGGTACTGTTCTGAACTGGTTCTAATCGCATTTACAAAACAGGGACTATATTGTTTCAATTGGTAATTTGGTGTCTGAGCGAACAAAAATTCAACTCCCTCTAGGGTCTATTGTTGAGCCTCTTCTGTTCAATATTTACACGCTCCCTCTTGCTCAGATTATGGAATGTTACAACCTCTCTTACCACACCTATGCTGAAGACACACAGCTCTACATAACAGTATATAAATGAATGGATGTACCAGAATTTTCTGCAGCTTAACACAGAAAAAGCTGGAATAATTACATCTGGCCCTAAACAAGAAAGATTAAAAGTCACTGCTATCAAGCCAGTAATCTTGGTGCATTTTTGGACTCTGACCTAAATTTCAATAGCCACATAAAAACAGCCATAAAATTAGCCGAGTACCACCTGAAAACTCCCATTGGAACACAAGACAGTGATGCTGCAGTTTTGACTGACATATTTGAAAACTATGTTTACTTTTTATTTCTATTTCAACTATGTTTTTTTAATTCTTTTCTTTCTTTCTGTCTTTTTTGCTGTTCGAAATAAATAAACAAACAAACAAAAACATAGCAAGGATTAAAGGATTTCTATCTACACAAGATGCAGAAAAACTTGTTCATGCATTTATTTTTAGCAGGCTGGACCACTGTAATGGTGCCTTTACAGGTCTCAGTAAAAAATCAATCAGATAGCTGCAGCCTGTCCAAAATGCTGCTGCAAGAGTCCCTACTAATACCAAGAAAGTGGAGCACAATACACCTGTCCTGCAATCACTTCATTGGCTTCCTGTATGTCAAAGGATAAACTTATATACCGTTACTCGTATATAAAGCGCTGCATTTTCTCGAACCTAAATAAATAATATTTCTGGCAACCTGATGAATGGACATCATAGCACGGCACCCATACCTATACACCCCAATTCCCTCTGTCAGGTTCATGAGCCCTCTCATTAACTACAATCTGCAAATGAACACTGAATAGTCCTAGTAAGGCAGGACATCTCAGTCCAAACTCTTCTCCTGTGTACTCCCCCAAGGTTAGAATGAATTACCTAAGGCAATTCGGTCAGCACGATCCCTCTTTGTCCTCAAACATAGCTTGAGGACTCACCTATTCTGAGAGTACCTAATATGGCCTGTCTCTCTCTGAAAAAAAATGTCATTTGCTATGCTCTTACGGGTTATGTTAGACACTTGCAACCTTGTGGCACTTGTGTCAGGTTGAACTTGTTCTCAAAAGTTTCTCCTCTATCTACTGTTCTAACTTCTGGTTTCTTTGCAAAAAAAGTAGCCAAGATATGTATGTTTCTAACTCTACCTATGGTATCATGCAGCATTTCCAGGCCAATATATTCTGGGTTTGCTCCATGGTTTTGTGGCCAGAATACAGGACAACTCCAAGAGGCTCCTAACTGTCTCCTTTCAACACAAAGTAGCAACAGTTTGCTCCATGTGGATGACTAAACTCCTCAACCTACGTGCTCAGAAACACAGCCGAGGAATCTCATTTAAACAGCGTATAACTGCGACTGCGGGTGAGAGTTGAAACACCAATCCTCCTGTTAACTTCACACTCTCTTACACTCTCTTATGAACCCAATGAACAACATCTTGACATACCTGAACTTCATTTCAGGCAGCGACTCACACCGTACCAGAAGGGGGCAATCCACTACTCTCAAGAGTGCTGTGGGAACTGGCTAATTTCAAATTATTTTTTTATGTGGCGATTATCAATTTCTATCAATTCGGACACATCTACGAGAAATGATGGCGCTGCTGCCACATCATTTGTTTCCCTATGTTAGGTCTTTGTCGTGAACATGGGCAAATATAGGAAACCCAATCAGAAATCAAAGTAATCATGTTTTTCTAGCATGCAAATGGAATGATAGCTTATTCATAAACTCTGAGCTCATTACTACTTACCTATATTCTTTTACAATATTGTTTCCTAACTTTACCATCTAGGTGTTTTATGTGCAAATTCAAAATGTGCATACAACAGACGAGTAGAAATGTGGTATTAAAAAAAGATAATTTGAACCTCTTTTTACACCGTTCAATATCAGTGTTTCCTCTCCTCAGTTCATCTAAAGAGAGAAGTCACTCGGAACACATTAGATTGCAAACAATTATGCATACACTTAAACAGCATGATCAGAGTAATTAAATTTGTTTTGCATTCAGACAGCAACCCAGGAATCATTTTGTTATATTTGTATAGGTCCCTGGAGGGGACTGTATGTGCCAGAAATCTTTATTGTCATTCCTATCGTAATGTTTAGAGACCCGAGGAGATCCTTTGCTCTTTTTTAGATGGCTCTCCTAATCAAATTACTTAGGCACTGTTTGCCCTGTGAACAGGTTTTGATACAGTGCAAATGATTTTAATTTCACTGGGCCAGCCTGTGAGACAGCTCTAGCCTTGCCTTGCTGATTGGTGAAGTGCTCTTTAATTGGTTTAAACTTTGCTCTCGCTGCTCAGGGATCTACAAGCTTAATTTCAGCAAAAGGTCAATATCAATAAATCTGATGCTCGAGAAGGGAGGAAGGCGGAGGCATGGAAATAAAATGCTCCACACTCTTCTGGCTGCAACTGACCACTGGGAGGGGGAAGCGAGCTGACCCTGGTAACACCGCGAACCAAGAGGGTGCTAAGAGAAGATTAGAATTTGAAGCTCCGTCGGCCCACCCTCTTGTCAGGTGTTTATTGCCCATGACCCCCGCAAGATGAGGTCAGATTTTCATATTATAGCAAACCAACTCCTTTGGCACAATTGGTCGCAGTATATTCAACAACAGAATAATGAAATGGCCCGACAGGAAGAGGAGGGGCTGGATCAGCAAGTGAGGAGAGACGAGCCGGGATACGTAGTGAGTCTTAAGGGGCGAAGTAGAAGAGACTGCGCAAGATTGTTTGCTGTGCAGAGCAGATGCAGAAAGAAGGAGAGTGATATGAAAGAAAATATACTCTGTAGGGGCCTTTCTTGTTGCATCAGCTCCTCTCTTGTGTGAGCATTACAAGGCCCTACAGAGGCAGGCATGAGAGGCTGCCGCGCTCTGGGCTCTCAGGGGGGTATCCACACTCCATACTTGCCCCTCAGGATTTCACTCACCCAAATGGAGAGATGAACAGCCCCACTGATTACATGTCTAATACTTTCTACGGCTCATCACTCTCTGATGCCCAAGTGGAGCGCTCGCTTGGTACACACTCACACTCTCTCACACAAACACACAGACAAAGCTAAGTCATAATCATCAGCATCCTGGCTCAGAATTGCCCTATCCATCAAGAGATTATGTCAGCTGTCAATCAGAGTGATGGTAAAGTATTTCAATTGACACTCACACACTGTGCCAGGACTGTCCAGGTGAGATTAAAATAAATTACCACAGCTCAACTGCTGCTTTTCCCTAATCTGTCAGATGATGGGTCTCGGTTGGTGGTGCCGGTCATGGCTGCAGCAAAGCAATGTGCACTCCTCCACAAAGGAGCCGAAATTGGATAATTATTCCGTCTGGTCACCATGAATCACTGCTCACATGAACTCAGAGAAAGGCAACACCAGCCAGAGGGGAAGTACAAGGAGAAGAAAATAAAAACAAAATGAATGTCAAAAGTATACAACATCAGGACACAG
This sequence comes from Plectropomus leopardus, assembly GCF_008729295.1. Classification (NCBI taxonomy): domain Eukaryota; kingdom Metazoa; phylum Chordata; class Actinopteri; order Perciformes; family Serranidae; genus Plectropomus; species Plectropomus leopardus. The sequence goes on from NC_056463.1 coordinate 28,430,668, forward strand.
AGTTTGGTGTTGCTGTTCAAGATCCATTTTACTGCTACCAAACTAAATTATGTATTTGTAGATTATAATGAATCTTTTCAAACCATTACATGTATTTGACAGTCTACATTGTTAAGATGAGTTGTTGTTGTTGAGATGTAAAATGTTGTTTCGTGGCTGATTTAATTATCTTGAGTAAGCACCTCCCTGGTTCCAACTATATGAACTTGGGTGCACTTTGAAAATAAGCACCACATGCTAACATCCATACACTGCATTGTATAACAAACTGCTTCATCATATGTCAATAAATCTGCATGCTTCTTCATAATAACGGTTGCTGAGAGTCTGTTGGACTCAGCCTGCTATATTAAAAGCATCCGAGGATATATTAGAGAGAGAGAGAGAGAGAGAGAGAGAGAATATGGAATATCAATTTATAGTGTACCGTGTATCATTTCTTGACATTAAAAAAAATATCAGTCTACATTGTTATCTTTCTTTGGGTAGAACCAGATGTAACATGTTGAATCTATAAGTCTCTAAAGGATGACTCGAAATGGAATCATTCAAACCTGATGAATAATTTCTGATGACAGAACAGTTTGAAATACAAGCTGCTATCAAGAGTTGCTTTGTGGCTGTTTGTCTGTGGCCAGCTCTATGAATTGTGTATAAGAAAAAAATAAAGTCAGTTTCTCAGAATTGAAACAGAAACATGTTTTAGAATACCACAATCAACAAATAATCAGTCTCTTTCGAACATGTGTTATACCAGAGACTCTTTTAGCATCTCTATACAATCTCATTCATCTGCAGCCAATGTCCATGTGACAGAGATAAGGTACAGTACGTAATGAACGAAGCTAGTGGTGCAAATGTTGAACATCAACACACTGCCTTCAATGTTATTTAAATCACAGTTAAAGCTTGGAATTAACAAAAAATGCTTATTTGGGGAAAAAAGTGAATACTGAGAGTAAAATGAAGATACAACGACAGCAACTGTAGATGGCATGAACCTACACCAAAATGGCAGCTATTGATACCTATGGTCATAAAGTTAGCCAATTTTTTTTTAAATGTCTCTCAAAGTTTACATAGACATTTCAAGTGTCAAAGAAAATAAATAACAGAAGCCATAGATTCAATTCAACAATCAAAATTTCAATTTGAAATTTTTTTTGTATTAATGTTGACAATGCTAGGATTCAAATTACGGTGGTGATTGAAAATCATTGCAATATTTCCAATATTCATCATGTATTAAAGACTTCTTTCTTACCTTCAGACTTACTGAACTGTCTTGTGTCAAATGTCTACAGATAAACTCTCATGCATAGCAACTACCAAAGGCATGGTCCACCTCAAAATCAAACTATATCAGATGTTTTCTTACCTTGAAAATAGTCAAATAGAAAAACAAATCCAGATTCTACAGGATCTTTTCCACAGCATCCATATGTTTCTCATTTCTAAATAATGGAGAAGACAAGTCATTTTGACTTGAGCCTATAGCCTGAGTCCCGTCTTATCCATTCAGACATTGGGATATGAACAGGATCTACAATGTAGAATGTTGATTTATATTTTTATATTAGGACATTTTCAAAGTACAAAAACTGCTAAGACGTTAAGGTTCTTGGGTGGTGCCTCTGATTTCAGACGTAGGCCTAGATGCTGTTTTGTAGTAACACATCTGCTGACCTCTTTGCATGGTGATAGTGTCTGCCTGCACGGTAGCGGATTCCAGTTACACCCTGAAGAAAGAGCAAGCTCCCTGATTGTCACTGTATAATTTTGCACTCTGCTTTCCACCATTATGTGGTATCTAGTCACAGCTATTATCATTCATTTATAGTAAGAGGAACACTTTATCTGCAGTTTGGGATGATCTGTATAGCCCATAACTCGAACATAATCTCTACACCCACTGGACAAAAACACATGCAATCCCTTAGTTTCTGTTAAACTAGTTTAATACTCTAATCATGCTGTCCAGTGCTCATCTCTGTCCTGTGTCCGGTGTGTAACAAAGCACAACAGGTTTTGTACCTGTTTTGCTCTTTTTATCTAATTCAGTCAAATCAGCACATTGTTCAACCCACAGCACTGATCACATTATTGGTATTCAATTACTCAATTATCTAACCCAGACTCTGCCTTAATCACACTGAGAGTTACATTCCAATGGTCTTTTACTGTAAGTGTGTACTAGATGGAAAAGAAGGGTATACACACTAAGAGTCTGCCACACAAGTTTCTACCAAAACTGCACTTGATAGCATTAACCACCAATGCTGCACCACTCCACCTACCCAGCGGATTCGTTGGGAGCCAGGAGAGATAACCAACAAGACCTGAGCACAAGAAATAGACTTGCCTAACAAAATGTCATTGCCCATGTGCTTTTCCAGCTCTGCGGTGATGATCATGTAATGCAGAGCTCAAGCAGTGAGTAGAACCAAGAGACAGCTGTGTTACATGTTTTCTACAGCTGACTGGACCTGGCCTTTAAACCATCTGCAGTGGTTCTTCGAAGCTAATGACTGTAGGAGAAACGATCACCCAGAGTGCTTCCCTCTTGGTACGTTGCTTGATGAGTGCTTCATGAAGGCATGAAGGAGACTGGGGATTGGAGTTTGTTAAAACCTTGCCCTTCCTCATATATCACCATAATGGAGCACAGGATGGGACCAAGGTGCACAGATTTCAGCTGTCAGGAAGGGGGACTTAGCATCGTCTCAAGCGGTGATGATAATCCATGCTCACCTATCCCCAATCAGGAGATGAGAATCTGTAATGACAGGCCCCAATAAACTTGAACCTCCGTAGCTAGGGGGCTAATAGCATTTCATGTCCAATTAGGTTAGTTGACGCTGGTGCATCTCCCTGACACAGCCTCTTTTCTGTGATAGGCAGATTTTGACGGAGAGAGAGGAGGGATACCTCTGACTGGGTTGAGAGACTGGGTCAAAATCAGCTCTCCAGTGGGTTAAGTAATTCTGACACTGTGTCTGCCTTCCTGTGTAACTGAGCTGAGCCACAATATACAGTGCACGGAATCATAAAAAATTGAAAGTGATATTTCGCTTTTGAAACAAAATAGCCGAGGCATCGTTTTCACCACTGGAGTCCATCTTAAAGCTTAAATGCCGAGGTGCATTTCAGACCAGGCTGAGAGAAGTCAGTAGGGGTGATGCCTCTGAAAATGCTTTGATAAAATGGGAGACTTGACCGGTGAGGCGTGTGATGCAAATTAAATTCCTCTAACAGAGAATCTGATTGAAGTCAGAGAGGAACTGACCAAGCTGAACACAGACCTCACAAGCTCATCATCCCAGCCTCTGGCTCCTTGGCGTGTAGCAAGATCTACCCCCTGTAGCCGAGCAAACACAGATGTGGCAGCCTCATTTAAATACCTTGCTCAGGGGCTTTCAATCTTGTCCATGTTTCCCCAGCTGGCAACCAAAATCTCTTGTGAAAGGGAAGTTTTAGTCTTTAGAGAAATTGCCTGTTGTTTCCAGTCACTGATTTCTATGGATTCAGTGTACACAAATATGCTTGAATGAGTGTGAAGCCAGTCTTGATTTGTTTTTGGAGGCAAAGTTGGGTAAGCGGTATACATCCGGCTCAGCTCAGGCTTTGCTTTGTTCAGAGACAGAGAACCCTGGTGATCCTCAAACTACATCGCAGAGCTTTGGCGGTATGGTCGCCCTGTTCTCTATAAAACAAACCTGAGTAAAAACAGTAGGGAATAAAAATAAAAATCAGTGTGCCTCTGCCAGATGGAGCCCTGTTTGGTAGATAATGCCCATCACCAAGCCCCTGAGGTACATTAGCAATGCTTATTTAAACAGCTGGGCTGAATATTGCCCTTTTAAATGGAATGAAATGGTCCCATTAGCGGGCCATGCACTCTACTCCTTCCACTTATTGTTTTGTACTGCTGTAAAACTCCCTCAACATTGAAGGAAAGTTGATTAACAGTAAGTGAAGCTGAAGTAGTAAGGTGGCAACAGAACACAGCAATACTGCTGGAAGCTGGATCAAAAAAATATATATACTGTAGGCATCTACATGACATTAACTTCAACTCAGTTAGACACATCTGCTCCTCAAAGGCACGTACTTTAGCCTTTTTGGCATTTTTTTCTTCTATTCCACCACACTCAGAGGGAAACTTTACCACTCACGCAGCTATATTTATTTCATAGCAATGATTAGTAGATTGAAAGTTTTACATTCTTAACAGAGGTCCCGAGGCCACTTGTGGGTCAGCCCCTGTTCCACTTGCTTTTGTGAGACATTGTAATCTGTTAAGTTAACTTCCTCATAGTGTGAGTGAAAGAGTTTCTACGACAGCATTTGTATCTCAACTTCAAGGCTTAATGGTATTTACACATGGAAAAAATGATTTATTTGTTAGCATTCAAAAATCTACAACTTCACTGCCCTTGACATAAGACTCAGATTATCCAATATCGAATGCTGGAGCTTTGTAGGGTGGAGAGGAGATCACAGTCAACTATTTCAATGAACATGGGGCATGTGGGGTTTTTATTAGGATAAGGTTAATGCCATGTTGTAAAAGTATATGGTGTCAGTACACCAGAACATCACTGTTGGGTTACAAAAAACCTCTAACCAGACCATACCTCAGCTGTAAAATTGGTAAGATATTTTCTAGGGGTGTAAATCAGTAGTTTCATCACGATACAATATTCTATTGATTCATTGGACAATGATACGATATTTGCCGGTATCACGAAATCTGCCACAACATGATTTTGATTCGATTCTCTTTAGGGCCTGTGGTCGATATGAGATGATATTATTTGCTCATTTTAAACATTGGGTTACAGACGAACACCCTTTCTTTTGATTTTGGCCTAAAACGAAAAAAACAAACAAACAAAAAACATCAAAACAATTGTAAATAATTAAAACAGGTTCATTCTGTCTGAAAACTCTTTCTTAACTCAGACAAGGATCTCTCTTCTAAAACTTAAGGGATATCTGACTCTAAGCCTTGATGGCAAACTTCTCTCAGCAGCCATTATCAACAACAAGATTACTGAACAAAAGTATACAACTCAGCTCAGAAGTAACAGACAAAACAGCTGTCTTTGGCAAGTCATGTTTCCCCTACATATACAACATGCTCACGTTATTAGTATAAGCATGTAACATTTCACATTGCATAAATTAGGGGCTAGCAGACTTTTCCTCTACTCATAACTTAACCAATTTACATGTATTATTTACGCTTTCTCTTTCTCACAACTGGTTTAAGCCTTGCATCTCCTGACACAACAGCAGAGAAGAATTTCAGTCTCCATGCACGTCTTTTAAGCCAAACATTTTCAAAAGTGGGCAAAGTGAGATGCCCAAGCAGGGACATGATGTTTCCTGAGTATTGCTTTTCTTTACATACAACATGTACTCTGTCTTTTGACTTGCAGTTTCTACAAAACCAAAATATTTCCCCACTGATAATTCATTCCTGAGTAAATAACATTCTCCTAATCATCTTTCTTTTGTCTGCTTGCCATCATAAGCCTGACACTGTGTGACAGTGACAGAGAAGTTCAAAATAAAGGTGCATCCGAAAGAGGATGATATAGACTGATGTTTACACTTTGCATGGATGATACGTGATCGTTACTGATTGAATCAATAGCCAGATCAATGGATTATTACACATTATTACAAATTTTCACAGCTTTACTTTGCCATAAGATAGTCCTTGCCAACAAGGAGCTGAACTAAGACTCTGTTGACAAAAAAAGTAATTTTACCTCTCTGAATCTGGGATTTGCTGGTCTACTCCTGCCCTGATTGGTTACTTTGTGTTTGTCGTGCGACTTTGGTGATTCAAAGGGTCAGTCTGGATTTAAGAAAGTCACATAAAACCAGAAAGTAAAGTTTGAGGCAGTGGTAGAAAAGCAGCGACAGTGTTCAGTGAGGTAGAATAACCTCTACTGTCAATGAGGTATAGTGCCTTTGAAGAGAGCGCTATATTGGCTTCAGCTCCCTATTGGAAAAGGCTGTGTGATGGAAATGTAAAGTGGTGAAAATACTCCAAATATAGCAGACAATTAAACAGATTTAGATTTTTTAGGTGGCTAAGCTACATTTTGCTGCTGCCATTCACAGCTGCTGGCTACATTGCTAAGTTTCCGTGCAGACACTCCCACCTGCTTCTCCAAACTGGGGGTTCACTGACTGCCATCTACTGTTTGTAATGCACTGACAATGGATCTTGCATAACTTTACTTTAAAATAAAATCCAAACTATCCCTTTAAACCTATGAAAAGATGGTTGGTACGTCCACACTCCCTTTAAAAGCAATAAACTGATAGACTTTCTGTACAATAGACTCTCCCTATCAGTCACTTTCATTGGTTGCAAGAAGATCCCTGCTGCTACTGGTAAGGTATGGCAAGAAGTGACTGACTGACTTAGTCAAGCTACAGGCAGTGTAGTTTCTACATTAAGGTTTTGTCACCTTGATGCTGCGTCTTCAGGCACTGTAGAAAAATGGATGCAGAACTGCATTCTGACATCTGGCAAAAGATTTTAGCTCATTCTGATTGGCTGACAAAGTATATACTGCATAAATTTAGTGTAGTGCACCACAGAGGAAAGACGTTTAGCCTACTGCAAAGACTCTCTGAACAACACAATTGCAAAGTCAAATGTGTTTGATAAAGCACACCATATCATAATTTTACTCTAATATGACACAAAAAACATCTGTAAACTCACATACCAACATACTTTTCTATATGAATATTATGCAGGGCTGGAGTATGTGTCTTGGTGAAGCAGTGATGGTTTGACAGCAACACCTTTTCTAGACACTGGCTGTCAGTCTGACAGGTGATATATGCTTTTCTCAGGTCTGATTAGGTTGACAGTTCTCTCTGTACCGAATGGTCATTTCCTGAAACAATTGGCGGCATGGCTTCCTGCAGTGAACTACCTTCCATGCCTGTATTTTAAATTAATGTAGAGTTACTAGACAGAAAATGTACAGTAGCTTGGGGGCATTGTGGATTATATATGTCAAGTTGGAGCCAATATTTCTTCTTTGCAGTTACATGTCAGGTATGAGTTGTATGTCTAAACGAATTCAAATGAGAAAATTAAAACCATATAAATTAACTCAATTGTTCCACAGCAGATCAGATATGCAGATATACTTGTATGATGCAGTATGTGTGTGCAAAGTCTGACAGTGAACCTGTACAATAGAGCACTTTTGTGTGTATATCAGAGATATATAGGGAGAAAGGTAAGTCTTTCGTCTTTGCTTCCACTTGAGAACAGAATATCACTTTTTTTTTTTTTAACATAATACCATTTAGCGAGGAATGAAGCATTGACCAATAGCAAGCTGCCTTTTCCAGGGGACGGAGAGCCACAGAGTCCAAAGTGGAGGACGCTATTGAAGCTCATTAGCTCTGTTGCACCAAACACTTTCATTAACCTCCTCTGGCAGAATAAAAACAGACATGGTGCACCAACAGTTGTGAATAAAAATATCTTTGTAAGTTGTTATTTAATTATTGAAAAAGGGACAATGTGCATTCATCCAGCTTTAGACAAATGTAAATGCACTCGAGTTAGCTGGGAAGCTAGTTTTCATTAGTAGTCCCTTGCCAGATGTTAAAAGGCATCCTAATATAATAATAGTTGTAATTGTACACCCAGCCTTTTAAACTTGGTGCAATGAACAGTTAAGTTTCACTTTCAATGTGCCTGGCCAACATTCTGCTGCTCCGTCTGTGCCCAGAGTACGCTGTGCGCCGTAAGAGCTGCAATAAATAACTGAAAGGTGTATATTCCAAAAGCACTCCCATTAAACAGTCCAGCTCCTAAAATATAAAATCAAGATATTTTCATAGTGGTGGGCCACCACAAATGAATGAATGTGTGGGAAACCGTGCAGACATTACTGACCCAAATCACTGTAATTATTATTGCACAGCAACTACATAGCATTCAGCACTAAATATATAATTCTACTATAAACTAAAAAATATAACTTTGGAAGGCCATTTCATAATTTTTGTCACTAAATGCGAGATATTGGTCTGATCTTACAGATGACTTCATGATTAAAATACGTCAGAGGCTCACTTAATCTGGTGTAACAAAGTTTAAGCGAGCCATTTGTACAGTGACATCAAAAAGAAAGCAAAATGACTTGTATCAAATTTCATGTCACTAGTACCCACTTTTTCCAGTATTGTTTTATTCACAATTTAAAGAAAAATAGTACTGAACTGATTTGACCCCTCCCCGACAATACCAGCTCAAACACTGTAGATAGATAGGAAAGATAAAGATAGGAATTGAGGACATTTTCTTATTTGGTCCTATTTGAGGAGGATGGCTATATCTCTGATTGACAGGGAAGTGAAGGTGTCAGTGAAAAATGAGTTCTCCCCACTCAAATATAAAACTTGGCTATTACCTCAATCGCGAAGCACACTGATTGTGCACATTTGTCATTTCTTTTGACAGAGCTTAAATAACATATAACCGGCTTTCAGACACATTTTACTCGAAACTAAAACTGCCTGTGCTCTTGTTGAGATTGTGTTTATATGTCAATATATAGACTGATTGATAGAGGCAATAACCCCCTACAAGGTTAACCACTCAACAGCGATGCAAAGTTTCCTAAACTGCAACAATCTTATTGTGATTTTAGCTGCATCTATCAGAGCTCTGCCAGTTTGTGTCTGTAGGTTTGGCGGAGAAAAAGCTATCTCCAGATGGATAGGGATGATATAGTCACTTCTCCTAGGCCCCCAGTACTCTAATCGGCTTTGAGAAGAAAGACTGATAGAGGACATCATTGTCTGTAGCTTGGTGTTTCAGCCCTGAAGCCCTCAGCTCCTGTGTACCAAGGCCAAACATCTCACTGGCCTCACGCAATCCAGCTTGTGTGAGGCGGGATCTGTTCTCTGCCCCAGGGAGCTAGCCACTGCTGGAGCTCACCAAAGTTTGTGAAGTCATCCCAGACTCACTTCTTTCATGTCTAGATGTGTCAGCGTCTCAGTCAGATTCCAGTATAGCCATCTGTGGAGGGGAACCCTTCTCAAGGCTGTTGTGTTACTTTGTTCGCAAAAAAGGGTTAGCATTTATTTTTCCTCTCATTTCATCTGTCTCTGAGAGATGAAGCCGTAGTATTAATGCACCATTCCTCTACCGTAAAAGGTCTGTTCTTTTTTTTATTGAATCTTCTGAACTGCCCACACGGCTCAAATTAAGTGTGTCATAAAGCTTCCACTTAAATTGTCCTCTAAAGCGTATGCAAAGGTATTGCAGAATCTGCCATTAAAATCTGAATCAACAATTCCCCCGGCTTTTAAAATCTGCACGGGCTTTTAGAAACACACAATCCCACTATTATGAGGGAGCAAAATTACAAAGTCAAAGTCCCATTTCACCACCAGAAACAAAAGTCTGCATCCATTATTCATTTGTAATTTTACTGCATTTGCTCACCATATTGTCTGTTATGTCACCTTGCATTTAGCATTACCAACATTAAATTGTACCAATGTGTGGTTTGCACTTTCCCCAGATTGCTTAAATGTGATCTGTGTTGTTTTTTCAATAATGCATGCTTTAGCAGTCCTGCAATGCATCATGATTCAATGTAGGAAAGGTTCTTTCCACTGATAAATGTTTAATATAACCAACCTCGCCTTTGAAGGACCCGTAGCACTGTCTCATTATGAATAAGATGTTGTTGCATTAGTTTCATTTTGGCACCTGGGAGACTCGCGAGATTCAGCTCACCTCATGTTTTGGCCTAAAGTAATGGGGGGGATGTATTTGATCAATAATGCATCATCAAGATAAATGCAGAGCACTCCCTGTTGTTTATTTCAATGAATACAAAGGCTTGCACTTTAAATGGCACTTCAATCGCCATATTGGGTTTTGTAAAATTATCATTCGGTATGTGTGCACATTTCACCAAACAGCAAAGAGTTATTAAAAATACTCAAACATAGACGGACATGTTATCTATCTAAATATAAAGTATGTTGCAGCAGTCGGTTGTTAACTGAAGGCTGGTGAAGTGATCTGGATGTTGCAGTTGTCATAGAAATATGCTGATGTTTGATGTTAGCTTCAACATCTCAGAGGTAGAATGAGGACACACCATCCAGTGAAAACTACAACAATACCACATTGTGCATGAAGTAATTATCAAGTCCTTGCAGTAATTTGTGACTGAGTGTCTCCCACGTGTGGCTGGTTGACCCATTCAGCAGTGTGTGTGTGTGTGTGTGTGTATGAGTGTGCATTTGTTTTGGCAGTTGTGCATTGCTAAAGTGAAGCAAGAAAAACATTTCTTTGGCATGTTTATTTTTTTTCTGACAATGCCAGCCACAAAACCTTATTTACCTGTTGCTAAATTATGTATTGTATTAAAGAGGTACTAACATGACTCATGTACCATTGTTTATGTCCACAGTCAGTTTGGGGCAGTAATGTATCTCTTACCAAACCCTACATCACAAGTACATATGTAACATAAAAGTGTATCATCTGAAATTTAATAATTACAATACCATTACTGATCTCAGTGATTCTCTGTTACACATTTCTGGGTCAGCATTTTTGCTACAACGCTCAACAATAATAATTATCTGATCAAATGAAATGTCACGTCTGGCTAGTAAATCTAGCAACTCACTTGCCTGATCGAGCAAATGGGAAAAAAGCATGTTTTTTTTGGAGTCCATGATGAAAGTAGCTATCTCTCTTCCTTTCATCTCTGTTGCATGTGCAAGTGAACTAGGATGGTCTGGTCAAGTAATCTGTGGCTAATAATACGCATATTTTTTTTTGTTTTGTTTGCCTTAGCAGTAAAATTATAAATGGACAGTAACAGAACAAATAATTCACTTCTGAAAGAAATAAGTCTGTAGACAGAGCTCTGGCATTCCATGTGTATCAATCAGGCACTTGTTAGAAAATGGCAGTGTGAAAAAGTTTATGAGATGATACAATCACACAATCAAGCATTTTTAATTATCTTGGAAACAGGAGTTTAAGTGGATGGGGTTAAAAAATTTGGATGAAGTAAAGATAAATATGACAATTAAAATTTTGTCTTTCTAATAAGTAAAAAAAATGACCCCCCTACATAACATGGTAAGTAAGAAGAAAAAAAAGTTACCCTTAAACCCTTTGCTATCTTTTCCAGAGTAAGATGGTGGTTGATATCACTTTTCATCTCTGAGTATGAGAACTATTTCTTGAGTGCTGTGTACAGTCACGAGGGCTAAGCTAACTTTTGATGGTCAGTAAATAGCTCCAAAACACAAGCTGCCTCCTCATTAAACCGCATCTTTTCTTTCTCCTCTTGTGTTGAGCACAAAAGCTACGACGTGACAGAGCCGTGCTGGTTACCAAAAGTAACATTAATGAGTACTGCAACTTTTATTGTTGAGCACTTCATGCAATCACTTAATTAAGGATTAACATGAAATTATTTAATTCTTCAATATTTTTGCCTATAACTGCCCTCCATGCATACAAACAGAAACAATTTCAGTGAAAATGCCAATTCACTTTGTTGCTGCAGTACATCCTTTATAAAATACACAACATTAATTTCACAGCATGGGTGCCTGTGCAAGCGTTTGAATGTGCAGGCCTGCATACACACATTCCTGTCTGTGGCCATTTATGTTTGACTGCCTCAGTGTGTGTGCATGTGCGTGTCCGTGGCTATGCCTCTACTTTGCATGGTGACTCAATTCCAAGGCTGTGGCTGAGCACAGGGCTGTCCTTGGCTGTCACTTCTCATCATTTGCCGGTCAGTGAGACAGCTGAGCAGAGGGCAGCATATGAGCAGTGAGGAGATGGAGGGAGTCCTAGTGCTGAGTGACAGACTCTGGCATTGAGTGACTGCACCCTGTTAGGACCCCTGTTGTCTTCATGGGGAGCCTGGCCCTCGAGGGGTATATAAAGGATAAGGAATAATGCTGCACATCTACAGCACATTCACACTTCCATACACACATACACACACAGGGTAGCAGCAGATGCAGAAGTACTGGAATACATACATGTATAGATTTGCATACATGCACAGACTTACACATGAACAAAAGACTGAAATAAATGTATTCACAATGCAACCACCCACATGAGGACACACACACACACACACACACACACACACACACACCAACAAATAATCACACAGTTGTCTCCCTGCTATTGATATTCCTCACAGCTGTGGCCTTCATACACTTACAAGTCATCATAAGCTGCCTTCAACCACCACATATAATGGAACTCTGTATAGCACTCTATTCCTTCCCTTTATTTTCCCTCTCTGGGAGGACGGAGAATACATGCAATAGTCGATATGTGTGTACATTCTTACAATATACAGCAACACAAAGCTATGTTTAAAAAGGCAAACTAACTCACAAAAATGCAGACAGAAATACACATCTGGAAACCCATGCATTTAGCACCTCAGCAATACAATAAACCATCTTTAAACTGAGAGGACCTTCAGCCAGGGGGGTCTGTGATTAATGCAAAGCATATATAAAATTCACAGGGAGCTGTAATAAATGGTCCCTCCTTGGGATTATTAGACAGAAGAAAAACTGGTTTTACCCTGTGTATCAGCAAGATTCCCTTATAGCCCGATCTCTCTCTCTGTCTCCACAGAAAAACCATCAGCATCATCAGCGAGAAAGCTGTAATACACAGAGGACTGTGAACAGGGAAGGCAGCAGTGTCTGTCAGAGATTCAGCTGTTAGTTTAGAAGACTAACAACAAAGAAAAAGCCAGAATATTCAGGCCTTTACATTCACTGCATGATCCAGTTTCGGAAAACCCCGTAGTGGTGCTCTTAAAATTTAATGATCCCCGATTGGTAAGCAGTTATGTGAAGGAGAATTTCAATGAGACAATGCGATGGATATTCCAGTTATGGGAACAAAAGGGGTCAGTGAATACAATAACACAAAAAGGCACACTTTTTTTTGCAGTAATCTCTAACACTGAAAGTCAGAGGAGTGAAAAGTTCAGCACAGCCCTGAGCCCATTTTACCTTCATACTATCAGAGGGAACTAATTCATCCAGAGTGACAATGAAAGTGCCTACTGAAAGTCAAGATAATGCTGCAATGCTTTCATGTGAAAGTGTACGGACTTGTGTGTGTATATGGTTGTGTATGGCCTTATATTCTCTGTGTTGCATATATCATTTTTTTTTCTCCATACTATTTATTTATTTATGAAAAACACCATCTTCCATACCTGATTTGGAGGCTGTGACAGTGTTAGGTGAGCTCTGAAAAAACATCTTCATAACTCATTTAACTTTATATTCTGTATTGTAATATGATTTATAAGTAAGTATATTGCCAGTAGGATGAGGTAATGTCACCTTTTCCAATGCCGTCTCACTTGCCTTGAAAGTTTTCAAGAAAATCTGCCTTTAAAAATAAATCAAGGCTAAGAGATTAATTTTAAGTAGAACACCGATAAGGGTTTCTTTAATGTTTTATACTGCTGTCATTGCACAAGTGGCGTTGATATTTATTTTCTTGCTGGAAAAAAAAAAAATCTCTCCTTCGCTCATTTCTCTAACCCCTATCCCTATATCTCTCCCGACAATCTCTGCTGTAGGCACAGATTAATCAAATAGCGATATATTTTACCCAAGTGAAAAGACTTCACTTAAGTTATTACCTTCACTCAGGTCACAGCAGAGAAGAGCAGGACTTGAAAATTGCTTGATTACAGGCTGACTAACTTTTACCACTATGCCAACACTTTTAAGCAAAGCTGATTTATACATTCACTAAAATCTACACAAAACCAGAGATCCTCTGCTCTGGCATGGTCGTTGCAAACTACTTGATAACGGCCAAGGGTTTGGCGATGGTTCCACGTTTGCTTGTTATCAACAAAGATACAGTTCTGGATCAGTTTTGGGAGATAAAGCTTGGAGTGGCTGCTCGACTGCAGATTCAAAAGCTGGTTAAACTCATAACATGTGAGTCTAGGATAAGGAAAACTACATTTGTGTTTCTTTAAAGGTCTATAATCTACCTCTGGCTTTGACTAGGGCCATTCTTTAGCATGAACAGTGCTGTTCAGCAGGCCTTCCACAACCACCTGCCCGTGTCCCATTCCCCCTTTTCACTGTCCATGTGCTCATGCTCTCATTCGAACTGTGGATTAAGACATTAATGTCTGCTCAATGCATTTTGACATTTACATCCAAAATCCCAAAAGACAACACACAGTGGGTACTAATGTTTTTGTCTTTATTCGCTCTGGTTACCTGCTGTGATTCTGTGTGTGAGCTTTGTGTGTGTGTGTGTGTGTGTGTGTGAGGGTGTGTGTGTGTGTGTGTGTGTGTGTGTGTGTGTGTGTGCGTGTGTTAGCATCCGTGTGTGAAAGAGGAAGAGAGACATTGCATGAGAGGAAATGTGTACCTCATGGCGTGAGAGCTCTTTGCTTTCCAAAACTGCCAACTGTGAGTTTCTTCAACATGAGTTAAGCATTAAAGAAAAATCATTTTTAGTAGATTTAACTTGTCGCTGAGTTAGTTAAATGTCCAAATAAGACATGGCTGTTGTGTTATAATACCATAAATAATCTTAATGATGAAGTTAATAATAAAAATAAAGTTTTGTATGCATAGCACATGAGAAAGAGAATCCATCATTGCATTAATATCAGAATACAAGTTTCTCTGCAGGGATGTGTGTCCGTGTGTGTCCATGTGTACTTCCCTCAGGTGTGCCTTTGTTCTTCTATATTAAAGAAGCGCAACATCATGTCAGCATGTGGCTCAGGATGACAAATCTCCCCTCACTATCTACAGCCACGCAGCTCTCCACTGCGTGGCCGGGGCCATGTTTCCCTGCCTCTCTGACACACAGGCAAGCAGCCTGCCTGCTAAACTACCCCGGCTCCTCAAATGGAGTTCTCATTTTCAAGGGGAACGGCTGCATGGCATAACGCACTTTGTCTTGAGAATTACTTTTTCTCTGCCTGTGTGGCTCTCTGGGATGGACATGGCTGGCTGGCTCTAGGGGAGACAGATGGAGGCCGCTGGCTAGCCTGACACATGTTGAGAGGCTGTGATGAGTCAGTGACGAGGGGTAGGCGGGATACGGGGGCACAGCACTCTGTCTATGTGATGTGTTGATGAGAGCGGGGAGAAACAGAGGGCGGAGGCCTCGCTTGGCCTGAAATCTGCTGTACCGAGACTGTGGATTGAGTTGCACTAACATGTATAGTGAACATGATTTGGATAGGAAAAAGGAAAGTTTCATTACTATTGGGGAGATTAACTGGCATTTACAATAACATCAACTTATAATATTTTGCCGATAATGAAACTGTATATGGATTAACAAAACAATGAACAATCTATCTATCTATCTATACATACACATACATCTATACATATATCTATATCTATATATCTATCTATCTATATATATTCTGTCTATAATTTATAAAACACACAAAAACATCAGTATTTAACCATGTTATATATAGCATATAGCATATTGGCATACTTACATTTTCTACATAGCACTAAACACAAGATACAGCTGAGGCTGATGAGAATGTTATTAATTTTGCAGATACTTAAACCAAAGCATTTTATGAGTTGTAATTTTGACCAGAGGAAAAGTAAAAGGACCACCTAGATTACTGCAATTCATTCTGTAGGGAAAATTAATGTATGTGCCAAAATTCAGGCGAAATGTTATGTATATGCGATGTTTCACGTGTTGTCCCACATGGGATGTGTAAAAACATCTGGCATAAATTGTCCCAAACCTTTTTTTAAATCCCTGGCATGATGCTCACTTCAATGTTTGGCCTCTGCTCTCTCCTATGACTCTGTCTCTCTCACTGATACAAAAATCTAAAAAAAAAAATTAAAAAAAACCCACTCATGAACATTATTTGTCACCCACTCTTAACTTACTTCTAACTTAAAATTCTAACGAATATAAACGTTGTTGTATCTGCAGGGCTCCAGATGGCATTACATTGTGGGGAAACTGCCAATTGATCCAGCTACCCATAATTCGAAACCCCAATAGTGAGACAAATGTCACATTGGACTGAAAGCCTAATTGGACACCTAAGCAACCAAAACACATGCATTGCTGTAACACTCTCTTAAACAGGATTGCATAGCTATTTACAATGCATTGTCATTGGCCCTTTCCATTATGGCAATGACATGACCCACCCTCATCCATCTCTGATTGGCTAGTGCTTGTGGTAGTAGTTGTTTGCGTTGATTAGATTTAGACATAAGGAGTGGGATTGGTTAGGCTTAGGGTAAAAATATCAAGGTAAACCAATCAGAGGCAGAATGGGGCGGGTCATGCCTTCAGAGTAATGCAGGATACCGGGCTGTTGGACAAATGACCTTTCGCGTCAATGGAGCATTTTTCAGACTATTGAGGCTTCGGAAATATAAGCCATTGGAACAATGGAATGGCACTCAATGTGGTTGCACTAGAGAAGATAAGTCATAACATTACTAAAGTCAATGGGAACCATTAATATCTGCCCCAAACTGCAAGGCAATCCAAAAGCTGTTGAGATATTTCAATAAAAACCATGGGGAAAACATCAAGGGATTACCAAAGTAAGTTTGCGTCTTCCTTTGGGGGCAATACATGTCTGAATTATCAAAATTTGAATCAATCAAATTTGGTAATCTAACAGCTGTTGAGATATGCAAGGCTGGACCACACTGATGGAACAACAGACCGATATTGCCATCCTCACAACCATGCTGGCATGGCTAAGAATTATGATCTGACTTCAAAGACCCAGGTAATTATCTTACTTTGGTACAAATAAATTAATTATTGGAAGCTAGTCTGTTATATCAATACAAGCCACTGACATTATGGTGTGTTCTAATTCAAACTACTTTAACAGCTTTGTAGTGCCTAATTAGATTTCTATTAATTACAACATGCAAGTCAATCAAAGGCTAAACTGAATGTGGTGTATGGGAGCCTACGGCCATAATTTTCCTTGTGGACACACACAAACATATGTACTTTTTTTAATTCCTAAATTAAATATTGTGAATCGGGCCTGACTGTGTTTCTCTTGGGGTTTTGTTGTCTTAAACCAACAATTTCAGTAGATTTTAACTGCAATGATGTGAGCTTTAATTTACTTTAATCCAGCAAACAGAAGAAATAACACAGATGGGGGGTAGATGTTTGTATTGCAGACCATTGATTAATTATTCAGAAGGGGATAGTTTGCACTGTCTTCAGCAAATTTGAATATCATAAAACTCTCATCACAAACAGATCTTTCCATGGGACAACAGCACGGCAGAGCGTCTACTTTGATGAAGCCAGTTTGAGATCACAGTGAACTGATCCATTGTTTCATCTAATTTGTAGCTGCCTGCGTCCTTACACCAGATCTTGGCTGCTACTTTACAAATGCTAACTAGAGGATAGTAGTCTTCCTCTGGTGTCTTCTGCTAGATTCCAGACCATGGCATCGAGAGGGGAACTTGGGCTGCCTTAGGCAAAGAAACAAGAGTGGCAGTAGGCATCAGGGTCGAGCTGAATAATTTAGCCCCTGGATCACAGTACATTTTCATATTCATATCTTCACTGGCACATTTATCTGAGCAATCCTTTCCTCCTCTGCCTGAATGCATCTTCCTCTTCAGACCCCATAAATATCTGAATCAACTAATGACTCCTCTTGAGGAATTAAAAAGGCATCATTAGCCAGCACCTGAAGGTTGGGTCTGATGTACTGTGAGGACTTTGTCGATGTTGATTAGGAAAACAGTCTCAAGGGTTGATCTGGATCACAGCAAAGGTATATGTAATGAGCAGGCCCACACAGAAAAGGCGTAAGCAAAAATTTAATGACACCTGCGCATATTTTTCTTTATCTTAAATTAATACCTTCTAACACATTACAAGTAAAACAATTCCACAAAAGAACACACAGTTTCGGTCTGGAAATTAGGTCATCAGGCATACATTTAAGGAACAGCATTTCCCTTTTTAACTATTGTGAACAAAAGGATTAAAGATATAGTTCTGTCTTTCTGAGTTATGCTGACATAGTATTTAATACTCTACACAATGCTTTGCAGTTATTGGTGTCCAGACCACCCAAGACACAAAAATCTAAAAATCTAAATCTAAAACTACACAACTTTGGGCCTTCACAAAAAAATCACCTCCCTTACAGTTGCAAGGGATGTTGAAATCAGCTATAGAGATCGAAACAATTTTTTGTACCAGGCTGTAAACATATTCATTTTTAGTGTAAAGGTGGGCATTTCATCATGGGGGCTATGGGTATATACTCTGTTTCTGAGCCAGCCTCAAGTGTACATTTAAGGGAAATGCAGTTTTTGCCACTTCTGCATTGGCTACATTTTTCTTCTCTGAGGTTGCTTATTGGTTATTACTAAACTTTTCTCAAAAAACATACATACATACAGCAATTTGATAATAACTATCTTAAATGACAGAAACCAGAAAACCTAGGTCTTTTACTTTGGCCCATGTCCTATCAGCAAACATGGAGAGGGCAGGGTTTATGAGCTATGCTGCAGCCATACACCAGGGGGCGATGGAGATGTTTTGGCTTCACTTTGGGGTGCTTTTCAAGCCAACAGGAAGAGTGGCAGGCTTTGAAGAAAATTTTTACATAGTGGCCAAATGTTGGCCAAATCGAATTGCACCGTCACATGATTTCATGGTGCCAAGAAAGACTTTTCCATATTGACTTACATTGGGAAAGAGATGTCTGTAAAACAGTGGATATATTTTTGTGAGCATCAAAACCTCATTTGCAAAGTCTAAAATAGGTATAAGATTAATATTCACCATTTAAGCTAGCAGAATGTTAAACTGGAAGTCAACTGCACCGCTGACTGAAGTTAACCACACAGGCACAGTGCGCATGCCCTATGGGTCTGGTAATGAGCAAGACCTGGGTACCTTCATACGGCAGAAACAGAGCTTTTTTTGCTACTGAGCTGCTCTCATAGGAATGAACGGGGCCCCGCCTCCACGGTGCATCTAGATTTTTCTAATACATCCATGGTGTTGTCACGTCATCCGTCTTTATTTATCATCTATGGTTACAACAGCAGTATATGGCTTCTCTAAAGGTTATATTGAAATCTCAAGTGGGACAGAGATTATTCAGTATGTTGCATAACAAATCACTCAGTTTTGACACACAAAAAATGCAGTAAATCTCAAAAGCTTTCTTTTAAATATTTTTTTTTCCCAAAATCTCCAACTTTAGAGTGCTCTCTTTTAATTAAGCTGTTTCTTGTGCAGGTGACAGACCCATTAGTGATGATTTTACGCTCCCTTTGAGTGAGGGAGACTTGCAGGAGAATATATTTTATCTACTTTAGTCTAGCACAGCTCAGACAAATAATGCTTGTCAAATGGGCAACAGGTGCGCAAAAAAAAAAAGAAAATACCGAGAGGGGAAGGAGGGGCAAAAAGTAAGACGTGGAGGCAGCAGTGATGACCCACATTGGTGCGACTCGTTATGAATTCGCAATGATGCTGCTGGGCTTGTTAGCACACGGCTGGGGAGCCAGGGGTGATGGGAGATGCACAGTCGGCTATCTCGGCTAACCCCTCTGCAATTCTATTACACTTGTTTATAGCTCTTGGCAAACAGCACACCAAAGATACTTTAGCTTCTGAGAGAAGGGCAGGGTTAAAGGGGGGCGGCTACTTAGCATTTCACAAGGAGACAGAGAGGGCATCCTGAGCAAAGTGAGCACACAGGGGAAGTGAGGGAAGAACAGATTGAAAGATAAAACTGGGCCAACTGTTAAAGTACTGATGCATGGTAATAGGACCAAACAGCGCAAAAACACTATGGGATTAAATGTTATCATGGATTATGTTTTTTTATAATCTTTCTGTGAATTTGAACCTTTATGTCCTATCCCTAGCACAATTTGAGAGGATTTGTAAAAATCTCCCTGGTCTGCATGAATATTGAGAACATTTTTGAGTGACATTCCCTCATCCAGTTTCAAGTGCAGTGCCAGTTTGAGAGGTGCCAACTGTCACAACTAATGTAAACGCAGAGTCGGTGACACTATGCTTTTTGTCCAGCAGAGTGAGGATGATAGTTGCACCTGCAAATGAGCAACTCTTGTCACACACTCACACACACACACTCACGCACACAGACCGACAGGAAAAGTGTTTATGCATGTGTGTGCGTGAGAGTGAGAAAGATGATGTAACCCGAGCTGCTCACAGCAATCCAATGCCTCATTTCAACTGTGTGGTTCAACTCGACCAGACTCAGCTCACTTTTTTGTATCAGGTCCTTTTCTTTATTTTGTTTTCTGCCGTGGATAGCACCCCCTCAGTGTTGGTGGGATTGTCAGCTGATCACTATAGCTACGCCACGTAAAACTTGACGTGACATCAATTTCAATGCAACACTTGCTGGATCCTTTCACTGATGACAAAACAGAGGTACTTCTGGACCTCATCCAATGTGTAATCCAATACATTCAATACACTATGCTGCACCAATGTACAGCATAGTGTATGTAGTTTATAGCATAGTTCTGCAGATCTATGCAACTGAGTTGGTACCAAAAGACATACCACATATGAGGTATTACCAAGTAGAGGTCAACCGATTTATTATTTTGGCCTATTAATTGTTTAACAAACAATCATGATAGGCAGAGCTTGCCTCTGATAGTGGCCGATGGCTACAAAGCCACCACCAGTCCCGCAGTAACATAACTTACATGATCGACTGTAGCTGAAGAGAGGAGAGTTGTGTCAAATGGAGCAAAAAGGAGTTGATCAGTGGGTACAGAGAAAGCAGATCCCTTCTGCTGTGTGACTGTGTCTTCGTGCACTGCTCTTAGTTTTAACTCATATTTACATCGAGTTAGTCCTTGGACCACTGTTAGCGCTAGAGCAAAAGTCTGTGTGTCCATGACAGAGTGAATGCTGCCATTTCCTGATACAAATGAAATCCATTTCAAAATAAAAACCCACAGTGTTTCATACATGGTCCAGCCATATACTCAGTTTTGTTCTAGCTGTGTTTTTTTATGTTTTATTAATTGAAGTGTTTTGATAATGCAGAGGAACCATGCAGTAGAAATTGGGCAAAATGTGATTGGTATAGGTGTTTCAAATGACTGCAACTCTTTGATTGTGTCATTCAAATTGCTACCGTGGCGTTAGCATGCTTTACATATGATATAAATGATGGTGATATAAATATGTTATACATTATCTGAACTGCAAATGCAAGATGGGGGAAAAAAACTCAATTGAACCAAGTAATTACTTTACCACACTAGTCAAAAATAGTGCTTACCATGATCAAACAACACAGCTTGCACAATGTGATTTTAAATTCAATTGCTGAATAATTTATACACGTATAGGTTGCATAAGCTTATATTGAAGATATTTTGTATGACCTGCAGCTTTGAATTTCTCTGCTATCCTTCCCCCTTTATCTTCCTGATCAAAGGCTGGATTTTGCTTTGACATGATGTACATCTGATGATGTACATTTTTCTTCCACCCTCTACATTGTAAGATAAAGCCATTTTCTACTGTTGCAATGAATCACAAATTTCTTAGCAGCTCATGCAGAAGCATAATCGGAGAAAATGAGTCCATAAATGCAGCGTAGAAAGTCTGCCTTCACAAAAAATATGGACATATAAAAATCATTATCTGCTAGCAATGGGACTTAATTGCGCCAACTATTTCAGCAGTATCTTAGCTGCTCCAAAAACTTCCAAGTATTATACCGGCCCAATATTCACGTGCTAGACTGTTCTAAAAGACCTCAGGACTTCAGCACATTTGTTGAGCAATTAATCAAACAACGTAATCCAACAAAGATTTATATCAGGTTTTAAATGGCTGCGTGCTCTTGACCCATGTTAGGTTTTTACATTTAACAGATGCCATCAAGAAATACATATGCACAATCTACTTTACAGACAACATCCACAGAGGGGTGGTGGGGGGATTGGCATGTTTGAGTAAATGTAACACCAATATGGATTTCCAGTACAACAATAAATAAATTAACAAGTGATACATCAACCAGTGGCAGATATTGATGGAAGAAAGTTGATGCATTCAGGTTTCTCACTGCATATGGCTTTCTATCCCTAGGGCAGTGGAAGCATATATAATGGAAGCCGCAGCATGTCTCGGCTCATTTCTATTTCCCCTGCATCCTCACAGCAGGAGATAACCACAGTGACCTGCAATAAGCAGGGCCAAACCGAGACAGCTTCCGTCCTCTGTCGTGCAGTGTTGGCATCACAGTAAACTGTTTGGCACAACGTGTATTTATGCTGTTAACGGAAAATGAACACTTTTTATTACCGTTTCACACCGGAAGAGTGTAAAGGAGCTACAGGAAGCGTCAACTTAGTTATTGAGGTTATGGTAACCAACTTCAAAATTATATATAAATAAATTATAAATTAAAGAAGAGAAAAAGTCACTTTTTGCATTGACTATTAAAGGCAAACTTCACCAATTTTATACATAATAGTCTGAGCAACTGCATATATAAACATAGTATAAAGACCTTTTGTGGCTCCAAAGGGAGGCTCTGCAAAATCTGTTGGCAACAGCACAAGATTTTGGCAACATAAGTGTTCTGGTTTATAGTCCTTTTGTAGTTTAAATAGAATCAACCAATCGAGTTTGAGAGGTTCATATGTGAATTTATGTGAAGAGGTGAAACGCATTTGCTAAAATACAATCTCAAAACCCATTGGTTATCTTCTGATAAGAATTTAGCTTTATTATAGCTTTAGTAGAATGTATCTGTTTATAGAGATTAGCCAAAATGACCACCACATTGAAGAGATTCCACTCACTACATAGGCTTCACTAAAGTATTGGCTGTGGCCTCCAGAGACTTCCTGTTGTCAGACCGTTAGGCGATGGGTTCCCAAATTGCATTATGGGCAATGTAAGCCCCAGGTTGACAAGGAATAAGAGCGTGTGAAATAAAAATGACAATATCTCAGGTTCTGCTGCAGCAATTCCAATCCTTTTATAAAAACCTGTCCAAATAATCATCATGAGACAGAGTGCATTGCTGAAATGGTATTGTTTTAAATCCAAACATAATGCCACTGCCGATGTCCAATGACAAACCACCAGCTAGAGGCTCAGACAATAATGCTTAGTCAAGGAAGCAGAATTGTAACCACGTGGTGGTGCATATACTAAAGTGACCTCACAGTTCACAGCGGTAGCAAGTATTGATGATGAGCACCATTGCAAGATTTGTTTATTGGGTCCATCTTCACCCGGACACAATATGCACAAAGTGTTTGATTTGATAACTTAACATACTTGAGAAATGATTTAACTAATGTTTGGTCATTGGTGTAAATTGTCACTATTATCTGTTGATTATTTTCTCAATTAATCAATCGTTTGGTCTATAAAATGTCAGTTTGTCCCAAATCTCAGGATGACATCTTCATATCACTTGTTTTGTCCATTACCAAAAGATATTCAGTTTAATGTCATAGAGGAGAAAAGAAACCATTTTAAAGAAATGATTTATCAAAATATGATTCAAAACCGAATATGAATCAATTATCAAATAAATAAGCAATTAATTTAATAATTGGCAATCAACTAATCGTTCCAGCTCTAAACAGCAAACCAAGAAACCACTAACAACGCTGCATATTGCTTCAGCATTCTGAAATACAACACACATTATAGCATTACTTACAGTAATACTGCCAATTTGCACAGCAGCTTTGCTTATTTCTTAACAAAAAAGATAGGTAGCAACTAAAAACCCAGAGCCTTTTCAATATCCTCAGCTATGTCCTTTTTATCTGTCCCATGCTGTGATATCCTCTCAGAGGATGAAATTGGTCAGCCAATTTAAACTGTCCTGAGCCCCGCTGAATGCTCCTTTAGTAATTTTGGATTCATTCTGATTTAGAAAGGATTACTGCTGTTTCAGCTCTGTGACAGGTGTTATTTTTCACAGCTTGCTTTGGACTTCAGAAATCTACTGAAGAATTGTGACTAGATTCAGAGTGTTTTTGCAAACTACACTCAAGCTTCTCTGACAGAACAGCTAGGATTTCCTCACATGCATGCAGTGTTTTTCACTTCATGACGCAGACTCAAGGACCTTTGGTATTACACCATATTTGTGTTTGATTTCTGTTACATGGTAACAAAACAGTAGCAGACATTCACCACGAGCTTCAGCTGTATTCACACACATACAGGCTACCTCCATTGCATCATACTCTATAATTTCAGCCCAGAAAACGTGTGTGGTCGAAGGGCCACTCTTCAAAATGAGACCACGGCCCTCTCAGACCAGGGGCCCCAGTGCAGCCACATGCACAGACTATATTTCCACCGCTGGTGAGGAAAGTAAATGAGAAATCAATCAAACACTTAAGCTTCATTTCATTGTGTAAGAGCACTGATCCATCACAGGGTGTTATGGTCTGAGACAGCCTCTGCTCCTCTGCATGCTGCATGACTGCTGAAGAAAAAACACACAGACAAACACACACATGGGACCAAAATATCAAAAGGTCAGCAGACAGGCAAGAGGAGAGACTGGTGTCGTTGTAAGACAGGCCAGGCCTCTGAGCTTTCTGTCCCTTAAGTCTTGTCTGTGTGAAATCAAGGACACAAGTGGAAATCGTAAACAGGGCACGATGTCTATGTTTGGCCATGCATATTGCAGATGCCAGATGTGCCTTCCAATTCCTTTGGTTCATAAATCATCATTCAGTCTCAGTCATCATAAATCCAAAAATTCAACTACGGAATTATGATGGCAGAGATTATATGTAAAAATATTTAAGCCTCTTAGTGAGGGTACATTTTATCAGTGGAAATAATTTCACTATACATACTTTTAAATAAATGATGCCAGACATGAACTGACTGCCGAGGATCTCTTAATTTATTCATGAGTCTGTGTTGAACGTGCACGGAAAACCTCGTAATCCACCTTTGATTCTGCATCATGTTATCATGTGATTTCTTCACACAATAATCACTGCGTGTAACAATTAATATTTCAGAGCACAGGTTGGATACAGAGAACATGTAACTTTTCTCCTGTCTGTCCACCATTTTAGTCCAGAGCAGAGAGAAAAGCAACATGTCATAACTACACCACAGTGCCACACAATGGCCAGGAGAGGAAAAGCATAATGGATGGAGATTAATTAGAGAGATAATTCCAAAAACTGTACCTTATCTCACAACAAAGTGGAGAGGAGGTTGTGTTTTCTACCTTTGTTTGTTCACAAAATATTTAAACATATTTGGCTGAAATTTCTGAAAGCTGATTATATTTTGATGATGATCAGGATGTGGGATTTCTATCATTAGACGGTGTTTATGAGCCACTGGAACTATGTGAAGGTGCAAAATAGCACAGCGTCATGCAAGTTTGTTTAAAAATCAAACCCAAAGCAAACATTCTGTAAACACACAATAAGGTTTTTTGAGACTGCATATTTGTATTTTTTTCAGTGTGCCTTCTAGCTGCAAAACCTGCATCCAACACATCACTTTCAGCGCCGCGTCCCTCTAAGTCACCTTCAAATCCAGACGGTTATTCAGCTCTCGTCTGCTGGGAATGGACAGTCACAGCCCAGAAAAGGATACAGAGAGATAAAAGATATATCAATTATGCACATGATGAGAACGTTTATGCAAATTGATTCCACCTCAAAGTTCGAAGATGGGTGCAAGAGAATGACCTAGACTGTTGGTCATCTTATGAGCATGTTTTTTTTAAAGCACATCCCTCATGGAAGACAGCAGATACTGTGTGTTAGCAGCTTTCTGAGCGGCGTAGGGAATCGAGTGTATTGAGGACTGAATGAGAGGTAATTAGTGAGGAGGAAAGGGTGATGTACTGCTGGAGAAGGGTGGTTTGTATGCTTCCTGTGGAGAAAATGATCACACAGATTCTTCAAAATGAAGTGAAAAGTTACTTTTCAGTGCTGTTGTATCATTTTTAAAGCATATATCTATATTTTGTTGTTAGTATATCAGGATATCTCATATCTCTTGATATCTCTTATGTATTTTTTTTCAGCAGTAGGTGGAAATCCAACTTCTAGACAAAAAATTGAGAAAAAAATAATAACTTTCCCCTCCCATTTTACAATAGGAAACTAAAATTTCTTTATGGTAAACATAAAGCCGCTGCCAGCAGCCAGTTAGTTTAGCTTAGCACAATGGAGGGTTGGGTACCGAACTTGGTACATTTAAGGGTACCAACCGAATAAAGCCTATACTACCAATTACTAATTCAGGCTGCTGCAGCACCAACCCGCCGCAAAAGTTTAGGCATCTGGTTTATTTTCTTTTCTGTTATTTAAGTAATATTGTAGTAAAACAGCTCGACAAGTACACAACATATATTGTATAGATAATGGAAGTAGCTACCACGACATCATCTATTGATTTGTGAGGGTCCATAGGGACTGACTCTGTTTTGGAGGCAGCCTCAAGTGGCTTGTGCCGCTTTTGGCACTTAGCTTAATTTTTCAGCCTCAGAGTTTGCAGCTTGGTTTTGGTCTACTACATCACCCCTGCGGCTTGTTAAAAAAAATAAATAAATAATAATATATATATATATATATATGTATATGTATATATATATATATATATATATATATATGTATATATATTTATATATATATATATATATATTTCAGAGAATGTAAAGCACCCAAAATAGGTACTGGTGGGCAGTGGAACCGAATCTCCAGTGCAGGTAGTAGTATTGGTTCAAATTGATCCAACCCTAGCAAAATGACAGAAAACAGGGATAATACCTAGCTTTTCTCTGTCCTATAGGACAAGCTAAAAGAGCTCCTAAAGTCATATTTTCTGAGGAGAAATTTGCCATCTGAGCAGGACATGTGGACAATGCAAAGGCCGAGCATTACATAAAGGCCAGACATGGCCTGCCATCCTGTCTTATTTCTTCAAGCCAAATAAACCAACAATAAGTCTCACCGGAGGAGGTGATATTCCAAATTATCTTTCTACTTTTGGACTGATATGTATTTTTGAAGTTGAGTCTCCACATGGAATGACGACTTGGCACATTTTTAATTTTGGAGTCTCTTTTGTATGAGACATGATGTATTTCATTTAGTGTTTTCTACAGCCATGTCTTTCCCATACCTTATTGACAGAGTGTGCTGCTCATAAATAAGTCAAAATACTGCAATATATATCGCACTCGCCCATGTAATCATACGTGCATGCTGTGTGGAGAGAGGTTGGGTAGATAGTATCTGTATTGATCGTTGTTATTCGCCTCCACTTTATCATAAAAAATAAATCCTGTGTACATCTTGTATCAGTGGCTGTGAACCCAGAAACTGTGGGGAAGGTTGCCAAAAAAAGAACAATAATAAAGACTGTTGATTCCTGCTGTATCAAATAAATATGAGTATGATAGCTTATTGGGAGGTAAACAAAGCAAGTCAAATAAAATCTCCCCTGGGCTTTATTCTTATGGTACCAAATTACCAATATAGTTTCCTCTGGAAAGGAATGCCCAGCCTGGTGTTTATGTGTGTGTATTTGATGTGAGTGTTATTGTGTGCCTGTGCCTACGTGTCTAAAAGTGTGTTTATGCATCTCTGTGCTTGTTTGTGAGCCTGTGCCCAACTAGAAAAAAATTACGTTCTATAAAACGTCTCCATAAATGGCATGGCACAATAAATCCAAGGCTGAAATATTAAGTGGAACCAATATTTTGCTGGACCCACTCCAGATTCCTAGTAAAACTCACGAGTCAGGATGACCTTAGCATTAAAAAAAATATATTTTACAGGTGGAAATAATCCAATTCCTTTCCAATGAAGGCATCACTGACATGGAGCTATCTGTGCTGTGCACCTGGGTCTTTCCACTGAGAGGTCATTTAGTATATATTCTCTCTTTTAGGAGGAGCTCTATTAAATACACCATGAATATCCAAGTGAAAAAAAGAAGGTATTTTGCAATGTCAAGAAAAAACAGGAATGACAGCAAGGAAAAAATGTGCTGCAAACTGTTGCTGTGTTCTAAGAAGGGAGGCTCCCATATGTGCAGAGAGACTAGGCAGTCAAGCTACAAAGGAAACATGCTCAAGGACACCTGTTTCTTGCAGGGAGCAGTTTGTGAGAAGCGAGTTGGCTGTGCAACGCTGCAGCAGCCACGTGTAAATGCAAGGAAAGGCTCCCTATTGCAGTCTCCTAACTCCACACAGAGCCACGGTGTGCCTTAGAATGTGACGACCTATAAAAATTTGATGAAGTCCTAAGATGACACTATGTGCCTGTGTACTTTGAATTTGATAACATGGACTGAAGCATTTCTTTATTATATTTTTAAAAAATCCAAACCTGATCATTTATTAATCAAAGAAAACATGCAAAAGAGAATCTATTAAACTGCAGCGTATTTGCCCAATTAGCATCAGCGTACATCTGTGATTCTATGTAGAAACCACAGAGGACCCCGGAACAAATTCATCTGCATGAAGATTCACCTAACCTGAATCCACTCTGCACTTCTTTTCACAATTATGCTAAGGAATGCAGTGAGTCTCTGTACAGTTATCTGCCAAAACCCTCTGGAAACTGGTGTGCATTGCTCAAAAAGTTGTTATTATAAATTTGCTTTACAATTACATTATCTCTTGTAGAAAACTAATTTCATATTAGGGTAATTGCCTGTGTTGGGGGTTATGCTGGGCTGTTGCGTTGAAAAAAAAAATGCTGATGGGGGAGAGAAAAAGTCATACTGGCCCTCCCTCTCTATTTCTGTCTCACAGTCAGATGAGGTCATCAAACACCAACCTGCTTTGTATATTAATGATGTAACAGCCAGGGTTTTTCGGACACCCTGTCCCCAGAGACTGCTTGGCTGAAGGCAGAGGAAGACTTCATCTTGATTTAAGAGAGAGATAACACCCTCGATAGAACTGTGACAAAGGCTCGATAGGCAGTGTGAGAGCAGATAGTGAGGGAGTGCAGACGGCCAGCAGAGAGAGGAGAAGACAGGAGAGGAGGGGACTGCGCGATGCACTGTCCCTTTAAAGCACCAGGCCCCTCCTCCACAGACCCGAGCAGAACAGCCGAGTGGTGCTGGCAGGAGCCTGAGCCCCACGATAAACTCTGGCATCAGCTTCCCTTCATCCGGCAGTCAGCGAGGACACAGTGAGGGCGCAGGGGCAGCGAGACGGGGACGGAGAAAGGGAAAGAGTAAGAGAGTGACAGAGAGGGGGGGTGAGAGAGAGGGAGATAGAGAGAGAGAGAGAGAGCGAGAGAGAGACGCAAACAGGCAGATAGGCAGAGAGGGAGAGGCTGTCATAGGAATCACACAGCTCCCTTTTTCACAGCAGCAGCTCAGCCGTTCTGTCTGCTGCCTCCCGGTGCAGGCTGACGGGGGGATGACGGGTGGCGTGTTTTCGGCAGCACAGTTATCTGAGTGATGGTAGCGGCCGTGGCGGCATCGCAATCCGAAGCAGGAGTTCTCCTCACCGCTCTGGCTCTTAGTCATCTTCAGCCTCCTCTCTCCCTTTCTCAGAGTGCTATCAGGGCCATTCATCGTTCCCATCTCATGCCTCCTGCCTCCTCCTCCTCCTCCTCCTCCTCCTCCACAGCTTCATCCTCCACTTCTACTCCTCCTCTGATGAGCCACAGCCTCAGAGTGAAATAACCCTGCTGATAGAAGCTTCTCTCTCTGTCAAGACAGTAAGTAAGGGAGGGAGGGAGAGAACTGCGTGTGTGTGTTTGTGTGTGTGTGTGTGTGTGTGAGGGAGTGTGTGTGAGACGGTGAGAGAAAGAGAGAGGAAGGCAGCAAGAAGAGAAGATGTTAGTGTGTGCGACAGAGGGACTGCTAAAGAACCAGCAGGTTGTGTGTAGCTTGAATGATCCTGCTGTGCGTGGACAGTAAGCTCCAGGCATAGCAACAGCAAAGTGATGCACAGGAAAGGTGAGTAGGTGTGTGTTCTGCTGTGTGTGTGTGTGTGTGTGTGTGTGTGTGTGTGTGTGTGTGTGGAGGTGAGGCAAGTGCTGCTGGATCAAGAGATGCATTTTGACAGCAGCTAAAAATCATCAACGCAGTTCATTTGCGTCCATCTGAGCCAGCTTCACTGTGTCGTTTTTTATGTCGCTATGATTTAAGGGCGAAAAAAGGAAGGGAGACATGAGAGAATAAGTGATTGCTTTCCTTCCCGTCTGTCCAGGTGCCATGTGTGATCGGCCAGTGCACCCCGTGGCAGTGGCATCGCCCTGGATTTGGCGA
Organism: Plectropomus leopardus; assembly: GCF_008729295.1. Taxonomy (NCBI): domain Eukaryota; kingdom Metazoa; phylum Chordata; class Actinopteri; order Perciformes; family Serranidae; genus Plectropomus; species Plectropomus leopardus. The sequence goes on from NC_056463.1 coordinate 28,461,077, forward strand.
GCAGTATTCCCTCCTGCTTGTTCTCTGGGGCTCCTCTGGGAAGCTTTCATGGGATTTATCTCTTCCTGCTGGATGGCACTGAGCTCTCTGCCTCTCTGAAAAGAGTCCACAGAGAAAACATACACTACAAGGATAAGAAGTAAAATAATTATCCAATCACAGCACAGGGAGGCAGACCGGGTTCCCTTAGCAACAACTGAAGGAGAGAAGAGAATCCTTTTCTGTTTCTGCTCCCTTGGTTTTCGGGCACACCCCTGTGGACTGCTGTGGGTCAGTGTTTTCTGAGAGGGACTTGGAAAGCGCTGTTGCATAAGACAAGCTGCCACCCGAAATTCCAGGGGAAGGTGCTCATTCGCCTCCTTGCCCCTCTTGTAACTGTGTCTCATCGGCACCATGATTTTTTTGTTATCCCTCCACAAATTCTCATCACAAGTCACGTTCTGCTGGCTTGGAAATCAATTCACTCTGATCCCACGCCACCTGGAATAAGCCCTGCTTTGGGGTGAGATTGGACGCTCTGTGAGAAGACCCACACCTACCTTCCCTTCCTTTCATGGACGAGTATTGAAGGACAACATGATTAAGTCATCATCTGCAAAGAAAATGGATGTGGAGCAAAGTTTATTTTGATGCGAGTTTCTACTGCTATTTTTCCTGGAGGGGGGAAACGCCACACAGCACAGAGGAATACCCCCTTTTTTTCCCCCAAACAGGATCTGTCATTTTCTCTCTGAAAAGACAGAAGCCCTCAGTGAAGGACTATATTTAGAAGGCAAATCTCGTCCCTGCTGGCCACTGATAATGTAGAACACGATCATTTTGAATATTGAGCCACTGCCGGGAGTTCTATTTTTCTATCTATGCTGGATAGCTTTCTCTATGAAAGGGTTAATATGAACCCCTTTTTCTGCTGTCACTTTTGTATGTTAGCCTGCCATCATGTCACTGTGTTTCACAAGTAAAAAAGGTTGCACCGGACAAGTGGAAGAGGGGATAAGTCTCTTCCCTGTATAGACCAGTGTTTTAAATAGCAGCTCCTCGGGAACAATTTCAAACGTACACACTGACACATGAGATGAGTTGGCTCAACACGATTATGTAAGAGTTTCGTACCAGCTTCAGCCCATGTGTTTTGACTCTTCTTTTTCCATGGATTTACAGCGTTGGACTTTTCCCATGCTCATTTTCTCCTCTTTTTTGGAAGCATCTACCAGAGGGCATGGATGTCAGAGTGTGACCCTGTGCCAAGTGTGCGGGCGAGGCAAGGTGTTTTGGCTGCCCAGGTGTTTTTAAGATGTTGAGGTCTCCCTGCGTGGCCGGGGCCCCTGTTCGGATCAGTAGCACTGAGGCTCCTTGTAGCCAAAGACATGGACCCCGACTCGGCTCCCCCACGCCCTCAGCCTGTTGGCCACTGGCCCCACGTCGCCCTGTAAAGGATGTCCCTCAGCAGAGCTCCGGCCCGGGACACCTCTGAGACCCCCAGCCCGAGAGAACGCATCCGCAGCCACATGAAGATGGTGATCGACCAGCTGGACGGCATTCTCAAAGAGCTCAAGGATGTGGCCAAGGAACTCCGGGAGGTGAGGTTCAAAAATCAGCTCATTAGGCTTGTTTTTTTGTTTTTTTTTTGTGGGTGGGGGGTGGGGTGGGGGGGTGTTCATAGAGGAGGGCAGAGGCAGGGAGAGAATGTTGGTGCCAGGTGGGTGTGCTTCTCAACTAGGCTGCATTTAATTAAGTGTAAAATTATTTTTCGCAGCATGGAGATTTTGATTAAGATTTAGAAGTGATGAGATCTCACTTTTTTTTTCTTTTTTTTGTGTTTGTTTTCTAGCAGGAGGATATTGTTGATTACAACCGCAGTGAGGCTGTCTTCCTTGTCCAATCAAACAACTGCTTATCGGCAATTACAAATGTCCTTCATATGTTCAGTGGTGTCTTGTGGGAGGTACAGTAGATGTGAAGAGCCGTTGAAAAAGCAGCCGAGCCAGGCTGAAAGGAAGCACAGAGGCAGGCTTAGATAAGATACAAGACTTAGCGCCGCAATAGTTATATAACCATTTTGTTAAGGATCAGCTGGATTCCTACTGTATTTTTGCAACTGCCATGGTAACACTGGGAGATTTGTGTTTGTGTGCATAGTGCACAGTTTGAACAAGCATCAGCAGAGACAGATGCTGTGCGTGCTCTTATATGCATCTACGAGTGTATGGACTAAACAAATGTGCACGTGTGTGTGTGTGTGTGTGTGATGGACTAAAAATCAGAGTACACCTGTTCATGTTTGTGCGAGTACAAAATGGCCCTCATCATGTTTTTGGGATCTTCCCCCTGCAGTGTCCTTAAAGCTCTTCCCACAAAGCTCCTCCAAAGAAAGAGATAAAGGCAGATAGAGAGAGACAAATGAAGCCTGAGCAAACAGTTGTGTCTGACCCATCCCACATCCTGCGAGCACATCACATGATTACCCTCCCACCTGCTTCTGATCAGGGATGCAGAGGGAGTGTGTGTGTGTGTGTTTCTAAATGTGTTGAAGAAGCGAAATGGTGGATGTTAGCGCATGTAATGACCTGAAGGAGGAGGGTGGTTTTGAGGAGCCGGGGTGAAGCTGCCATAACTCACTCGATCACCACACAGGAACCCCCCTCTTCTCCCAGCTCTGTCCCACTCATCGCGCTCTACTTTATGTACTTGCACAGTTGGAGGTGCAAGGGCACAGCTCACAGTGCACCTTCTCTCTGGTGAGCAGGAGAAAGCTGGCCCTGTGCGCGGGAGTGATTGATGATTATGGGACAACTGCAAGTGGAATAATGCTGGCTGGAGCTATTTATAAACAAAAACACGGCCTGTGCCTCTGCCAGCTCCAACGCATATTACCATCCTTATCCCAGACCCCATTAGAGAGGGCTCTGCACAGTGGCTCAAATGTCATTTTTTATTGGGAGAGCACAATCCCACATATTGAAATGGCTAAGGAATCGTATTAGCCGCAGTGGCAGTCATAATGCTGGTATCAATATCCCGCAATTAGCTGACCTGTGAGGGTGCAGATGGAATCAAAGGGAGATGAAGAAACAGAATCAGTGTAGCGCCGTCAGACGCATGGAAGCCTAATGTTCCATAAAATCTCTCATTCTTGGCCACATGAAAGGAACAACATAATAGATAACAACTGTCACATAAATAAATGATGAATTGCCTGTGAATGTAGTGAAATAAATAACTCAGTGAAGGAGCTGTAATGACTGATTATCACCCACAAGGTCTTTGGGGAACTGGGAGATACTGCAGTGCTCCGAGGAGTAAGAGCTGACACTCTGAAGCACGTAGCTGTCCAGAGATGAGGAAGTTACTGGTCTGTTACGATACTTACTTCACGGCACTGTTTTCATAGCTCAAGATCGCAGATGACGTACAGTGTCATTGTGCCAAAGCTGAATTTAAAAAGTGATTTAAAACATCTCATTGTATCTCATCATTACTCACACTGCAATAACATTTGCCTACATGTATTTTTCTGATTGTCCATTGCCTAAAGTACTGCATATGTTCGAGCATATTGCAGTCTTCAGTTAGACCCTTTTATCCATACCTCTACATGCATTAAAATGTGAATTTGTGGGAGGTTTGAGCCATCTGGTCTTCATAGCTGTATGCATCATCCATTAAAAACATGTTTGTTCTGCAGATTTTTTAAGGCTGCAGGGAACAATGCTTTTATTATATTTTAAATGAGGATTTAATACATTTACCAGTTTTTAATTGAATATTTTATACCCGAAGGAAAATTTTAAGAAGGCCTCGGGGCAATCTGAAATCCACACAAGTAGGTGACACAGAAATGTATTTAATTGTTGCAAATTGAATAGCTTGGCTTAGTTTGTGAGAAGTCCAAGGTAGGAAAAAAACGAGAACTAGAATGACTTGTTTCTTCAGTACATTGTGGTATTAGATAACTGACATCAACAAGCAACAATAACCACAGTGATTAAATATTGAACACGGTCATCATGATGGTATATAACTGTTCTTTTAGACAGAACTTCACCATCACTGATTCTACCTCAAAGATGCCTGCTTTCCCCATAAAAAGCACAGAAGTCTTTAAAAGGGGTAAGCCATTGGTCTTACTTTCTTGTTTGCCAGAATTCGCATACCTGAATTTGTTCCAGTACAAACTAGCGTTGGCACCAGAATAATTGTAGTAAACATTAACAGTAAGGGAGAGCAAGAAAGTGCAGTTTGCCCCTGTGTTTAAATACTGCAGCAGTGTCGGTGTCGGAACCATTTTAAATATTCAGAAACAATATGCATCCTTACATTATTACTTTTGACAACACGATTACTACTACTAAAAAAATAAAAACAGCCAGTGCAGTCTAATAAAACTTGGTGGTGAACCTACCATTAACATTAATCACAGCCATGTAGATGGAAGTGTGTTGCAAGTGCATGGCATTCAGAAATGTTAAGGCCTTAAATAATCTCTTACTCCACATGCTTCTTTCAACTGAAATTTTAGCGGACACTCAGCAAACAGACACTTTGAGGGAACCTGAGAAATTAGCAATAACGAATGTTAAATTAAAAAGCAATACCAACAAAATTTTTATTTAAGTGTGTGAGGCCTGTGCTTTCAGCTGAATCTTCACAGAGTATAGCAGATTTATCCACCCTAGCCCTGGTCCCTGAGTACATTAGTGCTAGTTTTGTGTTTTACCATGTAAATGTCATTCAGTCCGTACAATTAACAAAGCAGCCAATAACATAATGAAGTAGTTTCCGATAGGTTCACAAAAAGACCAGTTTAAAAAACGCTATTACAATAGATTAAGTCCATTTGATGAAGGGGTTTTAAGAATCTGCAGATGTTTAGCAATCCGTGCAATGTTGTTACCTACCCCCAAGCCAGCAGACAAAAACACTAAATTATACTCTGTGTCTTAAACTATGCGTTGGTTGTATTGTACTAAACATATATATACAGAATTGGTGTCCATGAAGCCGTTTTATCACAGAGATCGTTTGGTTTAAGCATGCTTAAACATCACATTTACAGTCTCCAGCAATAAATCTCCTTTACATGTCAAAGACAAAACGTAACACGGAGCACACACAGTTTCTCAAGATTGTTCCCTTCAAAAGCCTATTACAGTCAAATGCAGCCTGTCTTACTTGTGAATCCCATTACAGGCTCCATGACAGGTAAAATGAGAAGGATCTAAGGGAAGGACATTGGGAGGTAATATACTCATAAACTACTCCATTTGTAATAATAACAGTGGCACAAGTGGCAACTCTAGAGGAAATAATTCATTTGGGTATCGCTTCAACCTTGGACTTAGAAGTCTGAGGATAAACAAGAGGGGGGGGGGGGGGGGGCAAAAAAGCAACCACTTAAATCCCTCATGTTGAGTTGTTCCTTCCCCTAAAATTGAATTTCTCTGGGAAAAAAAAGGGCAACTAAGGAAACGCAAATGTAGGAGTGCAACCATGTTGGTTATTAGTGAGATACAGACTGGTAAATTGAAAGAATTTAATGAAGCACTAAAAAAAAAAAAAAAAAAAAAAAGAAAGGAGAAAAAACACAGAGGGGAGAAGATGCAGCAGCATGGACTGGGGGAGATGGGGGTTGGCAGTGAGCTACACATCTTTATATGGAACCAAACAGGGATGATGGACTGTTATTATGTGGATGTAGTTATTATGCAGAATCACACCACGCTGCACGTCTGTGCACGACTCAAGACAAATGAACACAGGAAGGCAATCAGGACTCGTACAATTAAAGCTCCAAATGAGGAGTGAATATAAGCCGGACAAAGAGCGATTATCAGTAGCAGAGTACAGCACGTTCAGGACACTGACCTCTATCAGTCAGCCTTGCCATACTTCTCTGCTCATCGTGATGCTGGAGACCGGCTTACTGTTTCGACTGAGGCCTGAAGACAGAGGAGGGAGTCAGCGGGAAAACACTAGTGTCAGGTAAAAACTGCGTCCTCCAAATGTCAGCTTTTTAGGAAAGAAGTCCTGAGTAACAGCTCTATTAATGAGACTGGCCACCATGCAGTTTTAGAACTATATAATGGATTTTTGAAAGTGTTTCATGAATGCGTTTGATCTACTGAAAAAAAATCAACTGCAAGGAGCAGCGGCAGCAAAAGGCTTTCAGGTTTTGCTTGTTTCTAGAACAAACTTTATGCTCGACAAGCTGAGCCCACCACTAAATCTGCAGGAGCACATCTCATTTAAATTTACATTAAAGAAATGGGGTGGCCTATTCAATTTCTATTCATCACTCAATACCACCCGCATGATCCCATTGGCCTGGCTGTCAAATCAAGGCATTTCTGCGAAAATGGATCCTGTCAAAGAAAACAGCTATGTGAATGGTTTGATCAGCAAGGCGACCGTGTTGGTGCTCTTTCATGTCTGAGGCACGCTTAAATGCTGCATTGTTAAAGCCCGGTGTGGTTTCCAAACAGCTGGCCCCAGATCAGCCAGCCAGCCAGCAAGCCAGCCAGCAAGCCAACCAGCCAGCGGGGCTCCTTAGCGAGATTGAAACCAGTTATGACACATCCACGTCGAGGGGGAACCACGGTCCCCTCTCTGCTGAAGCTGCCGCTCTCAGCACTGAACCAAATCTGTTCCAAACCCAGAGGCAGCCCAAGGGAGACCAAAACCAAAATCAAAGGGCCTTTTTTTCTGCAGGGGCCATATCCTCTCCCCACTATGTGTTTCCCCTTGCTGATGCTGCTGCAGAGCAGGGAAGGGAGCAGAAAATGGCCTTAGCAAGAATACTTCAACATTTAACCATGAGGGGGGCTCCAGTAATCACAAGCACTTTTATACAAGGGGTGGAACAACACAAAGGTGAGTGGTAAATGCACAGGAAAATAGGAAATAGTTGATCCTACTGGGAGTATTTAGGAATGTTTAGGGGCATGGTAAATATTTTCAGATATTTTATCGTTCCTGTGAGGAAAATGGGTCACTGCAATAGAACGTAATATGATAAAATAGTATATTTTAAAGGTCCCATATTGTGCTAATTTCAGGTTCATGTTTGTATTTGCGGTTTCTATTAGAACATGTTTACATGTTTGAATTTTCAAAAATCACATTACATTTCTCATATTGTCTGACTGAAAATACCTGTTTTCACCCTTTACCTGAAACACTATTTTTTAGCGCCCATCTCTTTAAGTCCCCTTCCCAAAAACAAAAAACCCCAGCCTGCTCCAATTGTTCAGTGTTTCTAGGTCTCCCACATGTGCGTCTTTTGCAACTTCGCAGCCAGGAATGACTGGAACGGCTGTGTAGTGACAGCTTCTACCTTGTTGTGGCATCACGAATTTATGGAAGTCCTGACGTTTGTTTAAAGGAACAGTTGCTGAATATGGACTTTATATCTTTCTTTGTGGATTGAGCGTTTTGATACTTTCACAGTATCTATGTAGCACCTATATTTGCTTCATGATAACAAAAGAGATGGAAATCTGACTTTTACAATATGCAGGGTCTCTACAGCTCAAGGCAAATCCGATTAAAGACTTTTTAAGACTTTTTATTGCCACTCAGAGTAAAATGTATAATATCCATAAGTGAGGGGAGAATAACCATAACCAACATCAATTCAGTTTTAGAGACAATATTGCACAAATGTTTACTTTAACATATAAAACATTATTTTTCTGATCAAGTTAAAAAGTTAGATGATCTACTTCAAATGCTGAAAAAATGTCAAGCTTTCTACAGTGGGACACATGGAAAATAATGAACATATTATGGTATTAAAGTATCTGTTTGGCTTTGTTTGGGAACCAATTATTTTGAGATTTCAAGATGTCAGAAAAAAAAGATTCATAAACACTTCTCCCAATGTCTTGGCATTCTTAAGACTTTTGAAAGACTGATTTCAGACATTTTTGATAGCAATTAAGGAATCATTTTTAGATTAATGAATTTAAGGGCTTTAAAGAGTTTTTAAGGATCCATGGAAAACCCTGAATATGGAACCTTTTAAATGATTATAAAAAAGAATTATGTAAGTTGCTAAATATAGTAAAATTACCCTAATTTAATACTGGGATTAAATCTTAACCCCAAATTAAGTAGCTCTATCTTTATAGCCACAGAGTAAGAAAAGAGTTACATTTCTACAGTGCATGCCAAAGTAATTAAACTCTAAATAAAAATCCAGTATAATTCAACGATTAATGATGGCTTGATGTGGCTGAATATCACATCATCTTGGCAGGAGGTTGTGCTTCTTTCAGTTTGTCCAAATGAATGCCCACAATCACAAATTGCAATCAGTTTCAAAGCTGTGTCCTGGTGGATCACTTCCCATAAAGCAACCATTCTGACTTGGCCACCAGTGCTGTGGGTTTACTGCCCAGTTGCCCACAGCCCAGTGATCTCACTGAGGATGGCCCAGTCTGTTCTCCACTAGAGAGTCCATTTACTTCAGATTGAGGCAGGGTTTTGGCGCAGCCTCTGACCTGTGAAATGTCGACCGGCTGGCCTTATGGGCCAAAAACACTTGGGTGGGCAACGCTGAAAGCTTAACCACTCACACAGCAAAGTACTCTTCAACCTGACATACCTGGGCCAAAGGGTTTCTTCTCATTAAAAGCCATTTGGAAGAAATGACAAGTACCCGCCTGCTGTGTCTGTCAATTTGTTCCTCCTTGTCTGACCTCTTTTGTGTGTGGAAATTAAATTCCTAAATTAAACTTGGTGACGTGCCTCCAGCAGAGTTCTCTTTGCTCAGGAAAACAACAAGAACACGGTACCTCAAGCCTTATCTATTCTTTGCTGAGCATAAAACACCCCGCCATCTCCACACCTGTGTTGCTGCCTTGAGCTGAGCTCCACATAAATTTGTCCGTTCTTAGAATGAATCAGTGGCTCAATTATTCTCAGGACCGATGAAATACTGCTTCAGGATTTGAAGCGGAAATGGTAGATCATCTCATCTCATCTCTCACATCAGTTTATTCTGACCTGGCCACAGTCATGCACGTGTTTAATAGTAAAAAAAAATATACATCTTTGTGATCCAATTGACTAACAGACAACAGCCCATCACTGCTTTAATGAAAGGAGAGGATATTAAACATCTTGTGCATTTTACTGATGCATTCACCAGGACTACCTTGCAATGCTAGCAATATTAGACTTTAATTCCTAGATCCCAATATTAAAAAGTAAGCAGCACTGAGGACTGAAAGGAGAGCGGAATCAAAGACAGGAGGGAGTAGCAGTAAACAACGGGTTAAGACTTTAGTGGCATCTAACCTTGAGAGCTGTGGAGAGAATAAAACGGCACCACGCAAAGCATTCCCCTGAGCCTCTTTTACCTAGCTCTGCTGTGGAGCCCCTGCTTCTTTAGGATGCAGGCCCAGCATATTGACTAGCCCATCATGCCAGTAAGACCCACTGGATTAGCTGGCCCTTTGAGCTCTGCCTCCCCGCGCGAACCCTGCACTCAGCACAGACTGTAATGAGGGCTTTAGATGAGACCTCTGCTGAGGTAAACATTCCAAAAAATTGCGCTCGTCTTGCTCATTGATTTTTATCAACTAACAAGCCTACTATGAGCTAGTTACAGATAAAGCAGTGCAATTTTTTTTACCATGCATGTTTGTACTTTGAGATTCAGCCACAAACTCTTTTGCTTGTCCCTAGGCAAGGATCAAGCTGAATAGGAAAAAAAGGAGAGTTAAAGGCAGGGAAAAGAAAAAGAGAGAATGTGTGCAAGAGAAAGGTAGAGAGAGAAAGAGAGAGAGAGAGAGATGAAGGGTGGATGGAGATAATGGTTTCTCCTGCTGCACAGAATTGCGACAGACTGGGTGGAACAGCTTAGATCAATTGTTGCAATTGTGCTCGTTCGTGGGCGTGTTTAGGATTGTTTTGGCCTATCTCTGTGCTGTGAATAAAACCAGTAGGCTGTAGTTAATGGTGTGAAAAATGGCATCCATCGAAGTGCACAAGCAGCCTCCAAGAATAGCTACATCATTTCATTGTGTCAAAGCATACTGTACGCAGAGGGACAGCTTGCTCTCCATTAGGCCCTCAGACTGACTGTCTCATTTACCAGGTGTGGATACTAATTCTTTTTACCAAGAGTACAGATGTATGTTAGGAGAAAAAAAGAGAGAGAGATACAAATACATAATGATATATAATGTGAACAGATTCTATATTTTTCTCCATTTCCATAGCCTGTGAAAGTGCTCAGGGCAGTGTAGGCCAACCCACTCACCAGTGTAGCAGCTTAATCCAGCTACAATCTTAGGAACTGTGTTATACTGAGGGATCATCAGAAGGCTTTTTTTGTCCTTCCTTTTATTTTTAGCCGTAGTCTGTGATGCATCATAAATCAACCCAGTTTCGAATGAGATTGTTCAGTTTTAACCAGCAGAAATAGCTGAACTGAGATGGCACGCAGGCAAGCATTTGTATCGTCTGGCCTTAAAAAACTTTTGAGTTTCTGCACATCGTATGTCTATCCCCCTTACATATAAGGTCGAACAGGTGCTCATAAATAACTCATGAGTTCAAACATCTACTGTCACAAACAGATTTAATTTTTTGGAGCTGGATCATTCATTAGGAACGCTGTCAAAATATATCTACCATCCCATTATTATTTGCATCACACTCTCGGAGTGCTAAGTGTACTCTGGGCACAGATGGAGCAGCAGAGTGTCAAACGCAGTGAAAATGAAACTAAACTGTTCATTTTGCAGGGTCTAAATGTTTGCATTCACTCACAGCAGCTGCTTCTCTCATTCATCTATCTGATCAGCTCTGAAGGGATCGACAGATCAATTATCCACCCAACGAGTCGCAAACTGTTGCTGAGGAAAAAAAAAACTAATGGAAAGCTCCCCCTGCCCTGTGCTGCATTCATGGACCTGCGAAAATCTATGAGAAAAAACAAAAAAATAAGTTTGCTGTCATCATCAGCTACCGCCACACATACGCTAATTATGTGGGTAACACTGAACATTTCTGACATTTAAACCATGGAAAAATTGTAATGCATCTGGTAGTCTGTTCTGCACTTTGAGGATGTTTAGCTTTTTGGCATCCGCGTTAATGTTAGCAGCTGAAAGGGTAGTAAATCTAGTTAATGTCATATTATGTAGTTAAAAGGTTGTTACCATTTTTCCACAAAATTCTTATTTGGGAAATGCTGGAGCAATGTCTTATTTGTCACTTTATTGTGGCAGTCCAATTGCAATGAAAAGGGGCCTAAAATTTGTCAGTAATTTGTCATAATTAAAATAAATAAGCCACTGCACAGGGAAGCTAAATTGGGAGTGCACTTAGTAACATTTAGCCTGATTTGTAGAATCAACATGTAGTTGGAGACATTAAAAGCCGTCATTCATTATGAGGGTGGAAAAACCTTTTCTATTTGAGAACATGTCATGGCATTATGAAGAATGAAGCATAGCCTCCTGCTTACTTCTTACAAAGTAAATGTGTTATTTTATTATCTTAAAACACAAATGTCGAGGAAGTCTATATGAAACTTGTCAGTGCTCTACATTAACGTAGACTCTGGTAATTTATTACGAAGCACATTTCCTCTGGCATAATTTCTTTGTGTCCTGAAAAAACCTGAGAGACACGCTAAGGACAAAATAAGGACACGCCGCCATGGAAAACTCATTTTTTAAGGGTCTATAAATTTTGGCACAGCATCTGCTAGGATGTCCTGTCTTCACTTAGACTTGTTTTATTGATTGTGTTGGAGTCCAGACAGCAAATACACAAATTAAAAATCTTCTCTGCCTTACAAAGTTCTTTTCAACGAGTTCAGCTACATTGCTGCTAAAGTAACGTTACTATCAGACATGTCAACAAAGTTTCTTTGTATATTTTGATAAATATAGCTGTATTGAAAGTTACAATATACTGTAGATACTTGCATTTCTGCATATCTCAATTTGCTTTTTTATGGCTACATTTGGCCCCTGCAAAATATTGCGGTGAGGCAATTGTACAATGCTAAGCAGGTAAAATTCTGTGTAGAAATCACTGGAGATTTAGAATACTGCACATTAGTCAACAAAACTATCATCAATGCATATTATATAATTAAATTGAATATTATATTATTCTATTCATTCTGTTTTAACCTGTTATTTCTGCACAGTTGCAGATGAAGATCAGGCTACACTGATATCATTTGTATTATGGTATTTGTAAATCCCAGTGGTTGCTGGGTTTGTTTCTGTCTCATGTAACAAATATATTCGATAACGCCAAAGTTTTTCTTAAGTCAAAAAGAAAAAATGTGTTGTAAAACGATAATAATAATTATAATAATTTTCTAAATTCCCAACATCTTTTTTTTTTTATCAGTGGAAATATTCTGCCTTAATACATACAGTATCTGAAAGCATTTAGTCTTTCAAAAACAACATTCTCCCTGCAGTCAAAAAAAAATTGCTCTTTCCAAACACAAATGGAGGCACACATCCGTGTTTACGACGTGGTCTAGCAGCAATCTAAAAGCACCATGAATTACATTTATTCATTAAAGAATGTTGATTTAATAAAAAAGAAAAAGACTCATTTAATCTGGTTAATCGTTATATTCAAATTGAAGACTATGTTTGAAGATTATTCAAAAATTTGGGGTATTGTCATAAAATATGACAATACACATTCAGAGATTCAGTGGAAAGCCCAAAGAGAAGCTTTGAATGTAGAAACAATGACATTGTTACAGCCGTAGCTTATTTTACTGATACAAATCCGAGCAGCTGGGGGTTTCTTTACACAGTCGCACAGTACCAATTTGCAACAGGTGCTGAGAAAATAAACTGGCTTAAAGTCCGTTTGGCAACAAAATTAAATTGTGTCTTCAGAAATACTGATTAAAGAACAATTCCTTCTGTTTCAACAACACCTCATTTACTGTTCTTCCTCATCAGTGGCTGCAAAGACCAAAGGTTCGAAAAGTTAGTTAGTATTTCTGAAAATTGACTGTTCTCAAGAGATATTTTCGGCCCCAAAGTAAGGTCATACTCACTCTCAGCCTGTGTAGTGCCCCCATGAAGATCATAAATAAAATGGTTAGTTTAAGGTTTTTGTTTGTCTAATGTTGACAAAAATTGATTTGGCTTGTTGGGGGCAATGCCAATGGTAAGCTCTGCCTTAGAATGTGACTTTAGAGGGAACAAAGTTTGATGTATTAAAGTATTTGCATGTATGCTTGATAAGGATAGTGTGTAAATGTGCAACTGTGGCATGTAATGCAGTGATTGGTGGAAATAGAGGAGATGCATTAAATTCTCTGACTGCGAGATCACAGATTACTGTTCAGAATAATAGACTAATACAGACATAATGCACTTTGCAACTGGACTTGAGAAAAATACAAAACATTAGATTCTCTGACATGGATTTATTTCTAATCCACCTAATTAATGCCAACTAGACAGAGATCCATTTAACATTTAAATGTCATTAATTACTTCACTTTGTGAGGAGCCTGTCTGTCTGAATATCAAAGCAGGGTGTCTGAGTTTGGCCCACGGTGTCATAGTTAATCTGCGTCGTGGACCTGAGCGGGACCTGTCTTATTGAATTAATCAGATATTTTGTTTTTACTTATTATGCAAGGGAACATTTGAGTTTCACAATGGATGAGTCTGCTACAGTCTACAAGTCTTTCAACCTTAAGCGATGTTCGGTTTTTGGTATGGCCATGGGTGCTGCAGAGAGGGTGCCAGGGACTGAGATATTAAATTATCACAAAACAGTAAATCTTTCATCATATTCATGATGATTCATCATAGACAGCTGTACTGAACCCGTGAATCACAAAATTTAAACATTCACATGGAAAACGAGCCAAATAATACAGAGAGGCACACAGAGCTGCATCAAGGCGTAACACCTGTTCACTCAATACAACTCTTTGCTGGGAGTTGGTTGCATAAATTGGTAATAGGAGACCGGTGATAGTAGATTCCTACATTTCTGTGCTTTTGTGCATTTTTGTTGTCATTTTAGCTAGTTGCTGGCTTGTAAATTGGACTGATGGTGTTAGATTTCATTGCCATCTATCCAGCATGAAGCAAGATTCGTGTCACTAAGTGTTGGTGGAGCAGGTGTTGAGACTGCAGGTGAATAAGTTGGCCACAATAATGAGTTATACATCCAGTAAGAATAAAGCAGTGGTTGTGTTACCGCTCTTTGTTCAGCTAATAAGTGACCTTTGTCATAGTGTTTGTACATGTTTCACCAAAGCCACTGTGATTCCCTGTAAAGGGCACCACCTTGACAATCTCTGAGTCTCAGATGTAAAACCACAAAATGAAACCCTGTTGAGCGTCTTCAAAGACAGCCCTCCATGTTTCTGGAGTCTCCCTCTTTCTTTCTCTCATCGTCTCACGCTGGCAGCTCACACTCTGCCAGTCGCACGGCATGGATGGCTGCCACCACTGTCATTGTCAATAGTATGACAACAGAGCATCTAATGCAGGGCAGGGCAAGATGAAAGAGGCACAGCAGAGAGGACAGGCTAATTATTCAGACACAGGGCTAAGAGCAGAAGGGGAGACAGAACATGTCAACAAACTGCTTGGGTGATTAATATTTTTTGTCATCTGCGCAGTCACCTGTGCGGTTGGCAGTTTATGGCCAAGATGATGAAGCCCGAGATTTCTGACTTTTATGCAAAGTAGATGATACAGCAAGGTCTACGAGGGTGAAAATTATAATTAGACTTTTTGGTCCGCTGTTATTCTCAAGGATATTAACTGGGGATGGGACTGCAGGTTGACGGGGGCTGCGGCCAGCCGTGTGCTGCAGGTTCTGATTAAAGAGAAAAAAATTCCTAATTATGATTATGCAAAAAGCAGATTGGAAAAAAATGAATTTACTGATGAATTCACTGATGAACATGCATTAGCACATTCCCAAGGTTAATAACCTCCTGGACTGTCTTCTTTGTTTCCAACATTGTGACATGCCAGCCATTTCCCTATTTCTTTTTGTAGGGAAAATTGATACCTATACCAATATCTGATGTTGTCATAAGAACAGTCCTCGTGATCCTGATTCATTTCGATGTCAGATATTACGTGGTGTATTCAGGCTATTGTCTGTGGTGTCACATGGACACACTGACTCGTGGCTACTTGCTTATTGCTTTGCTCCAGTAAACACAATCGTCAATGATCACAGGTGGCAGGCCCGTGGGAAGCTGTTTCTGCTGTCAGATGGCTGCGTGATTATAAAAAGAGTGATCTGATCAAGGGTCTCAGAATGCTAACAGCAAAGACACTACCATTAGCCTCTTTAGCTATTTTTACAGCGAACTATTTTAGGACCATGCAGCTGATTTACAAAAGAAACATAAATATGTCAAAGATAACACTAGTATTATCTTGATAAGATATGTAACATAATAGTGGCCTTCATCTTTAGTTGGCTTTTTTTCAAAAGCAGTGGGACACACAGATCTGTAGAGATCTGAACAGATCCTCTGCATAAGATAAATAAATTAAGAGAAGCAGGATTCTTTTAAAATAATATATTGTAATGTAATGCATTGTGCATTGCTACGATAAGTGGATCTACAGAAAATCGGAAACTATTCTAATTATCTTTTTATTTTTCATGCAAGAATTCTAAATATTTAATGATTTCAACTTCAAATGTGTAAACATCTTGCTGATTTTCCACGTCTTACACTTTAGTAAAAATGCATATTTTTGAGTTTTTGAATGCTTTTCCAATGAAAAACAAAACA
The DNA here is from genome assembly GCF_008729295.1 of Plectropomus leopardus. NCBI lineage: Eukaryota > Metazoa > Chordata > Actinopteri > Perciformes > Serranidae > Plectropomus > Plectropomus leopardus. Next base: position 28,476,861 of record NC_056463.1, read on the forward strand.
AAACAAAGTTTAACCGGAAATCAATCTGCAGATAGTAAATGGTAAATGGATGGACCTGTATGTGTAGCAGGTCCATAGCTCTTTTCTAGTCATTTTTGGCGCTTTCACACTACGAGTCACAATAACCCATTCACCGTACAAGGTAACACCTGGACTTTAACCATTCAGACGCACTAACACAATGATAAAACAGCCATCAGGACCAATTCAAGGTTCAGTAGCTTGCCAAAGGACACTTCGACATGTTGACTGTAGAAGATGGAGATCGGAATGTCAACCGTCCAGTTATAGGATGACCCACTCTACCTCTGAGCTCCATGAATAATGAATGAATCTTTGTAAATTATTGGAAGTCAAAACCCAAAATGCAGCTTCACATTTTACGGTGTAATTTGTCTCAAGACTGTTTGCTAAGTGGAATTACTTATGGTCTCTGATTCATAGATATTTTGTAATACGAAGATATCTGTAAACATACCTGGTGTATAGATATTACCTATAACCAGAAGCCTGAAGCCAACGTATTTGATATGCGGCCACAGCCATCTTGCGCGAGTGATGTAATATGGAGCCAGACACTACGCAGAAGCAATCTCCACTAAACCAAGTTCCCGGCCATACATTCATCTAACCAATCACCAGCAGCTCCATTGATTGGAAGCCCACCGATTAGAAAGCACAGCTCAGTGGATAGAGCGACGCCCCATATACAGAGGCTGTATTCTCGCCACAGCGGTCGTGGGTCCGATTGTGGCCACTGCCCTTTGCTGCATGTCGCATCCTCTCTCAGTCCCCCTTTCACGCTCACATTGTCCTGTCAAACAAAGGCAATAAAAGCCAGAAAAAAATAATCTAAAAAAAATAAAACATGGCTCTCAATCAAATCCCCCTTTTGTAGCATGATTTTGTATTTTTTCAGTTGTAGCAACTAATTAAAAACTAACTTATCCGAAAAAAACACATGAACACTTAAGCAACATCAGCATGATCAGAACTACCTAAAAATGACAGAAACCTTCTTTTGGAAAAGTTTATTTGAATTGTACTTTGATCTTTTAGATTTGCCTATGTCCCATCCGCTAACAGAGCGGGGGCAGGATTTATAGCCTATACTGCAGCCAGCCACCAGAGGGCAGTCAAGAGGCTTTTGGCTTCTCTTTTGTGGAGCTGTCATGTCGTCCATCTTTATTATACAGTCTATGGAATCAACAGAACAAAGGGTGATCCTAACAGCAATAATTCATCCTCTCTAATTATAACATTATCACATGCTGACTGCATGATTTATTAGATTCATTTAAAGATAAGGATCAACATAAAATATCTTTTTAATGACAGAGCCCATTGATTTTAGTGGTGGTCATCTAGACCCTGGCCATTGAAGCTTGCAACTCTGAGTGCCTACACTCTACAATTGATTAAAAATAAAATGCCTTCATTGACCGACTCAAAGTATTGCTTCCATCACTCACACAAAAACACACAATGCAATATATTCAACACAGCCTACATAGCTACATTGTTGATCATTAACCATTGCCATTTCTTTAATGAATCCATTATGCATGGCATGCTCACGTTCGTCCACACTGGCTCACGTGTACAGCCGCAAGTAATGCTCATGCATACAGAACATTCACTTCAACACAAAAAAATCCATATTTGCATACTGTGTGTGGTCAGGAAAGTATGAAATAGCTGAAGAGTCTGACAAGTAAAGCCGCTCCACTGTCCTCAATTCAACTATGAGTCACGGTTTTGAGGCTCCAAGTGAGTGAGCACAGATTATTCCCTGGAAATGAGATGGTTGATCGAGATACTAAGAATGATTTTGCGAACTGGGTAAGATATGGACTGATTTGTTTTTCAAGTGATAAGTTAGAATACTTGAACACTGAATAAATTCTGTTGTTCCTTGGGAAAAAAAGGTTTCAATGGTTTAGTCCAGTCTGTCAAAAAAACAAAAAGTGTAGCACTTTGTGTATGACTAAGGACTTAAGGTTGATCATGATTGCAATGACCCCCACAGAGCTAAATGTCCTGGCGCTACCACATAATTCATAGTGCCCAGGCTGTAGCTTGAGGTTTATTACCATTTGTGTGTGCATGTGTGACTTGCCAAAAGGCAAACTGCATAACTAACTGACCTAAAGTTTGAAGCCTGTCCTTGCTTGGCTTTAGTTCGGTTGACATGGAATAGAAGGAGGGAGGGAGCGAGGAAGCAGAGGTGGAACTGCGACAATGACCTCCTCGACGGCTATCAAGGTCATAGCTGGAATTATAACTCGTAGAATCAGCTGTTCATGTTGGCAAAGAGGGCAGCGTGATGGAGTGGTTTGCCCACAGTCAGGACTTTCAGAGTCAGGTGAGGGTGAAGACATGCAGGTCATCCATTGTTGGGTTTGTGGGGAGGCTTTTGTCAGCACAAAACAAATAGGACAAGGGTATGGCACAACAGCAGGGCATCCGATGTCCGTCGCAGTCTGTACAGGTGTCTTTGTATGTGTGTATGTGTGTGTGTGAGGAAAATATTAAGAGACCGAGAATCAGGAGACGATGTGGAGAAGGAGGAAGCAACAGGGGTGAGAGAGAGGGGGACAGAGGAGGAGCCAGGGAGCCACAGAGAAGAGAAGAGAGACAGACAGAGAAGGTTTATCTGTTGGCCTGCAGACAACAATTCTTTTTCAGAGCCATGTGCACAGGGCCGGAGGGGATGGGGGGAGTGCATTCCTCTTTGGGGTTGGTAAGCCAGAGGGTCAACAGTTCATCTCATAATTCGATGGCCGCAAGTCAGTCGCACATGCACCATAAAAAAAAATAAAAAAAAAATGTAACACCTGTCATTCCTGCATCTGGGAGCTCACGAGAGGAGCTGTTAGCCAAAGCATATTTGCAAGAGTTCACGAAGGAGGATGAAAGATTTCTCTTCATCCATCTGTGTGCTTGTATTTTTTTTTATAACACTCTTAATTTTAACTGATGCTGAAATTTCACAAGTCCTTTGCCCTTAAGAAGCATCAGATCCATCTGTCTTGCGTCACCATTGCTTTGCAGAGTCATTTGTAACAACCAAATATAGCTTTGGTCTACATTTAGTCAATGACATCTGCTATGACCTAAATGGAGGCGATATTAAATGGGCTGCGAGTAGCTAAATTTGTGGTGGCACACACTCTTTAAGGGAAGTGTGTTTTCAGTACATCTTTATGTCTAAATTATGAAAAAGGGAAGAAATCAAGGGCATTGCCAACTTCAAAAAAAAAAAAAAAAGGAAAGGAAAAGAAAAGTCTTTAGAGTCACAACACACCAACCAGAGAGCCCCTGCTCTCTTTAGTTTATGTATTTTTGGGTTATACAGAAAGGCCATCACTCTGAAAAATAATCTAAAGGAATATCAGTTAGGAACAGAAAAAGATTTGTGATGGCGGACTTAAGGTGCAGCATGCAATGAAGACACAATTTTCCAGAAAGTAAAGGAAATAAATTAGTATTCAAATTGGATTTTGATTTAAAACCACAAGAGCATTTTTAAAAAGAGCACTTTTGGGGGCATTTATTGCAATGTAAATGTTTTTTCATAGAAAAATTAGCATACAAAATGAAAAAAAAAAATTTTTCTTCCCACTGTGACTTTAAGGCATTTTACAAGGAACTGCAAGAAGTGCTGAATTAAGTACACCCACTGAGATACTGCTTAGAATCAGCAAAAAATAGAACAAAAATATACATATATCTCACATCACTGTTTTTGCATATGTATACATATAGCATCAATAATGTATGTAAAAGGCAAAGAAAGATGGCTCAACACCATTTTGGCCCTACACATCTACCAGCAACAGTACAAGTTTACAGTGACATCTAGTTATTATTTGTACTGGAATGCTGTTATTAATTCATACTGTTTTTAAAAAGTAACTCAAATGAATTACCCATGTTTCCTATAAAACAAGACCTTTTAATTCTTTTGTTGAAGGGATAACGTCAGACAACTGAACTTAAACTGCTCATTAATGTCCCAATATTTTCAGTTCTATCACTGAGCACTGTTTAGGAAAAGAAAATTTGAATTTTCAAGTCAAACTTTTCAGTTATTAATATGAAAACAGCTCATATTTATGTGGTCAAAAGTATAAATTGTCCCTTTAAACATCAAAACACAACATGAACACAGCAGTCTGGCTAAGCGACATGTAAACTCTTTATGGAGACTTATGCGCTATGAGACACAATAAAATTCCCAAATCAATTAAGGAAACTCTTGGCAAGCCTGCAAGCGATAGCCATATTTCCCCACATTTTCTATGTAAATGAAAACCTCATTTCCCTACTTATCATACCACTTTGCTAAGATCAATGTACCCTCTCTTTCTGCTTAGGAGCATGTCCCACAGTGCTTTGTACCCATGGCTAAGTTGCCATTATGATGCCCCACTTTGATTCCTCCAAAAAAGGGATCTCATCCTCGCAGAGCTTTATTTCTTAGTTAACACTGTTCCTACTGATTGTTTGAAAACTTCAGACAAAGCCTTGAATAGAAACTTAATAACTAAAGATAAACCGTTTTTGACATTTAGTGCTGCTTTTTTGAAGTGCAGAAAAATAGCGTGCTCATCAGGGGAGTCGTGTGTCTCCAGAAAATGGAAAAAAAAGAGTGAGAGACATGCAAGGGATCCTCGTTTCAAAACTTTTTCTCAGTACTCTACTTCAGCACAAGCGGGAGGAAGCGTGACCTTTGCACATAACATGGCTGTGAATGTAAATCTCACATGAAGCTCTGCAGCCCCACTAATTGATGCCTGCAGCATAAAGACAAAAAAGTCTACTGCTTTGACACGTCCATGTGAAAGCTTAGTGGCACTCCTGGATGAGTGCCCCTCTGGGAACTTGCACTCTGTCAAACGCCCTCTCCTCTGCTTGACCAGATGCAGCCCATCCGGACACCTGGAGGAGGGTGACACCATTACCTCTCCCTCAGTCGAATTGCATGGACATAACATTGGCAGTTGAGAAACTGTTCTGAAGCCAAATACTGCAGGTGAGGTAGTGGGGGCTCGATGTTCTGAAATTCATTGTGACAGCCCATGCCTGATTGACAGATTGATAAAGGTTGACTGTGGCCTCTACTTGCCGCAGGTAGACGGGCTGTTTGCCACGCCTCCGCAGGGCTCCAGGGAGGTTGGCTCCAGGGTTAGGAAGCGGAAAACAGCTCAGGAAACATTTAGTGTTGGATTTGAATCTGGCTATAACTGTTGGTGGTCAGGCAATTAGATATACACAGTGCAAAACCCAGCCCCATGCTGTTCTCAGCCCACTCCTGCCTGCCTGCCTCAGCACTATACATATGTATGAGTGTTACCTCAGGAAGAGAAAAGGACTAGCAACCCATAACTTTTTTTTTTGAATACAGGTTGTCTTAAAGGAATACTACACCACCAAATGACCATTTGTATTTTAACTACTCACCCCGTGTCACACTGAATGTGCATAGAAAACCTTTTCTCGCATGCCTGAAGTGAACGAAGAATCCAAAAACTGAGAAAATTCCTGATGAATCGAAGAATAGCAAAACTATTTCAAAACATTTCGTTTCCAAACTCTCAAACAACTTGTGCAGTTTAATCCATGTCTCACTTATCCAGTCATATGCTCAGAACTGTCTAAACAGATCTATGCTCATCCATGCTCTCTTCAAAAGCCAAAATCCACAAAGCAGTCTTGCTGAACATGGAGCTTCTGATCTATCACTGCCTAACTACTTTTTTTGTGTAATTGTGTGACTCGGGTTTTTAAAACAGTTAGTAATAACACAAACTAACTACCACTCCAGGCAGTCGCCGCCATATTCAGTGAAGTAGAATTATTGTTTTTGTCAGTGGAGTTTGGCTTTGAATAGAGTATAGATACATTTAACTTTTAGCTGAGTTCCCTGTTGGAAAGGGCTGTCTGTTTGGGAAGAACTGAGCGTATGACTGAATAAATAAGACTTAGATTATACTGTGTGAGTTGAGTGATTTTTTTTGTCAATGGATGTTTTGATATAGCTTTGCTGTTGTTTAACACGGACCACTATGACTTCAATTCTCTTTCATTTTCTCAGTTTTTTCAGATTCTTCATTCAACCTTGAAGCATGTCAGAATAACAGAGCCTTCTTCACAAATTGATATACAAATGTGAGTAATTGATATACAAATGGTCATAAGGGGGAGGAAGTACCCTTTAATGGGCTGTAGAGCTGGTTCTTTTCCCATCTGACATGCTCTGACTCTTTGTTAAACTAGTCTACATCATATTAGTAGCTTCTGTTGAAGTCTTTTTGGCTTAATAGCCAGATCTCAGACTTCTCTTTCCATTTGTTTGAGAATACAAACTTAAAACTCCAATGCCGCATGACATGCCAGGCTGTTTGCTGCCATGGTTGCAGTCTAACTAATGAGTTTAAAACTGCTTTTATGCACAGAAAAAAGCAGTAACACAAATCAATAAATGCTGCTTTCACTTCACAAATATGTTTTTTTTTGTATCAGTGAGGCTCACAGAGTCAGAGGATACATTATTGATTTCTGATCCTTGGACACCAGTGAATATCCTTGAGGAATAACAAACTTTGTTGCTTAAACTTCTAGCGTATCAAAACACGATTGTATTTGGGGTTTTGCACACTGAGATCTGGTGCAAACGGACAAATAAATGAACAAATAAACAAGCTAATGTTAATGCACTGCAATGTCAACAGTTTTGCATTGTTATGAGGTGTGCAGAGGTAAATCTGCATACCGCCACATTATCTTAGAATGACTGGCTTCAAATGCTCAGGCTACAAAAACCTCTGATCCATGAAGATTCATAAATTGGATTTAATTTTCTATTCATGTACATCTCTCAATATGCATGTCCTTTATCTTGGACTGACAAATAAAAAGCAGCAGATAATTTCAGCCTGATCATCACTGAAAAAAAAAAGGCAAAGGGAAGAAAGAGACAGCAAACAATTGGAGGTTGCCTCGGGTATCATCTCTTTGAGGGCCATTGAGCTATTAAAGGCGAAAACAGGCTTCAAGGAAGGAAGGAGAAAGGAGCGCTGGCACTGCTAACAACATCGTCACTCAGCCCACCCACCCACTTCTTACCCTCCTTTCACACCGCATTGTCAAAATAACTGTCAGAAATGTTTCATGCCTCCGAACTGCTGGAGAAAATGTTGGACTTTGTGGGAGGTGCTGCAGCACTCACAATATCGAGGACAATAAAGTAAGAAACAATCTGGCATAGCAGTTCAATTTAGAAATATCATTTGTTTGATGAAAAGGTGTAGCGCAGGAAGCCTTTGCAACTCTTTAAACTGAGACTCCATTTTGAAGCAGGGGAGAGTTTTTCCAATGACAAGCCCGCTGTAAACTTTTGTGACAGCCAGTGGCTGTATTTTCCATCCATTTTATACTTTATTGGATTTCCTTCCTTTATCTGCTATTGCTGTATTTAGTGTTGATGATTTCCAATGAGAGAGGAAAAATAGGCCATCGGATTCTCTTAATTCACCGCACACACTCTGCCCCTGTCATTTAATTGATAGATGCACACTCTCTCCTTTTTTTCCACTCTCTCCCGCTCTTCACAAAGCTATCCATTTATTGCCACTTTCATTACTCGGAGCAGAGCGGTGAGTTTTTGAGATCAGTGCTGGGTATCTGGAGGCTAATGAATTGGGTGGACCGCGGTGATTGCAGGAGCATCTGCCTTCGCCATCTGAGGACACATGTTCAAAGTGACAACAGAGAGACGAGGAACTAAAAAGCCACTGCTGCCCGACGTGTCACATAGCATTTCATGTATTTGTCCCCATTTATTCCTTCGTTAGTGGCCAACTGGTAATTGTATAGCTACAGATGGAGGCATCTTAAAATCAACTCTGTGTACGAGAGCTCTCGAGATGCATGTTTGCTTCCATGTTTATTCATGCCACTGAAACCCTCCCTAATGCCATGCAACTCGAGAGAGTAAGTTTTATTAATGTGCCATCTCTGAGCTGGATCTTAGCAATACAGTAGCAGGGCTGTGCTGGTGTAAGTGTGGGCCTAAAGCACCCTCCCAGCAGTCATTAGAAGCACCCAATCAAGCCCAGACACATGGACAGTTGCTCAAGTGCCAGAATTGTAGCTAGAGGCAAAAAAAAACAACAACCCACAAACATTGGTCCTCCAGCAGGTATAGGAACAGTTCAGGTCCAGTCAGCTCTGCTCTCTCAGAATTGTAAGGGTGAGTCCAGTCCCTTATTTTTTATTGGTTAAATTTAGACCAGTGTCCTACGCTGCAGATGGAATACTAATCAGGCCAGTGCGAAGTGAAGCCAAAGAGAGAGCTGCAAGACACTCCACTCCTGAATTCCTCCTCCATTTCTACTGCATTAAAGCTTTCAGGCTTTCAGGACACTGTACTGCTGAAGTAACCCTAGCCATAAGTTTAACTGTAGCCCAGAGATATATTGACTACTTCTCACACAATTATGAGCTGCATTTGAAACACCTCGGGCATTTTAGTGACACATAAAAGTCACTTAATGTGATGCAGATATTCACCACTAGACTATCCAAATAAAGTGTGATCCATTAAATGAATTTTTCATATGCATTTTGATGGGATCTATCAGCCACTCTGTAAACACTACCTTGTATTTGTTGCCCTGCTCACATATGCTCCTATTTCTGTCCATTTTGCATTAGAGAGTGAATACTTTTGAAGCCCAATCAGTCATTTGACTTTATAAATTATTGAGTGGGTACAGTATATTCACATACATAATTCAGGAGTTTGAGTTGTGGGGTGGAAAAAAAAAATCAGCATTTTGTGCGTTTCTCAATCGATCTTATTTCAGAATATATAGGCCGCTTTGTTGCAATATTTACTAACATTGCTGATGTAGACAAGCTTTTTACAACACCATAAAAAAGATTTAAAGGTAAAGTTTGGATTTTTTTGAAGTGGGGTTGTATGGGGTACTTATCCATAAACAATATATTACAAAAAGTCTATCGGTACACCCCCAGTTTTTTGATGCGTGCAACAGTACCAATATTAAAGCTTAGCAATCTGCTGCTACTAAATGGGTCAGTAATAAAATGTATTTAAGTCCCACCTGAGAAAAAAAAATCAATTTAAGTGTGTGCTATATTGTGAGTATTTTCACTGGTTTACCCTAATGACAAACAGTAGTTTCAACAGGAAAACTGAAGCTGTTATATTGATTTCTTCAAAGCCAGACTCCATTGAGGAAAACAGTGATTTAACATCACTGAACACAGCAGCTGCTTTATCACTGCCTCGATCAGTTATTTTGTGACTTTGGTGTTAAAAAGAGTTAGTTTGGATTTACCAAAGTCATAATATTAGTAACTAATGAACCTATCCAAGAGCCAGCAGACCAGCAGCTCTTGTGTTCAGTGAGCTAAAATTGCACATTTTCTGTGTCAGACTTCAGCCTGCTTCTCCAAACTGGACAGTGTGTAATACACTATGAATAAGCAGCATATAACCACCCAGCTTCAAACTATTCCTATAAGTTGTGATCCAATGGTAGCTGCTGTTTGAACACGTCAGTCAGATAAAGCACGTTCCAACCTTTGATTTTTTTGAAACGCACATGGATAATTCATGCTCTCTTAAGTGCTTGCATGGAAAGCTTTCCGGGCTACTTATGAGGGAGAATGTCCGGTAGATTTTTTACTGCTCGTTTCTGACCAATATTTCTGCTTTAACATGGAACACAGCTCTACTCCAAAGATTACAGGAAAAGCTGGAGTAACATTTGTGGCTGACGGAGAGCACCAACCCCCATCTTGCTCCCTCTCCATTTTTTTTTTTTTTTTGTGCTCTGGAAATGAGAGCAGATGCCAAATGAAACCACTAAGCAGAGCAGCACTGAAATAAGAAATAGCTGTAACCGGGACACACTGGGTGAATATTTAGAGCAATGTACATATTTTAGCATGCCATTTCAGGTCATTCCAGGTCAGAGCCTGTGCCTGCACTGATTTAACTCAAGGTTTGAGGGCACGTGTATGTAAAAGTACAGTAGGGTAGTGTCAAGTAAGCACACTTTTGACAATTTGAGCTTCTTTTTATTTTTTATCTGAGAGCTGAAGCATGGGTGATCAAAGGGCATAGTCTCTGCCTCCTGCTGTCTCTTTCTCCCTGTCTCTGTCTTTCTTTTTATCATGCTCTCTTAGTCCTTGAACTCCCCTGAGTCAGTAGAGACACTCCGGGGTCCAAAGTCAGGGGGGCCAGGGAGATGGTACCCACGTGTCAGCACTACAATTGCTCGGGCCTTTGAGCGAGAAAAAGGAGGGTTAGGAAGGTTGGGATAAGGGCGAGACGAGGGTGCTAAAGACAGAGAAGGAGGGAGATTTGGGGTGCTTCATCATCTCCAGTGACAACTGCACACAGAGGGAAGCAAAGTACATGTCCACTTACAATCTGCAACCTTATCCAGCAGGCTGCCAGCTAGCGGTCACCTCGCAGACGTCTGGCCAAGCCCATCTATTAACCCAGAACAGCTGGCCACTTTCCAGCTCCAACAACTGCGCTTTTAATTGCGCCTGTGTTCTGGGGGAGGGGGAAGGTTGCTACGATTACATTTACATTTCGATCATTACCAATGAGTCTCGCCTCACAGGCTCGCTGCTCAAGAGATACGGTGTTACTATATCTATACGTAGACGGAACACCTGCCGTCACAAAAATGTAAAGAAAACTATCTGGGGAAAAAAACTAAACAACTTACATTTAGTTGTTTGTTTGTTGTGGGTTTTTTTTCTTTAATAACCTTGACCCCTCCCTCCCCCAAAACACATACACACCTCAACTGCTGAATCCTGTCGATGCTGCAGAATGTGCCGGCATCTACATAATAACAAAACTAATTTCCCTGTCTCCTGCTGTTCTTGAGTCCTGAGAAGATGAAAATATTCATTGCTGTTGTCCTGAACACAGCATAATCATCGAGGATTTATGCTTCTAGCTTGTATCAAATTAATTGTGCATGGAGTGAGGAGGGCGAGAGAATATCTCATAGAAATGGATTTCACCATGTCATCACACAATTGCATAAAGTAAAACTATATTCCTTGTTTTCATCTTTTTCATCCCAGCAAAGTCCACACAGCTGCTGCCTCCACGAGAATACTGAATGCAGAGCGCAGATATGGTGCAGCATTACATATGAGCTAATTTCCAGGCTTGTCAGTGTGGTGTGGAGAGGGATGGTATGCATGGCATTTACATTGAAATGGCTATGCAGGCCAACATATGATGAGACTACTGCCTGAGGATTATCCCATGGCTTTGAAGTCTTCTGTTGGTGCAGGGATTCCTTGTGCCTTAATGCTTAAGTCATGACGTAAAACTTGACAGAAATTACTAATGAATGTTTACCGTTTTCAATAGATAGTAAAAACTTCACATACTGAGAAACAGAATCACAGTCAAATAGAGCTGCAACAATTCATTAGTTTTCAACCATTAAATTACTCGCTAACTAACTTTGATAATCTATTTAACGTTGAACAAATATTTTAAGAAAGAAAAAAACAGTCAAAATTCCCTTATTCCAGCTTCTTATATTGAGTTTTTCTGGTTTCTTTACATCTCTATGGCAGTTAATAGAATATCTTTGGGTGGTGAACAAAGCAAGACGTTTAAGATCGTCATTTTAGGTTTTAGGAAACACTGATTGTCATATTTCACCATTTTTTGACATTTTATAGACCAAACAACTAATCAGAAATATAATCAAAACATTAATTGATGGTGAAAACAATCATTAGTTGCAGCCCTACAATAATAAGACATCGGACAAACCTGGACACAATGTCTGTGATGTTACTCACAGGTTTCAGAGGGGATGTAATGAAGCCTAGAGTGTGGTTTATCTTGACTGCCACTTTGTTGGAGCCAGAAAATCCTAAATTTGGCCAACAGAGCAAATGCTTTGCAATGCTCTCTGTCATCTCTGTGAATTATCATTGTAAGAATTATAATTATTGCTCTCTTTCTATGAATTACTGATTACTTCTAGTCGTACTCATTTATCATCATATAGCAAGAACTTATGCCTCGATTAAAAGAGTTAAGTTCGGTGTGATGGAGCCAGCGGTGATTCAATGCATCTCTGGAGCGCAATTAATAAAGCTGATGATGTCTTAACACAGTTCATAAGTTTGAATATGTGAGGCAAATAACTCATTTCTCTGGCATGATAGCAGCTGTGTAACCTTAATCGAAGGGATGAAAAGTTTCGCAAGCATTCACGATCTTCACAATGGAGCTGTATAAGTATAGTTTTCTATTGTTGGCCACAGGTAGACAAACCTTTGAGCAGCTGCAGATTCAGTACGTTTCTCAAAGGTATTAGATTAAAAAAATGCATGAGGCATAATTTGTCATTGTTTCCCTCTTTTGTATTTTAACAGAATGAATCAGCAAGCTTCCATATTGAAAATGAACGATTGAAAATGTCAGTTTTGCCACCTCAAATTCGAAATGTTTATCAATTTGCATTAGTGATATCAGGCGACCATGGTAACCCAGAGGTAGCAGAGGCTCTAGTGGTGTCAGCCATGTAAGCCCTCCAAACTGAACTACAACATCACCTCCCTCCAGAGCACCACATAAAAGCACTCTCTGACCATCAGGATGACATTGTTTGTCGGTACTTTTTAAAATGTTAGTCATTAAAGAGGTGAAGGTTTGGTTCAGTTTTTGCACAAAAACAATGTGTTAAGGGAAAGTTCATGGTTAATGTTTAAAAAACTACTTTGGTGAGGTTCTAAAAATATCTTGGTTTGTGTTAAAATTTCTGCTTTGTTGCGATTAGGCAACCATTTATTGATGGGGTGACAATAATAACCATGTGGTTAAGATTACAGAATAATCGTGGCTAAAAGAAGGCTATGTTGACTGACCATACAAAATGGGAAATGCACACGGTGCTGTCAACTCATTCATCCTATCTGACTGTGTCATTCGGTGGACTTTGTCACTATAAAAACATCACCCGACTTTTTACTTTTAGAGGTCATCGCTACTACTGCCGCTAAGGTGCTTTGTCACTTGAAATCTGAATCTACATTGTGCTAAAATGCCTAATTTTGCCATTTTTCTCGAGAAGACAGTCAGAGTGTTAAAGCATCTTAAGGTTAAAGGTTCAGACTATTTAGATTTGCGGTCCGTCTTTGAAACTGCTGTGACTGCCGTGATCATCTCATAAACGTGCACTATACGGAGCCAAGAACACAGGTCAAGACAAATAATGATGTCACATGAAAGTCATGCTTAGAGAAAGTAAAGCCAGTGCCACAGAAGCAGCACCCTGTACTAAAAAGAATGACCACGTCATCAGAAAAGATTGGATATTATAGAAATAAAAGAGTGGAAATAGAAGACTGTGTCACATTCATAAGCCCAGAAAAAGGGAGGGGTTGACAGTAAACCCTGTAAATCCATTTGGTTTTTCAGACATGGAAGGAGAACGGAACTGACAATAGCTTGAGGGGCCAGTGCTCCACGGAGTGAATACCAGAGCGGAGGAGAAGAAAAATAAATAAAGAATGTGTCACCTAGTGGGAGGAGGCATCGAGGCAGGATCTGTCAGAACTCTGCTGCTGTCTGCAGATTAGATCTGGGGCTATTTAAAGAGGGAGCGCACGCCAAAGCCCCCCGACGCCAGTGTCCACACTGCATCCGCCGTGTCTCTCTGACATCATTGGCAGCCATCACCTTGTGACAAAAAAAAAACATGAAGCACAAATGATGGCTACAAAGGGGTTGGGCAGGAGGGGCATTTTTCTCTGCCGTGACTGACCTGATCACGTTACACGTTCTCTGCATCTGTGTTGATTCACCGCATAAAAGCCAAGGTCACACGAGAGGGAATACGCCTGATGATGTCAGAGATGCAGTCAGAGCCGCAGTGCACATTTTTAAGGGTTATTGTTGGACTATAAATAAAACTCTCTAACCCTGAGGTTAGACGTTCGGGCTGCCATCAGAATAATCACTGTTTCCCATCAGGATCAAAGTAGCATGAGCCAGCCTGGCAGTCAGACTGATTTGGCGTGTGCTGCATGTGTATCTGTTGCGTGTGTATGACAGTGTTTTTATTTGAGAGGGAAAAAGTGATTGATGCATGTGTTTGCGTGGGTGTAAGAGTATCTGCCAGAAGATATGAGATTGGCTGTGTGCACAGGAGTGTGTGCGCATATACTGTAGTTTTGTGGGTGCCTATTGTGGGTGTGTGTTCTTGCAAGAATGCACGTTGTTTGTGCGTGTTTTCTGTCCTCCCACAGTGGATTGATTAGATAGAGCGCTATTGGCGAGGCCCCCCCTGTGTTTCTGGTCACATCACTCTGACTGTCGGTGATGTTTCTCTCCTCAAATAAAGCAACACTAGCCCAGTCATGTTTGCCTCCCAAACATGGGCCAAGGATGATGAAGCTATGTGTACTACCCAAACTGCAAGGCCTCATTTACCCCGTGATACCTTCTCCTTTTCCCCGCTCCCTCGCGCTCCTGCACTCCTGTCTCGCTCTCTTCCTCCAGGCTGCAGCAGACTGACTCTCTGCTACAGACTGAGTCATTCTCAGCCAGTCAGTTATCTCTCCATCCAGCCCTCAGATTTCACCACCCCTTTTGTTGTCATCAATCAAAGCTCGGCTGCCAGAGAGAGCGGGAGAAACCCTGAAAAGGTGTCAAAACAGTGGCCAACTAAGGACTTGTACTTGTAGGTTGGCGCTGCATTTACGCACGGACATGGAACGCATGGATTATTAATGCGGCCCCTTTCAAATGTTTCCAGGAACCTTGTAGAATGGTGTGTGAAAAAGCAGGGAGCTTGCGTCAGAAGGTGCCTTGGCGATCACCAGTTGTTGCATCATGCAGACTTGCAAACAGGCACTACAGTAGGTTTGGAGGAGGCGATTTGCTGGCAGGCTGAGCATATAGGGGAGAGGGTCATGGAAAAACCGCAGGTGAAGACAAAGAAGCGAGGGAAGCTTGGTGTGCACGGATCCTTACAAACGTTCCCCCACAGATGGCTCAGCAAAGCCTCCGTACTATACCTCTACCTGCTAATTACATGCTGTGCCTGACTTCACACTTTCTCTTTCCTACAAATGCCAACTTTATAGAAAAGATGAATATGCTTTACATGGAACAATACATCTCCATTCTTCACTCCTTCCAATTTGTGTCAACAGCACAGTACAATGGGCCCACTGTTTATGTACTGGCAATTTAAAGCGTGAAAGCAAGAGATGAAGTGAAAGGAGAAAAGGATGGAAAATTGCCTCTCCTGTCCTTCACCTTCACTGTACATTGCTTATTTGTCTGTGGTAATTGGCCCTTTTAATGTTGCTGGAGAATGCAGGTAGAGAACCCCACCGTGTTATGTGTTTTCTAACAAGACAGCAGAGCAGATTATAGCAAGCAGGAGGAAATCTGATGGATGGATGATGTACGTTACAATGGACTATATTCTTGGTTGGCCACCATGAACTTCCCATTTACATCTAGATTAATCCATTGTGGAGTTGCACGTATTTTCCCGTCACTGGGCAGGCATTTGGCTTTGGTTAAATGCAAGTGAACAGAGATAACATTTATATATGGGGCCAATGTGGGTATAATGTGCCAAAAAATAAGCCCTATATGGGATTATCCAGGGGTTTTACAATGGCCCCATGCAACCGCCTACATAGGTCTGTATACCCA
The DNA here is from genome assembly GCF_008729295.1 of Plectropomus leopardus. Lineage (NCBI taxonomy): Eukaryota > Metazoa > Chordata > Actinopteri > Perciformes > Serranidae > Plectropomus > Plectropomus leopardus. Next base: position 28,492,624 of record NC_056463.1, read on the forward strand.
AAAGGGACCGACATGGGTTATGCCAGGGATATCTGGGTACCACCTAGGTATCGGTCCAAGATGGGCATCTTATCTGGGGCCCACTTAAGTTAAGCCACCAACGTGGTTAATTGGCATGGGGCCATAATGGAACCTGTGGATAATCATCATATAGGGCCCATTTTCAACGGATTTACTACAAACAAGGGCCCCACATACAAATATTGGCTTGTGATTATGCATACTAAAGACAGGGATCCCACACATTTTCATGGGCTTAATTTCAAAACGCTATGTCAGCAGCTACACAAAATAAATTTGCCATTATTCTGTTAGGAAGGTTATTCAGGAAAGATTACTGTAATTATTTAATTACAAACACAAAAAATCCAAAACTTTTCCAAAACTTTCAATTATTTTTACTAATTCCATGAGTTTTTTTCCAGGCCCGGAAAATGTTATTGTGAAATTCCATTACTTTTCCAGGTTGTCCATGACTGTGGGAACCCTGCAAAGAAGTAGACTTATCTAGTGGAATTTCTGGACAACCCTAAGCCAATTAGAATAAAAATTACCATAAATACATCCAAAAAGTAGTGGAAAAATATTAATAGTGCACAAAAATACTGTCCTAGTTAAACACTATTTTTTATCCCACTTTGGTAAGATCTGTTTACCAGGCTCCTCTTGCCGGAAGGGCTTGTGTGAGTGAGGTAGCGCTTCTCCACACACCACCATGTTTCCTTGCCAACTCTGCAACCTATAATTATCAAGAGACGGGTGCGCGCGCACACGCACACACACACACACACATTAGGACGCAAATCAAGAGAATTGTTGGGAGGAAAATATGCGGTGATATTGCTCTGAGGGGAACATATATGTATTCTTTTCAGATTTCAGGCAAGTAATCAATATGTTTTTGAGCTTATGAGTAATATTTCAATATATAATTAAAGGAGCTGATCCATGCACATTGACTAATTGTTCTAGCTACAAGATGGCTGATGAAATCCATCCAAAGAAGAGAGAAAGAGAGAGAGAGAAAGAGAAAGAGAAAGAGAAAGAGAAAGAGAAAGAGAGAGAGAGAGAGAGAGATGGGGGAGCGGTGCCAGCACATCTGGATTTTGATGACTAATTTCACATTCAAAAGGCTGTACTTTATTTTGGAATTTTGTTAAAGTTCATTCTTGCTCCGAGAGGATAAAACATTGAATTGAGCATAAATGGAAAGAGGATGTGTTGAGCGCACAAATAAATATGGGGGAATTTGGGTTTGGATGCAGAGAGAACATCCATTAGTTAGGCAGTATTTTGCAGTTCTTGCTTGCTTAAGCTTAATTACATGTGACATTTTAGCGCTGCAATCACACTAGTACATTGCTGTGAGGGTTCTTATAGCATTCAAAATATATTCACTGTGGACCTTATCAAAATGCAGCAAATGTCTGACTAGCTTGCGAGCGCACGTTCTGTTACAGGGCTCTCAATATCATTCCCTCGCTGGGTAATGCTTGTTCAATAGCATAATACCAATGATCAGAATTCAGCATGCTCCCCTCCAAGATGAGACACTAATTGCTTTATTGATAAGTCTGACATGCCACTGGTGGTTGACGGCTTGCATCATCACAAATTCTGCAAGTATCAACCTGCAATACACAAAGATTAGGCCACACCCACTCCCCTTGTCACCTGCCCCCACCTTTCACCGCAGCAAGTTTTTACCTCACGCTTCTCATTGTATTTCACAGCTCATCTCACTACTAACTCTTACACAGCCGAGCTAAAAATAGGCAAAGAGTTCAGTTAATGACAAAGAAGGTCATTGCCGGCCTCAAAATCTCCGCAAGGTCTGGCAAGGAGCCGGCTGATTGTTCATTTCTATTGTTAGCGACGGCAGACTTAGGAAGATGTTATCCACACATTACGGAGAGATGTGTTGACATCTGTCACCCTGATGATTGATCGCCTGAAGGGGATTCTTCAGTTTGCTACATTTTGGTTGCTGTTTTACAAGATGCAATGTGTGGGTGGGTGGACAGGAGAGCGGTCTATAAATAGAGAAGCCGGCGATGGCGAGGGAGTGATGGAGGCAGGTATGTGTGGCAGCCAGATGGTGCCTTGTGGGGAATATCTCCCAGTGATTTTGTTTGCAAATAGGTCTCTGTAAAGTCGCCGACTCCTCTTCTCCAACTTGCCTGCTGTTATAGGCAGAGCTTTAGGAACTGCCATATCTGATAAAGGTGCTGCAGACTCAAAGATGTCCCGCCGTTTGCCGGAGAGAGAGTGAAAGTGACGCACTGTGACAGGTTTTGTCACTCTCTGAGGCGACCGCCCTACAGATTGTCACAGATAGAAATGGCAGAACCCTGGAAGCAATGACAAATTGTTTTGAGAAAAAGAAGTGGGAGAGAGAGAGTCATGCCAATATCTGTGGCCTACTTCAGCACTGCGGTTGGGGACGGAGGAGAGCGTACCATCACTCAAGATCTTTGCTTTCACTTCCCATAATAGTATGTCTCGGTGTCATGACCCCTCATAAGTGGGGTTCTCTCTGCAGACAGAAACAGCTGCAGATGGGCAAGATGTTTGTAAAATATATATAGATATAAGAGCTAATCATTAAGCAACCTGCACATTCCTAAACATTTAATCTAAAAAGTATCAACCTTGTTTTTTTTACAATGCTTGCACTTGTGCGCAAAAATTTTCATTTAGGTGCAACAGCACATAAGTTACAGGTACACGCAAAATTTTCGCCATGCCTTTTGGCACAGCACTAATGCATTTTAAGCATCGCCTTTTTTTGTTATTTCCCATACACATTCTTAACTTCTTAACACATTATGTAAGTTATTATGTTAAATCACAGCTCTGACAAGAAATTGCAAAACCTTCAACTGTGTAACAAATAAATTAAAATGCTTTCCTGGTAAAGCACCTGTCACACAAAAGGACACATTTCATGGAGCCATTGTGCTTTTTTTAACATTTCAATTCAGAACATTGAGGCTCTGACAGCAAAAGCATTGTTCCCCTCCATGCTATAGCCACACTCTTTGCAGTAAGTATAAAGCACAATGTTGGCTGTTTAATCACATTCGAGCTACGGAAATCAGACAAGCAATTCTTTTGGAAAAGCATACATTTTTGCCTTTTTTGCATGTGCTAGTTTTTGGCTAAGAGTCAGACAGGGTCATCGCAGCCAAAGATGTTGGGATGTTAGAAATAGGCATCTTACCTGGGGCAGGGGAGACAGGTGGTGGAGCACTTACCTTTGCAGATTATGTCGGGTCTGGACTGGGTCTTTCATGGTCGGTGACAGGTGTAATGGGCACTGCAGCACTTTCCTGACAAAAAACAAAGCAAAACAAAAAAGATCAATGAATAGTTCTGCTCATTTTGTGTTAAAGGTGTGTTTTAAGTTTGTAATGTGACTCTAGGAGGAGTACAGGGCACTTTTTCACACATAAACGTATGCTTTATGTTTTTACCCACATGCATAGCAAAGAAGAAAATAAGGGCCAGATACAATCATAGGAAGGGTAGAGGCAGGTCTTTGCAGAATGTAGGTGGGTAAAAAAAATACCACAACAAACAAAGAGGCAGACCTTAATGTCAGCTGCACCGATGCGACCAATGAAAATATTTAGCAGCACTTAGATCAGTAGATTTTTGGTCACGTTCTGGGGCCATGTGTTACTGGTTGTAATAGGACTGGATGATATAAAATGTTCTCTTCCAAAACTGTAATTTGAATGTGAGGATGTGAGCATTTATTACACCTGTTGAGATACTGACAACAATCCCAGAGATTGCAGATGATGTATCTGAAACAACACATGCTTAGTTTGTCTGACATCATATAAATGTTGATGATAAGCTGATATTTTCTTCTAGCAAATGTCTGCATCAAAGAAATAATCTTCTCCTCCTATGATTCTACAGATGCTTTTTGTCGGTCAAATCACTGTACTTTTTTTGCTGCGTGTCATAATATGCATTGCAGAAGCTGTAAACGTTATAGTTTAGTCTCTAAGTGAAGGGTCGACCGATATTGTTTTTTCAGGGCCAATGAGGATACTGATTATTGTTACTTGAGACTGATAACCAATTTGGAACCGATATGCATTTAAAATAATGAAAATATTTCTGTCGAAATTTTCAATTTCAAATATAACAAACTCGAACAAAAAAACTTTGTTTAAATGCCTTTTACAAAGTTCAGTGAAATTTTGAATAAAAGATGAATAATTAGAAATAGCTCCCTAAGGTTTTACAAAGTAAAAGTTCCTCCCAAGCTGACACTTTCTTTGCATGTATTGTAGACTGCCTTCCCTGGTGTTGGTTGAGTGTAATACGCACACTTTTTCATAATTGAATTTTATCGGTGAGCTTTAAAAGTAAACGCTGATACAGATAAATATCAGCCCCGATTATCCGCAGGGCCGATAATCTGTCGACCCCTTCTCTTAATGACAGAAACACAAAACTAACTGTGATGGAAGTAGAGAGGGGTGATGGCGACGCTGGTCAGCGCGGGGCAGGGGCAGCAGGACTCGGCTGAACTATATTTGAGCCAGAAGCTGTTACAGGGTCCTCCACTGCCATCCATTGTGAGCGAGTGTTCGACTGACAGCACTGTCAGCAGCCTGAGAAGACCAATGCTCTGAGGAGCACTAGGATTTTATAACTCTTACCAGGACACACACCTTTACTTTCTCTGTGTGGATGTGAATGATGATGTAAATAAAGGTATGAAAATGTGTGTCTTACAGGTCAAACATGATACTCAGATATCGGACTTCAGTGTGAGGTGGAGGTCAGTCGAGTCAAGTCAGTGCATCAGTTTAAGCGCCAAGTCGACTTTAAACATCATGATTTTGGGGACAGCCTTAATATGCACATGAACAATTCTTTGATTAGAAAAAATAGTAGTCAAGATTCTCTTTATATCATCAGAAGAGCAATCCCTGATCTGCTCCGCTGAGTGAGCGCAAGTACGACATTGTGAACACTGTAACAGAAGCCAGGGTGATTTCACGGAGATATGGGCACATTTTCTGGTTCGTAACAGCTAGCACCACACCAGATAAAGCTCATTTGGGTGTAAAAGCTCAAACAAACATTTTACGAGTACACATATTCAATCTCCAATTATTTTTTAATAGAGCAGCTACAGGTTGATTTTTTTTTTAATCTCTTGAAGACTTCACTACTTAGGGCTCTTTTGCTCTCCCATCAGTAGCTCAGGAGAAACAGGCTCAGGATTAGACATATGTCTAGAATCATGGGATTAATGAGTTTTTAGTTCTTTCAGAAACTGTGAAAGTTCATATTTAATGAATGAAGTTTGAATTCAAATCAGATATCCGTTTTTGGAATTGTTTTAAAGTTGAGTGTTAGCTTACTTAAGGAGTCAATAACGCCTTGGGAAAATGCATGACTGTAAATGGGACCCTATTATAGAGTATCTGTTACCTTCAGGTAAAACAGACTGCTTTGTTTAAACAGCTCACTCCTCCAGACAGTGAGTCACAGTCCCAAGCCTGAGGGCGAAAACGCTTTGTTGATGAGGTCAGCGACGACCTGTGTTCGCTAACAGAGTGGCCACAAGCAACAGTGTTAAAAGTGGCATTTCAGAATAAAAATTGACCATCAAACCTTTGAGGTGAGGATGGCCTGCGGCAGTGGTAAACCACACAGGTACCATTTCTGTTAACCACCTGCAAGATTAGGCCTCTTGAGATCGCACATCATTCAAAAGAGGAAGTACAGAATCTCAGGTTTTGCTGTGACATGGAGATAACAGGTCAGTGCCACGATCATTAAAAGAGGAAGGTCATAATTGCTGGCATGCATTAGTTGCCTTACCAACAGCAGAGAACCTGAATGCCTCAATGCATTATGCAACCTTGCTGCTGACCACATGCATCTCTCACAGTCTTTCAGCAGGATAATGCAACATGTGACTAAGCATGTATCATTTCAACTGGAAATACCTGCCCAAATAAAGTGTTTCTACCTGTATATCAAGCGCTGGAGGTACAGCACATCATCCTCTACTAACATGGCATGGCTCATGGGGAATAATGCTGCTGCAAACACTGCGAGAACCTTTGTCTGAAAGTTCAAAGCAAAAACAAAGAAGATGGAGCAAAATTGAATAGCTCCAGATAAATCCCTGAGGTCTACCCCCGCCGCCATAAGCAGCAAAGAGAAGGTTAAAATAAAAATAAATTGCATAAATGTTTTTTTTTTTCTCTGAGCCTCAATGTTTTCACTTCGGCAGGGTAGATCCGGCTTTATTTGGTGGGTAATGATATATGGGTTCACACAATAAAAGAAAATGGGAGCACACTTCCATTAAGATAAGCGCTGCAGGCCAAGGAATCCTAGAAATGCCAGTGGCATATTGATTGCATGCCCTGTATTAATAGTAGGGTTAGCTGCTGCCCTCTCAGCCTGGACTTTTCATCCAAAGCCATGGCCCAACAACAATGAACAGCAATAAAAGCTAAAACCAAGTTTTAACCAAATGAAAAATGGTGTAAGTGCTGAAAAGCTGAAAAGACAATGGTAGTTTAGGGAAATGCACAACAGTGCAAAGTCAATAGTGGAAAGGTCCGTTGATTTTGACTTTTTCTTTAAGTGTTTAAGCTCAATGTTTGTTTAAGGCTTTATAGTGTAGATCAGCTACTCTTTTAACTAGTATTACTACCTTGCGACTGTATGCCTCTGTGATCCAGTCAAGTTACAGTTAAAGTTTGCATCCATGTCTGTGAAAACATGGATACTTCACATGAATCTCCCCCGGCAGCACAGAAAATCTATACAGTTAGCACAGTATGAAGGTGGGCACCCAAGATTAGCAACATCAAGTCAAACCAAACGTCTCCCCCTCTGTTCCTGAGTCATGATGCTGAATAATGATCAGAAAAGTCTGTACAAGCAAGTGAGCATTATGTCACAGGGAAGTCATGCTGACTTTGACCTCTTGGATGTAAAACGCTATCACTTTACAATTTTATCCTATTAAACATTTTTATCAAAAGTTGTCATAATTAGTGTATGAATTTTTGAGTTATGGATAAAAATGTGTTTTGTGATAACATTTATCCTTCAACCACCAAATTCAAACCAATTAATCAATGAGTCCAAGTGGATATTTTTGATATTTTTTGGGGGAAATTCTTTCAAAGCCTTCTTGAGATATCACATTAACAACAAGGTCACACTGACCTTTGACCACCAAAATCAAATTATTTGGTTGTTGCATCCAAGTGGACGTTTGTGCCAAATTGAAAGGAACTCCTTCAAAGCGTTTTGGGGGTATCACATCCATGGGATTAGGATGGACGGATGGACGGACGGACAATCTAAATCATAATGCCTCCGGCCACGGCTATCGCTGGTGAGGAGGCAGAAAAATGCTTTTTAACCATCGCTGGTGGTTATTTAGTCATCATGTCTGTTACATTTTTTTTTTCCTGTGAGTGATGATAAATGTGTCAGAAAAAACGGCTATAATTTCTCTACTAAGCACAGACTGTTAGCAAGTGGATATTATGGGAGATGTGGTCATATGACACTTGCTCACTGTGACTCACATTAACAGGCTGGCTTTGAACTTGTGAGTAAACGTAGCCGTGAGTCTGTGTAACAGCACAGTGTTATAGGGTACCATGAAAATTCACAAGCAGCCAAAAAATGAATCACTTTTGGCAGGGAGCGATAATTAGAAATTAACATCGATTATTGATCAATAATCACATACATATATTTCTGGATGCCAGCTAATTAACATCATCAACTATAAGCATGGCAATACAGACAGGCATGGCAACAAGAAAAAAAGCCTGTGAGCCCAGAGCACATTGGTTAGCTGTCCTGCATTGTAAAAGGCAGGAACAGTGAATTTACATTTTCGTGAGGGATTTATTCTTTCTGTTGTTGGCATGTTGTTGATGGATATGTCTTACTTCATCAGGGTGTATGAGCTCTGCATGAGAACAAGGACAGCTGCTACACAGTAGAATAGTGCTGCTGTTAAAAAAAAAAGTTATAGCCATGCACAGCAGATTCATGGCTGACGTTTGAATGAAAGAAGGCACACACTCACATAATTTATAATAACCGAATACATTATTGCATATGGAGCGGAGCTGCAGATGTGGCCTGAATGTTGAATACTTTTGCTAACATGTCCTGGCGCATTTATCACAGTATTTCTGCTACACATTGCTTACAACTGCCTCCAAATTATTAGTCCATTCTACATACTCGCAGCATGTGTACATATTTTCGTAGATAATGCTGAGATTTTCTTCACCACAAAACCAACAGCACCGGTTGTTCAAATGCTTAAAACAACCTTTGTCCATGTTTTCCTGACAAGTGACCTTTTGAGGCGACGGGAATAATGACTGTCCTCTCTCGATAGAAAAGGCAGAAGTGGTGTGAAGTTATTACACCTCCATGAAAAGGTTTTGGAAGCAGTTTGGGGAGGATAGTTGACAAGTACATGACTTTCATAACACATTTTGTAGCCTGTCTCCTTGGGTTTTTCATGAAAAAGAACTCCATTTCCTATAGTTTGGAAAATACATTGTCAAACAGGATTTCTTTTGCGATAGCCATTCAATGTATTTACATTCAGTAATGATCTCTTTATATAGTAGTTTTTTGTTTTTTTTTGTGGCTGCCATTCACAAGCTGAAATTGCAATGCCTTCCCCCTCTCAAGGAATTCACAGTCAACCATGCAGCACAGTTTTATCTCAGCCATGCTGTTCACTCTTCACTCTTTGTTCTGCATTAGAGTTGCATTATTTTTACTGAGAAATCCTTACCATCAAGAAGTGTTTACTGTAATATTTAATGTGCAGTGTTGGAGGAGGTATTTAGATTCTTTACCAAGTAAAAGTAGTTATACAACAGGTATGTTAGTACAATCAGGGCAATGTATTTATATACTAAAAGTACTCATGCAGAAAAGTTTAAATACATTTAATAAATATAAATTATGAAATTAATAAATATAAATATGAAATTAAGCTGGAACCATGATGTATTTATTTATTTATTTAGCATTAAAAAACGGTTATCAAAACAGTTACCAATAAATGTCCTAAAAAAGTAAAAGAGTAAAAAGTACAATATTTCCCACTAATATGTAATGGTGTAGACGTTTCCTGCGGGAACTGCAGCACGTCTGCACTAGTACATAGCGATGGTTGCTTCATGCTTAATATAAGACAAACAGTGACAGTAAGCAGCTATCACTGAACTCAACACCAATTATGTCAATAATGAAACCATCTGGAATATTATGAACACACAGAGCAAAACAACAACCGCCTCATTTATATACCGAGATCTAGTGTGGCTGGATGTTCGCAGCAATTGTAACTTGTTGACACAGGTGACAGTAATGTCAACAACTGGAAGGAGTCTGGCAGCTGTCATGGATGATACCTGAGTGATTAACACTAAGCGGCATGGCAGAGTCATCCAGTTTTACACATCCACACATCTGATCCTCCGGCAACAAGCCGTATATTCACATCTCCTTTTCTCTTCACCAGCAGAGGTGATACATGTACTGCAGAATCTTGTAGGGAAAACAGTGAAAACATGTTCGCTGATTTAAAAAAAACTAATAATAAAAAAATAAGAAGGAAAGCCGTCGGGGTATTTTTTTGTACCTTGGTGTATTCTTCCAGGTTTTTGGGGGTGTGTAAATCCATTTACACCCCTGGAATTGTGCAATAACACCCACTGCTGCCGCATGGAAACTGTCATTAAGCAATATCATCTGTCCCCAGCCCAAGAAGACAGACAGTGATAGGAGCCATAACAGGAATTTGGAAAGACGGATTTTTAATTACAAAAAGAGAGCAGGTGATAGCTTCTGCGTGGTAACACTAGACATGGATCATTTCTCACACAACCATAAATAGAACTCTCTGTCTTGTTGGCTGAAGGGAGTGGATACTGCAAAATATTTTGCTGAGTGGGGTGTTTGCAGTTTCATCCTCACTTATGATAAAGGCATTGATGGCTGCCTGTGACTGTATGTGAGCGATAATGTGACTGCGACTGAGGTGCAAATCAACTCTGATGTTGTGAAGACGTCTTATTGTAGGCTGTATTTTTTCAAAGATGTGAATATGTTCCTCGCTGATACAAAAGCGGAACAAAGCTGACAATGAGATCCGGAAAAGCTGCGGAAGTTAAATGTGAAAATAAGTTTGGATGAAGAAGATTATTTTCCTGCCAATCAGTCTTTCGCCTGCTGCCTGGCCGTCTCCCCTCTTTCATCCGTCTGTCCCTCCATCCATACTCCATCTTTCTTATGTTTTGCTTTGAATAATGAGGGTGTATTATGACTGCTAGAAGTCGTGACTATAGAGGAGGAATGCCTGTTTGTTTCAAAAAGACCAACATGAGGACATATACAACATGCATAAATATTTGTTTACATCTATCTAAACTCATATTTGCCTGAGAACCAATTTTTTGCAGGTTTTTGCACCACATAAGATCTTGACGAAGACTGAGGTACGATTTAATTTGTAATTGTCACAATAAAATGTGTAAAAGCAGTTTAATTTAACAGCTGAGACAAAAACAACCAAGTGCACCCTATTTTCCTTTCAGTTTCTGTTCTTTTGATACCGACCAAAATAATGCTAATGCCAAGTTGACTATTTGAACTACTGCTTTTATAGGTCAGTGCCTCTCCACAATAGCATAGCGCCAATAAGCAATACAAAATCAACAAGCACTTACAGCTTTTATTCCATCATAAACTATATAATAAGACATGTGCATACTTAACTTTCAGTCAACCTTAATTTATGCTTAACTATACACAGCAACTCATGCAAACAGGAAAAAACTGTTTATACTGCGTTGTGATGTTTTTTTGTACTCACATGTTAACAGCAGTTTTTAGTATTATAGTATTTACTACACAGTAGGACTGCACGATGTGAGGAAAACAATGGGATTACATTATTTATATCGTAATGATGTGAATTGCAATAAATAAGTAGATATGCGCTCACTTCTGCCTCTCTGGTTTCAGTTTACTGCTGAATAGAGTTACAATGATGAGTTCATTGACTCAGTCTACTGAAAGAAATTTGACATTTTTGTTGTAATTGATTAATTGTTTCTCTAATTTTTCAAGTAAAATATCAAACATTATTGGTTCCCGTTTTTTAATGCAAGAATCTGCTGCTTCCTTTGTCATTTATGATATCAAATGAATGGGTATCGGACTATTGATGGGACAAATTATGCGAATTGCCAGGGTCACTATGAGCTCTGGGAAATTTTGATGAGTATTTTTCACAATTATTTGAAAATAATAATATATAATTTAATGAAAATAATTATTAGTTGGTGCCCTACTACTTCAGTTTAACAAATTGCCTGTTGAATTTTTTTTTAAAAAAATGATTTTTTATCAAACAAATTAAACTGAATACAAAAGGTACTGATAAAAATATAAAGAAAGATTCTATTTTAAAGAGAAGTTTTCTCTGATACTCTTTCAACTATCTAAAAAAAAATCCCCCTGTGCAACACCGCAGTCTTTTGCAATGAATTTATCGTGTAATTTATAAAATATAAAAATAATGCACACCAAGGGTTGTACTGGGGTGCTGATCACAGGCAGCAGACTTGAAAGTAGAAAACAAGTGTAACACATAAAGGCGAATGTTTTATTCAGATGCACAAAAACTGGAGAGCCAGCTGTGTAGCTGTACTTTGTATGTGTTTTTTTTTTTTCTTTTCTCAGGGTAGACTTGCAGCTTATCTTCTTACTGGTTGGGCCTGGAGACAAACTGGCAGTGTGAAGTGTCAGGGTGAGGGATTTACTGCTGGATTGGGCTGAGCCGGCTCCTGTAGCGTTGTATTCTCCTCTGCCGGAGAGATTCTCCCCTTTTTTCCCCAGCAAGGGTCAACTACGTTTACCCTCCAACCACACACACAAAAACATACACACACACTCACCGTGCTCTGACAAACTGTAATCATTTTAGACCTTCACTGGCCTTCTACAGAAAGACACCATGTTGTTAATGAAAACTCTACTGAGTCATTAAAATAGGTCAGTGTGGCCTGGCTGCGCTCACATGTGCACCTTTTTTCCCCCGCATGTGACCAGCGTGACCTGACAGTACTCAGGCCTAATCCGAGCGCTATCTCAGGAAAGCAGACAGACTGAGGAGCCCCGTAGCGTGGCACTACCATCTTTCTCTGGTCATTACTGGCGCTAGGCCTCTCAACAGAGATAGAAGCAATGAAGGAGAACCTCAATAAATGATCGGTGTGCTCTGCCAGAACTGACGCACGCTGCATCTGCTACCTCCCTGTTGCTGGAAGACAGAGTTCCCATCTTGCTCCCTCACTGATTGTACAACCCATAACCTCTCCAGCATAATAGCATAAACCTCCCAAATTTGCCATGACAAGTCTTTGCAGTCTAATGACCTAAATTTGGCTAAGAAAGTGGTTTATTTTCCAGACCTCAAGGACGGCTGAAGCCCACCTCTTCTAAAGTCCCAGAGGGATAAATGAGGCCCATTATGCAGTGAAGTTAGTAATGATGCTTTTGATTAGTGAGTTGTCAGGAGGTATTGGCCCTATGCTCATCATAGTGTTGTTTAGCACTTTAAGGCCTCCATAAAGATGAGTGTTTTTTTGAGAAAAGATGAAAAAGCAGGGGGCATGTGCCTAATGAAGTCTCAGGCTTATAGGCCCTCTCATGACAGGATAATTACACCAAATGCTTCCAGCGAACACTTCAAAGGACACTTCATCCCTGTGCCAACACCATGCAACGCATCTCACCAATCAGGAGAGCCTGACCTAAATCAGGTTCCCCTGGCTTGTCTGTAATGTCTCCTGCCTACAGACCCACTGGACCTCTGCAGACTCAACTGCAGAAGAATCACATCCACGCTCACTGTAATTGAGGTGTACATTAAGAGTGAATTCATCCATCTGACATTGCTAAAAAAGAAAACATATCAATAAATTTTGAGGATAAGCGGTAAAAATGTGTGGCTATATCAAAGTGATAGTCCACAAAAAAATTAATCTAGCTATATTTCAGAGTTTAGGGCAATATACTATTTTTTTGTGAATTGCTATAGAAAACGATACATTGATCGTGGTGAATTTCCATTATCATGAATATCTTACCCAAAGAGACTGCTGGGCAATCAACAATCTCTGAAGACTCTGCAAAAACAGGCTGCTTACACTCCAACCTTGAAAACACAAAAAGATCTTAATCAAGCGTTGGTATATTTTATAAGATGTCATTGTAAATAGTTGAAATCCCGGGCTTTTTAAGATAGTTTGATTGTTGGTTTTTACTAAAAAGGATGTTCCAAAAGATGTAAAGTGATTCAAAAATGTGTAAATACCATTTTAAGAGTTTTGAGCATATTTAGATAATCAGGATAATATCCTGAATCACAATTATTTTGAAATTTTCCTATCATCCCATACATTATTTTTACATGGAGTGACATTAGCCCCTTTTACATTGCCTGTATAAGGTGGGAATATCTTGCTGTTATGCCCCTGTGCTGTTCTGTATATAAGATATGACCACAGAATGGGGGGGTCAGACCTTTCTCGCCTTTAAGCTGCCAAAAGAAGGTAGTAACAGCACCTAAATGGTGTCTGTATAAACAGGACAGCCAGCAGAACAGGACCATGGGCAAGACGGGTGTGACATTTTGACAATGTGTTATGTGTTCAACCCACTGCGGGGTATTTAAAAAGCAAGTAGTAGCAGTAAGTGGCCACAGAAGAAAAGAGGCCGTAAATGACTGAAAATTGGGAAAGAGTAAGATTCAGGAGCTTCTTGCCTTCCAAGCAAAGGCCAAGATTAGCCGCCATGTAACAGAGAAGGTAAATGACTGTTATGGTCATGTTATGTCATTATAGCACATTTTCTATGTAAAAAGGGCTCTTAAAACACAAACTTCTTGTAAGCTTCAAATGTGGTTCTACTTAAATTTGTCGTCTCCTCTGTCTTAAAAAACGGAAGTCATGGTCAGGTTGAAATCGCTGGTGTCACAATAGATTTTTAGTTTTCCCAGCAGAAAGAAAGCATCACATGTAAACTTAATTACTTACGTTTTTGGTCTAAATACTCTGAATCTGTCTCAATCTTCAAACATGACTTTGCTCAGATTTCGAGTATGCACATGTATTGGTCTGTGTACGCGGTCTGCTTAATAAACCCGCCGTGAGCTTTCCTGTAATTTGGCTCAAGCTCTGGAGCCAACAGCACTGTGCAGATATTGCAACCATCTGCATGTTGTTCACATACTGCTTGGTAATATTAAGTATGTAACGAGAAATTCAAAATGCTCCCGAAGTGCTGTTTCATCCAATAGTGAATAAGATGTCTGGAAGAGATTGCACACATTTACGAGTCACTGGACAATTTTTATAGTGAATCCAGTAAATATTTTCTTTCAGAGTAAGTCGGGAATGATAAATTAGCTGCTGGGGGATAAGATAAATCATATCACCACAACGTGAGTGGCTTGGATGGTCCCCTCTCCACGTCTTGAGGGGAATTAAATTGAGGGGAAGTAAGCATGGGGTAAGGAGTAAGAAGAAACTGCAAATCTGCAGGAGCTAACTGCATTAAAACAATATTTGCGAACGTTTTTAGTTACGAAGCCAGCATGCAAGGCTATTTTGATAATTGCTGAGACTTCCTAACTGGCATAAACCGCTTCCAGTGCTGAAGTGTTGCACAGGGAAAGGCTGGAAATCTATTGTGACATGTTGAGAAAGAAATAACACTTAGATGTGTTTGATGGCTCCACTGAACACATTTTAGATTTTCCCATGAAAAAAGCAAAGCCATGCTAGACGGCGGATGCTGCATAATTAACAAACAAGCACTGCAAACTTCTCTCGGTCTACTCGGAAAATGACTCCTGGAAGAACGGGTGGCACAGGAACAGATGGAGAGAGGCCACTTGAACACAGCGTAATGAAGCGATCCACAGAAAATTCACTCATACGGCATGCATTTCAAATGAACCCAGTGAGGGTGTTATGTCTCATTTATTTTGGTAACTCACACCTGATGTATTTTTTACACATGTACAAAATGCATTGCTACAGATGCTGTATTTAAGAGCTGTTTTAATTTGCTGATAAATACTAAAAAATGCAATAAGGCACCAACTTGGAAAATATGATATTATGATCATTAGAAACTTGTTAAAGATGCACTTTTACATCATTTGTGTGTAAAAAGACTTGCAAAAGTTGGCAACGTCCATCTGTTTACTAGACAGCTAACAAAAATCTTTTCATACAGAAAGCCATCAATGCACATCAAAACAAGCTCTTCTCGTTCAACATCTGTTTAAAGATCATCAGAGTGATTAGAACATGTGGTAGATTTTCCACTCCTCATCAGAGGCAATTTTACACCCAAATTTTCACATTTGCTAATCCTGACCTCAGCCTGTAATTTTCAGCAACACATTAAACATTAGTGGTGGGGAATAAGTTATTCCACTACTAATGTTCCTCTGCATTTTCAATTAGCATTAACAGAGGACAGGCGCTCACTGGGGTAAAAAAGAAACAGGTACCCACTCAGGATAAATAAATCATGATACCAGGTGGAGCTGAATATTAGAGAGAAGGACTCTTGTAATGATAGTGGATAGTATGGAATCTATTTCCCAAATAACCACTCTGCCTGAGAAGAGGCTCTTCTGAGATTTGTCTTTTTTTCTTTTTTTTTTACATTACTGACCATCACTCTGTAAGATTATCCTTGTCTGTCTTTTCCATCACTGCACCTCTCTGCCACAGACAAGGCTCCAAGTGGCCTCTTTCGCTATGACCCTCAATTACCCGGCCCAATCATCTCAGACAGGTGTTAAGGTACAGTAATAAACCCTCGCCTGATGCTGCTGAGGCTGCCTCTCTTTTAAAGCGCCTCTGAGGGCTCTGAAATGACTGAACTCAGTGTTGGTCAGGTGCAGTGGCCACAGTTGACTTGCGGCTGCCAGCTGATAGTGAAAAAGGAAAAAAATATAACAATACCACTTATTGCTCTGTATGAACTGTATAAACAAGATCAGACATGCTTAGAGCTGGCCAGGCAATCCCTGCCTCTACACTGAATATTCTGAAATATTATTGAAAAAAATGTTTGCTGACATTTCTGTGCTTATCACTCAAACACTGACTCACAGAAACTGTTATATACATCGTCATAGTTTTTAGCAGCCCCACTAGAAACCATTTACGGTATAAAAAGTGAGTTGTCAGCGCAGGCATTGAGAGAAAATTAAAGACTGAAGATAAATTCAAATCCCCAGCACTTATATGCATGCTTACACTATACATTACTGCTCAACTGTGTTGCAAATGGAGTCTTTTCAGTCACGAGGATGTGCCATCACTGCATCATAAACCTTTGAGAGTGGTGGCGCCATAAAGTCCACAGGGGATACACAGAAGTTTATCACAGCTTCAAGCTGCATTACCAGAATTTTCAGGAAACAAAGTAAAAGATACTTTGCTATATTTCTTATTAGCAGTCAGTAAGAAGATATCAGAGAGTTTAAATATGTAACTTTAGGTGTTATCTTCCCACACAAGTGCTTTCATTGTCACCGAGTGATAAGACTCGTGCACAGGATTATTAAGTGTTGCCACAGTAAACTTAATTGCATATTGTGCAAAGGTGGAATTTCTACTCTTAAGTGGCCTGTTATATCACAGTTGCACTTTGGGGCCTTCCATACGATAATCTCAAAAAGACATTCACTGATGTACAGGTATGGTGTACAGGTGTTCCTCTGTAACAATGTTTCATTGTAACGTCACATAATTACCTTCGCCTTCTATTTTTGACTCTCGTACATTTTCATAATGCATTTTCTATTTTTAACGCATTGTGCGCGTTGTTAATGACTGCCTCCTGATGTGTTCATTCATCCTTTGTGCTAAAGCTATCTGCTCCTCCTATTCACTCCATAGCTCCTTCATCACACATTCTCTGACTGGAAGAAAAAGCACAGACGAGTGTTCATTGTTGCTGCATAAAGCGTGTGCTGCATCGTGACCTAGAAAGATTCGGCAGAACCCTTCGAGCTCAGACACTTATCAAGCTAAATTAGCCTACATACCGCAGGCAGGGGTCAGGCTAACCAGCGGTGGGGGCTGGCGCAGCTTACCGTTAACACTCAGCAATGCATTTGAAAATGGAAAATAAGCAGGGTCATGATCCGCTGCAGAGAAACAACAGCAACATTTGGGTGATGTTCCGCGACCAGGAACTGACAGTTCCTTTAACTTTTCCTTTAAAATGTCACAGTATGGTGTTTGCGTTTCTTAATATAACTATAAAGGACATTTATCTAAAAAAAGACTTCCTGTTCATTGCAATTACTGCTAACCAACCAAACAGTCTATATTGGTGTCATGGCAAAGCTTGTGAAATACATTTGACAGATAATTTCTTAACTCATTGATTAAATTAAATCCCTCGCTCAAGTTGTGTAATCACGTAAACAAAGCGATTCAGCCTCCTCCAGGCCTGAGAAATGTCTTACATTAACAACTCCATGAGTAAAAAGTCGGCAAATCACACAGCAAACACGTTGAGTAATTCAAGGATTAGAGGATTCATAGAGCCCAATTCCCTCCGGGCAGACTGCCAATAGAGAAGCACGGTCCAGGTACTCGTGAGGTGCACGGTGCCACAACAGGCAGATCTGCAGAGAAGCTCATTGACAGATGAGCCAATGCCATGCATGCAGACGTTTACAGCCAGATATAAATGCAGGTGGTGTGACTTAACAGCAGAAAATATCTTTTAAAAAAAAAGGATTCAGAGTCAGCTATATATGGTGCAGTATAGTGAGGGGGAATAGCAGCATCCTTCCCAGTCTCCTTCTCTTCAATTTGCTATGCAAGTGTTCTTTATTTTTGATTCAAGGACTCAGTGTGCAAATTTATGCTAGATTCAAATCATCATCTTGAGTTATTTGTACAAGATCATCAAGCTCATGGATGTCAGTTGCCATATTTGCGGTGGAGATCACCTGAGCTTTTGGTGAGCACGTTATCAGTGTGTTTGCATTTACAGCCTGAGACTCATAATTCCTCTTTTAGAGTTGGACAGAGAATGAATAAGTATTTTAATTCTTACACACAGAGATAAGACTTAGTGCTGTTGATACAAACCATACTCATTTGCAGTCATAAGAGCCAGAAAGGAGCAAACACTGCAAATAATTACAGAGGCATTAAAAAAGGATGATGTTCCACAAAGTAAAACTACACTTTCTCTGCTATTCAGCTGCAATTATGTTGCAAACTCATATGCGCATGTTTCTAAAAAAAAACATTTGGATTTTAAACCACCGGCTTAATTGCTGAATGGTTTGGGGAAATGTATCATTTACTAGCAGCCTGAAAACTGAGTGTTTTCATTTTACAATAGATTGTTGTTGAGAGCAAAACATGCTGATTGAAGGTGCTAAAATGTCAAGTATAGAGGGCTTAGATTTTAGGTGTTGTCAGCAAACCAGTGTGATTTCAGCTCAAGTGCTTTCTATTCATCAAACACTCACCGCTGGGGCTGCTGGTGACAGAAGCATTGAGGTTAATTCCGAGTTAACGATGAATTAAATACTTTTACGGCACACGTTCCCGTGCAGAAGGTAAAATTTTGAGTTGATTTTGTTTGACATGGACATCACAATAGTGCTGGAATTACAATGTACATCAATGTGCAAGCGTCAAAAGCGCTGGGTTAAGTGTGCGAGTGCCATAAAGCTTTGTGTCTGTGTAGGTTCATCTCATTCATCCTGGTAGCTGCAGTACAGCATCAAGGCAAAATGAATGAGCCACTGGTCTGAGGATGTACTGCTTTCAGCACTCATCTAAAAGGCTTCTTCAGTTGTTCTCTCTCTCTCTCTCTCTCAGAGCTAGAGAAGCCTCTTTTATGAGTCGCAACACGTCTTCACTTCTACATCCTCATTCCAGCGGATATTTAATTCTGTCTTGATGTTGCATAAAGCTAATTTACAACACCTGTCCACAGGAGGCCTTGGCGGAAATAAAAACAATTTTAAAACCATGAACAAACAATTAAGGATTTATGGATGAAAAGTAGTGCAATGGCAAGCTGTAAAGGCAAACACAGATCTATTAGCAGTTGTGAATAAATCTTAGCTTTTGTTAAACCTGCCTGTGGGGGGTAAATCAGTGGGATGCAAGGCATCTGGAAATTTTATGAAATGTAGTATCGGGTAAGCTGTCACAGCGATTTATATTAAAATGAGTTTCACCATTAGTACTCTTGTTTAAGTTTCTTTTACCCTTTTGTCAACTTTTGTCATTATAGTGAGTGTATTTACATAGTGTTATATGTGTGAAAAGGGAGATCAGTATGCATTTTGCATTGTAATGCTTTTTAAAGTACCAGAATATGAGTAATGATGAACCCCTTGTGAGCATTAAACAGGCCCTGTGGACTTTACTTGTAAACAAACAAAATTGAAATTTACATTCACCAAATCATATTGTATGTATCGTTGAGCCGAGTGCATTTACTTCCTCATAAAGCCGTTTTGAAGTATCGGAAATACTGCAACTTCAACAGTCTTCTTCTTCCCTGCTTCTGTGAGAGCATCACTGACCATCTCACCGTGTAACAAACACCTGTTGATTAGTGGAACACTGTGTCACCTTTTTTCCTTTTTGAAAGCACGAGGTAAATGAAACAGGGACTCGCTCATCAAAATCCAGCTCCATCTCAGTATTAGGTCTACAGGTCTAAAACTCTTTTAATCCATGCAGTGGTGGTGCAAAGAGCCCGTTTTACTGTCCTGCTAATTGTGTTGCCATGTAAAAATCACATCAGAAGTGCATATGACACATACTGTGTTCTAATGACGCAACCTAAACCACTACAGATGATCACAGATACAGTGGCCAAAACATTTCATCGCGATTGATCCAGAAGTTGTTCAGGTATTTCTGGACCAAAGAGGTGGACAATCTGGCAACACTGTTATGCAGCTAAAATAGATATATAGAAACATATGGTTCTGAATTCAATCTCTTTCTGCCTTGCAATTTGTTTCTCTACTAGAGATGGACATTTAAACGTTACTTATTATAAAGTACTTAGGGAAGAGTCCTTTATAGTAAGTAATTTAAATGGGGAAAAAATGATAAATCAAACATAAGAATAGGGAAGTGAATTGAAATGAAATTAATTTATGCAGAAGGAGAAGAGCTAATGCAGCAGCAGTGGCTAATATCCAACATGGAGCCATTTAATGGTCCTAATAAACTCACACTGACACCAGAGTGGCTCAACTCCGGTGTTATATCAGTTATCAAGCATTAGGTAACGTTAGCTATTTGATGCTAACAATTAGTGCTGTCACTTGTCATTTGTCCCTGCCTCCATCAAACCTGTAAACAATGCTGCCTAGGGCTGCAGGGATTGTGCAACAATTCAGTGATGTTTTAACTGCAGGGTTTGTGAAATATGTGTTATGTGCAATGTATGTGCAATTTTGACTGTGTGCAGTTAGGTAGGATGTGGTATAGCTTGTGCTGTTTTTTTTTCATATATGGTTTGTCTCACTGTGACTGTAAAGGTATTAATGGGTGCAGCATCTGAGTCCAAGACAAATTTCCCTATGGAGAGAATTAAATGTATCGCATCATATCGTATCATATCGTATGGTGTTGCATGTCATCGCATCACATCGTATCACTCTGTTTGTGTAGACACGCGCTCACATAACTGTCCCCAGCACAGAGATCACACTCTGGGTGTAGTTTCTGCCTAGTGTCTCAGAATAAATAGAGAGGGGTTAACAGCGAAGCGCTGAGCAAAGCACTACACTGCACGCAGCTCTACTATGAAAAAACAAAAAAAAATGTATGCTTACATGAGGGAGGTTGGGCAGCGCTGACTCCATATTGTACAAATACTGATGTCCAAATCGACAACTGAGTACTCATGCACATCTCTATACTCTCTCTCTCTTGTCCACTCACTTTTCCTTTGCAGGTGGTGGGTCAGATCGATAAACTAACGTCCGACTTTGACTTTGACCTGGAGCCAGATGACTGGACGGTGGCCACAGCGAGCAGCACGTCCAGCAGTGAGCGAGGTTTGGGAGAGGCCTTTAGACTGGACTTCCTCAATGCAGATGTGCTTTCTGATAGCTGGGAGTTCTGCAGCTACCTGGAGGCTGCTGGCGCGGCCGCCCGCAGACCTGGTGAGCAACCGGGAGATCTGCGAGCGGAGCTGGGCCGCGGGACCATCCCCACCCAGACGCAGACCCCCACCCCGCCCCCCTCCACTGCCTCGGTCTACTCCCAGATGAACGGCGGGCTGCCCATCCCCAATGGGCCCCGCATAATCACTCCGGACTCGTCCAGCGAGGAGGCCAGCAGCTCCACGCACAGCCACAAGACTTCTCGTACTTCCGGGACAAGAGAAAGAGTCCGTTTCAGTGACAAAATTCTGTATCACGCGTTGTGCTGTGACGATGATGAGGAGGAGGAGCAAGAGGAACTACAGGAGGACAAGAGTGGCTGTGCGACGCCAGATAGCGATAGTGAACCCAGTCTCCTGTCGAGCTCAGTCACCCCCAAACGTTCTTCCTCTGAGCACTCACTCCTCCATAACTGTCTGGACCCTTCCTATGTCTCCTCGCCAATGAAGGGGACGACGGGAGCTCACACACTACCCAGGAAAGGTCTCTTAAACCCCGGCTGCCGCAAAAAACTGTTACGAAATAGCAGCACACAAACTGTCTCTGACAAGAGCACCCAAACTGTACTGCCCTATATTCCAACCAAACAGAAAACAAAGGACCACTGAGAAAGCCCTAAGTTTATCATAAATCTCATGAAGAGGACTGTGCATTATTTAATATTAAATACATAGCTCATAGATTAATACACAAATAAATTAATTACTAAATAAATAAATGATATATGGGAAATCACTCGACTACCTAAAGTTATTCTGAGGCTCAGGGAAAACACGATGAAATGAAGCAAAGCAGATCATTAAGGTGAAAGTTACTGGTGGACCAAAAGGTTAGTGCCTGTTCTTATGTTAAGAGATACACTGAATGGATTCCCTGTCTGTAATCATTTGAAACAGTGACAGAGATTATAAAAGCAATCGTTTTTTTTTTCTAGAACATTTTAAGTGTTCAAAATTGGAAGTGAAGTATGAGGAGGTCCTTTCCTCTCCTCATACAATAGTGAAAGTCACAAAAAAAAGAAACTGCTTGTTCCTATAATGTGGATACAAACCGCTGCACATTCTGTACTCTGAATCTGTATAAACATTGTCTTTTTTCATGTTCCAGTTATTTCCAATGTCAAGGGGATTGTTGCTTTCAGCGGGATAATGTATCGAGATGCACATGTCAAGCCTCTTCCTCTCTTTGATGTCAACAAACAAGTTTGAGCAAAGAGCCAGGAAACAACACTATTTACCTGCCCTTTATTTTATAAATCATCTCAATGTGGTCTCGTCTTGTTCTGCTGCAGAAGCATTAAGAGTGGCAGGCGGAAAAATAGATATATAAAGTAATCTAAGAATGTGTGGTCCACAAAAGTGACATTTCCATTTTTTTTTTCTCTCCGCCTGCGCCTGCAGGTGACGTCATTGGACCTGGGATCCAAGCTAAATAGCAGCCCACAAAAATAAGTGCTAAAGGTTTTGTCTCTCCATTCAGTTGCCCAGTGGGGAATTGAACTCAGCAGAGCAGCATTTTATTCACAGGGCTAACGCCAATAACCATTCCTGATCGATATGTTAGAGGGAGGTTGCAGTGAGAGGTTTCTCTGCTGAGCATGCATGCCACTCTCCTGGGATCTGCGAACAAAAACTCACAGTCAGACCTTTTTACTTAGACTGAGTGGAACAAGAATTAGAACTGTGGCCCTAAAGAACTGACATTTCAAAAAATGTGTGTCCAGGAGTGAGAGCTGATGGTAGACAGAGAGTGTGTTGCTGTTGAAAGATTTTTTTTTTCTACCGAGCAATAATCTACCCTGGGGAACGGCTTTGTGAGCCTGCTCCCCTGGTCCCCTCAACCTTACTTTCCTAATGTTTTCAAGTTTGAAAAGAAAACAGTAAAATGCCGTAGTCTTAAGAAGGGAACTCTTTACTTAGCACCTGTGAAGCCAACCTCTGTGCCTCTGACCACCTCATGTGGACTTAAAGGGACAGTGCTATTTATCTCTCTAAACTGTGTTGCTGTGAGTTGAATGTTGGACATATGTATCTGTTGTAGAGACATCCCTCTCTTTAACATAATGGAACTAGATGACGGTTTGTGGTGATCAAAGTGCACCACAAAGTGCTTCCAAAATTATGACCCGGTTACTAAAGATAATCAGCATACATTGTTGTGAGCAGTTTGATGTAGGAACTATTTTCTTTCTACCAAATTACACCCTTTAACAGTATCACCGCTGAAAGGGAAGCCTGTATCTACTCATGGACAAGAGGCTCGTGCTCATGCTTGTGACAGACCAAGATGTAAATATTAATGGCATCCTCTTTGGTTGAGCTGTAATTTTAGCTAGCTCAGTGGTGATAGGTGAACTAGCAGCACATGCACGTCTCCTTTTGTGAGGTGACACGGCTGGGTTTTTTTTCTCACACCAAAACAATTGAGATTGATAAGTAGCACTACAGGTAAGAGGAAGCAATATATACTTTTGATCTTGGGATGAACTGTCCCTTTAACCTTCTGTAGTTGGCAGAGGCTTGTAGAATGTTATTCATTCACTTAATGCTTCCATGTGTTGTAAGGGAGTGCCAAGAATCAGATGTCACAGCAATGCAAGTACTTAAACACACTGTAAAATGTTTATATGCAGTTTATGCAAGCAAGCCATCTTGTTTTTGCCTCCAAATCACAGACATTTTGTTGTTAAACCTATTTATTAGGTAATTATTATTATTAGGTTTTTTTTTTCCTTTTAGTGGAACCAACACGTCAATTAATCATTCAAATATTCTCCATGTAGATAGGACAGTTTCATTCTGCAGAAATGTTCTCAAAAAACCAGCAACCAGTCACAGCAATAAACTGGAATCAACAACCATAACTCTAGACTAACAAAGTATAAATGTAAATATCATGGAATTGAAAACCACATCATTTTATTTTTTTGCAATTAGAATAGCAGTACAGTGTCAAATATGTTTTGGGGCAAATTACAATAATGTCAATAATTGCTAAAATGTGGTTTAGTTACTATTTCACAGATTTCAACTGAATTTTCTGCAATTTTAGTGATTCTCTGCTTCCATCATAGCTCAGGAGGTATCCGGCCTTCTACAACTGGCCACTGCAACACAGTAGATTATTAGGTACTCTGGAGAAACACATCGACAACAGCCCACCTCTTTGTTTTTGTTTATGTGTTCATGTATAACAGTTATTGCATAGTGCACTGCTTAGGGGGAATTACAGCTGTGCTGTTTAGGCAGCATCAAGCCTCAAGAGCCCGATATAAGGGAAGCAGCATGAGCACTTTTACACCAGGCAGCTTGGTTGAAGTCTCACAAGCATCAACTGGCCTGAAGCTGATGTGCTATACATGCATATACCAGAAGTAATTTGGTGATTTTTTTTTTCTTTTCTGCTTTTGTAACATTTTCTTTTTGTCTTGCTCTGGCTCAGTTAATCCCAAGTACCTGTGAAGAAAGAGGCACTGACGAGAGATCAATGGCTCACTCCCCAAAGCATTGGCTGCCATTTCCCTGCTAGATTGGGGACCAACAGGTCATCACAACCATTAGCATAAACAAACAATGCTATGCCGCCACACAGGCAAAGCAACATTCACATGAAAACAAACTAAGCCCTTATTGTGATGCCTATACACCCGCCAGATATTACAGTGTGAGGGGGATTTTTTTCCCCCCTTTTCTAATATAAAGATTGTATAGGTCATATCTGCGATGAATTCACCTCTTCAAATATAGAGCTGTTTGGCACTGCTGCAGAATACATTATCATTGGGGACAGATTTGAGATATTTGGACAAAACATTAGCCACGTCTCTTTTGCCAACAGGCTCATTATTCATCTCTAATAGGGCAGAGCTTTGTCCTCAGTTCTCTGTAGGACAAGGATGGGAGGCATCCAAAGGTTATGAAAACCTGAGCCCACTGATGCCAAATCATCTGCCTACCAGGAAGATCATTTTTATGATGCCACTGCATACAAAACAGATGTTGTGTGTCTGTGTAAACGTGCACGTCTTCTGTCTGTATGCTCGGCGCCTTTGTGCCTGCACATTGTGTGAGGAGATAAGTGATGTTTTTCTGAATTATACATCGCCTCATGTTTAATTTCATATTTCACTGTCACAGCAATTAATGGAGATCAATACAAATAGATGCCGCACATCCCCCTGGAAGTCATTTGGTCAGACTTGTCCATACGACAAGATTAAAGAAAATCTCTTTTAGAGGGCTGCAAAGTGAGTCATGCCATCTGTGTTTTGACATCAGCGGCAGGCATGTATTAGTTCACATCCCTGATCAATCCTCTAATCAGCACCACCGGCACACCCTCCACTGAGTGACTGACAAATAGTGTAGAGCAAAACCACTTTAAAAAGGTCATTATGACACTAAAACACAGAAACGTACGCCCCCCAATCCCTTCCACACACACACACACCTGCACTTCATATGTAATTACCACTCTTCACTCTCACTGCCCCCTTGCCCCTGTCAGTGAGCAGAGGAAAACAGATGACAGATCTCTGTTTTCTCTGCTGATTGGTAAGGGTCCATGAAGCGGAGAGCTCAATGCAGCCTCACTGATTACTATGGATTGGTTAACGGCCGGAGCTACCTAAGGTTGATTTGTTTCATCTTTGTGCCATTTATGTCCTGCCGCTACTAGAACAAACTATTTCTATTCCATCTCCCTCCTCCTTCTCTGAACCTAAAACCTCATTTTACCACATACTAGGTATGTCCCAAACTGATTTCAAACATCAGATCGGGGCTGATCAAAACATTTTGGACAAATCGGGATCAGAAGTACTGAGTTTATAGAGCATCAGATCTTTTATTTTATGTCAACTGTCACACAGATGTTTTTTACTTTCATGCAGAGCATCGCTGAGCGCAGCCTTTGTCACCTCTGCTCCTCTCAGTTGTCTGTCTCTCTTCTGTACTGAGCCTAAGAGCAGCAGCTGAGCCCCGCCCACCGTGAAACACCACGCACCATACACAAACACACAGTGTGAGTTTGATTATTTGTGTTTTTTACCAAAGTTACGAGCACTTGCATTTTGCTGTCAGCTATGACGCATGTTTTTTCTCAACCCTGCTCAGAGAGACCGGTGCACAGCTTACCACAGCCACGCTCACCACTGCGAAGTGAAACAAAAGCCACGTGAGCAAAAATTTATATTTATTTTTTATTTATAAATAAAGGATTATCCACTCAACAGTCAACAGAATACAGATCATTCAGGTTACTTGGAAGCAGGTTGCATCGCAGCAACTCTGAAAGGAACAGAGACATTCCCTCGAGACAGTGAGAAGGCCAACACGATTAAAGGAAGGTTTTGTCATTTTATACTTATTTTTGTGAAAACAATAAATGATTAATAATGACAGGCTAATAAATAAGAAGAAATTGAAGGGACAGCTTAGATGCAGGTATTTTTAAATCACTTTAAAGAAGCCTTTCAGTGTGCACTGTGCAGCTGGATTATCTAGGAAAACAAAAGTATCAGATCGGGACTCTGTATTGGCAGATACTCAATATTAAATGGCTGAGTTCAGGATCAGAGGCAAAAAACATGTGACTGGGAGATCCCTACCGCAGGCCTCTTCTCATTCATGATATTGCTGGTAGGCCACTGCACATCTGATTTTATGTCTGTATTTTGGTCAAACTAGTAGAAAGTTTCATGTCATTGAGCAAAAAAATGTACAGTACCCAGATCACAGCTTGAAGAGCTGACTGCTCCTAATGAGGGAAGGTCAGCTGCAGCGGAGCAGTGTGTTGAACTACAGGTGCACTGCGCGGTTGGCACAGGGTTACATGGCAATCCGCGTACCCCGTGTCGAGGACACCGCCGTGTTTATGCAAACACAGACACCGGCCACAGAATCCATAACCCGCTTTGCCCTGGCCAATCCAAGACTGACTCCCAGCACCTGAGGGATGGCCGGACAAGGCCGCGTCAACCATCAGTCACTGTTTGATTGGGCCAGAGGAGTGATTAATGAAGAGCCATGCAACAGCCACAGATAAGATTAGACCTTCACAGGTGATGAAGGACAGGGCCTGTGGCTGCGAGCAGGGGGCTGGGCGGTGCCTGGGACAAAACACTGCCTTCAGATGATTTGGCACACAGTAATTAAAGTTAATGAGAAACCTGTCACTTTCACATACACCGTGGCATTGTGATTGAACAGTGTGTCAAGCAAAACAAAGAAAGGTAATATGAGGCAATAATTATTCTATGATAGGTCAAAGAGAAGGCGACCAGACGGCCTTGATCAAATAAAACTATCAAATCATTTTTAGTGTTTATGTAAGACCTTAGTTGGCGCAACCAGGATTGGTGCAGTTCACATTAGGAGCATAAGAAAGTACACAAACGTGATATTAGACTACTTTCCGGTGCTTGGCCAAATTTGTTAGCATGACTTTAAAGTGTTTTTTTTTCGAATAATAAAAGGGAAAACTAGTTATTGAAAAAAGTATTGGCTAATACTAACTGCACCTCAGCATCTAAGCTTACCAGAAACACACACAAACACAAAGTATAATCACCATTAAAGAGTCAACAAGGAGCATATGAATCCTACAACTTCTAAATTCAGTGAAAAGGAAATCAAGCAACAAATAAATATAATTTTATGATGCAGTCCACTTGAGAAAAAAAAAAAAATCAGCACACCGGGCTAAAGAGAGAAGGTTACTATTCTCATCACATTACCTGACTGATAATTGGAATATCTCCCCAATGTGAACTTAAAATGTGGCATGACTGAGCGAGGCAGAGCAGTGCGTAATCATCGCCAAAGCAATTTCTGAGATCGAGTGAAAAAGAGAGACAGAGAGAGAAATGATTGCAGCGGAAATGCTACCGAGTCCTCAAATTGAACCACCATAGAAATGTAACCTTGTTGCATACCACATTAAATTGCACACAAATGATGTGTGTAATGACATGCTCAGCTGAGCGAGGAATACATCAAGAGACAATTGAATCGGTCCAGAAAAATACACAATTACACCCAAACGTCACTGACACAGGCTGCAGGAATGGGGTGAGGCATGTTTCAGGGAAAATATATATTACTGAGTTACTGGTGAGTTGGGAACGGAAGGAGTCAATTGGAGGAAGTCAATGTTAAATGAATTTGTACTTGAAAAGGGGACTATGGAATATAAATACAGAAAGTGCAGTACTCTGAGTGTACATCTAATTTTTGACAATATGCAGCAGTCTGTTTCCAGACAGCTACTGTTTGGCAGGCTGTCAGCATTTCCATGGCATTTTACAGGTAAAGGCCAAGAAGGCAGGGATTTGCTGACAGTTTAGTAAGACCAACAAATAAGAGTTAAATGATAAGACAGGTGCAATGTACAAGGCGAGTCCCCAAGTGCCCCTTATTTCACCTTACAAGGGGCTTTCCCCATTCCTCATATTTACTACTTTCTCAACAGTCTACACCCTATACTCTCTCTCTCTCTTTCTATGTCTCTCTCTCCCTCATGCACACACTCCTGTACTCATTCTTTCCCATGCACTTGTCTCCTCTGGCTGTAATGAGCTCTCCACTCACCCAGGAAGGTGTGACTGAGGTCTTCATCAAACGCACAGCAATTCGCAAGGTGCCAAGGACAGGTAAGAGTCATTCTTCTGAGGCTCCACTATGAAACAGAAGGGAGGGGATTAAGTTGGAGTTTGGCTATGGCACAGCACTGGATGATTACTCTTTATAAACAGATATCTACATACTGTAGGCAGTGGAAGGGCTGGCCAATTTATCGGATTTGTGATATGAGACTAGATTTCGTCTTGGATTTTAGATATTGTCATATTGAAAATGTTGTCTCTTCCTGGGTTTAATAGCTGCATTACAGTAAAGAGATGTAATTTTCTCAACTTACCTTTAACAGCTTAGTCACTGTATTGACATTACTGATGAATATTGGTGCATATTTTGTGAATGCATCAATCGGCAACCCTTTGTTATCTTTGCAATAACAATAGAGATACTTGGTCAAAACTATTATGATTTTTGATTCTGTCCAAATCACCCAGCCCTAAACAATTATACAAGTTTTGGCAGGCTAACAGGAGCATTTTGGTTTGTAGTCGAGTAGTACTGACCAATAACATTTGAGTAGGCTTTGGTTTCCTGTAGGTAAACAGACCGTATGTGCATCAAAAGAGGTGGATCACATTGGATGAAATGTAATCTCAGACCCCGCTGGCTATTGTCTGTCGATTGGACAAAAGCGATTTCTCTTTTTATTATCTTTTTCTTGTTGATCTACATTCATATACAGATTCATAGAGATTAGCTGAAATGTTGTCTGGAACTGTCTCAAGTTGTTTTTGGAACTGTATACAATGACCAGCGCATGGGAGATGAAGCAGGTCTCAACATAAACCATGGCCCCGAGGCCACAAAAAGTTACTCTGTGGCAACCAGATATCGCCATTAGGCGGCCCTATGTGGCAAATTAGTTTTATCAAATTTCTTTTAAGAGTGAGACTGCATGCCTACATGAGATTACCTGTCTTAACAAAGGTTAAATTATTAAAAATCCTGGTACTGTTCATTGGCTCCTATTAGTTCAAAATTCTCAGGAAACAGCGAAGACTTGTTGCCAGCTAACTTTGGCTCAACACATGGCATCTAATTGTCACAGTGAAGACAGAAAATGTGTTTTGGGTGAACAGAGCTCTTCTCTGGCATGCCTTCATGATAAAAAGGATACTGTATGTATGTATGTGGGTATAACTATTGCTTAAGAAATGGTAAACTGAACCAAGCTTCTGAATCTTTGTCCTCTTATGATTGGGAGGACAGCTGGTTCACTGTTAGAAAGCAGTGGGCAGAAGAATTTTGAGGTGTGTTGAGTGCCCTTTCACTGGCAGCTGTTTTGATATAAGTTTAAATTGGGTCCATCAAAAAATCAGGGGCTTGGTGGCCCATGGGG
This sequence comes from Plectropomus leopardus, assembly GCF_008729295.1. Classification (NCBI taxonomy): domain Eukaryota; kingdom Metazoa; phylum Chordata; class Actinopteri; order Perciformes; family Serranidae; genus Plectropomus; species Plectropomus leopardus. The sequence continues at coordinate 28,522,910 of NC_056463.1, forward strand.
GCAGTGCTTAAAAACATTAACATCTATCTCTTCAAGAAGTCTTGGCCCACTGTATCCAGCGGCTACATCACAGCCCCCGAAATACTGGCCTTTGCCCCCAGAAATTTTAGCGTTATCAAATGATTGCCAATGGGTACCAAGCTTGTGGGATGATTAATTGTGCCATAGATCTGTTCTCGTCTTTGGTGATTCGGGCAAAAATCATTCTGGCAGTCATCACTATTTTACCTGCCTTGTTCCGATTAGTAACGTTTTTTGTTTTTGTGTGGTTTAAACAGCCTCCTCCATATTCTGATTCTAAAGTGGGTCACCAGACAGATAGGGGTGCCTGAATGTTGTGTTACGCCGCTGTGAATTTCCAATACATTATAGTAGTGATCATTCTCAAATGACTGCAATTAGTCAAATGTCAGGCTCGGTTTGCGCTCTCACGGTGGCTTGCTGACAAAGTAGCTCAGAGGTACGTCAAAAGATTAATAGCTGTGGGATTTCATTAAGTCAGGTGCTTGAAAGAAACAGGAGGAATAAACACAAATTAATTAAAACTTCAGTGTTTTCCCTCAAGTTTAGTCCATAATTAGGGACAGAGGTAAAAAGAAAAAAAAAAGATTTGTCAATGGGCTCAGGCATTGATGTAGTCCATATATATGCCACACTTTATAGCTGCAGCTGACAACATCTTGCTTCTTTTATCAGGTCAATTAAAGCCATAATCATTCTCGTATTTACTGAACAAACAATCATTTTCAGTAGATTACAAAGATGCATGACCAAAAAAAAACAATAACATCTTAAAATTTACTTCATTTGAATAGCACCTATCTTGCAAAGATGCAGCCCAAAGGATTAAAAAAAACAATGTGAGGCATACCAGACCTGGAAGTTAAGTGAAGTAAACATCATGAACGTTTGCAAAATGTGTTCGCTTGTCTAAATCCACAGTCACTCAGGGGTCAACTACAATTTCTCATATTTTGATTAATGCTGTTGCCTTTTCTGAAAATATAATTACTTGGATAGTGTGGAGGAGGGGTTTCAGATTGGGTCCAAAATGTGGGGACCAAACCTGGTGTGCATAAATGAATTTTCACAAAGGCAGAGACCTGGTTTTAAGGGGGCACAATCACAGTCAGACTCAGTTCGGATAAACCTAAGGACAATTACACCCATTCCAAACTGTGTTCAAGCCAAACAAACCCTAAACGAGAAAGAACACCAAAACCAGGAGCAGCACAATTCACAAGCACAAAAGAGCAGCGATGTACTGAAATGACGTAAGAACAAATGTAGCACTACAGACACTAAATAATATTTTGTCACTCTATTTCAACTCCTGCATCTTTTAACAGTTTAAACACTCTATAGCCAACTGGGTGACAGAGTACAATACTTTTCAAAATAATTTAATATGTGAATCAACTTAAATTTGTATTGTAATTTTCATTTTGTACACAGGCTACTGATTTCCAACAATACCCTCTACTGTAGTGATAATACCAATCAATATTATTCATATTAATACAAAAAAACAAGACTGGTGGCCTGTGAAAGCCTATAGGGTGTAGTATTGTATATGTATTTGCACCATATTTGTTATCACACTATATTATAGACATCCTGAACATTAAATAGAAATGCAAAAGTGAAATAACTATTGTTATAAATTCTGGTCCTTAAGCTCTGCAAATATGTATTCTTAAGTATTACACTTTTTTTTTAAATTTTCTCAGTGGACATCATTGCTACAGATAACATACTGCATTATTCCTCTAACAGAGGTATTAAACAGTGGTCAGTGTGAGATGTAGTATGGGTTGGTCGAATGCCCAATTACGTGACAAACAAACATCACCACTTTACTTTTAAAACTGATCCAATGGCTGCAAAAGGCCTGTTATATTGCTTGGATAAAAAGCAATCAGGCAGTTTTAAGTTATGGCATCTTAGCCTTGTCCAAGTGGTCAATCAATGTTCTCTTTTGCTTGTGTCCTCAGTGCATCAGCATGGGCTATAAAGCCTCGAAAGCACAGCCGTTAAAGGGCTGTGTGGGCCCTTTGCTAGCCTGGTGTCTGGCAATCTGGCAGAGGTTTCTGGCACCCCTGGTGTCAGACCAGGACTTTAAGAGCATGTAAAGTGTAAATCTCCCAGCTGACAGCCTGATCTCTGCTGGCTCCAGGTCGGATTTACCACCTTGCACAGAGCTGTAAGAAGCCAGCTGTAGTAACATGCTATTACCAGGATGAAATTGAACATTATGGAAATCTTTTCACAGATACTAACAGTGACAACTCACAATCCCCCAAATTATTATGATTTTCATAAGGAAAATATTCCATAAAGACAATAAAAATTGTAGTTTGAATTTACTGTGCAATTTAGAGTTGGAAATTACCAGTGGCAGCCAGCTATGAAACTCTGTGAAGTGTCATTTTGCTGTTGTGTGGTGAGATTTTTCTTCACCTGCACCAGATTGGTATTTTGGTGACTTATGATGCAGCAAAGTAGGAGGATATATTCAGTAAGAGGTGTTTAACTGGCAATCTGCCACAATTTTGTTGTTGAGCAATGAGTTGCTCACCTGCATGAGTCAGGTCGAACTGTATAAGGTGCACTTTCCTGTTTGGTGCAGCTTCCCTAAATAAAGGCAGAGGCCCACCTGCATCCACAAGTAAACAACCACCCTTTATTTTCATGTGTAATGTTTGTTCCCTTTATCTGATTATACTGTATGTTCTTCCAGCAGTATAGTCACATACTGTATATCAGATGCGATAATGATCCAAATATAACAATAATACCAGTATACAGTGGCACCATTATCTGCTTGAAGTAATTGTTTGTAAATATATGATGGTGTTCTGTTTTGGTTCGATATTTGAACTGTTCCATTATCGGTGTCCAATATGACGGACATGGTGTGCATTGTCGTAGCACAGTGCAATTAGCTCAAACCAGGTCAAATTGTTGATTAAATCATGCATGACCATCTTTGAACTGATAAAAAATAACAACCCAAATGTCTGTGCTCTTATGCACTGGCTCTAGCGACATGAATTGACTTTAAAGGGAGACACTATCTGCTGTTGGCTGCATATTCTTTTGAGATATATTCGTATCTGAGCTGTCATGTATTTGTATTTCTGCAAACCAGCCCAGTATCCTCAGGGATTATGTTCCATATTGGACAAATCCAACCCTCAGAATTTAAGTCCAATGCCAACGGACAGTGCCAGTGCAGGAAAAGGGGTGTCCTATTTGAAGCGAGGCAGGAAGGGTTTAGAGGTTGGGTTGGTGGGTGGGTGTGTTGTGTCTCTTTAATTTGCAAGTGAACATAACTACAATCGTTCTCTGACCTTAACTTCAGAGTAGCTGCCATAACTAGATTTTGAATAATGGGAAAATTTAAAAAATGCTTACAGACATAAACAGAAGTCTGCAGAATCCTCCAATACTCATGTTGTCATCTAAATAATAATGTCAATTTCTTCTTAGGGGAAACCAGTGTGGACTCTTTTAATCCTTGCCCACTGTCAAAAAGGTCACAGGGAGGAGGGCCTTGCTTTTGGAGGGCCAAGAGGAGCTGATGTGATTGGCCATAATCGATACCGGCCCCTGACACACCCACTGATGATGTATGGTAAATTAAAACTCTTTATCTCATCCAGTTATTCTGCGCACTTATGGCCATAAAAGCATTACAATGACCTCTGAGTATTTTGAACGGTACATTTGTCTGCACTTTGTATTCTGCTTAGGTCTTGGCGTCCTCCTTTACTGAAAAAAAGCACATAGTGTGTTTTACAGTGGAGGGACCACTGAGGACTTTATTTTTGCGGTCCAATATTTCATGACAATAGGGTTAAAAGGCACAAATACTTAAAAATAATTGAGAAAAAAAATCTGTGGAAGATGACCACAAGTGCAGCTGCAGGGATGGCTCAGCCTCGTTGAGAAGAAAAGCATTTTTCTTGTGGCCTACATATTTTCTAATGCTTTGCTGTAGGAATACTGTATATTTACACCATCCTTCAAAAGCCAGCTGCGTGATGAGTCACTGAGTATATATTCCGCACTACGTGCTGCATATTTTGCATTTTTCTATCCGGCAAGAGTTGGAAAATGTTCAGCTTTCGGTAAAACGCTGCACTTGAGCCATCCAATCACAATGGAGGAGGGGTGGGACAATCTACCTAGCACAAAGGCCAGTCATCACATCTTACATACACAAGTGCTGAACGATGAAGGAGAAATACTGTATAAAAATATACTGTAGGCTATATATTGATATCAAAATCATGAACTCATATGAACCTTCTTACATTGCACTCGAGGTGGATCATTGGGGATTCACAGTAATTGTTAAATTGTAAATTGTTAATTGTTAAACAAATTTATATGATTTTAGCCAAGGAGTGTATGTTTAGATAGATGGGATTTATTTATTTAGCGTGCCATCAAATTGGGTATTGATAATCGTGGAATTTCACTGGCATATTTTCTGGTATTGTGACATCCTTACATTGGACACTATGACCCTGTCAGTGTTTTAACAGAGAGGGGTGCAGGAATATCAGCAGTGCAGATGATAACTGTTAGAAACCAGGTAAGAGAACATTGGATATGTTGGATGCTGACACTAAGCCCCTTCAGGGAAGGGGAGCTGAAGGTCCTCACGGAGGTTGCTGATGTTCCTAACTTGTTCTTCAAGGTGCATTAGGTCAAGGGAATACACTGGTGCTCATGATGTAAGTGTAACTAATAACATTAATAATAGCTTTGATTCCATTTAAGTAGCCAGAGTCCTGGTATAGTGCATGCTGGCTTATTGGAAGGACTTAAACAGAGTGGAGCCATAATTAATGTTAACAATTACACCTGTGCATTTTCTGCATTGACAAGTCAAAAGGTCTGCTGTGAGAAAGGCCCATTATTCACATTCTATTACAGTACATTCCCATGCCAACAAAAACATCATCAATGACCATAAAGCAGCTAAAGCACTGCGTGAAACTCCAACCATACACAGCATCTCAACCCCCAGTCTTATTATGGTTGAATTTGCCTATGCAGCTGATTGCATGTTTTCCGCAATGGATCATATCCATTACACTTTGAATGTTGACGTTTAGAAAAATGGCTATACTGAGCCCAGTTTAAAATGGGGTGTTTTTCATATTACATGATTTTAAAAAGTTACCACTCCCTGTAATTACTGAATTTACATGACATTACATGAATACACATGACAAGTGATTCATCGCGGTGATATTGTTGTACTACATCATGTTTGCCACAGCCATAGGCCTATTTGTCTTGCAATTAAAAATACAATGCTCCAGGCACTGCTGAGGAAACTGTCAAATAACGAGCGTGGTCGCTGCTTAGCTTTCACTCACTTTTAATGAGGGACAGATGCATTACTCACAGTATGATACATGCACAACAGTCTTTGTTGTGATCTTCTTTTACACACATACTGATATTTACAGTATTACCGTGATTGCCTTACGCAGTTTCTTTGACAGATATTAAATTGGGGGGGTTGGGAATAAGCAGCACATTCATCTACAAATTTTAAATTAGGTTACTGTTTATGTTACACTGGTCATGCGGGATCAAACTATATAGTGAGGACTGATGTGTACCATGTTTACAAAGACTGAGGGTTTTGTATTAATCTTGCAAAAGTCTGATGCTGATTGATAAGGATACGGCAAGTTTGCCGGGAAGTGTGTAATTGTGCAATGCTGTGAATAAATGTACCACCACTTTCAACCTTTTGGAGGCCACAGACGTGAAGTGTAATGGATTAGACCCCTGCAGGCGCCAGCCATGAAAATAGGCTGCAATTTCACCTCTTTGGGCAATTTACATCTACGAAAGGATCTTAAGTTTTACCACTGACAGGCTCAAATTGTTATTTTAAGTGTGTGGGAACATAATAGACAAGATCCCTACAGAGACACAGCTTTTTGTTAAAGAGTAAGATCCATTTTGTTTAACCAGAATCAGCCCTGAAATTGCCATCGCAAAATCCACCATACTCAATTTACATAAACCCTTATTTTAGCGTGTTTGGAAGCAGCATATTTTCACACCCAAGTTGGCTGAATTGGGGTTTTATTTCAACCACACCACAGTTAGTGGGTGTTGCAACAGTGGAAAGATGAACCATGAAGGTTATGTTAAGTTTTATTTTAGTTCTTTCGACCTTGAATTAAATGTGTTTTATAATGTTGAATTGCTTTTTTTATTTTAATGGCATCTGTTGGGTTTGGAAATTGCGGTTTCTGGTCAAACAACAAGGATCTTACCACATCTTTGGAGGGTTCACTCTATATTTCAGACAGTAATGGTACAATCGGAGCCTGTCAATGACAAAAAACAAGAACTTTTAATGGACGTAAACTGATGGTGTGAACATGCCCCGAGTGGTTACTATGCAGCTCGCTTATTACTAGACAATGTCAAAAATTGTTGTCTCCATTTGTCACTTTGACACAAAAATATGGTAAAATATGTTTCAGGTTGAAAACTACAGCAGTTGCACTTTAAGGGTTGGCAAAGACTGTAGTTTCAACTGGATGTAAGTATGAGAAGTAAGTACAGGTCACTGTTGACCTTTTCCTAACTTTAACCAAGTGCTCTGAGTTGCCTAAACAACATAATAAAAAAGACTAATCACACAAATAAAGTACACTGAAAGTGAATAATCTGCAGATGTTCAGTATCATAATTTTGCAACTTGCCAAATGCTTTAATTAGCAACATTTTCTCATTATGTTGCTAATAAACATAAAGTGGCATTACATTCCCTTCAAAAATGTTGCTGTTGCAAATTAAAATACCAACGTTAAATCTGGGGAAGGAAAAAATTATTCTAAATTGCTCATTGCTCAGACTTCATTTAAATTTTCATCAACTCCTTTATGTTTGTGTATTCAAAGAAGCAGCACCTCATGAGGCGATTAAAGCTACGATCTGTAGCTTTCCACAATACGATCCACAACAAGGGGGATGGAGCTTTGTGTCTGCAGACTTGTTATACCTTTCTGCTGTTGGTATGCAGCGTAAATGTCACTGACTGATGGAAGTGTTTACTGAAGTGATGAAGTTAGACAGCAATGGTATTGTCACCCAGATAGCTGACCCGACAAACAAAATCAACATTTCTTGGCGGCAGAATACAGAACAGATTGTCCTCGACCGCGCTACACATGACATTTTTTAGTGTTTCACTACTCTTTACCATACAGATGGATATTAATAATGATATATTTATTAAAAATCATTATGGATTTCACCTTTAAAGGTCATGCTTTTCGAAGGAACAGTTGTGCAGTCATAAATCCTTTTTCTTTTAAGCTTTCATTTTTTTTCCCCTCTGCCTTCCATTTTATAGAGGCAGCTGCTCATGTACTTATTCATTCATTCATCCACCCAAAAAGAAGAAGTGAGTGGAGAAAAGGAGATCCCTTTCTCAGGCCATTACCAACTATTTCCCCGAGGTGCAAACCCCCATCACACAGTGTTTTTAGAGACTGTGAGAAAGAGACTTGGCAGAGTAGAAGAATACATTTCTGCTTAATTAATTCCATTCCTTACTTTAGGTATTAAAAGGCAATGGTCTGTTTAACAACTTTCGGCGACACTAAACGGGTAATTAGTCACAGCCTAATCATTTTTCATACATTTTATGGGTATGTCCAGGGCGGGGTGTGCTCCCTGGAGGGTCATCCCACCAGCCACCTCACTTATTCCACGCCCTTTTCACAGCTCCCATACCTCCACACAGGATTAAGCCATTTCCTCTCTTCTTAGCCAGTTTGTCATTAAACATGTCATGCTCTGTGATCAGATACCCACAATTCAGTGGTCCTTACTTCCAGATCCCACCACCTGCTCCTGATAGCACTGGAGACAAACGTTTCTCAATGTGGGGCAGTTAGAGGCGGTGTGGTGTGATGTAGAAACCATTTTCTCCAATAAGAAGAGGAAAATGGCATGAAAGTGGGAGCCTGGGCACAATCAACTATGGCACACTGACTAGCAGCTTGTGCCAGCTGTTGCAGGCAGCCAATCCTGAAGCTGAATACAGTGTTTGTGACATTTATTCAAATGCTTGGGAAATTAGAATCATTTAAATGGTGAGAGTCGCTCACTGCCCAGGTGTAAATATGATTTCAATAATGCTTTCTGTTCTCTAAATAAGCACAGCTGCTCAGACACGCAGCCAGGATTCTGAATTCAAAACATGGTGCAGGACATGTCATTTTTTATTTTTTTTGAGAGAGAAACAATATAGACTAAAATAGCTGAACACATCAGTGATAGCTTTTATCTTGCCGGGTTAAAAAGCTTTAACCGCCCACAGAAGCAGAGGCTAAAGACAAATTCAATTAAACAAAAGTGCACATCTTCACTGCCATCTCCAACACTGGTTGGAGAATTAAGATCAGCTAAGTACTCTACATTCATGCAAAAACATCTGCTACGTGCCAAGTGTGGACCTTCAAAGATGAGGTGGTGGTATTCTACCAGACTGAGGAGAGGTTATGTGTGCTTTCCAGAGCAGCAACAATACCTGCAGGACCCAAAGGCCTCAACCTGCTGCTGCCACTGTGGCTGAAAACCTAACCCCTTCATCCAGTCCAACCAGTGCATTCAAAGCATCTAAAGTGTGTGAGTAAACTGAGGCCTATAAACCATGAGATCTCTACACCTTACCGGTGTTAATGGAAATTGTTCCTGTTGTCCATGTCATAACATATAATTGATGTACCTTTAAAGTTACTTTTTTGACACAGCGTTAATAGGTTTGCATGGTCCAGGGTTTAGCCTGCTTATGCCAGCACATGAAAATATCAACAGACAAAATGTCCAGTGGCAAATATTCCAAATTAATACATCCATTAGGTAATAACTACTTCTACAAGGTGACCAGCAGTGCATTGAAGGTCTTCCTGGGGAACATGAATCATGATGCCGTCGCCTAACTACACCATGCACACTAAGAGGAAGCCCATGACTGCCACAGATGTGGCATATATTCTGAAAAGACAGAGACGCAACTGTACAGTGGATAAAAAGGTCCTGTAATTCTGTAAATTAAATCCTAAATCTGGTCTGGCTAATATAAGTTTATATCTGAGCTGTCTTGGCAACATATCTTAAAGGTTACACGGTACTAAGCTATTTAATTGGGTTGTCACATTCTGGTCGGTCGGTCGGTTGATTGGTTGGTGAATATGCACTGGGATTATTATTTCAGAAACATGAGTGGGCGTTATGCACCCTAACAAGATATTGCTGGGAAAAATAGCAAGAAATTATGAAAAAGTTACACAAAAGTTACCTGAAACCAAGAAAAAAAAAAAAAGAAGAAAAAGAAAAAGGAAATCACATCTACCAGACAGACATCTTTTTCTCTGTAACAATTCTGAGTTTGTAATTAAGAGAATTATAAATATAGCTTGCTGGATATATTCCCACTATTTTTTTTGAACCACACCCCCCCCCCCCCCCCAGTTAATTTTCAAATAACTTCCTTAGATCAATTTGGAGATGCGCTTTACGTGACTTTGGTAAGCCAGATGGCGAATAGCGGGCTTGATGACGCTTACCACACAGTCCTTCTCCTCCTCAGCCTCTGCCACTAAGCCTCTGATTAGTCACACTATTCAACAGACCACTTCTTTATTTAGCTTATATTTTAAGTTATTTAACTTGAAGTGTTTATTGGTATGTCTGGTAGTTATATAGCTATATGGCTAAAATCCTGGTATGTTAATGTCCATATTGGCCGTCAATGATTGAATAATTTCATCAGCCCTTAACTGCCACTAAGATAATTTCAAACCGGCCATTTCATTATGCTAACTATTGCAAAATCAATCTTAACATATCAATCAGCTTCAGCCAGGATCCTGGGCTATTAACCCCTAAAACGCTGAGGTCATGTCTGAGCCGATCATACAACACAGTCTCATGCATCAAGCAGACTAAGCCCCCCCCGAAGCTCATGTCAGTGGTGCTAATGTCACATTGCTTTGTGCCATCTGGAGTGACTGCAGCGGTTACACTAATATTGTTCATTCCTCACAGCTCTGTCTATTTCACACTATCTGTAATTTTCCAGCAGCTCGCATTTCAATTTGTCTGCAGCTCTCTATGACATCTGTCTACAAATCAGCGACCACGAGGGGCAATGTGCGGCAGTAAAAGCCACAGGTGGTGGGGACTACAAAAGCATCTATTGCTCTTCACTCATCATTAACCTTTAAACACCCAATAGACCTTTTCTACTGGCAGACATTTTGACCTGCAGAAATAGCACAGGTGTACCTAATAACATTAATGTTACGTTAAGGTGTATGAATAATAGCATTCACAATACCAGGGCCTTGTCACTGGCACCCCTGAATGAACAGCGAGTGTCAAAAATGAGCATGTTGTGCATTGTGTATTTACAACACAAGTGGCATTAATACACTGAAGGTCCAAGCAAGGCTGTTTTTACACCATCATCTACCTCTTTGATTAAAGCAGTACAACATTAAATAACAGACAACAGAATTAAATTCAAATCATAATGTGAAGAAACCTCAGGAAGAGCGGCTGAGAAGGGATCCCTCCTTCAGGACGGACAGATGTGCAATAAATATAAGAGTCTCATGCGTATATTGATAGTGGAGGCATGATGCATAATAATGGATGTAGAAGGTTGCATCAAGCAGGATCATGGCATTGACACAACCAGGACCCACAACACAAGTGCAGCCTCAGACAGGACCACAGCAACGGCAAAACAAAGACCACAATCAAGTGAGCCGGAGGTACAGTATCAGTGCAATACTCAATACTATACTGGTTGGACATTGATCTTTACACAGCATCACAGAAATGTCACATCAAGACAGAAGAAGATGTCAAGACATCAAGACAGAAGTCTCCTTGTAATTCCCTTGTATCGAATATTTATAGATTATTATGTAAATGTACTGGTTGTTTAAAAAAATAAAAAAAGAGACTACAGTAAAACAGTTATTTTTTTGCGTTTAAACGCTCTACCTTCAGACAGCACAAATCTCATTGTGTGTTTGGGAATTTCTTGTGTACTTGTTAAAAAAATAAAACAAAAATCAACAAGTCAACTATCCGAAAGCATTTTGAAACAGTGTGAATACTGTGCCGGTAAACAGCAGTCATATTCAAACTTTCATGATAGCGGATAGTGAGATATTTGGGGAAAAAAATGATAGAGTAAAACATATCTGATTAAAGGGAAGTTCGTACCTGACCACAGTCGGGTCCCAAACTCTGTACTTTGAAGGGTACAGACCAAATTACATCTGTACTACCAACTTACATCAAATCACTAGATCACAAATTTCAGTAACTGAGAGTGCATGTTATTGAGATAGTCACATAGTGTAGAGTGAAAGAGTGAGAGTGAGACTACATCACCCCGCAGCTTCTTCAAGACAAAGTGGGTCAAGGCAGTGGTGAGCCAAATGTGGTCACAAGTGTGGTTACACATATCAAAACCCGGGCATACAACGTTTGCTGCAATATTTGTAATGCAAAATGCAAAGCTGGCCAGGACGATACGTCCTGTGGCTAGACTTCAAGCATGTCAGACTTTTTTTTTTTTTTTTTTAAGTTAAACATCTCTCACAACAGATACACTCTCATTTTAATATATGCCACTAACTACACCAACTCTATGCAGGCTTGCCTCTCAGCTATGTCTTAAAGGTGTAACATTCAAGCATGCATTCGTGCATTAGACTGTTTCAAGAGTAGGTTAATGTCCAATAAATTAATTCATTAATAAATTAATTAAAAACAAAGCCAAAATTAATTTAGCTTGCTCAGAGACACACGTTTTCATGCTATGCCCCAGTGACAATGACAGAGGTAAAGGGGACATGGTTGGGAGGGGAGGGGGGGGGGGTGACGGTGGTTTTTTATTTTGCATTTTTAGTAAAAAAAAAAAACAAAAAAAAAAAAACATTTGGTTACAACAGAGACAGTAAAGTACAAAAAAATTACCATAAGGTATCTGTACTGAATTTCAGGTACTGGTACCACTATCAGTTCAAATGTGAACAGTCGAAACCCTATCTCTGACTAGGTTATATTTTGCCAGTCTAGAAATGTTTACTTGGGTGAATCTAGAACTTGAATTAGGACACAGCTCAAGGTGCAGGGAGGGGAAGTTTCAGCGCTGGCTGAATGTGAAGCACAGAGAGACAGGCAGGCACATCTGCAGGTTACAGGGCTGATTAGCAGCCTCATTAATAGGCTGTAATGATTTGCTCAAGATGAACATGGCCAGAGTAGTTTATTCTAAAACAGCTCAACCACTGCATTTTCCACCCCTGACAAAAAAAACAGACATCGCTGCACATGCTCGGGGTCAGAATTCTATGTATGCACTGCTGGGAGGGGGGAAAAAAATCAATATTTATTGTAATATTGTAATAGACAGACAAATAGATAGACAGACAGACAGACAGACAGACAGACAGATAGACAGATAGATAGAAATGTATAAGTCCTTTGATAAATGTATTGTGTGCTGTGCAGCAATTGTCAGATAAACAGACAACTGTATAACACCAACAATAGCACGGCATAAAGACTCCTATGGCACAGATCCATAAGTAACAACCTATGGTTACGCTGAATATTTGGTAGCTGATCACTAGGCCTATTTATTGCTTGTTTCAACCTTTACTCGGAATTTGAAAGCAATGTCTCCAGATGCACATACTGCATTGAGGCTGCATAAGAGCAGGCGCCTCATGTAAAGAAGCTGTGTCCTCCGGTTCGACTCCGGCCTCGGCCCTTTGCTGCATGTCATTCCCTCTCTCCCTCCCCATTTCACACTTGTGCTGTCCTGTCGATTAAAGGCAAAAACGCCCCAAAAAAAAAAAAAAATCTTCCTTAAAAATTTTTTTAAAATACTTCATGTATGTACCTCTGCTACTACTACTAGACCTTTAGGACCCTGGAATTCAAATTCAAAGTGTCTCTAAAGTGAACTGAGAATGTAAAGTGTTTCTTCCGTCCCATCGGATTTGTTTGATCACAGCAGGGACCAAATGCATTTATTATTAATGGTTTTGGAAAAACGTCAGAGCCCCCGTCTGTTTATTGCTTTACAAGGCTCCTGTGTTGTTGTTAATCCTCTTGCCTTTAATTAACATAACAAAATTATTAATGTCTCCTTTTTATCTTCATTATCGTGTCTTAAATCCCTTTAGCAGCTGAGAAGCATGCCTAATCGCGAGGAAATGGGTTGTGATATGTGTTATTTCTGCTTGTTTTCCAACTTGCAGCTGCAGTTAAATAAACTAAACCGGGGCTCATATTTGTCCAGCGTCTTAGACACACAAATGTGTCCTGACTGCTCAGAAATTCACTATTGTCTGTATCTCTTCTTACTTTCAGACATGTGAGAGAAATAAATCAACTTTTTTTAAATGACACATCTCTTTTAGGATTTTAGATGGTTTCAGAGCTATCCTTGGAATTTCCACCAGTTTTACATTAATAGAAAAAAACATCCATGCAACAGACTGGATGATCATTTAACTGAAATGAAAACAGCTTCTTCAAGAAGCTTGTGGTGACTAAGTCCACCCAGAACATTTGCTCCAACTATGTAACTATATGAAAAATAGATTCACAGCTATGTTACGTATTTTACTATAAATGTCTCTTTTGTGATGCATAGCTGAACCATCACAGTATGTGGCATCGGCTATTTACGAAAAGAACATGTTTCTGTGTGCAACCAGTACTCATAGAAGTTATTAAAAGTGCTATTTTCTGATGATCATCATCTCTCCTGATTCAAATTACATTCAGATCAGCTTGTCAGTTTGTTGACTGCACACTGAAGCACACCGACAAAAATACAAGACATCATTAAGACACTGTTGTCACACTGTGGCACCAATAAATGATATGTTGCATATTCCATTTATTTAATACTTTAAATACTCACTGTTCTTTAACATGTAAATATCATTACTATCAATTTAAGCATTGTTGTATAACACATATACTATCAAATCAACCTACCTTATGTATAGAAAGTTGCCTTTTACATTAATCACCCCATATTTATTCCAGCACCCTGTTTCAATGATAAGAGAAAAAAGCAAAAACTCTCTTTCTCCTCTTTTAGATGGTGAATAATAGATTTTTGCACTACATCCTTCTTCTAGTCCAGAGCGAAAGAGACCTTCTGTTCCTCCTCTTACACTCCTCATTATAAATAATATTGTCTTTAAGTATAACCAGACACACAATTTAATTATTCATGGACATATTTTTTAATCAGCAACTGAAGTATACAATTCTGGTTGAATCTAAGCTCATAAACACTACCTGTTAACGGTTTTCTCCCAGCGCTGCCGCACTGAGAGGGCTGAAAAAGTGCAGCAGAGTCAGGTTGGTGAGGTACTATCTTGTGAGAAAATCTGTTAAATCAAATTGGAAGTGAAGCCACAGACTCTTTTAGCTAAGATTCATAATTCATCAGAATAAACCATTTTGGTTTAAAAAGAGTGTGTTGCCTCACCTCCTATTCGTTCTGGCAGGCTACATACACAAATTTAATTACTTTGACTTTGCTTTGCTTTTTAAACTAGTTATGCTGCTCACACAAAGACTTCCACTCTGGGTAAACAGTATACTTTCCTGCAAATCTTGTTATAAATTCACCAACACAAATTGGTACCCTATTAACCAATCTCTGTGGACTTACATGTAAGTACATATCTATGAAAAACAATGTTATCTGTACCAACAAGATCACCCCTGTCCTTTCTCTTTGCTAAGTAGTATTCTTCATTTCTTACACAGGGATCAAAATACAAGATGCTCTTTTTTTTTAACCACCTGATCTGTTTCAACACACAAGATAGTGTAACTCCAGCTTCATATTTACACACATCTGGACTTAACAACACTGAGCAGACTGAAGTGAGCCAGCAGTGGAGATAAATTACAAAGGACAAGCAAGGATGTTAGGAATGGAAACAATAAGAGTGGTGAATCCTGTGGATTTGTATGTGTGAGCATGTGTGACAGAGGTACAAAGAGAAAGACAGGGAGACAGACAGCTATGTTTGCGAGAGAAAGTGAGGTGATGCGTGCTTCCCACAGGAAAGATAATCTTTATAATATCCTGTAGTCTGTGATGCTCTGCTATTTTCTAATCTTGTAGTTTGAGTGCGTTCAGAGATTCCAGAGCAGATAATCAGTGAAATTCCTTTTTATGCGCATGGTGCAACCAAAATCAGGTTGGATTTTTAAAACTCCTGTAATCTGAGCACAGCTCTGAAAGTTACCTTTGTCGGGTTTGTGAACATGTCTTCAGAGAAAACTCTCAGCCAGGAACTTAAAGTACCAGGGGGGGGGGGGTAAATTATGTTGACACTGGTCCTGTTAAAGGTTTTTTTGAAAGAACAGAATTGCACTTTCTTGTCATGTTTTTAATCTTAAAGTCTAACAAATGAAAATGTTCAAAATTTCGCAGGTTAATTTTTTCATATCCTTTAATATATGTTTCTTTTTATACAAATACAGTGGGCTAGCAGCATACTAACTTCAGTTTCAAAATAATACATTATAATCTATACTAAAAATATGCTATTTTTGAGCTATTTGAATTACACTTTTTGTCTTTATGATATGTAATCATAGCAATTTGTATGTTCATGGTAGACATTTTAGACAAAAAAAATGTCTTCCATTTGCTGCATGATTAACAATTTATATTTATTGTTAAGGACCAAATTTCTGATAGGATAAGGTTCTAGAGGTTGTTGTATAGTTTAAAAATGCATAAATGTGATAATCCACAGTCCAATCATTTGTAGTTTGTAACATGTGTATCTTACATATGGAGGATGTTTTTTCCACAGTTCACAGTTGACTTTAATCTGAAGTCAAGCCCCTGGACCTGCCAACTGTGTATTGGTTAATACACTATATGAGGCTCCTAGAGAGTAAAGTTTTATCAATGCTCCAGAAATACTACTTTATGCGTAAGCAGTCTTCATACAGCTTTGTGACCTGCATATATCACAGGGTTACAGCCCAACTATAACTTCACACTGGGTCTATTCATCAGGTGCTGTGATGCCTAGTGTGATTTTCAGTGTCAGCACAATGTGTACAAAGCAGTAAATCAGATAGGCTTTATGTATGCGCGTGTGTGTTTGTGTGTGTCTGAAGAGTATATTCGTACTGTGCGCAGACAGGAGCCAAAACTGACATTACATTGGGAACGACAATGAGATTACAATCGATGAAACGCTGTTTTGTTGTTGCGTTCTCTGGTGGGTGTCAATGTTATTTGTTTAGCACTTCATAAACAATACCTAACAAAACAAATCAACTAGTAAGGGTCACATGAAGTACCTGATGTGCATGTATTCGGAACAATAACACAATACGGAAAAAGATTTATTTCTATGAGCTTGTCTAAAGGATACATGATTATTGATTATTTAAATATCAGCAACCCCAGCTCTACAGAGTATCATGGGGTGCCCAGTTGCTCACCCGGTAGAGCGGGCACCCCACGTGAAGTGGCTATGTCTTTGCCACAGGGGTGGCGGGTTTGACTCCAACTTGCAGCCCTTTGTTGCATGCTATCCCCTTTCTCTCCTCCTTTCACACTTATGCTGACCTATCCAAATAAAAGCTAAAGCCCAAAAAGAAAAGAAAAAAGCTTCTTGACCGCCTTGTAAATGTTCTATTATAGAAAATGAGTCATATTAATCATCAAAAGCACTGAACTTGCTGTACATTCACTAAATCTTACCAACACATTTACAGTTGATAGCACACTTCTCACATTACCTCGGTCCTGTCACTTTGCTCTCCATATTTGTTATATGTAACTTTATGATGGCCTTTCACCAGACTAACAGGCTCTAATGGTGATGATAAAGTGCTTTGAAGCAAACAGCTCTCATTGTTTTTCTCTGCATCTTATCTGTCCTGTGCTGATGTAAATGACTGATTTATACAGATGTAAGTTTCAGCAGAACAGATGCCTTGATGTTGATCTGTCATTCAACACAGTTTTTGACTATCTCAAATATTAGTCCTCCAAATGACAGAGCAATATAATAACATAAACATGACATCCAATCCTAAGGTTGATTGTCATCAAACATAATACTGAAAAACTCCTGTGAGGTCTTCGCTGACATGATTGTGTGTATTTGATATAATGGTATATGAAATATGGCTTCATTTTTTAGATGAGACAGGGCTGGGCAATAAAACGATAATGATTATTATCTCAATATAATTTTCCTTGAAAGAGATATGATAAATTTTCAATAAATTTTCAATATAATTAAACCGTCAATACGCCCTTAGAGAGAGGGGGTTATGCCGCCATTAACCATACGAAAAAGAGGAAGAAGTACTACTAGAAGTAGAGGACGAAGAAAAAGACAAGACAGGCCACTAAGGCATACGGTAACATCATAACATGCAAAAACATTCAACACTCAAAGTTATTTTAAGTATGATTGTTTTGGACCACGGGAAATTATTTGCAATATAATGTTAACCCCAGTAGCTTCATGTTACCCTCATTTAATGCTAATGGTAAGTTAGCAAGTTAACGTGATATAACGCGACTAATGTGAATAAAACTTTCATATATTTCCCCATCCATAAACATTGTTTCTGTCAGTCACGTTAGACGCATGCATTTGGTTGCCAAACAGAAGAATTTACATAGTGGCAGTGAATATTGTTCAGAAAGTACTGACCACAGTTAAGATTCTTGTTTTGTTTATTTATTTTGCTTCCGTTGTCGCTAAGAAACTTACAAATTGTTTAAATACTCTGACATGCTCCTGAAGATTTATTTGCATATTTGTTGTTTTATTCATTGACATTTTTGCGATTACAGTTGTTTTGAATCTTCCTCAGATTTGTAAAATATTTTGCTTTTTAGCAAATGCTGTCATAATTTGACAATGAATAAAAATTTAAACCACAATTAAATATCTGTTTTCTTCGATTTTCACTCGAGCAAAAAATAATTTTTTGACTTTTTTTTTAGCATGATAAATATGGATATCTACTGATTTGAACACTTTTAGCCATATTGCCCTGCCTGAAAATGTTATAGAGCACAACTTTTTGTTGAACATGGAATTAATATGTGCTGGGTTTAAAAGCACAGCCAGTTACAAATCTCTGCATCCCAACAGAGAGTGAGTTCTGCACGCACGTCAAACATTAAAACATGCGTGTTCACATATGAAGACTTACAGTGAGTGCAGCAATATTCTCATATTGCAGGGCTCAGTCGCTTCAGTTAACATTCACTCACGCACCATTGAGTGAAATTAGCCCACTTTAGGCCATAGCACCACAGTCAATTCACTGTGAGAGCTGCTTCCAAAGAAGTCAATAGAACGTATTGTATTACATGCTGGCAATGATGAGGGGAGCAGTCCAAAGGGATAATACAGACTGAAATGCTGCATACCTTAGAGGGTTGCGCTGGAATCTACAGTATAATACGGGCAAGCAGAAAAATAACAGCCCCACTCTGTGGAGTGGAACCGGAGGATTCAGAGATCAAATAGATAAGCCACTTCAGACCTTTCCATTTCAGCGCATGATAGAGCTCACATCTCTAAATTCTTGCATGGCACATCATCCCTTCCCTATTTGATCTATCTCTGATACTGATGCTTAGGGTACAGTACAAGGCTCGACTGTGTTAGAAGATTGTGATCCAAACTGAAGCTTAATTAAATTCTTAATTATTCAATTGACCCAGCAGCTGGTGATCAGTGGAAATGAAGCATGAAGAGGGTGTTTTATTAAAACCGTAGTGTTAAATTATATAAGCAATGTCAACTCAAATGTGCATTAGTCTGCTTCTGCATGATGCTAATTAGAACAGGAACTAAGTACACATCTTATTAAAAATCACAGTTAGTGCCGGCATCTCTCGCTCGCACGGTGAGTAAACTCCAGCGCTGATGTCACTAAATAAACAGATGAACCAAAGGCTGGTAATGAAATTACAGACAGGACTATTTCTGGCCGGGATCCAGGAAAAACCGAGAAAACTGAATCCATCAGCCTTCTATGGAGGCTCTCCCACACACCTCACCCTTTGTTCAGAGCATTGATAAATGCTAACGGCACCTGTGCTACACCGCCACTGAGACTATGGCACGCGAGGAGGAATTACTTAAGTAGATATTTGCCTCTCTTAAAGGTCTTCACTGGTCCTCCCACTGTCTCAGTGTAAGTGGCCCCATTTCTGTTTTGTCAACACGTATTTTGCAGAAGACAGGGAGCGTTAGAGAGAGAGAGAAAAAAAAGATTACAAAATCCCAAGTCGTGCTTTCACAGTAAGGACACCGTTTCGATTTTGCAGTATCGTTTCAGCAGAGCTAACGTGCAGAATGGCATGTGAGGCCGAGAGCATTCTTCTGCTGTCAAATGAAAACTTTTATCTCTTAATTCTTTCAGGACTTAAACCCTTAGACTCTAAATGCAGTAGTAACAGTCATCCCACTCCCAGCTTAGTTTATTTTATGATTTCTCCTCAGTTTGCCGGATTTACAACACTTCTCACTTTTGTACTGAGCTTTCTGGGGCTTTTGATATTAAAGATCCCTCCGCCCACACACTCTGGTAAACAAAGTTAAAATATTGCTCTCCAGGTTTTTTGGTACGTGTTTACAAGTACAAAATGGATTTCTGGAGGACTCTGCAAGAATATTCCCCCCACTTAGTGACATGAGGATTTGTGAAGTGACAGTCTCACAGGGGCCTGGAGCATTGATAAAGGCCAGATGTTTCCTTCGAACACACATCAGCACAACGCGGGGAAGATCCCTCCGGAGTTGTGCTGCTCATTATCCTGTCTGATTGGACACTGCTCTGACAGAGGAGCCCAATAAGTGGCACATTTTACTTGTATCATCAGCCATAATTACCTTCCCACCAACCTGGTGAGAAGACGTGAGCAGATTGCGGGTTTTGTGTCTGCACACGTTCAGTGATACCTTTACAAAGTCCTGTGTCCTTTCTTGGCATTTTGAACCCGAACTCATCACGGGATTGGCGCTCACTCTGATGTGATTTCACTGAAACACTTGTAATTATCTTGTTTGTGAAGCATTACAGGTTGTTATCTTGAAAGAGCCATTTGATCATCCGAAATCTTTGATACAGCGGGCCTGCATGCTAATAGTAACAATGACAGGAAGGAGAGATTTACACAACACTGAAAGCAGTACTATCTGGTACTCTGCCTTTGGAAATGTATATCATTAAATTAATATCTAAAACTTCCTTTTAACTCTTTTGCGGTAGGATATTTAAGCTGTCAGTTTCTATAAAAAGCTCAGTAATGTGCTTTTATTGTTAAATATCCTGCATTTCAGCTATTTGTATTTGGAAGAGACACAACCAGCATTTCACAAAGGTCGCCAGCCTGTGTGCTTCCTCAACCTCGGGCATCCATATCTCCAGCCCCGTGCTGAGGGAGAACAGATGGAGTCAAATCAAAATGGTGGGAAATGACGAAAATACATTTGAGTCGTATGGGCTGACAGGACTGGGCCTGAGCCAGACCAGCTACAATGTAGCAGGAGCCATGTTTGACATATGTGCTGCTATTTCAGCGTGTTCCACAAGGGCACATATGTCATGACCCACATGGCCCAATATCCTGCAAACAGACTGAGATATCAGAGAACTGGTGACTTCTGAAGGGAGGCATGAGGGTGACCAAAGGGCCACCAGATCTCTGGCAATTCCCAGCTTTCCTTACTAGGGTTGGGAGCCCAAACTTGGTTCCCCATTAGAACCATATTCAAAATGCAAACTACCAGGTAATCAAAAAAATAAAAAATAAATAAATAAATAAATAAAGAAACTGGTGCTGCTTATCGGTTCCTTGTGCTCTCTCTGTACTGGGCAATGCCGTGCAAAGCAAAACATTCTGTTTTATTTAGGTACCATGGGAAAAATCAATGAAAGTTACGAGTACACGAGTAAGGGCTTGCTCCATCAGCAGAGGGTTTTCTGCACCGATCGCCAACACCTGTTTACCATCAGCACAGCAGCGCAGTCTCTCTTTACTCGCTCAGCCAAACACTTGTTACAGCACACAGTGCGCTCTGAACTTCACTGCAAAATTCACAGTCTCAAAACAGTCGTGTTTTTTTTTTTTTGCAGGACGCAATGAATGCTCTTTTGCATTTCAACACATATGTTGTTTTATGACTCACCGTCAACTTCATCTATGAAGAGAACGAGCCTGCCTGAATGTCTTCATGGAGCATGCACTTCTCACATTGCCAGGACAGTGAGACAGACACAGTTGCAATCCAGGACTCAGGGGGCCTCAGGCAGAGTTCATCACTACAGTGAATAATAAAAGAATAAACAGATTTTTATTTAATCATATTATTTATTAACAGCAACCAAATGAAACTGTATGATATTGATTGTGAATCTGATTGTTAATAAAGGCTGTTTTTCCCCCTGTGAAATCAGCATGTGAAGTGTTTGGTTTCACCCCTTAAAAAGAAAAAAAAAAAAAAAAAAGAAATGCTAAGAACCAGAATTGATAAGCATGAAATCACAAACAAATTCAAAAGACCTATCAGACATTTCTATATGTCTCTGTTGTTGTATTTGATTACTCTGTCATGTAAATGTTAGGTTGCAAACAAAAGGTGTCTGTAATCAGTCTGTGATTGTAATCTTTTTTTTTTAAAAAAAAGCTAATAAATGGTGTTTATTACTGAACTGCCTCATATTGGTTGGAAATGCGTGGAATGTCAGGTGAATGCTATCAATAATGTGTCTGTATGAGTGTTAAAGACAAAAGAATCTGTTTACAAAAGGCTGACTGAATGAGCTAACAGATGGAGCTAGGTCCCCTGAGCCAGTATTAGAGCTGCGAGAACTGGTCGATTAATCTACTAGCTGATCTTCAAAAAACATATTTGCATTTGATAATTGATTAATCACTTTAGTATTCTTTAAAGAAAAATGGCATACATATGATTTTTCAGCCAATCAATCCTTGTATAAAGCCCTACAATGTTCAGGCAGGTTCCAATCTTTATAAATCTTGAAGGTACAGAATGCAGTCATAGAGCTTTCCAGCTATAATATGATTTGTAAATTTAAAAAAAAAGAACTCCTATGGGTCTTTGCTTTCTTTGGGAGTACTACTAAATATGTGGTGAAAAAAAATTGTACAAAGCATTTTATGGCTCCAGGCTAGCAGCTCAAGGCTACATTAGCCGCCATTAACATACCACACTCAAATATCCGGCTGAACAGATGGTGGTCAAGTTGCATTGTAGGTAATGCAGGCTCCAGGTTTTGGCAATAAACAGTAGAATTTAAAAAAAAAAAAAAAAATGACACCTATGATTCTGCTGCATCCTTTTTGCATAAACTGCCCACTGTGAATCTGACAACGTTACAGGAGCGCAATGCTGAATGGGTAGAGTACTCTTTTAACAAGAAGGGAATGTCATCGATGAGAATGTGAGTATATCCCTCAGCTGAGCGTTACCGTTTGAGCTTGAAACTAAAGGACTCTTGATAATACAGGACTACAGGCCTCAGCTTGACCCTCACAACTGGAGGCCCACTCCTTCTCCTAAAGGCTTTTAGTTTGGTTAAGTGGGCTGGGCCGTGGGGCAGATGGTTGTAGGTAAGTGGGGGGACAGACAGAAAAGACAGGAAAAAAAAGCTGTGAATTCAGTGACCTCTCTCTCTCTCTCTCTCTCTCTCTCTCTCTCTCTCACTCACTCTAACAGATGATTTGAGAGGGATCTGAGATTTCCCTTAGAGCCATACCTTGGTCTCAGAGTGACACATTTATTGCCTGCTATCTCAGAAAGGAGGCCAGGGGAGAAATACTATGTGTCTACGCTCACACACACACACACACACACACCAATTTAGCCACAGTACATCCTACATCATATACAGCCCCAAATTATTAGTCAAAATGCACCCCGATAACCATGATGATAATGACTCATATTTTTGCTAATACTTTGACAGTTCTCAGAACGGTGCCGGGTAATCAGTTCAGCATCGCCGCACTTTATGTTAAGCTCAAAGTGCAAAGCAGCTGGAATTAAATAATGATGTGTTGTAGGTGCAGGGATTAATAGAGGAGAGCTGGGAGTTCTGTGTGATTGGAGAAGTTGACTGCAGGCACAGGATGGGGATTAGAAAGGGCTTTGCTTCTCCCAACCATACACTTGTATCCTTAGGCACAATTTTTTTTTCTTCCCCCCACCTCCTCCTAGAACACTGGACACGTAAATAAGTACATTAGACCTTCATCAATTATCACTGGACTCCCACAGCAAGGCCCAGGTGACAGCACAACCCCATTAATAAAACAAAGAGTGAATCTTCCGCTTCTTACACTCATCAAATATGACCATATGTCGTTGGCTCGCAACACTATGTGTGCATTAAAATAATTCCCTTGTGGCTTTATATTCTAAATATAATCGATAGTTTTCCCAGGAGGGATGAGATTCACTCTGATGTTAAAACATCAAGCTTCTCCGCAAGGAAAATCCGTGCTTAAATTAAAATTACAATCCGCTTTAGTCTCATCAGGGTGCGTGTTTGGTGTCGTGGTGGTAGCGTGTTGTGTGAATGTATGGACACAAGAACGTGTGCACACATGCATTAGCTTCAGAGAGTTATGTTTGTACCCTGAAAAGAGGCAGCATAATAATTTCATGAGAGCAGTATTTATTACATGAAATAACTATTCCTTCCTGACACTAGAGCAGACCGTATCCCTCCAAGCCATCTGCACAAGAGGGAGCACCTCGCACTGGGCGACCATAAAATCCAACATTCATCTGAGCATGTAATATAACGCCGTTGGAAAGCTCACCCATGTTGGCCAGCTCATACACAAGCCTTCTGCACAGGGATATTAACACAGCTCTCCAAAAAGAAGCTTGGCAAATACTATATACACTTCATCAAGCCATTATTCTTGACCACACAGAGGAGTGTAGATCCATGTTTATATTAAAGAGGAAATCAATAGGTTCCCACAAGAAGGCTGTAATGGTGCTGTAGGTGCGGTTTACATCTCAGCTTTCTTTTATCAGTGTCTGACTCCTTGTATTACAGAACTTAAAAGCCTGCATGGTGTAGCCTGCGTCTAAAGATACATACAGAGCCAACTTTGAATATGACACTGCACAGCAAGTATTTCCACGCTGTCTGCACACTTAACTTTCAAAGCAAAGGTATTCTTTCTGTTACACACCATCACACTGATGCTACACACACTGTGCGTTTTTTCCAAACTGATCACAATAAAGTGGGTTGAAAAGCTAAAGCTCATTCAGAGACAGCTTAACTGCTTGGCTGATCATCCTGGGTGTTTCTGAAAGTGTTTTTTTTTTTTTTTCAACTCACTGAAAGTGCAGCGATTTCCTTTACCTACCAGCAACTCCCTTTCATGCAGAACCAATGTGTGCAGATTGCCAAGTTATCTTCCGTGTTCAGCGAATGGTTGTCATGGAAATGCTTTTCCAGACCATGACTTGTGCTGATTAACTGTACATTGACCTTCAAAACTGAAATGACATCACAAGAAAGGAGGGAACTGGTGAATGAACAACAGCAATCCCCTCCAAAAAACAGCAGTTGTTTCAGAGGAGTTCCTAGAAAAGCCCCAAAAACTGATGGCTATCTGTGCGACCCGCACACATGGGTTTGTCATCTTGAAAATGGCTGTGAAGTATGAAAGAAATAAAAGATGACAAGGTTAACTGAGGCTTTTTCACACCACCGTGAATTTGCAGCACATTTTTTGGACAGAGAACCATAATATGTGGCACTGCAAAATCAAAGACAAAAGCACAAAAGCTGCCTGGGGGAGTTTTTGTTATGAGCTCCCTGAGAAATTTATTTGATACTTTATGATGCTCTTTTATGGCATCCTCATTGGCAGAAAACACATATAAATATGGCACACTTGCTTACAGTGGTCATCCAAAGTATAATACAGAAATTAGGACTGCAGAATGAATCCCAAAAGTGAATTATTACTGTTCTCGTGAAAGAATTTTACCAGTAAAAAGGCACAGAAACTTCCGAATCAGAATGACCGCAACGACCTTAAATACACTGCAAACAGCAAACACCTCCATATAAGAACATGGCCATTATCCTGCTCATTGTACATCACAATCACAACTGAATCTCTACCAATACATAAAATCTGTTACATTTGCTACACCATCCTGTTGATTTACAGTTTTGCAGGTCGGATTCAGTTTACAAGCTTAAACCAGTTTGATTTCATGCAAAACAGCTGAACCAGCACCAGTCATTTTGACACCTTCTGGCAGTTAAAAAGTAGCTTACGTCAGTAACCTATGCGAAAGGGAAGATGGCCCAGAATACAAATTGTATTGCATTCATAATGAGCAAAATTACAACATGATAAACATAATGGTATGTTTATAAAGGAGATACAATTTCACTAAAGGCGGGAGCAGGGACGACTGGCACATGTTGTGTTTGTTCACTAAAATGTTTGTGCTTTTTGGGGTGACAAGAGGAGACATGGACATGGACATGAGTTAGTCTCTCAAAAGAAACAAACTAAAACTGTACCAATATAGTCAAATAAATTTTATTTATAAAGCCCTTTATCACAAATCACAGTTTGCCTCAGAGGGCTTTGCAGCGTATATAGCAACATTTTGGATTTGAAGCTGATGAAATAGGTGTCCTGATGCAGCGCTGTTGTTTTGAGCTGAACTTTTGTCAGTCGGCGTGTTTCTATTTATTCCTGATGGTCCCCTTAAAAGCCGCAATGGACGAAGAATGGCTGATTCTTGAAATTGAAACGAGGAATAACCTACATGATTCCTTCTTATTTCACGACAAAAACCTAAACAAGGTGTCTGCTGGCAAGAGATTCTGGTTGGGTAAATGGCCACCGCTAAGAACAAGCTAGGCTACTTGCTGTTGGCTGTATTTATTTTCATTTTTCAAGTATCACAATATGAATTGGGTATTTTATGTTTTAAAGTATTGTTAGAGCTGTAGGAAGAAAGAAAGCACATTTTTAAATTTTTTAAAGTGGTTACGTCTGATCTTGGGCACATAGCTAATATCTATGTGATTTGTTTACATTATTAATAAGAAGTGCATAATAAACGGATTCAGTGTGGACAGAGACCTCCATTGTTTTGCGATGCCACACAATAGTTAGATGTGCATATGGTGTTTGGACATAATGTCATTATGTTCAACTCTAGAGCAGCCGCTGAGTCAAGTTTGAGACCTGATTAAATTTTCTACACCAGTCCCATGTTTGTCTTAAAGTCAGACCCGTCTGAAAGTGTTTACACTAGTCCAGCTTACTGTCCTACAGATCTGTCATTGGAACTAGGGAAATATCCTTTAGTGTATAGTAACTAATAACTTTAACGTTTCTTCCTGAGAAACTTTTTGAGTAAATAAACAAACTGGCAATTTAGCATGAGACCGTAGCCATCAGAGAAAAGCCAGAAAAGCCACAGAGGGGGAAGAAAAAGCTAAATTATCCAGATGTACACGTTACATGACTGACAGCTGATCTCCACAGAGTGTAGCAATCACCGCTTATCACCAAAGGCATTTTAAAAAGTCTCACAGATTGCAACTTCCACAAGACTTTCTAAAAGTGATGAGGAAACATGTCGGCAACTTGATGTTTGACTGACGTTTGACAGCGTAGCACACTCAGTAAGAGCAGAGAATTAGCGCGTGGAGCTCATAGTGAGAGATGACAGTAGATGATGAAGGAATGTGTAACATAGCAGTGGTAGATTACATATTGCACTGTATACAGAGAGAGTGAAATTAAACATGGAGGGCGTACAACTAAATCCTAATATCCACGACAAAGCATTAGCACAAAGAACGATAATTGTCTCCATTCGATGTCTGGGCTAAACCTAAAAGCAAAGTATTAGGAGATAATATGCATTGGGGAATGAGGAGCTATAGGGGCGGCCATCTCTGCCTGCTCTCTTAATTTGTCTCACTGTCATTTCTTCTCTCAATCACTGAGATGCCACAGACATTACAGGCAGGCCATGGACCCTGCTGGGAGTGCATACAGTGATGGGTATCAGTATTGACATTGGTCTAAAAGGATCAGTTAGCCTCCTCTTTACCCTGCAGGCCTCACGATTCCCTATTCATACAAAAAACAGCCTGCGAATGCACCTCTCCCCTGGTGCTCTTACTCTCTGATGATCTCTAAGAAAATACAAGGAGCACCACTGTCTAATGCCCCATAAAATTCTGACATCACCTTTCCACAGGAGAGGAGGACACACTCGATTTGATGGGCTAATTGTGTGTGGCATAATTAATCAATGTCTCCTGAACGTCAAATTCCCACATGCGCACTCCCAATGTCGCGTGAATGCAGATGAAAGCAGAGGGGGGTAAATGAATTTACATTTATTTATTCTCCTTCATCATGTGATTTAGTCGTTACTGGCAGGTATCTGTCATTGTCCCTCACAGAGGGGACAGACACCGTTACAACTGCGCAAGATGGATCAAGTTTACCTTCGGCAGAAGACTCGACTAATGATGATGGAGGCCTTCAACGCTATCTGCAGAGTCTGGTTATTTGTTAAGGACAGAAAAAGAGGGGATTCAAAACATAAAAGCTGTAAAACTGCAGAGGAAAAAGTATTATTGTAATGAATATCAGGTTTGGTCTTCATTGTCTCAAAATTTCGATCACCAATACAAGGAGTCATACCTTTGTAATCTTGTATTTATTTATCTATTTATTGTATTTTTAATAAATACAAAAGCTTAATAAACATGCCTTTTTTATTTTCAATCTTATTGTTTATTCTTGCAAGGCAAGCACACAATTCCAATTAATTGCACTACAGTAAGCAGGCAGCTAATTTGTGTCTGTTGTCCCTGATACTAGTGCTAGCGATTTCACAGTACACCACGGTATTTTTTTCCCAATGACTGAGCCTTTATATAGGCTTATTCTACAGTCAGGGGTAAATAAAACAGAAAAATCTTTTATGTCGTGTACACTGAAAGCTTTAATGGGGTTTGCTTGGCCCCACAATATGATACAATAGGAAATTAGAATACATGACAGGGCAAAATGCAAATATTTTTTAATGTGAAACAAAAATATAGTAATCAAAGCCTTCTGTATAAATGTCAATGTTTATTGCAGTAAAATAGTAAAAAGTCTAATATTAATTAACATTATTTTGTTAAGCATTTTGCTCCAGTAAGACATATACCTCAAAAACAGTGTTTTAATCACTTCTCTGAAGCTGTCTTTTTCCAACTGTCCGTAGCAGGACCATGTCCTTACAGAGGTGCACTGTTACTAGTTGCTCTTCCTGTCATATGTAGTATGCAGACACAAAAGAGGTGAGAGGAGACCCCTACAAGTCAAGCAAAAATTAGGCATTTTTAGCCATGCTATGGACCAATGCCCAACTTTGTGTGTATTTCATCACTTTTGATGATTGCTGGTTGGCAGCAACAATGTGCAAACATAGCAATGTGCCAACAAAGGCAAGAAGTAGACTGTAAGCAAAGCATGATTTAAATATTAAGGGGAAAATGGGTTTTGCAACTAGTTTATGAGGAGTAAATGTATTTGTTATGCCTCAAAGACACATATAATGTGTTTTGGTGAGTAACACGATTAGGTAAACATAACTTGTTTTAAAAAAAGAGAAAAAACCCAACTGAATTGTTTAGGTTCAACTATCATATTGACAAAGTCCACCAATTGAATCCAGCAGTGGATTGAATTTCCATTGCTCAGCAAAAAGATCAATTTTAAATGGCTCTTCACTTAGTCGTCTCCTGCATAATGGAAAAAACAAGCAATCACTGTCTGCAGTTAGTACTGTGCACCAAAACTAGCAGCATACAGCCGATATCTTGAAAGAGCTGCAAAACAATATTTGAATAAATGTCCTAAGCAGAAGGTGGGTCAGTGGTTGTGGTGGGTGCCGTGAGACTATATTGTTGATGCTGAACTTCACGGTGGTAAGCGACAAATTACTGTATACTGGTTGGGCTGATGAGCTGCCTTTTAAGTCATTAAAATTTCATTGATTGGCAGAAATGGCTACACATTGCCTAAATGAAGAGTGACATAAGGGATGGAATGTGGCAGAAAACCATTCAGTCTGCACGCTGCCTCTTCAAGGTCCTCACGAAACCTCCATTTATCGAGAACTTTAAAGCCATATCAAATAAGCTGCATACTGTAGGGACAAATTAAGAAGAAGTCACATAAATCACACTCCAAGTATTTAAGGTATAATGTCATTTACATTTTCAGCTTTCTGCACAGCTAACACTCTTCCCCTGAGTGAATCCCAATATGGGAAACAGTCGAATAAGCTTAATTTCCTGGAGCAATCACAGGGAAGAGGGAGTCATTTCAGCAGGAGGGAGTGCAAGCTGCAGATTAACTGCAGCCTGATGACACAACTGTAAATATTGTTCTGACCCTTAAATGGTCGGGTGAGAAAGAAACTCTGCGGTACCGGTAAAGAGAGGGGTTTATATGCTTTTGTCACAGAGACATGTTAAAGATAACAGATTATAGCTGCTGAAATTATGGGCTACAATCCAGCAATTTAGTCTTACAGGAGGAAAAAGTGATTTTACAGTTGGAACACTCATGCAGCAAGCGCAATTAAAAATTGGCAGAAGCAGCACCATTCTGCAGGGTTTGGTGTATCCCTGCCCTTCCTCACAGAACATCTGCAAAGACTTTTTGAGTATATTTTAAATCTTCAGTTGTTTCCATCCATGTTTACTAGCTTCTCATTCCATGCCTTCTCTGGCGCACTTATACATTTGTGCTGTGCAGCCACCAGTTGTTGATCAAATACAAACAGCACCACAGCAAACTGGTCATTGGTCATATGGTAAAAGAAACAAATAAATCAACACCAAAAACAATGTGTAGAATAAATGAATGAGGACGCAAAGAGTAGGCATAGAGACTTAAAGGACTGCATCAGGAGAGATTTATTTTTGGAAAAGGGATTTAATGTTTGATTTATTGTCAGACGTATAGAAAAAAGCCAAACAACGCCTCACTTGTTGTCTTTTCTTATTCATACACTGATAGCTTCAGTCAGTGCTTTACTTTTACATTTGTTATTGTGCTAACTACGTGCTGGTGGCTGGCAGTCTGATCTGGGAAGCAATACTCTCACAGTATTTCTGTGTAGAGATTACTGACCAGTGAGCGAGAAATGAAGAGATGCTGTTTGACGTCCTCTCAAAGCATATGAAATGCAGCACTGTTTGTAGCTGGGTGTCTGACTTTGGGAGGATGGATTTCTTTGATGGTTGCAAAGATCAAAGGCAGGAGATTTGCTACTATCTGCAGTAATTTCAGAGCCGAGCCCCCCCCCCCCCCCCCCCCCCCCCCCCCCCCAATACCCATACTCACTTAATGTAGTTTTTCTAAACCGAGCATTCAAAACAGTTCATGTTCATGAGAAACAGTAAAGATAACATCAGTGGCTCAACGGCTCCTTTTTCCCACTGATGAAGATTTTTTTAAGTAAACGTCACATTTTGCATGATGAGGCAAAACAATAGCGCTGTCAGGAGTTTTCACAGTATGTTACGTTAGTTGGTATCATGACAGCCAATTTTTGGGAGGAATGTACCGCACCAAGGCCCTATTGTCAAAAAACTAAAGCCCTAAATAATGTATTTAAAATGTATTGAAAACTTCTTTTAACAGTCAACTGCAAACTAATTGTGTAACACAAAAAAACAAAAACAAGGGCCACTACATAGCAGAAGGGTACAGCAGCCTGAGTTAAGAACCACCATCTCTTTGCCCTATTTTCACTTTCACTTCACCAGCATAGCCTACAAAATGTAGTTTTTCTGTCAACAGTGTGTTTGTGAATTACATAACTCACAGAGAGGGCAAAATGTTGCCACACCGCTGAGTTGAAGAAAGCAGCAGCAATTTCCAGTTCTGTCATCTCCGACACCAGCAGTGGCCATGGTGTCTCAAGAAGTGCAGCTGCAGGCTACCGGTGAGCTACACTGTGTCATCTTTGAAGTAGTGTTTCTTTTTCTTTTTTTTTTTTTGGATGTGCACAAGTACAAAGGGGTGGGGAAAAGTATATGGAGTAGGGATGTCAATTTCGGTTAATTTTGCTTTCAGCAGCCTAACACCCATTAAACAATGACCAGTCAGTAACTTAACATTTAAAAAAATACAACTCAGTGACTTTTATCCATCAATCCATGCATCCACAGATGGTGAAATTTCAGTGTTTTCAAATGTTAAAGTCTTGCCTTTTATTTTACTTTCCGTTAGCTTTTCTGCCAGATGGTCAGTTAGCTGCATTAACAAGCACAAACACAGTGCCAGTGACTCAGCTTTCGGACTGGTTAGCTAATGCTAACCTTGGCTGCTCTGCACTGTCCACTACCCCAGTCAGGAGGGAGCTAGCTAATGGCAAGGCTCATCTGGTAAACCCGTCCTGGAAACATGGAAACATGTTGGTCATCGTAAAGTCCCTACCTAGGTAGTTCTAATGAGCAAGTGGCTTCATTATGTACTGCAATATCCCTTTAGCATTGTTGTCAACCAGGTGTTGACGCTGCAAATTGTGCTAACAGTGCTAACAGGGAATTTGCTGTTCATAATTGAGTCATTTACACACTGGGGCAACCTGAGGGTTGGCACGATATTCACGATATTCTTTACTAGCACCAATCACAGAATGAGCCGCACGCTTGCTCCCACCAGACCTGTGTCAGTAAGCTAAAGACTAACGTTAAGATTAACCTACAGACTGACTTGCATAACTGGTCAAAAATATTCTCGCTGGTTAACTGTTAGCATCCCAGAGTGTAAGAAATGCTGATCCTGCTTTTGTTTCAATTATCGAAATTAAAAGCTTGTTATCGGTTGTCAATTTACAGTAGAAATTGTGCCACCCCAAAAAACATATCATATAACTTCTATTCGTTGTTATTATTAGCTCGTTTCTAGCAAATCTTCAATGATTTGACTGTAGTCAAAGGGAAAACAAACATCTTTTCATCACAGTGTGAGCTCCTTTGTAAGAACTGGCAATAGCCAAAATAGACACGGAATAGCCAGATGTCATTGCACTATCATGCACTGCTATAAAACATTTATGAGCCATTAGACTGCCAAGCCAAAGGATCCTGCTGCTGCGTATGAGGTCTGAGAAGCATGGTTAGTGGGAAGGGGCGCACACCATGTGAAATTAGCCAGTCACACAAGTCAGACTGCTCTTTTTCTTCATCAGTATTTACCTTTCAAACTTTTTTTCCAATGAATATCTGCACGTGTGAGCCTACATGTGAATTACCAAGTATCCAGTTAAAAAAAGAAAATCACATGCTGACAAATTACTCAGGGTCCTGAGAGATGAAACATTTTCTCT
This sequence comes from Plectropomus leopardus, assembly GCF_008729295.1. NCBI lineage: Eukaryota > Metazoa > Chordata > Actinopteri > Perciformes > Serranidae > Plectropomus > Plectropomus leopardus. The sequence continues at coordinate 28,555,477 of NC_056463.1, forward strand.
GTGTCCTCTCATCTGCGAGAACGTACCGTGAGTGGATATCACACAGCCCTCTTCACTGCATCATGTCAGCTGAGAGGACAGTGTAGATATGGAAGCTAAAGCCATTTTCTAAGGGATTTCTCTGTAAGAAGGTGATTTTGTTCTCTTGGTGTCCGTTATATTACTTTCAGCATTTCTGCAGCTAAGACGAGATCTCATTTCAGCATCGTGCCTGAGAGAAGAGGCTTAGGGGAGATGACAGGCCTCTGTCAGAGCCTCCGTGCCAGGAAAATTAGGGTTACACAATTACACACAGTTCCACAAGCGTCACCAAAAAGCCCTCTTCGTAATTGGATCCATTTTAGCGGGTTTAAAGCCCGCTTCTTTGAGATATACAGTCGGAGCAACCCTAGGAACAGAATTCATCCTCCTCTCTCAGTCTCAATCTCTTTTGCATTTAGACTGGCCCGAGGAAAAACAAAACAGCATTGAAGTTAGTCCTGTCACATTCAGTTGTTCTGAGCAGATGCAACATGTCACTCTAAATCTGAATAATTATATCCGCTTCTATTTTTGTTTTTTGTTTATTTTATTTTCTTACGAAAAAGGAAAGACACCTCTGTCATGAGCAGACCGAGGGAATGCTGACTGATATGGCAATATAATGCAAAGTACTGCATATAGAACTTCTATTTTCAGCATTAATTGCTTCTCCAGAGAGCTATTTCGAGAGTTTTACAAAGAAAGCTCAGATAGATGGAGGTCGAATTACAATGGTAAGTTATCCTCTCAGCCATGCCTGATAAGTGGCAAGTTGAAGTCAAGCCTACTGTGTATCACTCTTCATTAATGGATAAAATAAAGTGCATGCAACTGCTTTTAATTTCTGAGAATAAATTACTCTCAACTGTGCCATATTGAAATATCTTTATGTTATGAATTTTTAGATTCCCATTATAGTATTTGCATTCTGTGATTACCTCTCTTTGTTGTTGATTTACTGGGAAAAAAATGCATCCACGTACTGTATGTCATGGTTTATGATTTTATCTCATTAGATATAAGCCTCCCTGTTTACTGCTCACTCTACCACCTCTATAAAAGAGTAATATCTTGTTACAGCTGATGCAAACTCATCCATGCATCCATGCATTCACCACCATCATCTTCCACTTAACCAGAACAGGGTCGCAAGAGCAGCAGGCTAAGCAAAGCATTCCAAACATCCCGCTCCTAAGCAACATGGTCCAGATCATCCTGGAGTAACCCGAAGCGTTCCACAGCCAGATGAAATATACAGTCCCTGCAGCATGCTCTGGGTTGTCCTCAGCGCCTCCTACCAGTTGGACGTACCCTAAAAACCTCTAACTAGAGTCATAAGGAGGTGCAAACCCCGATCATTTCCTAATGTTGCTGCATCACATCAAAACAGTTCAAGTGAGGAATCATGCTGTTGAAACAGCAATTAAAACATCTCTCACAACCTCTGTGCCACTGACACTGCCTTGTCTTGAATCGAGCATTACTTTCATAAGTGTGCCTACAACAAACTTATTCTAGTTTGTAGGACTATAGGAAAAAATGACAAGCCCTTAAAGGGATACTTGCCATTTTTCAACCAGCTTAATGTCACAACAATGTGGGTCATTCGTTTATTCAACCTTTATTTAAATCTCAAAGAATCATGGAGGGCAAGCCCTAATTTTCAATTATGTCAAGAGCACAGACAACACAAAGACACAGCAAGAGGCTGAACACCATTTAAAAGCAGAGTAATTGGTTATCATAGTTTTAAACTGGTTGTATGTTTTAATAACTGTGGTAAACTTTTCTCCATCTTGCCAGCATCTAAACCTCCGTGCTTATCTCCAAGCTCAAATCAGTCGAACAAGGCGAACCGTTTTTCGCCGTTGCTCGAACTACAGATTATACTTCCTCAGTTTTTTAATGCCCCTCACCACAGTTACAAAAAGTAGAGAGGCTGACCAAGACAGAGATCCGTCTGTCTCTCCCTGTCTCTCAATTTTAGACCAAACTCTGCTCTTTAATAAAACTAGGCGGGGCCAATCAAATGTAAACGAAGAACCTGTTTCTGTATTGCCTATTTTTCACATAAAATATATATGGAAACACATTTTAATGCACTGTTTGACTGTAATATAAAAGTTACGAACAGAAAGTTAGTGTCATAATGTTTACTGTACTGTGAAAATGGAGGCCGAAAATTTTAGATCAGATGGTAGAACTAAGCAGTGCTAATACAATAAGAACCAAAATTCTGTTACTGTGTTAATTTCCTGCCTAAAACATTGACAGAAACATATTTTAGCTTGCTGTTTACTGTGATTCAAGATCATTTGTTACCAACCTGCTGCCATATTTCCTGTTTCCTGTGCCAAAACAGACAAGCTCGCATTATGTCACCCACTAGTGGGAGCGTTTATTGGTTCTGCCGAGCACAGTACATTCTGGTAGTTGTAGGTTTTCTATAGGTATGCACCGATCCAACTTTTTCAGTCTCTATCTCGATACCAATACCTGGGCTTTGCATATCGGTCAATACCCAATACTGATTCCAATACCATTGTTAAATTTCTAAACTGTATACCTCACGATGTGGAAGAGACTAAAGCCATAGAAAATAAAATAGGAGGACATTTACCGTTTCATTTTACCACGCCATTTTGCACAGTAATTAACATACGATGAATTATTATTTATTTATTTATAAGAATGAAAAGCTCCATCTTGAACAAACTTCAGGTAAATTTAAGCACATTGCGCTGATAATAGACCAGCCTCTCCTGACTACAGGACTCTGACTTGAACTTCTGCTGTGTGCAATTAATCATTTTACTTTACTTGAATAATAGTTTTCAGTAGGCTTACTTCTTCTATAGCTGCCAACAGCCTGCCAACATTCCCAGTTAGAGAAAGGTTGAAAATAAGGCAATGTGCCTGTGACCCCAGGCCCCCAAATCATTATATCCTATAATAATTCAATAATAACTCTGAATAACAACCAAAGTCTGATTAAACCTGAAACTAAAACAAAGTAGTCTGTAGAAGTCTAAAGAAGTCACTTTCCAACGCTGAATATTTGCCTGTTTGTTCATTCAAACTCTTTGGTGCTATGAGGAGAAGCTCCGCTCTGTTTGCCTGTATCTCTCACGCTGCTGTCAGACTATCAGTTGTTTGATCCGCGATAATCAAACACCATGGAAGCACATACGACTCTTGTTAAATGCTCAGCTGTATTCTCGAGTCAGAGTCGTTCACTGCATTACATGATTGTTCAAAACCTCTGCTGTCACAATGTTTTGGCATGAGCTGTACCTGGGCAGCGCAAGACTGACTGTGAAAGCGTGTCACATGTCAGGAGCGTGAGAGCTGGCAACCCTGCAAGCAACTTGGTCAAACATACAAATGATCGTGGTGTTTACATTAACAGCGTTGTGGCTGCGATACTTCTGCAGGGCTGCCTGCTGCTATGAATTCTGTATTTCCCCATGTATAAGCACAAATTCCAGTCATTTATGAAGTCGTGCAAGCTCCTGTATTTTCGAGAACACGGTCCTGCAAATATTTCAAAGTAAAATGCCTTTTGTCACCAGCTAATAGGATTCTGTCAACAGCAACATTGTCAAAGGACTTTGAAAGGGAAGCAAGGAAATTTGAGTCAAAGAGACATCTTCATCTCTGGGACAGAGAGAGACTTTTAAACTGAAGTAAAAAGTGGTATAGAGTCAATATAATCATCAAAACACCATTTTCACCATCTATTTCCACTGACAACCGCGCGCAGCACGCGGAAAGAAATCGGCAGCCACCGTTTCTCTAGATGTGCAGCGGCTGACAGGCAGCTGAGACATGCAGGAGCAGCACTGCTCACACAGGCAGAGTGGATGCATGTTCAGCGCGGCTCACACACTGCTGCGTCGGCCCCATGGATCTGCCTAATTACCCAATCCAGCTATTTTGTCAAAATCGGGACCGATATCTGATCTTAATATCGGATTGGTGCATTCCTAGTTTTCTACCTCTTGAGCAATAGTGAATGCCACCGTTCTTTTTCTCTCTGTTCTCTGGTCATATCGTACCAATTTCAAAAATATTTTTCTACTACATAGACATTCCAGTTTTATGAAAAGACCATCTTTCCAGCAGTAAAATACTTAAAGAGGTATAACTAATAATGTTAATAATGGCTACATTATACATCCCTACATTCCATTGCTGTGGCCCTTTTTACATAATGGCTGCTCAGAATGCACTGAATAAAATACCACAAAACAGCCATCAACCCTCATGCGTAGCTGTAGATTTCCTGATCTTTTATTTTCCACTGAAAGTTTGTTCCCGCACACATGAAATGAGTCACAGATTTTGTCTGACTATTGTAGGAGTGAAAGTAGAAGATGGGCCTTTAGAAGCAGAATAAAAAGTCAGTGATTGCTAAAAGACAATGAAAAAGGCTTGTCAGATTTATGAGAAAAGGTCTTCCAGGGCCTGCAGGGGCTGCGATAGACCAAGCTCAACTGAGCAAAGCACTGCCTGAAGATCTGAGACCGAGGCTCAGCTTGTAGCAGGGGTGAAGAAAATGATTTAGATGAGTCATAGGCAGAATATATTAAAAGGAAAGAAATGAGTGTACAGTACATTTCATTTTGCAACAAAGCAGTCTACAGAAAAGCATGTAATATACTGTACATTCATCAGTGTTCAAAAGACCAATTTAGTAGTTAAAGGAGCAGAAAATTCTGTCCTTTTGAAAAGTCTGTTTTGATATACTATAGACCAACCGACTCACTGCAGCTTACATACTAATTAGATCCTTCAGTCTTTAATGTCAAATGTAGGTAATACATTTGTGACAAAGTAGGCTATCACTTCTCTTGTATCACAAAACGCCAACTGCATGTCACCTCGTTCCCCTGGGTGTTTATTGCAGCCCCTGAGGATCAAACTGTCTGGGGGAGACTATAAAGGTGATTGCAGTGTTTATGAGAACTGATTTTCAATCAGGCAAACACAGTAGAGTGACTTTCCTCTTGAGCACAATTCAGCCCTTTCACACGTTGAGTGATAATTGCAGCTCATCTGAAATGGCTGTTTTCATGCTCCCCTCTCAAGGTGTATCTCCTTCGTTCGCTCAGTTTGCCATTTTGGATCTGTTTCTTAACTGTGCATGACTTGAGGAAGTAGTTGAACAGAATAAGATAAAGTTATTGGAGCACAATGTCATTCCCCTCAGGCAAGGTTAAATTAAACTTTATCAAAAGCTCAACTGTAAACTGTAGTTTTGTGCTTGGCAAGGTTAAATGATATGTGCGTTGGTGAAGAGAAGACATTTGGATCCTTCTGTGTTTTATCAATGTTGAGCTTTAATGCTAGAAAGTAGAGGTGAGAGCAGAGAGCGCGCGAGAGTCGTCACACACAACTACCCAAGACCATCTGCAAAGGTACACCTACTGTATACCAAAACATAAAAGCTTCATTAAAGCACCTTACTGTCTTCCCTCCCCCACAACGCATACTCACATACCAGCATCACTCCAGCACAACCCTTCATCCCCTCTTCATTTTCATCAAAACATTGCAGATGAGGTCCTGAGCTCAATTAATCATTCTGCAGCCCTCCTGCACTGCCCCCCTATTAATCACCAAGCCCACCATACTGCAGGGCCAGGCCTCAGAAACCATCTCTTTGTGGGAGTGGTTGTGTTGTCACTGGATGTGTATACATACCTACACTCAAATGCACACGCCTACACACATCTGCAAGCACACACACACACACACACACACACACACACACACACACACACACATCTAGGACTGCCGCTCTTGTACCTTAATATAGGGAGAAGAAGGGAGTTTGGCTTATTTCAAGGTCTTTCTCGCTTTCTGGGAATGGCCTGCCAACAATGAAGTGATAATAAACAATTTACAACACAGAACAAAAATTAAGGAAGTTTATCAGCAGATTAATTGGAGAAAATACATCTCAGGACACATGAACAGATAATGTTTTAACCGAGGATTATTTCCAAAGGCAATGGGTATTTTATTTCCTAACTTCATTATTTTGTTAAGTTACAGGTTACATCAGAAAAGTACCTGTTTTGAAATGGAACAACCACCCTGTTTTTAGGGTTGGGCCAGAGTAAAAGTGTTCAAACCACTTTGATATTAAGCCAGATACCAGACCAGACTGGTATACTAAATTTTACCAGGCGACCCATTTGACTCAGAAGCCGTTCAAGATAATGACGAGACGCATCAAAGTTCTCCGTCCACACTGAATCCATTAAATATTCACTTCAGTTATGTCATGTTATGTAAACAAACCACGAAATATCAGCTGTGCGCTCGAGATCAGATTAAAGACAAAAATCACAGGCGAATAGCCAACTTGCTGTCTTCCTACATTGGTAACATTACTTTTTTTTTTTTTTTAACAGAAAACACATTCTATATTGTGATACTTACTGGAAATGACATACAATATAGCCAAGAGCAAGTGGCCTAGCCTGTTATTAGCATGGCTCACCAGGAACTCAGCTCCCAAACGTTCCCTCCAGTCAGCTACCACCTTTTTAAAGGTTTTTCTTGTGAATTAGGGAGGTATTTTGTAGATAATTCCTCATTTCAAACTCATGAGACAGCTGTTCTTAATCTTCTGCTAAAGATAGGAATAAACAGAAAAGCCTGCAGCCAGGTAGGACACCTCTTCTATCGGTTTCAAATCCAAAACATTCGTGCAACTTTAGCTTTCGTGAGAGTACTTGCCATGTCTCCTCTTGTCACCCTAAAAAACACATGCACATTCTGATAAAAAAACATGGAATATGCTGCTCCCCCCCCCCAACCTCTCCTTCATGCTGCTAACACCAGCAAGAGCTCAGCGGGAAATTTAACTTGGTCAGTTGGACGCTAGTGGCTCCCTAAGTCTATTTATAAGCAATATAATATTAATCAATTTGTCATATGGGTTACTACTAATTCAAAATTACTTGGATTTAGTGTCATGATACATTCAGCAAAAGTTGCTTATATGGGCTACTTCTTTAGTTTGCCAAAACATCACATAAGGACAAATGTTGGTATAGCCAGTTTGCATGAAATCAAACCAGTGCAAGCTTGCCCACTCGACCAGACAGGCAAAATCTGAAAACATCAAGGTTTAGATTAACAACGAGCTCCTCTGTCCAGCTCTTTCTTTTGGAGCGGTTCATACTCATGCCAAACTTGCATTAGGTAACATAAGATTGGAACAGTACAAGTAACTGCAAAGTTAAACCTGAATTAAACAGCACAGTTAAAATAACTGCAGTTGGCCTTTCGTGCTTTTAACGTACAAAAGTACTGTTAAAAAATACATATATCAAAAGATGAATATATGTTTGTATTTTGTAAGCTCTCAAACCATCCAAGGGCTGTTTAAGAATTATTAATATTTGAATCAGCCTGGAATTTCACAAACAGTGCATCCCTAACGCCGGGTTTAGACTACACAAAATGTTTGTCTGATTATGTAGTGACATGGCTGACAGACATACTACATACTACAGACTACACAATGGTCCATGGCCAATCATTACTGGTCGGCTTTCATAACATGCATTTTGTCACTTCATTATCTTGTCCTATTTTCATTACCACCATTATGATTACAATTATTATTATTATTTAAACCACTATGGTTTTCACGTTCCAGCCGAACTGTTTTTGTAGTAACTTTAGTGCCACCAGATGGCAGGAGCTACATTTAAAATGGCTTATGAAAGATGATTTACAATAAAAGCCTTTCTAAAAAAAATTAGGGATTCTCTCCATTGAAAGGATAAGGCGCTTTTAATTTAAAACACAAACAGGTAGTGTTGAGTTTGAAATGACTGCGTGATCTGTTACATTTAACAGGTCAAACGGGAGTGATTTAAAAATGAAAACAGAAAATTACAGAATGAGAAATTTAAGTCCTGTGTCTAGAAATAAAGGCCCGTGTCTAATGCAGTCCTTTTCAAATAAAGCTGGTATCCTCTGCAGTGTTGGTTAGTAAAGGCTTAGCCACTGTTTGTGAATTTCGTGGTATGTTTGTCTACCTAATCCTTCTCGATTACAAAGAATTAACATTCTTTGCTAGCTTGATGCTAAATGCATTATTCACCAGGTTGCTAAGGTGCCTCTGCTCTTTTACTTTTGAACTTTGTCATGGTACTCCGTGGAGGAAATATGAAAAAGGCTTGGGTGTTATTGCCATGCAGTTGTGCATAGCAGCAGTTCGCTCCTTGTCCCTATTGGTCAAAGTGACAGCTATGACCAAAAGAGCCATGAAAGACAAAAAATAAATAAAACATGCTGGACTTTTTTTGCCCAGACACCGTGATGCATCGAAGACACAGAGTCAGTTGTCGTCTTCTATGGCACACTAAACTGGATAGAACAACTGATAATGTAGTCATACAGTCTGAACCCAGCATACCCCTGATGAGTTCCTGAACTCCTCTACCTTGAATTAGCTCAGAAGAATTGACCAGTATTTATTTATTATCCCCTGCCTTCCTTTGCTCTTCTGCTCTGTTTTTTTAATGGAAGTAGATAGTACAACAGCTTGAGAGGCAGGGGCAGCTTGCTTAATTATAATAAATTCGTGGCTCTTATCTGTCCTTAGTCAACCTTGGCAATTTTTACTGCACTCCTTTTACTGCTTGCTCCTCCAAGGCACAGAAAACACCCATCTTAGCGTCAAATATCTGCTTAAAACACAAGACAAAGCCTTATCTACAGGCAGCTGTGAGCGTGCTAAGAGAGCAAATGATTCAGTTCCTCAGCATAGCACAACTTGGCCTGTGATGCATTGGATTTCTCAGCATTCATGAGACAGTATGCTCCCATTTTAAGAATGGACATATTTAAATAATTTCTTGATAATGCACATTATTCTGGAATATTAACAGGCTGACTCACTGAAGCTGAATTACAATAAACCGCGTTGTTACAGATCAATAAGATTGCTCCTCCTGCGAGGTTATGAGACAATACCTGAATCTTTTTTAATTGAACAGGCAAGCAAACAACAATCTCCCTGCAGCTAGAAAGTGGGAGGCTGTGGTGGTGGAGCGCCTGACCAACAGCACATTGCAAGAACACCAACAAGCCGCTGAGAATTCACAAGTTGGCCGTGTTCCTATCAGACAATCTGCTGCTGGTGCAGTCACAGTCAAAACAAACCATGGTCTTTCTAGGCATCCTATATTGTACAATGGAAACAATATGCCACTTGTGTATGATTAGAGACTGAGAGCCTTCTCATGTTGAACATGAAGCCATGGTGCTGTGGGGCTCTTTTGATATGCATGCAAATCACACATCTTTATGGAAAAGATTAACATGCGATTCTTCAAAGGATGAGTATGGCTACATTCTTTCATTTTTCTTACTGTCATCAAATCCCATAAGACCAAAAGCTAGAATACATGTATTGTACTAATAACTACTGCATAGCAATATCCTACAAAAGTATTTAAAACACAAAAAGGAGTTAAAATGTAGTTAACAGCTACACTGTGCTGTTAACACTCACTAGAATGCATCATTTACTTGTGCAAATATCCCTCCAACAAGTACACTTTTTACTCCTGTTTGAGAAATGTTTGTTAAACACTGCAATGCCCAGCCAAAACATATAACCCCATGAAATATTTAAGTATAAATCCTTGTCCCATTTTTAAAAGGCCTTGCACGCCCACACAGGTGCTTTCACTTATTTGGGCTAATTAGACCTCTGCTCAGGCTGAAGATGGTTGGAGCCATGCTGGTAATTACGTGAGGTCGCTAAACACCATGAACCACTAGGAATTATAAAAGGCGTAACTTCACCACCTTCAAAGGTGCAAAGAAGTTAATAGGAGGTTCACGGAGATGTCAGTCAAGCTCAGTTGGTACACAACGACACTGTCCTCAGCAGAGATCTAGTAAGTGAAGACACCAATGTGAGTCTAAAAAGAGTATAAGTCTAAAAACGTTTCTTCAGTGGAAATTAACCGCCGAAACTATTTTTGACCGGTAACACATGTCGGTGAAGTGGTTAATTCTTCTACTCGTGTTCAGCAGCACAGCTCATTACTGCGATTAACGCTGTGCAGCGACTGGTGTGGAAACATTGTGCCCTCTCCGTCACCCCACAGCTCGCCCCTGAGAGTAAGCAGCTCAATTTTGAGCCGTAGTTTTGCATACTGTACAGTTCTGCAGTTGAAACAGCAGTATTGACAATAACCCAAGTCTGAAATCATAAAACAATCATTCAAAATTAGTTCCATGTAAACAAATAATATTATTCAAACTTTTTCTTCACTTTCATTAACACTTGTCGTCATGTTGTCATGTATGTGTATTGCTAGGGGGTAAGTGCAGGGGCAGGGCAGAGCCCACTATGAACTACAGAAGCCCAAAGATTTATTATTTATATATAATATATATATATATATATATATATTATATATATATATATATATATTATTATTATATATTATTATATATTATTATTATTATTATTATTATTATTATATTATTATTATTATTATTTAATTATTATGAAAGAGAGCAGTGGAGGAAGTTGAAGAGAAAATCTAGATTTTCATATAAAAAATCATCCTAAACCACAAATTCGCATTAACCGATAGAATCAATTTATCACCCAGCCCTAAACTCTTGAAATAAAATCAATACATGGTGGCAGATGTTTTAATTGTGGCAAGCCGCTACAAATAAATGAACATGTGGGAAACCTTGCCATTTATAAGAAGCACTTTTGGAATATATACAATCTGGTTTTCCATTCACCACACTTCCACAGAGTAGACTGCACTCTGGGCACAGACAGAGCAGATGCCTGGTGCAGTGAATGTGAAACGTAAGCGTTCATTGCACTGGGCCTATGGTTAACTTTCACTCGCCTTTGCAGCAGCAGCATCTCCTCTCATCCATCGGTCTGATCATCTCTGACTTGATCAACAGATCAATTATCCACCCTGTGACTCAAACATCTCAAACTGCTGATATGAACCCCAGGGGACACAGAATAATAAAAAAGGGACACATGCACACAAAAGACTATGAAAAAAAAAAGAAAGTTTGCTGATGTATTCCTTGATCACTGATGTCTCTAAATTTTAATCCACCTGCAGGCAAATTCAATTGGAATTTTTCACTGCTCACATTTTGACATGTTTTAGAAGAAAAAAGTGTAACAAATAACATTAATAGAAATGCAGCCATTAATAATGTTATTAGTTTCACCTGTTTTAGGCCTGTCAAAATGTCTGCTGTGAAAGGTCCCTTAATTGGATTGGACTGAAAAAGGCACACACTGGTCAATGTAAAGTCTCAGCTCCCTGTACATGTCATATGAGATTAAAATAAGCCAGTATGTCCATGAATCCTTGATATGCTTCAACAAAGAACAATTGTTGAAAGCTCCACTGGTGTTCCAACATCATAGAGCCTGACAGTTTTCTTTTTTTGTATAGAACAAAACAAAACAACAATAATTTCCTAAAAAATGTACATTTCTAAAGCAGTAAGCATCACTTACTGCTCATCCGCATGTCATGAAGTCTTTTAAACATGTTACTGATTCAAGTGTTCTGACAGTCATGCCCTCCCTCGCCTCCAGTGCAGCACCACAAAGGCTCTGAATGCAAGCTGCAGCTGGCGTACACATGGGATACGTCAGGCCTCTTTGCAATGTAATGTGTTTGACACCAGGTTGACGACAAATGGGAATGCATAATGCAAGCGATATAAACTCTGTGTCTTTGATTACATGCCATCTAAAGCTGATCAAAGGGTCAGTCAGAAATTCAAAGCAAACAGATTTGACAAAGTGAACCATTTTAACTCACTTTACCAGGTCATTAATAGGATGCTAGGCTTCAGTTATGAAAGAGCAGAGAATGCTGAGTGACAGAGAGGAGAGAGAGAAAGCAGCGAGGCAGCAGCTTACACTGATATGCTGCTACCGTAAACTTTTGTTCGGGCTGACCTTTTCTTGGCGTAGTGTAAGATACTAGACCATGGTGGAACTTGATAAGGCCATAGAGTGTAATAACATCCAGTTATTACAGTTTTAGTGTGAGCAGCGAGAGAATCAATAAAAGTGAGGCAGCCTGTATCTGATACTGACACACAGAAAAAAGCAGTGCGACAACAAATATCACCACAGACATGTTGCATTTCTTTTAGTCCTGGCTAACACTATGGCTGTTTACTTCTTCTTTCAAAAGGGACTGTACAGTAGTATTGAAATTTGCAGTAACGTTTCTGTTTGAAAGCCAATTTTTCTCTCACTGCAAGACTTGGGCTCTGCTTGCCATAAAAAATGTAGAGCACCCTCTTAAAATCATAGTCTATGATTTCAGTCAGTGTTGTGATGCTGAATACACTACGTCCTCCACTGGTTCAAATTGTGCGAGCCAAAACCCATTCTCTTTAGACCCACACTCATTCTTTCTCTAATAAAGTTTCTTGACTCCACAGGGAAGGCAATTAACAGAAAAGCAGTGGTGTGCACATTTGCAGTGCCCCAAAATCATCATTTGCACATCAAACAGCCTCCGCCTTCATCCCGGTCAATTTGCATATAATACCACAAAGGTGCATCAATGTCAAATAGAAGTCTTCATTCCAATGCAGCATCTATGTCTCCTCTGCTGGGATGCTAAAGTAGGTGCACCTGAGATACACAAAGCACCGAGTGAAATCAAAGAGCAGGAGGTCAGGTAAGGAATGAAACACTACTACAGCTACTGCTTCATATCTAAAGGAAGGTGTGTCCTATTTAGAGCTGTATTAATCGTGGTGAATTTCAGAGAGATATGGGCTGCTTCAAATCTATGTTTCTTTTTTGGATTTTTCTGACCATGGCCTGGGCTCTGTCTCATGGAGTGAGTTTAGGATTTGGGCAAAATCCAGTTGGAATCGATGTCTACCAGAGAAGAAGAAAGAGCGGGTACAGTCTAAAATGCAGGCAAGAATTTAAATCACACTTGACAATAATATATGACAATCAACACACAGATAAGATAATTAAATACATGTACAATCAAAAACAAAACAAAAAAAAAACAAAAAAACAGGCCAATCAATGATCACGATACGGATATCATAGTTTGGGTGTTTTTGTTGTAATTAATTTGTCAAAGTCTATATTTAAATATATATAATTATACCAAGACAAAAGCAAATATCGGTCATTCAGAAATCAGTGTTTTGTGTTTTAACTGTTTTGCTGCCATTTAGAGTCAGGGTAGTCAGCTCTTTCCTCCTTCTTTGTGTTTCACTCACAGTGGGGCTTCACCTGACCACACAACCGAGGCCACAAGAGTACGAGAGAGGAGAGACAGGTGGAGTTAGTGTCACTCAAGCTGATACATTCATTGCTCATTGTGTTATATGCAATAAAAGCAAGGACCATAGGCTCAAGCTAAAAAGCCAAAGCCATGCTTTATGTGTATTAGAGGGGCACTTTAAGTGATAATTATAATAATTATTTGTTTTTATATCCCTTGAAATTAATTAGGTTAGTCAAAGTAACAGGCTAATTCTAAGCATTAAAAATTCAAACATAATTCCAATAATAAAAATGACTAATTCGAATGAAACAATAGAGGAAGATTGACAGCTCTAATGTGAAGTATAGTAATTATACAGTGCTGGTTGTAATAGAAATCAATGATAGAGGTGCATCCGTTACTCGACTTAAACTGCACTTAAGTCTTGCCCTTTCTGAGAGAGTTGGTTCCACACAGAATAGATTTTGTACACATACAGTGCATACACACAAACGCACATGTAGTTTAGGACTCATCTGTGCTTCAGTTACATTATTCAGCATACTGTGGATAACCTGGTTAACACACTCATCTAGTTTCACACGATCCAAAAAGCTGTATTTGTCACTAGTCTGAGGGGAAAAGGCCTGACAATGTAACCACTGACTGTAGTTACACTTTAACTATCCAGCTAGCATAACACACTAGTTTGGATACATGCATTATTCATGCATTTTCTCTCCTCAGAAGGACACATTAAATATTTGTTAACTTATAAAAGCATCATGCAACACTCTGCACCTCAAGACTATTAATTTTCCACACACGCTTCATTTTAAAGCTCCATCTGCTACACCACTGGTCCTATGAAGGCAAAGAAGGAGGGCTTGAATATTGGAGGGGAACAGTTAAACCTCAAAGATGCAGGAAAACACAAGGGAGAGATTCCATATCCACAAATAAATAAGGAAACATTGTGCAGTCAGTCAAAACAACCATTGCAACATCTGAGGTCCCAGTGATATTGTATATTGGCAAAGAGTGCACAACAGTACTACAAAACACGACACATGGCACAGTGACTATGATAAGTGATTTTTATACTCTGTGCTGCTGGCTTTGTTGGACAAAACAATAACTATAACAGTTTAAAATAAAATAACTGCCGATGTTTGTTTACTATGAAGGAAATGAGACTGAATGCCACAATTTCTTCCACTTTTTCCTTAGTTGTAAATCTCAACTTTCTTTGGGGCAACTTTCAATGTTCTTCAGATTACACGCAGGGTGTGCATTGCATTAGTTATTGTTTTAATTTGAATTCTTTAAATAGTCCCAATAAATCATCTTTAATCACCAAACACCCAATGCAAGTATCCCTAATTTCATTCTATGCGTGTAGACTAATTACAGTGTATTATAAATAGAATTTGGTTCTTTTCTGCAGTGATTAATTAGGTTCTATGTTGCTCCATAGAAACTCGAATGTATTACAGATGCAAACATGTTTAGACTCCAAACAAACGTACATGAAAGAAACCACCTAACAGATTACCGTTTCATTCTACAGCTTTAGTTAAGTTGTTGTACCAAGCAAGCTTAGAAAAATTAGGTCAGAGAACTGTGAGGTAAGCGTTCTCAAACTTGGGGTAATAGTGACAGCTAAACTGAAAAGAGTCTAGCTGTATTTTCATTTATACACGAATTTTCTAGGTGTCCCAAACTCATCAACTGTGTCCTCAAAACCAGGGATCATGGATATTTGTTTCCAGACAGATATTGGGCTGCTAAACATTATATGATATTGTGAAATGTAACCTATTTCTTTCAGACAGCAGCTAAAACGTCAGAATTTGAAAATTGTATTTGTGATGTTAACACAAACAGGGTTTCCCACAGATAGGTATATTTGTTGCTGTCCACAGTTAAATCATCTCCTCTTGGAGCCGGGCTGTTCATTAAGACAGCTGTTGACATACATATTCTGTTCAGTTATTCATTTCAACAAACTCTTGAAGCGCAGAGCGTACTCTAGGCACAGACGAAGCAGCAGAACGTCAGGCACAGTGAAAGTGAAACTGAACTGATCACTGTACTGCGTCTAGAAGTTTGCTTTCACTCACAGCTGCTTTTCTCATCTATCGATCTTCTCAGCTCTGACCAGATTGACTGATCAATTCTCCACCCCGCGACTCAACTCTACAAACTGCTGCTAAGGAAAAAAAAAAAAAAACACTCACGGAGAGCTCCATCTGCGCTTCATTCATGGAAAACAGAATAAATAAAATTGATTAAAAAAATATTTAAATTAGGAAAAACTGAAAGGGGAATTTTGCTTTCATCTTGTTTATATTACTTTAAGGATATAAATAAAAATGTGTGATATTGATAAAATACAGTTAAATATTTGATTAAAAAAACTGTAAGGAAGCTTTGCTTTTTATCAGTAATAACCATTTATTTTGTGTGGCAAGTTGGACAGCCCTGTTAGTTCATACAGGATGCCAGGTGCAGCACAAAATATTGACTGTTATTCATGAAATTATCCTTTTCTTTCTGTCAGTAACAGTCAGGGTCACCAACTATATTTTAAAATGGATTTAAATTCCAATACTTGAACGTGTCTGTATAAATTCATGTGGCTCAGTATGACATGATGCAGCAACACAAATCTTTAATACAGACTGTCAGTAGCCACAGGCAGTGAGCTCCAGACAGAAACAAACACACAGGACTGTGGAATTTGCTGTCTCACCTGTCTTTAGCTAGTTCTAAAACCCCATATCGGCACATATTGCATATGCAACTGTTCATTTTTCAGTTGTGTGATTCCT
The DNA here is from genome assembly GCF_008729295.1 of Plectropomus leopardus. NCBI lineage: Eukaryota > Metazoa > Chordata > Actinopteri > Perciformes > Serranidae > Plectropomus > Plectropomus leopardus. Next base: position 28,571,624 of record NC_056463.1, read on the forward strand.
GTCCTGACTAATTCAAGATGGTGTGCCATATGTCAGTGACTAAAATTTAAAAACGGTTTAAAATTGAGGCTTTAAAAAGCTACATTGCCCTGCTAGTTTGATCACATCAGAACTGAATGAGGATGTGAAAATATAGAAGTAAATCACTCACAATTGCATTTTATTCTCAGCTGTTATGCAAAATCTGCACTAATATTTTTAAAAACTTCGACTGAGTATTTAGTGGCTATGCAACATGAAACTCTTTTTTTCTAAACAACTCCCCGGAAAGCTCACAGGGACAAAGCGAGAGGTTTGTAGCCTTCATGCCAAATGCAGTGTTCAGAAAAAGGTCTTCATAATTTAACGGTGAACCCACATAATAAAACAACTTCCCTCAGAGTAAAAGCAAGCAAATTGGTGATTAGGTGCTGATTTACTGCATGTAATTGTTCAGAGGGGAATGTCGTATTGGTTCATTTTTTCAACAAAGAGTTCTGATTGCATTGCATAATCAAAAGTTCAGTTGCTTCGTTAGTACCCCCACTAAAAATTCCTTTAAAGCTCAACAGGAAATGTTTTAGAGCCAAAATTGATAAGCACCTCCCAAGAGTATAAAATTACTCTTCCTCTCTGCAGTTTCACCTCAGGACACAATCAAGGCCAGTGTTATTTAAATTCTCTTTGTACCCTTGTGATTACATTTCAAACCTTTAAAATGCCTCTTGTTTTTAGTGGATGAGCCACTGCATTGGGAAGTAATTTAACACTCCAGCTCCTTTCCTCTTGGCATAATTAACATATCCAGTGTGTCTCTAATTAAGCAATCTGGATATGCCCATTAGTAACATGTTTAAAAAAAGCACTGCAAGAATATCATCGCCCATTTTTTATTTATTTATTTATTTTATCAAATTTGATGGAGTATCAATTTCCATCTCTCTGTTAATTGAAAATATGTTTCAGAGATAAAATACAATATATTCTATGCCCACAGGACATGATTATCCTCGTGATTGAGCGTATCAGAAATACAGATCAAGATGTGGAAGCTGACTTCAAAAATGTCAGATGCTCATCCTGCGTATTCTCGAGACAGAAATGGGGTGCGAAGGATTTCAACAAGCTATTAATGCAATGTCTGGTCCGTCATATTGCCATGAAAAGTCCACGGCAGACAAAGAATAAAGGCCACTAAACAAACAGGCAGAGTTTAAAAGGCTGTCTGAGGCTGCCCAGAGGCTCATTAAAGCAGCCTGCCTCTCTTCTTAAAAGCAGCTCCACTGGCAGAGTCGCCCATAGAAACTCCAAACTGACAGAATATTTCATTAGAAGGCTTGAATATTTCATTTGAATACACATCTTCGAATGCATTTCCTCTTTCCTCTCATACATTAGGAATTAGGCGCTGCAACAATTAAACAAACTCATCTGCATATGAAGAGCTGCCTGTAAAATCGGTGCTCAGTGAATGCAATCCTGGTCGTCTCCTGAACAGGCATATATATATATATATATATACATATATATATATATATATATAGGATTAAAGGGACAGCGGTTCCGTAAATCCCCAAACCCGGGTGTAGTGCTGAGACCCATCAACATATCTCACAATGTTCATTACGGACCCGGCCACTCCACACCCTATCTGACATCCCGTGGCCCATAGAAACCAACTCCCAGCACCTCCTAGCCCGTCTGCCACTGCATCACCATGGCAACCACTCTCTTGCTCACAACCCCTCATAGATATTTTTTTCTCCACAGCTACATTTCCTGAAGGCTGGTTCCAAGCATGACAGCTAGCCATCCAACTGGTGTTAAAGCACTTCAAGGTGAAGTTGTGGCACAGTGCCACGTCTTGATTTTTTTTTCCCCCAAAAAAAGCGAGAAGGCAGATGAAAATAATTCACGACAGCTGTGTTATAATCATTTTAGGACTGATCTCATTAGTGAATTACCATAATGCACTGGAGCCTCAGAGATGTGGTAACTATTATTGTATCTTTGCCATTTTGTTTTCTGTAGCTGCTGCTTATTTATGATATATGCCAACTGCTTTTGCACTCAACCTCAGCATACCAGATTGTCATTACAATAAGAACAAAGGCTTTCAGTGAAACTAATCAGATTATATTGTTGTTGTTGTTTTAAACCATGCATATATTATAGTGATGTCAATTTGCATGGCTTATTATTCCGCCTCCATCTTCATACAAATATACTGATCTTTCACATGCTAACGATATAAAACGATCTAAAACACTAATAACACAGTATTGGAGAGTTTGTTTTTATAAAATACTACTATTAGTTGACAACTATATGAAGCAACTATATGAAGCATAACTAAAGCCAAGCCTGTTTATTTGCAGTCATCTGTAACATGTTAAGGACATTTGTTTATTTTAATCCAGGACTTCTTTTTTAGTTGTCGCCTCTTGCTGCAGTTCAGAATCTCATTAATTAGCCTTTTTAATTTTACAGCTAACGAGCCCTCAGGTCACAGAGAGCGCTGCCACCTCGTATACTCTAACAGCAACACAAAGTATAACTGAAAAATGATAAAGGGGGAATACAATGTGACAGAGAAAATAACATAATTGCAATAGACGAAAGATGGGAACGTCAAGGCACAATTGTTGTCGTCCCATCTACAAATCCCAGCACAACAGGTGTCGCCGACAAAAATCAACAACATGAAAAAGAGAACGATAGCTCTACCATGGAATTTAAGCCCCTTTGTGAACCAAGCAGAACTCAAAAATGCTCAAAATATTATGTCCCGATTCGGTATGACCATGATAGTTTTTTCTTATTACGATCAAGTGTTGTGATTCAATAATACCATTTACTGCAATTTTTGTTTACTTTTTTTACCACTAGTGCATGGGGGAAAAGGTGACTAATACACTTCAGTATATTCTGAGACATATTTCCAAAAACAATGCACATCACATGTCAGTCTTTCTGACTATTATTTCAGCAGCATCATATGTTGCATAGAAAAGTGGTTACCAAGTATTTCATAGTCTTAGTTTCAACTTTTTTTTTTCTCTGATCTAGCTCTGTAAATGGTGCTATATTAGATTACTTTTACTTATTTACTTACTAAAATATATACAAACAGTAGAATGAATAAAAATTTGATATATTTTTGACTGAGATTAAACTGCTGCATTTAGCTGTTTCTGCAGCTTTTCCCATATAATGATTTATTTGTGGCAGCTGCCACAGTATCAGCATTGACTACCATGTATTGTTCTTTTTTATTTTCATGACTACTTAAATATATACAATACAGGATTTCCCTAAACAATTTATAGACTCTACTAAGCATACTAAGTTTGTGGCAGTGTATGTATTTCTATTTTAGTTGTTTTTCTGTTTAGTTTTTAAAATGAGTAAAACCTTATTCCATTGGAGAGCTGAACGCAGTGCATTGATTCGTTCAGCTACTCACCCTGCTCTTGCTCTTTCTCTCTCTGTTTATGAGACCATGAATGAGACAAGAACTAGCTAGCTAGCCACCCACTACAAGGGGACTATTTGACGGGGGAAGAGCAGACAGACGAGCAGACACAGATGGAAGCTGCAGAGACAGACTCAGTACAAGCTGTCGCAAATTTAAATTCAGCCAATGCAAACTCCAGCACTGAGGATCACAGCAGGCTAGATCTACTGAAGGACTACAATTTTACATGTTTTAAAGGAGAACAAAAGACAAAAAAGGTGGAAAAATTCTTGTTACACTGAAGTTTTGTATTTAGGAACATGAAAGTAGGGGTCTTTTCATCCTTTTTGTTTTTTAATTTCTCATCTATGTAATGGCAGCAACAGAAAGTTTGCTGATCCAGCAGCACTGGGCTGGCTTAGTTTCAGTTGCTATTTCAGCAGTTGAATGTCTGGTTCTCAGACTGTCCACCATGTTCTGCTTTCTCACTTTAACTTAGTTTTTTCTGAAGCAGGTATGATGACATCTTACTTGTAGATTACTACAATAAAAGGAGCAATTCCTTTCAATCTTCACATTTGAATTACATGAATTCAGAGATTTAAATATCATGAAAAGAAAAATTGCAATACTTAGGTGAATCCATTTTTTCCCACCCCTAAAATAAAAGTAAATAATCAGGCATACCATGGTATATAACATGATGCAGGCATCACATTAGTTATTGTGCCTATTGTGCACTTGTGCTATAGCATCTTAGGTCAATTATACTAGTTATGCAGCCATCATCACTTAAGCTTCAGTCAACACTCAGTCTTCTATGATGTCTTCTGATGCCATGTAATTGAAGTAATGGACAGCCATATATCGTGGCAGTGACCTGGCTCTGTATATGTATACAATTTACTGTATCTGCCCCACACAATGAATGCATTTTCTTTTTATAGTGTCCTGTGCAAGAGCACATGACAATTAGACAGACACGATGACAAGCTATAAAGTAAGAACTTAACAGCTGCTGACTATTCGGCCCTTGTCACCTTTGATTTTAAAATAAACGATAGTGACAACTGTTAACTTCAACACTCTAAAAATGCAGGCAAAAATTAATTGTTTCAACTCATTGGTGACTGATTCAGACAGTGCTGTGGGTAGTCAACATCAGTTTCTGTTAACAATGAAGTTGATTTCCTTATCTAAAACAAGTACTTTTGTTTGCCCTAGTAATATATGTGCCAGATCAGCAAAATGTTGTTGTTACATATGTGGACTCTATTTTGGAACAATTATGTAATAAAGTCAAAAGGAAGAGGACACAATTAATTCAGCAGACTAATTTCTTGGTGTATCACCATACAGGGACATGCCAACCAACACTGAGGGCCACTGGCTCCCTGACCTCATATATGGTTCAGCCCCAAAAAAACATGTTCAATGTGCAGGGCGCACTGTGCCATTGGGAAAGGAAGAAATGTTTCCTGCTTTAAACACTGCTTCCCACCGGCTGTTTTACAGTTGCCTATCATGAGCTTGTGTTTATGGTCATTTTAAAAAAACACACTGCTGCTCTCATAACTTTCATTTACAATGGGGAGGGAATGGGATGCAAGCACCATCTGGTACCATTCCTACCTCAAAGAGAAAATGCTTGAAGAGAGATTTGACAGAGATTTTCATGGAAAAAAATGCTAACCCAATCTAAAAGCAATATTAAGGCAGTGATGCCACTTAAAATTTCATGTGATTGTTCCTTTACCAATCCTGACTTCTTTGTGTAGTCACACACTCAACTGTGTGTAAAGGGAGTGATAACCACAGGGCAGATTAAACAGCAATTACAGTTATGGTTGGATACTTAGGCTTAAAAGCATAAACAAAGTCTAATTTTAAAGCAAAATAAATTTGCAGTGCTATAGTGCATTGTGATATTACCTCTTCAAAAATCATTTATTGGATCTGTACACTAGAAAACTATATTTCATCATGAAAATGTTGCCTCCTTCCAATCTTGTGAAATTTTGAATATGGTTAGATACTGCGTTACTGTATAATTATGTGGTTTAGCAGTTAAGTGTATGAGCAAAAGTCTATACGAACAGTGAGAAACAGAGTTACTTATATGAACGGGTCCTCCAGAGGTTGAATGAGCATCAGCAGTTTCTCTTCATACATCTCGTGTTTATGAAATGTCTGTATCATCACTGCACTGCATTTTTTATAACTTTTATCATCTGGTCATGAGTCACATCTCTCACTGTGTTCAGGCGCCATTTCACTCCCTCTTCCTCTCATGCAGTTCTTATACTCATAGAACTTCAGTTACATCCTGTTACTACTATTACCAACGGTTGAATGTTACCGACAGAAACACCAGGTGCTTCTGTAACTTCAGCGTAGAGGATTGAGATTTTTATTATAACGTCAGTAATATCTTCTGCTGCACCACTTGCTCATTGGAGAAGCAACAGTCTACATCCGTCTTTGCCCGTCTTTGGCACAACAACCTCCAGTGTTGAGTATTACACCAAGTCATATTGCAAGTACTTCAATTGATTCTGCAGACCAGGTTTTCTTATCAATCACGCTTATTGCAGGGTTCCTACAGCTTAAGGCAAGTTAGATATTAGGCTTTTTAGGGCATTTTTTTTAAGCTACTCAGAATTAAATTTAAAACCAATTAACACTAGCCAAACCTGAAGAAAAAAAAAAACAGGAACCAACATCAATAGCCTAGGGTCAGGGTCACTTTTTCCAAAATGTGAGCCATAACATAAAGCGTAACTATTTTGGGAAAGACTTTGTCCTCATTCTGCACGTTTGTATTCCACTACTTTGACTCCCATCGAGCCGGGTTTAAAAAAACTTTTTGCATAAAATATACCAAGCCTTGTATGCATTGCCTGGTACCCATATTAACCATGTCACAGGATCTTGATTAAATGGGCATTTGTCAATGAATTTGCACAAAATAGTGAATGTTTGAGTGCTGTTGTTTCCGCAGTTCTAATCTGCATGACATTAATGCGGGAGGGATCCAGTAAATTATTTTATTCAAAACAATTAACATTTTTCAAAATGTTTTATAATACATATGTATGAAAAAAAACTTACAAAATACTTACTTCCCATGTCTTAGCATTTTGAAGACTTTTGAGAGACTGATTTAAGGCATTTTAATACCAATTCAGGCCTTGATTTTAGGTTAAGGAACTCAACGCCTTTTAAGACTTTTTAATGATCCATGGGAACCCTGTTATTGGCTCTCAGATTTTACAGGAATACTATGCAGGAATGGTAAGCTGTGGTTTGTAAACAGTATCACCAGCAAAAGTGAAAGTAAACCCCAACTTTGTCTACTTACCCCTTCACCTCACTATATTTGCTTTTTTGCTGCACTGCATTCGCAGTTTTCATCGCTTTCTCTCGCATGTCTACGGTTATGGTCTGGCACCTGGTTACAACCTTGTTATTGTTTAAGTCCAGATCTTACCTGCAGAGGGCAGGGTCTTTGAAGATAAATACTCCAAATCCTTATTTTACTCATTCATTTTTTAAAGAAAATCCTGCATAGTATACCATTATTATTATTATAATAATATATAATAGCAAAGAGGAATCTGGTATCAAAGAGCTGCCTTAGAGAGGCGAATAATAATAATAATAATCTACAGTGGTTTATTTCGGGCGGGCCACCACAAACATATCAAACAGCAAACACTGAGTTCAATAAACCTAAGAAAATCTCTTCATCCATGATCCATGTACAGTATGGTATTTAATAAATGGTGTTGGTTTATTGTGGAAGGGGGAGAGCAGTTTGCAACAGTTGTGTCTATGGAAGCGCCTTTGTGGATATTGCAATAAATATTGCAAGCTTCTGACATGTTTTATTGGACTGCATATGACAGCTGGCCGCAGCGTGTGAAACTGCAGTGCATCTAGATGGTGCTTTTGGGTCAGAGGCAGATCATGATGTCTCAGAGCAAAGAGGAATCTGGTATCAAAGAGCTGCCTTAGAGAGGCGACACAGAGTAAGAGGGCCTTATCATGTCGAATCCTGAAATATTTATTCGATACAATAGACACTTACAGTTGCTGTAGTTCAAGTGTGACATGATTGAAAACCACAGCAAGCCATTAATGTTTCACATGTGGTTATGAGTAAAAGATGAACCAGACCCATTTTTTTATTGTTCTCGTATTATTTATATAGTCAACAGAGACGTGGAGGTAATTAATCATTTTGCTCACTTTTCAGCCCCATTTTTCTGCCTTGACAGTGTTGTTCACTGAACATATTGTTTCAACTGAAGGCGCCGCCTTAAATGAATTCTTATTAGCCATCTAAAAATAGTCTCCTGGTTTCAGGGTCTAGGCTGCCTGTAATCTGACAAGCACAGAGGGAGCATCATGACCAGCCAGCTGCCAGAGCCTCAATGAAAAACATAAGGAATACGAGCATTATTTTATAAATCTCCTGTGGAATATCAGAAGTGGTTATGAAAGATTTTTGCAAATCATTAGTGCTGGCAAATCAATGTGAGCAAACAGACATAATTTGACTCCTATCATACAGTATGACTGCAGTTCTAATGTTCATTGTTATATATTTTCATCCAGAAAAATGTTTTATTCACATTATTTGCCATTTAGTGTAGTAAATACACAGTGAGAATCAAGCTATTGGTATGTGAATGTGAGTTTTGGGATGAAGGAGAGCCCATTGCTGTGCACTGTATTTGTCTGTTATGCTCTCCAGCATATTATGTTTTTATGATTTGTTCATTTCTGTTCACACTATGGCCACATTCTTTTTCCAAATCTCTCGTTGTTTGCCATCACATTGTCCATATCCATATTCATTTATAGCTCTGCAGCCAATATAATAATGCGCTTTATAAATCAACTGCAAGGCCTTTATCTACTGTACATCTGCCCATTGTCCGCCTGTTAATGTTTATTCTCACTGATAATCTTATTATTGAGAGGTTTTTACAGGAATTTCAGTGTTTGTTTTGAGGTTAGCAGCTTAGTTGTATTATCAATAATAGCAAAACTTCTAAGATAAAACTTCCAGAATGATCCATCCATCCTGGATAGATCACCACTCTATTGGAGGACCAAAAGATAAAACACACTCACATTCTTATTTCCGTGTTTAAGGACTGTTAATAGTCGTCAGTTCACCTGACGTGTAAGTCTATGAAGAAAAACAAGCACACAGGAGGAAAAATGCAAACTCAACGCAGATGGACATGAGCTGACATTTGAACACCCTTTTCTATCACTATCACTATCACTATCACTATCACTACAAAAGTGACAGTGTTCCTTAGCTTCCTAAACCAGGTGAAATGTAAGTGCAAATATGGATCACTTTTGTAAAGTGATTATATCTCTGAAACCTTCAAAGTATTTTTTCTGAATCTGAATTTAATTACTAATGTACGTCGGTGACTATAATTGACTTAAAAGCACTTTTTTTGGTACAAGTGTCCCCTAACATCCCTCTTTCCCATCTGTCAGTTAAATGCTAAAATGCTCGTAGTATCACCTTGAAACTCACCGATAACAAGTGTGTAAAAGATTGACATTGTCAATCGAGCATCATCTGTTGTGATACAGCAGATGTTGCAATATGAGTTCTTTTATTGGCCTAAGGACAGCCAAGAGTTTTTACAAAATGAAATTTCCATGTAAGAGTTTCTCTGAATATCGATGTGATGTCTAATACCTTTATGCCTTGTAGTAATGGGCAATATAGAAAGCCTTAACGCATTCTTGTGGTAATTATTTTACAAATGCTCATTGCTCAAGAGTCACCTAGAGCAGAGGTCAACTGTGAAGGTCAAAGTCAGAGGGAGTGCGATAAATGTGTCGTTTCTTAGAGAAAAACAGTCATGAAACCTTCACTAGATCATTTCGATGACTTAACTCAGGGGATGCAGAATAACTCATGGGATACACAATCAAACACTAATGTGATCAACATTCATGTGCACAGCAGAGATAGATGGTGAGCTCAAAAGGAGCAACTGCTTCGGTAAAATCACTGTCTCTGAGTGTAATCTGTCTCCCTGTGTTCTCTTCACTCATGATAGGCAAGTTACTATGTCTGAAGTGCAGCGACCTGGATTTCAATCCACTGGGAAGAAGGTGGGGATGCAGGATAACAAACTGCACAAGGGACTTCAGCAAGGATTGGCTTTAACACATGCACCAATTACAGTGAGCACAGCGTGCATCCTTTTCCAAACACTGCTGAGCGTGCCACACACCCCCTGAGAAAACATCTGCTTCTGTACACAAATCCCAATCCTACCCCCACATATACACAAGTATTACTCTGGTACACACACACAAATCTTGAACACACATAATAATGCACTAAATAAAAATAAAATAACAGCTTTCTGTTAAATAAATCAAACACATTTTAATTTCCTTATTTCACATCAAAGCAGAACCGTATTGACATCTCTGCTGCCATTATCCTTCCACTCACCGACTGTGAAATTAAAATTTACTTCAAAAAGTACCAAAACAATACATCCAATATAATCTTTCGTTATTTCTATTTTCATACAAATGAACAAACCATTTAATAAAATGCAATGCAATATTAGTTTTGCTAGACTGCGTAATTCACAGACGTAGTACTATATGTCCAACATGCATGTCTTTCCTGGGACATTAAAGTCTGTATTCCCCAGGGGGCAATTCAAGGCACACAGAGCAGCATGACAAGCAATAAGGTCAAGATGAAAGTAAGAAGGAGAGAAAAAATAGAAATCAAAATAAAGATAATTTAAATATTTGTGTATATACAGTATATAGGTGAATAAAGTATAATAATAATAATAAAGTATAATAATGTATGTAACATTTGAACCATGTTTTAATTACCCTTCTGACTCAGTTCAATGATGGCAAGAGTCTTGGTCAAAACGATGCTATATTTAGCTTTGTGGTGAATTAAATGATAAAATATCAGTAGAATCAATAAAAAATGTAAACCATTATATTTAATCAAAATCATCCATGACCACATTCTCTATTTGGTTCGTCACCCATCTTTACATATTACATGTATATATTTGGTTGCCCACTCAACAAATTCTTTTCTAAATTTTAACGAATATTGTGAGAATCACATATTGCAGAATGGGACCAAAAATCACGATGGCGAACCCAAGATCTTTATCTATAGATATGTAGCAGCAGTACAATCCGAATTCAGACCCTGAATACAAAAGGTTTTATGCTCTACATTGTTCTGGTTGTGACTTTTCATTGAGGGTGTAGTTCAGAAAAGTTTGTTGTAAATACTTCATGTTCAAACTATGGTGAAGCACTGAGGAGGTGAAGCACCTTAAGGGCGCTCTACCCTCCAGATAACTTACAAATACGAAATTTTGTAACAATCACAAAGGCAACATAGGCTACTCCCATACGCCGACATAAAAGGCTCTGTTTTTGTGCAAGCGACAGCCGTTGGAAGTACAGATGTAAACAAGTCAAAGCGATACAAGACTGAATTAAAACTGAGGTTTTACATTGTGATCCGTATAAAACTGCAGAAAGAGTATAAACTGATTTGTTAGTGAAAGATTTAAGAAGTGTACTGCTGTAAAGGAGGCCTAAATGGCACCTTCAGATGACATCATCATATCTCAGTGACACAGGGTGGAATTTGCAGCTGAGGTAGGTTAATGCATATGACGTGACAGAAGTTTGGACAAATTTCAGGTTGAATTTTTGTTACAGCCCATGTAGATATTCTGTTTGCACAGGGCAAATTTCAAAGCTTAAAGCTGAAGTAGGCAGCAGACCTCTCTAACATCACATACAACACTTACTTTGATAGAAATGTTCATACACATCAAAGAGTCTTAACCAACTTAGATCTATCCCCTGATTCTTAACAAGAGTACTAAATAAATAAAATGGACAAATGTTTGAAATTCAAATTTGTGTAAATGTATTATTGCATTGTCACTGCATAATTTCAAAGAACAATTTGACGGTAAAAACACAAGCACTGTCCTGATCAATATTTTGTGATCACAAAAGCAAATCTTGCCCTTTCTCCCAATTCATATCAGCTGTCTCATGTCAGATATTTTTCAAAGACATAGTTGATAGTTTTGTTTCACACGAAGCCTCAGGTGTCCTATTTGAAAAACTGTTAATCAGTCATTCGCATCTTCCTGGAAGATGTGTTAGGGGTCGTCCCTTTCAATTGGTTAAAGCAGAGATGATACGTGCACAGCATCTGCATTCATTTGAAGGTTGTGCTGCATGTGTCTCAATCACGACTCACACCGCTATTAAATCTTCCAACTCTTCCAACAAGTTCTGGTAGAATAAAGTGCATGACCTCCCGTGCTTTTCTGCACATCAAACTGTTTGGCTATTCCATGCAGATTTCAAGTTTATACACTCAAATCACTCACTCAGATTATATAAGGATCAATGCACCCTGAGCCCCCTAAAATATCTCACAGCACTTTATTTTTCCTGAAGCAAAACTCCAGACGCCCTTTTCTCTGGATAATCAAAATCGTATGTTATGTCGTGCAAATGGGATTATTATGGAGGCCTGTCTGTTTCTGAAATCATGTACTATAAATGCCTTGAAGAGACTAGATTCCTTTTCTAACACCATATGCAACACTGGTAAATGTACCCAAATATGACCTATGGGAGCTCTTATGTCTTTGTCACCTTAGCAAAAAGAAGAATATAGATATTTTACTACATATTGGTGTAGATTTCACTAAAATGCATCATTACTCATGAAAAGATGGTAACAAGAATTTCAGTGTTGCCTAAAACATTAATTAAACATAAAAAGGGACATAATCTTTCGGTGAAACATTTGTTGTGCTGCTCATTTATATTTTGGGTGCTGCATACCATTTTTGTGCTTTGGGACTTTGTACCTCCCACACAACAGTTTTTCTTCCTAGGAGAACAGGAGATTGGCCATTATCGAAGCCTGCCGTAATGCTGCAGGATTGCAATCCGTTGCAATATTCATGCAAATTTGACAGCATTCACTCATATTTTTCTGATATGAAATAAAAACACAACTTGCATATTACACTAAATGTATGGGTGGCTGTCTTAGCTAAATTTCTTTATTGACATCACTCACTGCCAACTGTTTGCTGTGTCAGCACAAAACGACATGAATGATTTGTGTGGGTAAACAGAGGATGGTGGTAGTGGTGACGATGAAATTTTAGCCTGCTTCTTTTACAAATCTAACGAGACGAAAGTTCTGCATTTTAATCTAATTTCTGTGAAAACACACTCGACCACACTCCTACACAGAGTAGCACATTGACGGCCAACCAGGACAAGCTACCACTTCTTGCTAACCAAAACTATGTAAGGCTGTCAAAACCCACCTCTACTTTCATGACTAGACAGCGACTATGTAGGTCAACACCCTCTGACAGGCTCTATAAGCTATGGGGTGTGAAGCTGTACATTCTAGAGGAAGCTCATGCACAGAGAGACAGATACATGCACAACCTTCAACCATTAAAAGCTAAACACGGTCAGGACATGTACAGAAAGAGATCATGAGTATCTCAGCACTCTGAAGAAGCTGATTTGGCTCTACAGAAGGGGAGGCTGTAACATCATACGGCTCTCTTCATTTCACCGTACGACAGTAAGAACTAAAATTACCGCCTGGCTGTTGTATGCCTCTACACACCAGTCAAGTTACAGTTACAGTCAACATCCATGTCTGTGAGAACATAAATGCTTCCAAAACGTCTTTAACTTGGCAGCACAGAAGATCTATGATGAGCTTTAAGGTGGACACCCAAGATGAGTGTCACCAGTTCAGTATCTAACCAAATGTGTCCCTGTCTGTTCAGGAGTTATGATGTAATGGCCAGAGAAGTGTTTTTGCAAAACATTATGATGTCACAGTGAAGCTGACCTTTGACCCATTGGATTCGTAATGTCCTTGCTTCATTATTTTGTCCTATAAGACATCCGTTTGAAATCATGTCATAATTAATGTTTGAATTCTTGAGTAATGGTCAAAAACATGTTTAGTGAGGTCACAGGAACCTTGACCTTTGACCACAAAATTAAAATGCAGTCATTCTTGAGTCCAAGTGGCAACTGGGCCAAAGTTGAAGAAATTCCCTTTAGGCTTTCTTGAACTGTCATGTTCACCAGAATGAGATTGATACAAGATCACAGTGACCTTGACCTTTGACCACCAAATTCTAATCAGTTCATTCCTGAAACCAAGTAGACGTTGCTGCCAAATCTGAAAAAAAAAATCCCCCATGTTCTTGAGATTCTACATTCATTAGAGTGTGACAGACAAGATCACAGTGACCTTGACCTTTGACCTATTATCATCAACATTTAATCAGTTCGTCATTGATTGCGAGTGGACATCTGTATGATCCGGATGTTGTGTTCACAAGAGTGGAACGGACAGATAGACAACTCAAAAACACAACTATCACCAGCCAAGAGGCATAAAAAGTGCAGATTTTGCATCCAGGAAGCTCCCAGGATAGAAACCGTGCAGAACACTACAGTTCTGCTGAGAGCTAGAGCATGATACAAATCCACTTTCAATACTGCACTATGTTGTGATTAATTCTCACAACATACGTGAACTTAAAGTTCAAGAGGATGAGAAAGCAAGATGAAATTATTTAGAGGCATGACAGGCAATAACAGACAGATTTCAGCACTTAATGTAGCCCCTATACATTGGCAGGTTCATGGATGTAAGAGGAATTATTTAGCATGGGGAACGAGCCACAATGCACTGGCCATAAGGCAGGAGTCCCTAATTACTGCCTTGTGGGGCCTTGCTTATCATCAGCAGCAATTTTTGTGTGGCAAATATTCCCACAACAGCCTTTGATGTAATTACTTTCCAAACAGCTCCCCTCTAGCCAATATCCTGTTCTAAATTCATGGCTTGGCTTGTTTGCAACGTCACTGGAACACACACGTTTTTCATTTGCTGCCCTGTAGAGAACAGAGACGCTTGCAGCTCCACTGACACCAGGAAGAGACACAAACTATATTCACCACAACGACAGAGAGGAAACAGGTACAGACTACACAAAGCACATGAGGAAAATAGAGAGTCAACAAAAAGGTTGCGATGGCCAATTTTTACCTTAGAGAGGAAGCAATGTCAGGAAGAGTTAAGGACGTTACTCCTCTGAGATGTGGGAGCAAACTAACCAAATGCAGTGAGCTTCATTACCAAAATACAGAGCAAACTGTCGACCAAACAACAGTTAGTCTACCTGTTCTTTGTCTAAACAGTTATGAAGGAACTCTAGTTACTTTTTTTTTTGTTTTTTTATGGGAACTTGTTTTCTGTCATATGCCAAAGTATATTTTCTCATAATTTTTTAGAGCTATAGAAATCCTGTGTGTTTGCCTGTATGTGTGTAAACAAAGCAAGGGCCATAACTTTACAACACAGCACACAGTTGCACTTAAGCACGGTTTCTTCTGTTTGTGATGTGTGTAATCAACTGGGATTACGACTACAAGCATGTTCCGTCAATAAAGTATAACTTAAAAGGGAAAGCTTGTTGGTGCATTATTGGGTTCAGAAAATAAACCAAACAAATATAAACCGGTCAATAAATGAAAAATCTGGTTTTCAAAATACTTCCAAAGTAACATGAATCAGTGAATGAAACTCAAAGAAAGTGAAAGAGGCTGAATAAGATAAATGTAAACACAGAGGAGACGTTACTGCCACTGCTGCCTATCTTAGATTCAAATATATTACTGCTAATGCATTAGCAACTCAGTAAGTGTCAAATTTGAATTTAAATGTAGCCATCAACCAGTCATTACTCTCCATCCTTTTTCTTCCTGGAGTAAGTACAAAATAGTCGGGTAAATTATTGTAGTGCTTTCTTATTCTTAAACGAGGCCTTCCTGAACACTGCGGCTTCTGCTTTGTTGTCATTGATACTTTTTAAAGAAAACAGGTTAATTAGATTTTCTCTTCTCCACCACACCAAACTACCTTACTTTTACCTGTCTGAATGTGCAACCATTTTTTGGGGAGGGGGTTTAAAAGCAGAGAAATGATGACAAGTAAACAAAACTTCCAGGCTGGTGTGTCTGTCTCCAGTAACAGAAAATCAGGATGAAAAATGCTCAGTAAATTCTTTCAATCAAAAGCACATTAAATTCTGTCCTTTTCATCACTATGGCACTTGGTAGGGAGAGCTAACACTATCGAAAAACATGTCAGTGTGTTTGGGCAGTTCAGCATGCAAACTAGGGATGTCACTTTTGGTTAATTTTGCTAGCACCACAAGCCATGCTGAACGGTGCTAATCAGGGGTCGACAGATTATCGGCCTGGCCGAATATTGGGGCCAGTATTTGGAATTTTGCTGATTATCTGTATTAGTGTTTTATTTTAATGATCGCTGATAAAATTAATTAATTAAAAATGTGCAGAGAAATTGTCAGTTTTTTTTCAGCTTGTGTTAACCACAGACCTTATTTCAGGCCTATAGCCAATACCCCTTTCCAAAAGTCTTCAGTTTTGAGGAAACATTTGCTAAAGGCATTTCACAAAGTTTTGTGTTGGAGTTTGTTATATTTCAAATTCTAAATATTAACAGAAAGATTTTTATTTTTATTGTAAATACATATCGGTTCCAAATATTGGTTATGGGTCTCATTAACTACTAATAATCGGTATCTGTATCAGCCCTGAAAAAAATATAGGTAGACCCCTAGTGCTAACAGAGCTTACAGTGATAACATAGTTAACACTGCTAAAGGGGGGTTATGGCTCAAAATTGAGCCACTTACTTCCCAGGACGATCTGGGAGGCGCCCATAGCTCGGTTGGTAGAGCGGGCGCCTCATGTACAAAGGCTACTCCCTCACCACAGCGGCAGCAGGTTCGATTCTGACCTCGGCCTTTTATTGCATGTCATCAACTCTCTCCCCCCTTTCATGCTGAAGCTGTCCTTTCAAATAAAGGCAAAAAGCCTAAAAACTAAAAAAAAAAACTCCTTTGTCCTTTGTGAAGTTACGTTGCCCCACCACGTTCACGTTTGCGTTTCAAGGAATTAAGTGCCTTATAAAAAGTGAAATGTGCCTTTAGAAAAAGTCTCTCTATTCATGTGCTGTTTATATCACAATAAATCGAAACCAAGTAAATCTCATTGTAATGTAGAAGAGCCTGTTTTGGGTGCCTTCATCACATTTTATGACTGTTGCAACTTTATCGGTGACCAAAATGTTCAGCCAGGACATTGACCTTGACTAAAGTGTACAATCCAATTTCACTTCCAGCTACGAAACAGAAAAAATCATCGTTTAAAACAGCCAGACATAATTTTGCCTAATAGAAAACATTATCACATTGCAGTAACCAGAGTTTGTCTTACAGGAGGCTGTCATGTCAAATGCAGTTCACAAACTAGAGGTTTTCAAATGAAAGTGACCTTTAAACTCGATATTTGTCAATGCTTTCACTGCCGCATCACCATTCTGATAATGACTTGATGAAATCTGCTTCAAAGGACACTTACATATTTAGGGTGGGGTGGAAAGGGGGAGTGCATTTCTGCTCATGTAACTTGACAAATTGTGCTTCAAGGTTTCTATTTATATCTTTCTCATCTCACAGGGAGGGTAGAATCTTCCCAATTCCCTTGCCGTTTGCCAGAGGCTTAGTGTGACATATTGCTAATCTGGTTATTATGCAATTTATCAGCCGTCTCTCTTTTACAGCCGTGCATGGATATTATGCAGGTTTCTTATGAGCCTAACTGCAATAACACTGCAAGGCGCTAATGAGCAGCCGCTACTACTGTGGTAATACATCTCAAGTCACTTCGGGGTATTCTTGTTGCAACAACTTGTTAGTCTAAGTCACTCCATTAAACTAACCAAATTATTTTTTTGCTAATGATATAGAGAGCCTCTCAGGCTGGAACCAATGGATTGTGACCAAAACAAGAGGGGGAAAAGTCATCAGAGTCCACTGTGTGACAGCAAATACTTCAGGAAAGAGAAGTTACTGCAGCCCAAAAGTCTCACGGAACTGGTTCGCTGAATTGATGCAAGGGATCAGGCGTCGCAGTGAGGATTCATTATTGCCGGCGGCATCTCTCAGCATTTGAGGTATGGCCGCAGCCACGAGAGGAAGCTGTTTTTGCAATGTGAGCACGGCTTGATATGGATGACAGATTGCGAGTGGCCTGAAGCAAACATCGTCGTGGTCATCCTTTTCAGCAAGTGGCTGTGTTTTTGCGCCATCAGCTAATTAAGGGTGGCCTGTCATTAAAGACGCGTAAATCAGACCTTAATGTGACTCGAGAGTCGTGGTTGAGACACTGGGCGGGAAGAATGTGGTCCTCTGATTTAATGGGCCCTGAGCTGAAGGGGATATAAGTCTTGATAATGATGGCCAAGTACAGTGTATTGATCACCGCTCCCTCTGGTGTATATGTGGGTTAAAGCAGCCAGGACGGAAATTGAACTGGGATTTCTCAGCTGTGTAGAGCAAGCTTACACAGAGGTGAGGTGGTCAAAATAACTTGACTAATGTGTTTGTATAAGACCACTGTGGTTCACTTTGTCATTTCTACAAGATGCCCACTCATTTGTCCATCTGGCCAAAACTGTAACAAAAAAGTCAATTCTGGTGGGCTTTGGGTAATAGATTGCTCCTGTTACATAAAAGTGCTTTTCTTTCCAGGGGAGGAAAAACTAACTTTGGCTCACTTGCAGGAGACAACTGTCCTGGAAACATGAGCACACAAAGGACTGCGTTCTTTGTAAGTAGGTCTATAATTTGTAACTCTTTAATTGTCAAAAGGATAAACATTCACACACCAGTGGATGCCAAGAACTGAATTAATGGTAAACTCTTCAATGTGCAGTCCAACTCCGTTCTACACACAATTCCCTGCCCTGTCACCACTCTTTCATGAGAGTGCTAAATGCTGGCAGAGGCTGCACTGGGAAATTAGACAGTTAGAGACAGTTAGAACTTCCTCTAATTACAAGACAACAGCAGCAAAACTTTGACAGTTAGTGGTTTGGCATTTTGCATTCCCATCATTATTTTAATGAAACATTAAATATTTATCATATACGAGCCGGGGGTGGTGGGGGGGATCATTTTGCCCAGTGTCATTAAGATTTTGGTTAATTATCATGGCCCATTGGGTCCCGCACCTCCTGCAATGTGCTACTGCCCTCCGTCCATTATCCGCTGTGTAATTATCAACAAACCCTGTCTCGACACCATCACAGCACTTGCTCTTGGAAACATGTTCGTAATCACCTCAAGATGTTGATTTGGCAAATGCTGCTCATGGAGAGCTCCTGTTAGTTCTCCTGCTGTTAGTTTGCCTGGTATTGAAATCAAAAGGCGTTTATGGAGGCACTGCGGAGCGCTCTCAACAATTAGGCCTACCTGTTGCCACAGCTCCCAAAATAGTGTTTTCAAAACTGCTTTCCTACAGCTTTTTCACAAAGCACTTCAACTTAAATGTAGAGATCATTTCCTCTCTTGATGTAATGATTGCAACGTAGTGTCTATTACATATCTTATCAAAATATATATTTCTACCATCCATCACACTGCATGATTCTTACATTATGAGAAGTTGCTTTTAGTTGTAAATATGCACAATGTTATAGCAGCAGAAAATCACCCAGAACAGTCACATAAAGAGCTGATGAAGAGAGCTTACCAGACAAGACAGGAGCAAGCCTTGGGCAGGACTTATGTCGAATGGATCCCCCTTTCAAATGTGTCCTTTCCTGGGTACAATAGCACAAAATAATAGAAAGTCCCTTTGAGAAAAATAGTTTTAAGCACTCTGGCCACCATAAATAAAACATCTAACATTGAAAGATTAAAGAGAAAAGATCTAACACTTCAATTAATTAAAATGAGAGGTAGGCCAATTGATTGTGTATGTGCAATTTCAAACAACTGTTTGTTTTTATTTTTATTTAATATGTCCACTTAATGTAAGTTTTTTGTTGTTTGCTTGTTTTTTCTCCTAGAAAGTTTTGAAATTTCAGTTTTTCACTGCACAACTCCAGGTAAAATGTTTTTATTTCTCACAAGAGTTTTTACCAGTGATGGTAAATTCAAAGTACATTACATTCCTACATTCAAAGTGCATGTCGCAAGTGCATTTAGGTCATGCCAACCACCTTTTTTTAGTTAAATGGCAAATAACCTGGGTGTAAAGTAAGGCGCAAGGGACAAAGGGGATGTATTAAGCCTTGTAGCCAGAGGCTCGTAATACAGAGCCAATGTGAGCTACACAATCATGTCATGACTGAAGTACGTCTTCTGCTGTGATATGAAACGGTGATAGTGTTAGAAACTAGGACATACATAAATATGGGACAGCAAAAAGACAAATTCATTGGTGCAAACTGTAAACAACAGCCTAATATTACAGCAGGGTAAGATGTAGAAACACCCAAAATTGTTTCCAAAACTTAATAGTAGGCCAAGATTTTTGGGTTGTTTTTTTTTTTTTTTTTGCTAGAGTCAGATGATAAAGACGCTACTCTTAATATTTCACATAAAAACCAAAAGTAATGCCAGACTGTTTCTGCCATCAAAGTAGTAGTAGAGTGGAAAAGTAGTTAATGACTGAGGGGGTCCTATCTGAGCAAAATGTTACATTTATAATAACGGGTGTGCTGATTACTTTTCTAATAAAAACCAATCATCTTTGTGTTTATTTCGAGTTCTCATCACACAGGTGTCTGCTGAATCAGAATATAAAATCAGCCACACTGTCAGATGTCACTGCGGGGATAAAATAAACTTTGCACAATTTAAAAAACAGCTAAAACCATCATCATGTTTCTAGCAGAGTAAACGATCTCTCCATTTATTAGAATATCTGTTTTAAAACCAGAGAGGAAATAGAAAGGACAGAGCAATACAATGATTGAACTAATCCAATAAAAATCATGTAAACACTTTTTACCTGTCATTCCTGTTACTCCGGACTTTTGTCCATGTCACACTTTTTTTTTTCCAATGATGTGATTGGTCAGACGTCAGGGTTTGACAGTTTTTGATGTGATATGAAGTGAACCTGCTGCTGAGTATTTCAGCTGTTTAGCATAAGTTACCACAGTGATTAATGCTGGTGCTGTATGGAAGTGTGCTCCCCCACCAAATAGTGTTCCCTCCTGATAATACGTTGTGCCCCCTCGAAAGTTAGGTTTGGGAAGGGCACAGGTGCTTAGGGACAGGTGATTTAAAAGCACCTTGTTTTCCTTATTAAAACAATTTCGTTGTTGTTGTTTTTTCTTTTTTTAATAAAATAAAAAAAAGAAAATGATTAGTCCACATGCTCAGGAGGTGCAGAGCAAGGATCAGTTTTGTAGCTCCTATGGTTTACCACTGCTTGGAAGCAAGGATCAAAGTTGTAATGTAAATATGACAGTTTAAATCATATAAAATAAAGAAAACAAAAGAAAAAAACACGTAAGGTTGATATTTCGTAAAAAAGAGGGGGTAAATTGTTGAGTAATTATTAAGAATAGGAGAAAATATATTTAAAATAGCTACAAATAAATAAATAAAATATATAGATTGAAGATAGAAATGATTTCAAATAAAATTATACAAGTGCTATCATAGTTGGAACATACTATAACACACATGGATTTGTAATAAAACCATAAAGTGATAAGTCTTACAAGTATCAAATCATAAACAATCGGCTTTGGGTCATGTTCAGATGGGGGTTAGACACATATCGACGGGGAAGCAGTCTTCTACACAACACCAGTAAAAAGCGAACCAGCTTCGAAATAGTACCGAAAACTCATAGTTAACCCTGAAGTTACCTCGCTAACCCTGAATCCGGCTTCGTAGTACAGGCCTCAGGTGAGCCTGCACCTGGCGCACTGCTGTTAATATGGCACATTAGAGAAAGGAGCGACTTCTGCAGTAAAAGCAGCGCTGTCGCTGCAGAAAATTTCGTGGGACGTTCATTCAGACAAACTAAAAACTGTTGTTAAAAAGTTAACAGAACTAAACCTCTGAAACAATCAATTAAGTCATGCTGCAGGAGTCAGGCCATTGTAGTTTTACTCACCAGTGTCCAGAATATTCTATCCCGGAAGTGAAAAGGAGATGTTGTTCCTCTTGAGATAAACAGCTTCAGTAACTTGTTTTCTCACCGTTAGAGCAAACAAGAAGGAGCGACGATGACATTGGCTCATACTGTCATTAGCCATCCGCTAAATTTAACTAGCTAGCTTGGAAGTGCATGTCATGTCTGGTAGCTCGTGTTAGCTACATTGTTTGCACGCACTAACTTGCGCATGTTTAGCGGTGGCCGCTACACCGGGTGACACTTAACTTTACAAACTAATCATCACTGCAAAGCCCAGTAAAACGGTTCACTTAACTGAATGCTAACTGTGCAAAACTTGCAAATTAGCCACGAAGTTTACGTTTCCTGGGATGTGCGCCGCTGCGCTGCGCATAGTTCAATTAAAGGTCAAAGGAAATTTGACACCGCCCACAGATGGTAACCTCATCCTCTGATTGGCCACAAGAAACATCACTTAAAGTAGTGGGTGAATGCATGAATTTAATCTCTGTGCAAAATAATGTTTTCTTCTGAGAGGGCTTGTAAACACAGAAGGAGACTGACAGTTACACAAACTAAGATTTGTGACTTACGATATCAGTGTGTTCTTTTGTGCAGACATGCAAGCATATTTATCTCCATCTACCATGTTATGTTATGTTATGTTATGTTATGTTATGTTATGTTATGCTATATACTTGAGATATGGCCTTCAAAAGTGTGTATTTCAATATAAAATGTACCAGGTTTACTCACTTTATAAAAATGCATTCAAATTTTGTGAATATTTGCATGCTGTTTACTGCCCTGGAATCCAGAATCCATACTCTTTTACATATCCAAAATGACTGTACACAAAAAACAAAGCCAGGCACTTTTAGAAATTGGTGTCCCAGTGAAAACAGCCCACTCTGGGTCCTAAAATTGTAAAATATCTGAAGTACAATCATGGCATGTTCAAGGACCCCCGCACAGCTCTGCGCCCCCAGAATCAGTTTGGCAAAGCAAAGCATCTTGTGTTGTACTTGTGAAATTTTCCCACCTCATTTATGAAAACAAAAGCAGAAGAGGCAGGTTTGGGTGAATATAAAAAGGTAAATCACTTCAACATGATATGAGAGGAGTCCACCTGAACAGCCCACTCTTGTATTCACAATTCCATTGAACGCAGCGTTTGTCACAAATATATGGAACACAAACATCACAGACTGATGTACTTGTGTTAAAGGATAGAAGTTTATTTTAAAGTCAGAAGCCTCATTTTAAAAAAAAAAAAAAAAAAAAAAAGACCTCATCCTTGCATTCAGCTGCAAGTGCAACATTTCTGTCGAAGTTGAAATAAATCATCAAATTATTTGGCCCGATCTGTTAAAATTAAGATTCATGAACACATTTCTGCATCACAGAGCTAGAGGCTGTCATATGGCTGAGAAAGCTTTCTCTCAGGCCCCCAGTGTGTCCAGTGATTACAAACAGTAGGAAGAAGGATCGAACACAGCATTGCTCTCCTTTGCCTCATGTGTCTCCTCCTGCTGAGATGCAAATGTGTGTGTGAGTGCTGAGTCTTCACACTAACATGTTGCCTGTCATGTGCATTAACTACCAAGCACTAATTACTTGTTTTGTTCACAAGTCCCTGCGTAGCTTCTCATTTCCTGTGACTCCAGACAGTGGATCAGGCCCAATCACATGTGAGCAATCCTTCCTTCTCTTTTCAGAATTCCACAGTCAGATAGAGAGAAGCTGCGGGTCACATGACCTGCCCTAATCACAAATGGCCTATCTGGCCATCTATCAGTGGTGTGCTGCAGTTAGCTTGTGGAAGCAATACATCAGCTGTGTGGGCAACAGATCATATTTCCTGCTTATGTTATTAAAGTATTCAGCATCACGTATGTTCTATTGAAAATGATGATAATGAAATGGGATTTTCAGTTGAATGAATGCGCTGACTGCCATACCAGATCTAACACAGTAAACACACATGTCACTTAGGAGTAAATAGCTTGCTTTTAATGACTGGAGGACAAACCACAAACAACATTACCACAGTTTGGCTGACTACATGATCTATAACTTCACTATGATAACCGTGAATGCAAACAAAAAGCTTGTGGCATTATATTCCTTAAAATAGTTCTGAGGTTTTATTCAGGCTTAATGTGGGCACCATTAAAGTAAAAGTCTCTGGCTATTGAATGTGCTGCAGTGGCTCAGGGGAAAATTATGCATGCATTGAATGTGACATAAGAGCCATTCGGTTTGTATTCTCTTTGTTCATTTCCACTGTATACTGTCCACAGTCTGTCTGCCTTGCTCCCTGCCTCCGTGGACTGCTTACTCAGAAGGAGAGCGGGCAGCAGCTCTGGAGATGTGCCCTCAAATGGTGGCTATGGTGGCTTAAATTTTGCCAGCCCAAACCCCTCAACTCATGGCGGATCGTGGCCAGCGGCAGCAAAGAGTCTAACCTCTGTAAGGGCAGCAACAGAAAGTTTGCTGATTCAGCAACGCTGCTGGATTCGGGTTGCTGTGGCCACTGACTGGGGGTCCCTCTCTGGAGCTGCTGCCCCCTCTCCTCCCAGGTAGTCAGGAGCGGTAGCGAGTAAAGCAGAGGACAAGTGAATGAAGGTGAATCAAGGCTCTAGCTAGCATTAACTGCATAAATGCAAACTTGAAGCCCAGGCTGTGAGCCTTTAGCCACGTTTAGCAAAAAGCTTGACTATTATCAGCATTTTTCTCTTCATCTCTGTTTATTTAATTTGTTGCCAGACTCTCTTTTAGGCTCTCTTTGTGATGAGAAGGTTTACTTTTTTTGGGTTGCTTTGTGGTGTAGGCAGCTGTTGCTGTAATGGCAACTTCCTCTGCAGGACTCTCAGCCACTAAATCGGGCTTTAACCGTAAATAATGTAAAATAAAGTTCTGCTCTGTGGCTTGGCTCCAAATCGAAACAGATCTTCTTCCTCTTTTGTGGCTTTTTGGCAGGTTATCCACTACTCTGGCACATTACTGCCTCTCAGGTTTAAGACTGAATTGCACCTATAAAAGAAAAGTCAGTTTATACGTCAGTTTATATTGACTGGGCAGATCATAATACAGTGACACCTGGGGGTGGCCAATCAGATCTCAGGAGTGGCCCCTGACATCTCAGGCCGCTCCCTACATGCCCCTGACTTGCAGTGTTGGTGTGCTGCATTTTAAACTGCTTGATATCAATGGAAAATAGTTTTCTGGAAGGTGCACAGAGACATAAATCTAGCTTTTCTTTTTAAAATGTATCATCAGTGAACCAAAACTCATCACTCCTCCCAGTTGCTCCTCCCAGTTTCTCTTTTTTGTAGTAGATTTATTGCAATAGCAGCAGGTCAGTATTTAAAGACATGTAAAGGGGGTTCATGAGGAGTTTCACCAGTCCCCACAGAGATGGACTAGACTAATTTCATCACCAAACACAGCTGTCAACATCCAATAAAAAGTAGGGGAAAGAGATACAGTCCACAATATAAAACTTAAATGACTTCACTTTTATTTTTCTCTAGCTATTCATAGAGAAGGGGGTCATGGAGATGAATGCCAATGAACAGCTGTGTTTATTCATTATTCTTATCCACAGTGATAATCCAAAGTTTTTCTGATATGGATCGCTGAGAGCAGAGACACACCACAGGAAAGCATGGATAATTTGGCACAAATAGCAAGTAGCCCCAACACCCCCACCCCTAACCCAACCCCAACACAGGGCCTAATCTTTTATTGAACAACCTGAATAACACAAATGAGTTCATGCATCTTTATTTGTAACATTCAAAGGGACCAATCATTATCTTTTAATTACTAGCACCCAGTACTGGGGCCCATTAAAGCAAAGTAATTAATCTAACACTTTGGCAAGGGAGGGGATCTGTTGTACAAACAGCAAGTTCATTGAAACTGGTTTTGAGCTTTAATATTTACACATGAAGAGACACTGAATAGCAAGTTAATGGTGCAAGCAAGGACTGAAGTGAGGCGGTACAAAGAACTGAAAGTGCCCATGACATGTGCACCACACAATAGTTTATCAGATACTATTTATTTTATGACATATCCTTTTATTTTCTGGCCCTGTTGCTCGGAAAAACACCCCCGGCATAATAGCTAAAGATAAAACGGCAAAATAAATCAATAAACAAAGTGCAAATACATTATGATCACACAAAATGCCTTGTGTACTACACCTTTGTCTGCATACAACATAAATGCTATTTATATCCCTTTGTTAACATATTAGTGTGTGCAACAGCTATGTTGATGATTGATTAACATGTCAAATTAAATCACCGTCAAAGTAACATTAGCGGTGATGATATTCCAAACAGTCCAATCACAGCCTTTAATTGAGTGAACACACTCAGCTCTCAAGGACAACAGGAGAGTCTTGACGACCACAAATGCCAGATTTCACTGTCTGTAACCAACACTGCCATCTTTGAAGTGGTTTATTAAAAAAATACAGTTCAATCATTTAGCTTTACTTATACAGAAATGTCACCCAACATTGCAACAGAGCTGTTAAACATCTTTTAGCTTGTTGCTCTGATTGTACAACCTGCAAATTCAGCTCAGTCCCCAGAGGAAAATGTTGGCATTTGTTTGTTTCATATGTGTCATTTCAACGTTCCTAAAGTCACGTACCTCTGATTACGTGCATATGTGCTGACTTTGTCCTCTGGAGCAGAAGGGCATGGTACAAGCACGACATGCAAGATGACTGCCAAGTTGCAGACTACAGACAAGTGTTTAAGACCAAAGCCGCCATTCCAGCAGCAATTGCACCACCAAGAGTGGGTAATTTTAGCAAGATATTGATGGTATTTCCAGCTTGATTGTGCCACAAAAAGCATAGTTTTTTTTTAGCAAGACACTGGCAGCATTTCCAGCTACAATTGTGTGTGTTTTGTTGTTTTTTTTTTTTTGGAGTGGGGGTACATTTCCACACAGAAACACTTCCAGTGGCAATTGTGCCACCAAAAGCATTTTTATTTTTTTTACTGAGACATCAGCAACATTTTCAGCCATTACCATGTATTTTAAGCCAAGATCCTTTCCTAACCATGATCAATACATTTGTTGCATTAAGATAACCAAGCATTAATCACAATGTTGTTGAAACGTATAGCTTCAACATTTAATATTTTAAATAATATAGTTTCAACGTATCTGCTAACATATGAATTCTGCATATCTGTGGTTTGCAGAAACATATAATTCTTACATTTATTCTAACAATCAGGGTGTCAAATTAAATCCTCATCAACCCCTTTTTAGCTAAGTTGCTAATTAACCTACTGCTGCATCATCTGCACCAAAAGGCAGACAGACAGGTCAGACATATGACAAGCAAAGCACCCAGATATTCTTAAACTGCTGGAGACCATCAAAACAAAGCTCAAAGTTAATATTAGATGGCCATGAAGTGAGTCCGATTTAATTACAATTTTGTTGTCTGCTAACATGTTGGCCATGACAAGATTACAGGGTGATAATATATGTAGAAGTAGCATTATGCTTACAGCTCAGCATATTGGGGAATTGTTGGTCCAAGTAGAAATATTAAAAAAAAAACAAAACAAGCCAACAATATCATATTGCTGCTGCAGGATCCATTCCCCATATTGGAAGTGGATATTGCAGTATCGATTTGCCATTTTGATATTGCACATCCATTTTCTATATCAGTAATGGTCATCTCAGTATCTATTTCACACAAAGATATGTTTTTTATGACAATCTTGTGATAATACATAGTCATATGGGGCATAGTGTAAAACACTGTGTCACAGAACAGTGACCGCCAATCATGACACACTGTTGGTTCTCAATTTGTTGATATGCGTTCAATATGCAATTTAAATAAATAATAATAAGTATTGGTTTTACCATTATTGTTATTGTTCTATTACCTCATCTATCTCACTACAATACTAAAAAACTGGGGAACTGAGATTGTTGTTCTAAATTATATTATATTCCTTAAATATTCCTAACTATATGAGAACAAATCGGACGACGAGCGCAACTAATTACGCTGTTTTGCAAACTTTTTAGTTCTGCCTCAGGATAGAGAGACCGTCACCACCACTGGAAGAAAACAACAATGTGTGGCTCTAGAGGAAAATGGTTTGGAGATTTGACAGCCCTGTGGTAATTTGTCAGGGTCGTTCTCCATGAGCGTCTCTACATCGTCCCCGCACTTCATACAGGAAATGATTCATCTGCATCCAGGAGAAAAGCTGAGCGCCATTTCTAAATTACCTATGAGTTATCTCCTCAATAACTTCTAATCAGACAGCTGCCGTTTCCTCCACTGTAAACAAAAGTAATTACAGTAGATGTGATGGATGGAAAGAATAAGACAGCTTCTGCATGCTCAGGACCAGTCTGGGACTCTGTAGAGCAGAACACTTTAATTAGGGACGGCCTAGCCCAGCACAACTGAATGAGTCTGACAAAGCACACATTTCAGTTGCTAAAATAAGCCTCTGCCTATGCAGTGTCTTTTGTTTCCCTAAGTTTGGGCCAGTGATTTACCTCAACGCCTCTGAGGAAGTTGTTTTGAAAAGGGAATAGAATCTAGCATGATATCACTTCATCCTGATTAAAGGTAATGAGATTTTAAATACAATTTAGAAGAAAAATCAAATATGCAGCCACAGAGTCAAATAAAAGCGTCAGTTTTCATTGGCCAAACAGGAGTATCATTACTT
This sequence comes from Plectropomus leopardus, assembly GCF_008729295.1. Taxonomy (NCBI): domain Eukaryota; kingdom Metazoa; phylum Chordata; class Actinopteri; order Perciformes; family Serranidae; genus Plectropomus; species Plectropomus leopardus. The sequence continues at coordinate 28,599,944 of NC_056463.1, forward strand.
ATTTGCTCTTCACTGCACTTGGTGATTGATCATTGTTTATAAAATATTAAAACTCAGTGCAGATACAGTGCAGTCGGGAGACAAATAAAATCCAGATCCTGTGGTTAATCAGTATTCCATATATGGACACGCAGGAGGAAAAAGTCTGCTCTAAGTGCATTTACTATAGAGCATTGATCAAGATTTAGCAGGGAAACAGCTGGAGTGGTTTCACAAAAAAGACGTGCTTTTATTACAACTAAAATTGAATAAAAACACAAGCAATTTAAGGTAAATAACTAATGACAAATAATTTTTGATTAAGCATTTACGTTGTTATCTGAGGAATAAATTAATTGGGCCTCACCTTATTCGTGGAGCCTTGGGAGAAAAATGCTAGCAGCGGCTATTTTACTGTATTTTATTGAGAAAATGGGGTTGCCTCTAAGTGCAGCTCAATTTTGTTTTAAATTTAAAAACAGAATATTTATTTTAAAATTTTCACGTCATTTTTTTCCTTTTCTGTTCTTTTGTTTTCCTTGCTAGACGGTGGGCAAGAAACATGGGAGTCTGTGCCTAAAGTATAAAGTACGACATTGTACTGTATTAGAGATAGATTTTGTTTTATTGTTTGCTCATGTGATGTTATTAAAAAAGTCATTACATCTACAGATTTGTAGGATTCATACAAGTGCTCTCTGTTCTGTGACCTTTACATTTAAGGTCTTTTCAAATTTAAAAACCATGATAACAACCAAAGAACTGAGCAGTTGTCTTTATGGTTAAAATTATTGCTGAACCTGGCACATTTGGCACCTAAGGCAGTCTGTCTGAACACCACCCTATGGCTTTTACCTTTTCATCTCCTCTTACTTTAATGCTCCCAAAATACACCCCACTACCCCTAAATGCTCCTACATGTGATTATTAGCTATTTGCATTTTTCTTGCTTTATTAGAATTTTTTTAATGTAAAAAAAAAAAAGTCTTTGGGGGCTGGGGGTGTCAATTTTGTCATCAACATAGGCACCTTTGGTAGCCACCCATGACAGTTATGGGACGATCTGCCACTGGTTATAATGGCAAGACCAGTATTTACTGTTAAGGAGCTAGAACCACAGCCTCCTGTGTCAAAGTTAAGCACTTTGTATGCTAAACCTTCCACCCCATCTTTAATACTGCTTTACAAAAATCAGCAACTCCTTTGACTTTACCACAAAATTTTAGGCATTGGGATGTCTTTCTCAGTCGCTCCGCATTACAACCCCAGATGTATTCCTTGCAATGTGCATCGATAAAGTTAAAAATGAATGTAAAATGGAAAGTATCAACCGTAAATAATGTTTTCACATATGCTAACATGATGTGACACATATAAGCGGCAATTAAACTTTAATGCCATTACAAGAAAATGCTTTTATTTCATAAGAATCCCAACATGCAGAAATGCATAAAAGGTGTAATTAGAAACAAATGCAGTGGTGTCCATCTTAAATATTAAGAGGAGGTTTGAGGTGTCAGAAAATGCTAAATCTTTATTGATCAGGATTTGTTGGTAGAATTAGCTTAAAAACCTTTTGAATGGATTCCCGTTACTGTTGGAGCCCGAGGTCATCAGTATGTAAATGTCAGACTCATTCATGCTTTTTTTCATGCATACAGTATTGTGAAGTATTAGGCTTATATTGTGTCAGTTGTTTAAAGCTGACTGTGTGCATTCATTCACATATTGTCTTTCTGTAAGAACTGCATGTGTGCATATTGTGTGTGGGGCCTGTGTGTGATGGTATTATCATTTTCTGCAAAGTTAAGTCAAAAAGAATACATCATGAGTGCTTTGAATTTGATCTAGCACATGGTCTTTCACCCTTTGTTGGACCTTTGACTTCATAGACTTTGATTATTGAGGTAATTTCTTTGAAGTTTATGGCATTATCAAGGGGTTTCCAGCCCACAGTTACCTACATATTATACAGTATACCTCACCAGGGGTCCACTCCTCTGTGCTCAACGGATACAGCTGCACTACCTTTTCTACCCATTGCACCCACATGTCTTTGATGTTTATTTCCAATAATAAACCACGGCCAGCTGACCTTTTCTTTCCTTTTCTCCACTGTGCCACGCTATAGACTAGCATATATAGCATGGCACAATTCCACTAAACATTTTCTACAGAGCACTGATCAGAGAACATACAGTAAATGCTAGTTTAAAACTGCAGTGCACTGAAAAAAGCACACGTTCATGTTGGTGCAGAGGGCATGTTTCTGTGACTCGTTCGTTTGGCAAATCATGGTATTTTGAATAACTGTCCTGCCAAGTTCAGTAAGCAGGGGGGGGGGGGATTTAGACGTTTATTTCATTTTGCAGGATCTAAACGTTGGATTGATGCCAGTTTCGGTGGCCAATTTTGACAGAACAAGTAGCGTACATGAAAAAGGTCAGGTGCAGTTTGCACCTGTTAAATGTGTAGGCAGGCAATCTGTGCAAAATTTTTGAACTGAGTGCTTTTGAACACATAGTGCTCATGAGTGCATGTGCATTTGATTTTTGAGCATAACGTTATTTGAGTAACATAATTGCTGGAGGGGAGAAACATCTCCTCTAGGTTAATGCTACTGTTACTGTTTACCAGTAATAACAAAAAAAAAGTTTAATTTCTGTTACTATCATACTGAATTTGGCCTAGCTCCCTTTGCCCCTGAAGACATATGAACTTTACCGAATTGAGTCAGCCGCACACCATGGCTTATCTGAGCATATTTCAAAGGTTGACTGCAAAATGGAGCATACATGCAGATTTAAACACTTTATAAACAAAATATTTCACTGCTGAAAAGATGGTCTTTTCATAAAACTGGGGCCATCTATGCAGTAGAAAGACACAAAAATCTTTGAAATTGGTGCTACATGACCAGAGAAATAGATCTAGGTAGATGAAGGGAAGTTTACCACAGTTTACTAACATCAGTCATGTCTAAAGTCCAGCATGGGGGCCGGTCAGACCCATTTTAAACAGCCCTTGGCATGTCTTTCAAAATATACTAAATTATTACTCCAATGTTGGTTTATCAAGCAAGATCACTTTACATTTATTTTCATTCACCTCACGATAGCAGAACTATCATAGAGTTTGTGTAGTCATGCACCAAGTTGGAACTGCGTATGAAAAACTAATGTGTTTTCAAAAACAGACAGTAAATTAGCACTAATGGTTATTGTTACCAGGTATTTCCAGCAAGATAGCAGACATGGCCTCGGCAAAGAAGCGTTAAGTCATCAACAAGGGTTGATTGCGTTCAGGAGCATTGGAAAGATGAACACTTTTTCATTTTAAGATAAAACAGTTTTTTTTGTAGTAACCAGTATGAAGAAGCAGCTGGCTGCCAGGTATTTTCACATGATCTAATCTGGCCCCAAACATAACCCCGGTCACTTGATATTATTCCTCTCAATGTACACTTGTCTATGGCTTCTAGGGTTTGGCTGCCTGAACATATATTGTTAGAGTTAGCGTTTGGTTGTCATGTTTAAGTGAGGGATGGGGCTTACCTGCTGCCTCGTTGTCTCGGCTTGAAGCCTTCAGCCATCACTCGGTCAGCTTGCTCTCTGTGATCCAAGATTGCTTTGCTTCAGTACTCTGTTGACAGTTCATTTGTAGAAACTAAATATGTGGACAATAACAGAAAACAACACTTTATGGGGAAAAGCACTCAAACCATCTCTCAGCTGGGGCTCCACACCTGGTCTGAATCGTCTCTCTTAATTACTTCCACCAGCCCCCTTTCAGACTCACAGGCTCTAACCCTAAGTAAGCCCAACCCACCTAGCCTGAAGATAGCGTGGCGAGACATCCTTGTGTAAAAAAGTAAGGAGAACCCTGACTTACACGTACTACCCACATTGTTATGATACAAATCTTATTGACATGACACCTGGCTCTCAACCCTGAATTCAGACTTCACAGAGTAACTTTATCATATTAACAGTGTTAAATGAGAACCTGCACACCTGCACTCAGTACCACGATAACATGACAATACAGAACCAAAGGTTTGAATTTTCCTTGCATCCATTTTCCACTGCTTACCTGAATCTGTTGGCCCAGACATATTCCTCTCCGGCCACTTTCTCAAGCACCTGGGGGGATCTGAAGGCCTTCCCAGACCAATGTGTTCTTGATCTGCCCAGGGGTCTTGGACGTGCCCCGAACACCTCCAGGAGGATGAATCCAGGAGGCATCCCAATCAGCTGCCCACAAGACCTCAACTTTTCATGCAAAGTAACAGTGATGCAACTCTGAGCTGTGATTCAATATGCAGTCCTATCCTTTCTGTCACTACCTATTACCCAGGGCTTTGTATAGGTATCCGCTGCTGAACCAGAAGCTTTTCTTTCAGGCTCAGCTCCCTCTTCACTATGACAATAAAATAGTCACCCTATTATTACAGCTGTACCAAACCATGATCTTATTCTCCATCTCGCTGCTGCAAATATTATTTGTCTTTACACTGTTTTTTAACAGTAGATATATGAAAAGGAGTGACGTGACAGTGTAACCTAAAAGCTATACAAAAATCCCTGTGTATATATTCACAGCTGGTATTCTTTCGTTTTTTTGGATCGAGGCTTTACTTCTTAGCACCTCAATTGTCTCTTTTCATTCTAGCTTGGCATGCCTGCCCTCCCAACAGAAACCTTCATTTTCTGACTCTCTTAAATCCTTACGTCAACATCTCATGCCCAGTGAGGCTGCTTGCCATTCAGGGTGGAAGATGAAGAGTGTTATGAATTCAGGAGCTTTCAAGTTATTTTGTTTCTTCTCTCACTTTCACATCATGATTCACTCAAGGAATTTCTTCTAACCTCGAAAGCAACTCTTTTGTCCTTGAAGATACACTAGCAGGTATGTACAGCTTTTAAAGACTTGTGGAACATAAACAAGGACCTAAAGACGTTTTCTGAAGATCTATCAGCCTTTTCTTTACAGCTATACTTGCATTTTACACACACTGTCTGATGAGGACTTACAATTAAAGAAGAGTTATTTTACACTCCAATGTGACATCTCACCACTGAAGTGATAATGAAACATGGAGCTGTATTTGCGTAAATTTGTTTAGCTGTTCTACTTTAACTCAAAAACCCATTCTTAGACTATAATGTGCATATGAGTGGTGTTTGAACCTTTTATCCAAGGCTGCTGTAACACAGTAATTTTTCACACAAGAACCACTAGAGCTTGCTACACTAAACATATACTGTATTTGCTTTGAGTTTTTAATACAAAAATTATATCAAGTGGCTTTTGCAATGTTTTCACCTACAATTTGTGAGAACGTGTAGTTTTCAGTAGATTTATTTGGTCGTGTTTTAAAGAGTTAGAGCTGATATGTTCCGAAATACACAAATTTACATTCTTTGCTGAGAGTTAGATGACAAGACTGTTACCACTAATTACTCATATCTATCTGTTAAATATAAAGATACAGCTAGCACACAGTCAGCCTAGCTTTGCATAAGGACTAGAAGCAGCTACCATAACTTTATCAATGGTAAAACAATCCTGAAGTCTTGTCATAGACAGTTTTAGAGGAGTTGGCAGGCTTTAACTGATGACCAGACCCAGGCAAGCTGCTTTTTACTCCTGTCTTTATACTTGGCAAAGCTAAACTAAATAAATCTCAGCAAGACAGTCACATCTAACCGACTTTAATGCACAATTCAAATGTTGCAAAAGGCAAAAATGTTCATATTGTACTTTAGCAAACCATGAATATGTTACATTTGTGTGTTATTATAGGCCTAGCAGATATGTTAAAATACTCCTTTTTGCTCCTTTACTCTGAAAACTCCTTTACTCCATTTTTCCATAGTTATTAAAGAAGTTATTGCATCAGCCGATTGTTTTACAATGTTATGCATAAACCTGGGTTTTAATTAAGTCTGAATTAATTTGTGTACATTCACACATGAAATATATATGTAACATGAATATTCTCTGAGCATTAATATCAGCCACAGTGTCCGCTTTCATATTGGTGGATCACTATCACAGTTGATTTGCGTGTTTTATGTTTTCCTCCCGCCTCTGCATACTAAATACATTATCGAACCTCCTCAGGAGAAATAAAACACAGCGTAAAGTGCTGGCAGTGTTTCCTCCTTAAGCGGTGAACAAACCCAGCAGATCGTAAAAATGATGCAAGGATGCTCACAGTGAGCAGAATTCGTAGTGTTTACACACCACGCTTACGCCCAGAGTTAACTGACTACTGGCTGTAGCCCAAGCTATTTACATGCACCTTGATAACTTGTGATGGAGTATCCCACGATTCCATGAATAAACCAATTACACAGTGGTCTTCAATCCTGGAACTGGTTTTCTTTACTACCAGCTACTTAATTGCATTCACTCGCTGTCCCTGGTGTGAAGCAGTCCTTGATTAGACTGCTAGAATGAAAGCGACAGAGCTCTGGATGCAGAGCACTTGGACCGAGAGCCGCTGACCTCAGGTGTCCCATCCCAAACAGAACATGGACCACTAGCTGCCAGCTGCCTCCTCTCTATGTGAATGAATTTACTTTGAGAAGGGGGGAAAAACAGTGAAAGGATGTAATAAGTGTACATGCTTACGTTGAAGTATCCGCTAAAGAAAAGGAGGGGGGAAATAAAGGAGGATATTTACGAAAGAGCACACTAAGCATTTACTGTGTACTAAAATTTAAGGAGCACATCTGGCCTCATTTCAGTGACTGCTTTACTGGGACCTCATGTTCAAATCAAGTCAAATGCGGAGTAGCAGAAGTGCTAATATAAATCTACGGCGTGATTGAACCGCAGTCTGAGCCAGGGTATGTGAGCTCTGCAGATTGTGGAGAGCTCTCTGAAAAAAGGAGCACTGGTGTTCTCTCTCTCGCTCCAACATACTGTTTCATTTCTTCTGCACTGATAGCACATTTTTTTGCATCACTTTATTTGAGTGAAATTGACTGCTGGAGTGTTTATGCTTTCTGGCCACAAATAGCCATCGGATGTGTTCCCAAATAACTTGCACTATCTTATAAAGTGTGCCTATATGTGCGCGGCAGTTAAACCCTTTGAAACACGACAGTTTTCTTGTGCATCGTTCATACACATTTCACATGCATTTAAAGCTTTGAAACCGGAGCAACTTGATTTGACTTCCTTTGAAAACATGAATAAAAAGGCACTGGGCAACTTGATAAAAGAAAACTTCAACAAATTAGAAAAAGGTGACAAGAAAAAAGTTTTAGTTTAAAAGTTTTTTTAAAAAAGAGAGGTAGAGATAGAGGGAAAGATTTATTCAGAGTTAATAATAATTCAAAAATAGGGGAAATGCCCAGATAACTATATTTATAATTATCATCAAAATTACTATTATTTTTTTTTAATCTCTTTTATCTTTTTTTTTGTTTTGTTACACATTTTCAACATTTTATGTTATTATTATTTATTGCATTTCCCCACCCCTTTTCCTGTATTTGTAACTTGTAATGACTTTTAGCTGTTTTACTTTTGGCTCCTGCCGCTGTACATTCCTAGAGTGAAGACTGATAATTTGGGATACCTGCAGTTTTTTTCCAGTGGTCATTATACAGGCATACACTTCACTTCAATATGATTTAATCTGTGAAATGTTCTCTGCTGTGTGTGATGAGGTCTGAGGCTTGGCTATGGGGCAACACAAAGCCCTGCCAAGTGTTTTATTTTGATAGATAAATAAAGATGTGACATTAGCATCTTAAACATTTATCCCCATGTGCCCAGGTCCGTGAGAGGTGACATTAAGTGTGATCAATTATGCATGTGAAGTAAGTTAAGTGGAGAACTGCAGTTGGCAGGTCTACTGATAGCAGGCTTGTGCTGCGTGCTGCCACGTATTTGAACAAATTTTGACTGAATTTGTAAGTACAGTCTGCACTCACTGCATTTGACTACACAGGGCTGCAGTTGCTTTATACAGAGAATGTTTCAATTACAAGTATCAAGTCTGTCTTAAGACAATAGTCACATTCCCACATGTGCATTTAGATCACTGTAATTTTTCCTCCTGTCCACACTGAACAGAGAGACGGGGACAGAGCTCTCTGAGTGATTAGAGGAGCAGGGAATACGAATCACTGCTGACTGCTGCAGAGAAATGTGTTCTTGGTGTGAACTGCCAGTAGACTGCTGACGGGCAGTAACATATTTGGTCACTTCCGTGTCCTTAAAAAAACAAACAAACAAACAAACAAACAAAAAAACGCTGTGTGGACACATGCCCTAATTCAGCCAAATAAAGTGGTTATCTTTCCTTTTAGTAAGAAGTTGTGTATTCTTTTTGCTTTAATAACATGTTTGTCTCATTTCCCCCCTTTTCTACAGTGACAACATATCTATGATTCATACTTTTTCTGTGATTGCCAATTTACTATCACTTGTTTTTGAATGTTGTTTGATGTAAATGTAATTTGGAATTAGGGATTGTGAAAGGCTTAACATACCAAATTAATGAGGGCTTGGCATCGGCGTCTTTTGTCTCACAGGGATGTGAGACAAGTGAGCTGCTGTTTCATCACAGTTCCTTCAGTTTGGATTTGGTTTTCTTTCTTTTTTTTTCATGATTTTTAAAACATTTATTTTACTTCCAAGAACTCATTTTTCACATCCCCATAGCACACATCCCCACCAGCCCCATGTCCCTTCTTCCTACAATGTAAGATTTAGAAGTCTTTGCACACATTTCAGTTTTTGAGGACCATTGGCTCTGGCGCTCACACTCAGAAGAAAATGTCTTCAAGACTGGCATTTTCTTCTTAAATCCCATGACATTTTTTCCAGTCCCTGAATGAGAGAATGAGCGCTTCTCAGAGAGGGGCCAACCAAATAAACCCCTCTTTGGGCCTGGAGCCACTAATCTGTAATTTAATTTCAAGCGGGTGTCTGGGCCATGAGGACACACAGCAAGGTCAAGGGCTACTGTACAGAGAGATCTGCGCGTTTGGGCACAGCCTGGGGTTTGATCAACAGTCTCATTCAGCTTAGGAGGAGGACACAGTATGTGCTCGTGCTCCTGTGCACGTGTGTGCTGGCAAGGTATTTCTGCACAACTTCTACAAGTCAGACTTGATGCAAGGTAGCCATTTCTTGTGTGACAGCAACAAACAATCACAGAGAAAATCCATTATTCAAAACAAGTAAAATGTTTGGGATGACTGAGCATCTGCAAACAGAGAGGGATTAGCCCTAAAATAGGACTGCGTCTAACTGGGAACAATTCAACATGTCAGTGTTGATCTGCATGTAAATGAAATATTTGTATTACTTTGACCATAATTCATGTTTTACTCATTATGTAAAAGAGTCTAGTCGGCAGATAAATCAACTAATGGAAAAGTGGAAGGATGAATTTGAGCAGCATGGCTAATCCTGCGGGTGAAGAAATGTCTGTAATAAACTCGACCTTGCTCTGCCTGAACGAGCTCAAAGTGGCCCCGGAAACAGGACCAATAATTACCAATGACCAGGCAGTTTCACCACGTCTCTTTAATGTAAATAGGCACTGCGTTATCTAACACAAAAGGCTTTGGCATTCATACATGGACATATGGCACAGGGACTTGCTCGAGTACCTCAAAATAAATGCAATAAAACAACCGGTACAGCCCCTAGTCTGGAGGAGATAAAACATTCCACCCCGGCAGCAGAAACTAGCTGAGATAGTGTGTGTTCATTAAAAACAATTTCTTACATATAAGGCTGTCAGGTCAGTGAGAAAATCAGGGTGTATCCCATGCACCATTTGCAGTTTGTTGGAGCTTAGCTGGCATTCAATTTCAATTCCCTCAAGTTCCTGAATATAGGAGAGTAGCACACACTGACAGGTACAAGTTACTCCAGCGACAGACGCTAATTAGCAAGTGCAGGAGTAATGGGAGAGCCAAGCTCTCTCCCTGGCAGAGAGACAGTGATGGCAACTGAGGCAGGGTCATCTCTTTAAGTGTCTCACTTCCTATTAGACAGGAGATCTCTGGCACATGCCCCATCACAACCCATACGGAGTGATGTCAGCGACAGAGAAAGGATCCTGTCACATCCTGTAGTTTTCAAACAGAGCTTCTCTTTTGCATACTGCACGGAACAACCCCGCTCAACTGCGTTCATTCACCGCCACCGCCCTCCATTGACAGAAGAGGGAGGCGAGGGCAATAGAAAATAATGGCACATGATGTGTTTATGTGTTTTGATGGAAACTCGAGGGAAAGTCTTAGAAAGAAGATGATGGACTCATCTTCTGCTCAGCGAGGCTTTGACATTCTGTAGGGGACGCTGGAAATAGTCTCCAGGTTGATGGATAGGTGGAGTGGGATTACCCGCCAGACTCATCTCCTACCCGACGTCTGGCCCCGACTCCTGGAAAACGACACAAAAACACAATACGAATAATGTCAGGCTGTTCACCGTGGGAGAGGTTATTAGCTTTGAAAAATAACGTAACAGTGCAGGCTGCTCTAAGTAACCAACCGCTAACCCAATGACTAAAGTGAGCAGAGGTTATCCTACAGGTAACATTTAATTTCAAATGCAGAGTACAAATAATTTTCTACCATTCATGTTATAAGCACTTACTGGAGTAGCAGCATAACAATAACACCTGAATATCTGCCGCAAGTCGTGCTCTCTGTTTATGACACCTGTGTGACCGCCAACATAAACAAAGGACAGAGCAGGGCGTGTCTTCAAAATAACCGATCACAATCAGTTCAAAAATATGTTGATCGGGTCTGATACCGATCCTTCCAATCTGATTGGGACAGTCCTATTCATAAGACATAGTTAAAATAGAATTATTGCCTCATGGTGGTATGCCTCAACACACCCATCATGTCGCACTTACTGTGAAAACGTGGAGGCTTCACACAAATCTTTTCCCAGCAGCACAGAGGTTCTATAATCAGCACAGTTTCAAAATTGACACCCAGCATTAGTATCACCAATTTAGTATCTGACCATGTGTCTTCCTTTCAGTTCCTGACTTATGAGGTTAAGTAAAGGCAAGAAAAGTGTTTATGCAGAACATTATGATGCAACAGTGAAGGTGACCTTTGACCTCTGGATATAACATGTCATCACGTCATCATTTTATCCTATTAGACATTTGTGTAAAATGTTGTCATAATTAGCTTATGAATTCTTGAGTTATGGCCAAAAACATGTTTTGTGAGCTCACAGTGACCTTTGACCACCAAATCCTAATCTCTTCCTTCTTGAGTCCAAGTGGATGTTTGCACCAAATTCAAAGAAAATCCTTCAAGGTGTTTTTGAGGTCTTGCATTCATTAGAATGAGATAGATGCAAGATCCCTCTGTCCTTTGACCACCGAAACCTAATCAGTTAATCTGTGAGTGAATGTTCGTGCCAAATTTTAAGAAATCCCGTGAATGCGTTCTTGAGGTGTTATGTCCACCAGAATGGGACAGATGAATGGACGGACTGCTGGACAACCCGAATACACATTAACTCCAAGCATGCTTATCATCAGTGCAGAGGCATAAAAAACTTAAAAAAAACAGCCAACAAAAAAACAAATTTTTCATTATTAAATAAGCAATCATACTAACAGGAAGCTATATTTTCAAGGATACTCCAACCCTCAAGTCTCTCTCCATCTCCACATCCTCCTCTCTGTATCGCAAGAGTCTTTCTGAACTTCCAATGCTTCTCCTCACTTGTAGCCCCAGCGGACCACCCCTCCGCTGGCACAGCGAAAGAAATTGTTCTCCCTGCATCATTAAACAGTCTGAATTAACTTGGGTGGAATTTAATTATGTCACACATGAAGCTCTCCTACTTGAAGCTTTTAAAAGCAATATAGTTGGCTATATGCTTGGAGGTTCGGCTTTTAGATACATTATTCAAGCCAGTCAGCTATGTCTGCATGCAAGTGGACTTCTGAATGAAAACAGCGGACTTGCCCATCAGGACGGATCTGTTAATTTGTGTTTCCTGGTGAGATCAGAACATAAATACCCCTAGAGGAGCCAATAATCTGTACAGTGGAGATTCTGCTTGTGCTCTGTGTCCCATTAAGACCTCAGCTTTACTTGTCTAAACCTGTCACGAATCTACATTTGATTTAGACATCCAGTAAAGTTGCTTTGACTCTGAGCATTCTCGTGTTTGAAGCACTCACTGTGTCTATCTTAATATTTCATCACAGGAAATAATAATAAAAAAACACCCAACTTCTGTATGTGAGCTTCTCCTTCCTCCTAATTGACGCTCATTATCATCCCTTTATTACATTTTACACATGACAGGCTGGTGCGATGTGGATAAATCATAAATGAAACCCTAAGGGCATTGCTAACAGCTTCAAAATGTCAAAGCCAAAACTGAAACAGTAATAAAGTCTGTCATTCTAAATGATAGGAGTCTTTGCAAATTGCGAAGCTTGCAGAAGAATATCTGTTTCGCCGAGCAGCGCTGCATCTGAGAGTGCAGTCTGGCTTCCATTTGCTCCCTGTCAGAGGGTAATCTGACTTGCCAACTTATCCATCACCCAAATGAACACAACACAGTTTTTCACACATGCATTTTTCTCATCAGATTCAAAAAAAGCCCTGCGTGCCTCGAGAGAGATCTAAGGATGTGTATTTCAAAGAGGAGTCATGCGAGCTGTTGAGGTCAGAGGTGATTTGAAAGACCTTTACCGAGACACCAGATGAACATCCGCAGCACAGTCATTTAGAATCTTAGGGAACAACAGGAACCTTAAAAAGATTTTTTTCCCTCCTGGGATTGTTAACAGAGGCAATCAAAAAGTAAACTCCAACTTAAGTGCTTAACGAACAGCTTCTCTCCGTCTGAGAATCCAAAGCAGCTGCGGCAGGGCAGAATCATTCCTGCACTCCAACACCCGAGACACAGGCTGATGGACAGATTCATTTACAGCAGGTACACGGGATTGCACACTAATTTACTCGGCCTATAGGAGATTGTTCACGTGAAAGATACAGCGGCACAGTGGATTCAATCTAATGAACCACTGTAGATCCACACGGTGCCCATTTCTTTCCTCATTTACATTGAAATGTAAGTGCCATATTTCATTCTCCCCATCAGTAACCCTCCCCCCCGAGCCCTCTCCTCTGTCTTTTTTATATTTATATACTTGTGTAACATCACACCTAAAAACAGAGCTTTTTGACACAGACAGAAACAACGGAAATCAGAGCAAGTATCAAAGACAAACAGCAGGTGTGGGACTGTGAAAGTAAATGTTTGGGACTAACCTTGGAGAAGTATTCGGGATAATGAGGAAGCAGCTAAACCTTGGTGATACTTAAAGATCATTACCAGATGATCAAACACACCGTGACAATTTCTCTGCGCGAGAATGGATAATTATACCACTCAGAGAGGGGTACAAAGATCTGCTTTTATGGATGCATTTACATTTCGACAAATGCCTTGCACGCTTCAATATACAGTAGAGCGCTGAAATGGAACTAGGATCCCGTGGGAACTGCAGAACACAAACAGTGGAGTGTGGGATATATCTAAAAAGCGGTTAGTATCTTCAGCGTGGGAAGAGATATAAGAGGATATTATTATTAGGCTTAACTGTGCATTGAAGAACATAGTCTTCAAGTAAACTGTGTGTGTGGGGGGGTGTGTCTCTACGAATAAAGGTAAGTACTGTATCGTCTCTTCTCTTCTCTGTCTCTTACTCTTGCCTCCTCTTTTTTCAAACAAGTTGTGAAGTCAGAAATATTGGAAATTTGACATTAGAAAGTCTGTCATTAGGCTATCTGGTTTGTAAAATGTTGCTGATTACATACAATAAAGTATCATAGAAACATTTTAGAGGCTTTTAATAAGGCTTATTTTCAGGCAATGTCTTTTAAAGATGAATTATTAAAGGAATAGTTTGACATTTTTTGGGAAATATTCTAACTTGCAGAGTGAGTTGCGAAGATACATTTTGAGAGTCTTTTCAACTTATTCTCATCGACAAAAGAAATGAATATATTTGTACTCTTTTAAATTATAGCTTTAGCATTTCTTTGAACTGCTAAATTTTAATAGAGTTACATTTTTGTCATTTTCCCTGGAGGCTGGGGCGGATATTTATTTCAAATTACAGTTGGTAACTTTTGTTGAAATATCTTTTTGTCATATATGCTAAAACTGTCACTACATATACACTACAGAAGTACATGAGACAAACAGTCTGTGAACAAAAAAAATCATGTTCCTCCTTCTGCTGCTTCTAATAGCATTTCTAAGAATCCACCACGGCTGAAGGAAAATAAGCTTTTGAACTGCAGTCAAACTGTGAAACTAGGCAGCGGTGATCAAATATGAATCAAGATTCTGTAACTCCATTGCCTCTTTCCCATCGAAGATGTTTTCAGAAAGATAATTTAGTGTTCCGTTTAGATGTAAAATGAGAAAGTTTGCTCTGGTTGGTGGGTGGTTCTTTGTTCTGTCTCAGCTTTCTTCAACATGGTGGTGGAGTCACAAACTCTCATTTTACAGCCCGACAGTACATTAAAATATATTTCTGGAAACATTTAAGGAGAAAAATATGCAATGTAGTGACATATTCTTGATTTGATCGATACTGTCTAGTCTGAAAGTTTGACTGTAGCTCACAAGCAGAGACTGACATGATTGACAGCTGCGTTAGAGAATCCTCAGCTCTGATTGGTCATTTTTCTTCAGCTGCAGCAGATTATGCATTAGAAGTACTACAAGGAGGAGTAAGATGATTTCATTATTATTATTATTATTATTATCCTTATTTTTTTTTTTTTTTTTTTACAAATTGTCTGTTTTATGTACCACTGTATGAAAAATTATTAAAAAAGTTATTTTTTATAAAAGTTACTAACTACATAGAAAGAAAAACAGAAAACAGTTTCAAAGAAATGAGTCTGCAGGAGCAGGTCTACAGGACTAGGAAAAAAGTGCAATCGTCTGCCTCAGTGATAATTCATATAGGTCACAGCGTGTAATAATAATCACCATAATGATACAGTAATGCAGCAGCTCTTGATACAGGCCCCTCCACTTTGTCCCAATAACAATAAGCCAGACTGAGTGTCTGACAGATCATTCTGTTACCACTCCACTATTATTCCAATACAGCAGCATACATCACACTCTAAAAATCTCACACCTTCATCAGCTCTTTCTCCATGGTCCAGGAACCCCACCCTCGACCTCTCTCCACAGCCGCCTGCAGCCCCCCCGGTGTTAATTATAAGACTTTTTCCCCCGAAGCCTGGGCGGGACGTGAAAGTGCATTAATCTTGATTCTCCACTTCAGTCTAAAGGATCATTTGAAGAGACTCCTGTGGTAAGCCCCAAAGGCGAGGTGACTCAGTACCGGGAGAAAGGTAGAAAGAGTGGAAAAGAAAGAGTCGCACTTTATTCTGCACTCATGCTGGGATGCAGGCCACATCAAGAGGAAAGTCAGTCATTTACCCTAAACCACTTATATTCTCAGTATGTTAATCTAGACGGATATTAGGAGTCGCACAGGGCGACATGCCAAGCGACTGTCTTCAACCCGTGCTGTCCCATTGACGCAGCATGAAGGTGACTGTCACCGTATGAGCTGAATGGAGCAGAACCGAGCAATGGCTGAGGGACTGTGACATGTCAATAACACCCTTTTCATTGGGTATGCACAGAGGTCAGTGCTATATATATATGTGTGCGTTTTTTTTTATTGCATAATGTAGAATATAATACTGTTTCATAATGTGTAAGAATAGTTTGGTACCCATTTAAAAGCAATGAACCATTGCTGCCTGATGCACAATTACTGACACCCCACTGCCTCTCTACACCATGTTGTTGCCAGTGTCACCGGCGGTAACATGGAGTGATGGAGATGAAACAGACAAGCAGGTAATTGCTTGAAAAAACAGCAATGGAAAAAAAAAGATAAACAGTGGTCATTTGACCAACCAACCAGAGCTAATGAGACTAAAATGATCATTTCTAACTGACTGACAGTTTGAATATTCACTAATGCACCACTAATTAGCTGCATGTGAAACAATAAAACAATCATTTCTGATGCTCTAGTTAAAAAGAAAACTCCTTCCACGACATCCTCAAGTGCATTTCAACAGCATCGTTTCTGTGCGCTTGATTTTGAATGACTTGCGGTGCATGTTTGATCACGGTCCTCCTTATCTCATTAGTTAATCTACTTCTCCAGTAATAAAACGCACCGAAGCAGTTAGTTGGCCCGTAAAGACGTGCATGTTTAAGCTCCCACTATTTGAGCAACTTCTCCTGCATTTTCACGACAATGTGTGCACACTTCAGAAAGCTGCACCTAAAAGTCATCTCCCCGTTCAATAAGCAACATGTTTACCATCTTTCCATCACAGTGGGGGGGACTGTTCATTATTTAGGTTTGTGCCATCTGTAAATTCTCTGGTGCTGAACAGATTCTCTTTGATAGCAATCCTTTGTAAACAATAGTCTTGGATCCATTTGAAAATACTACTTGTGACAGGACTAATTTAGGTTTAAAACTATATGCTCGGCATTGCTGAGCAGAACTTCTTTTAAAGTGCAACAAAAAAACCCAACAAACAAACAAACAAAAAACATAAGAGAAAGGCTGATAATCACGTTGCCAAAACAGCAGAGATTGTTGAATTTGACAACTGTTCAGAGAAAGTGTTAGTAGGAAGAGAGAGTGACAGTAATCGGCCTGAGTGAGGGATTCTAAGTGACGCTAATATGTTATGACAAGGGCCATGGCCCGGTGACCACACACAAAGCAAACCATGTCATCACCATGGTGTTCTCAATTGCTCACGACAACATGGCAAAACATACATCCACCGCTTTAACTCTGCTGCAGGGTCGCAGGTGTGGCAGGGTGTGCCTGTGACCACATGTCTGCAACATTTAACACAATCACAAGTTATTCTATAGAGACTATAGATACAGTTCAACCTTTTACTTTTTACATATGAGTTTGCCTATTGTCTGATGTCAAGTTTTTAGTGCATAACGCATTCTAAAATAGCCTCAGGGAGTACTTGCTTTTGCATGCACATAATGTCTATTTCCATTAATGGGATGATTACTTTTATTAAAGTAGAGATGCTGCACAAGTTTGCTTGTCATGGCCATTTTCATGGAGATCATTTTTTTTAAATCAAATATACATTGAATACACATCTCAGCATCATAGTGTCCCAGTTGTCTGTATCCATGCATGCACCATTTGTGTGTTTTTCAACTTCAACACACCGCTGATCTTGTATACAGTCTCTCATCTGCATTATGAGTAATCTATGGTAGTTAATTGAGCCCAGAGGCAGTTGGTTTCAATGAAGGCTCCTGTGCTTTTCTGGCAAAAACAGGAGAAAAAGAGCTCTCTGGAGAAGGCAGCTCTCTGTCGAGAGGCAAACAGAGCAGAACTCCTGCCGTGTTCATTAGCTGTCATTGATCAGCGATTCGGTTGCTGTGCAACTCTTACCACAGCTCACATATTACCAGTTTCATGTCCTATGAATTAATATAAAGGTAAGAGAGTGGAGCCAGCACAGCGTTTTCCTCGTTATATTTTATTTTTCAGTGCACTATTTTGATGTGAATGGATGCTTGCCAAGGTTCTCAACGGTATGCAGAGACTGCTACGCAGCACACTTGTCCATTCCACACTTTTCTGATATCAATATGAGCTACTATATTCGGTTATTGGCTTCCCTCAGAGGCTATCATCGCTGCAGCCTATTCCATCACAGGAGATGTACTGTAGAATGAGGCTGCGAGGTATAAAAATGCTGATAAATGGCTGAGACAAAAGCATAAATAATGCAGAGATCAGAGATACTGGAATAGTGAGTCAAACTCCACTTCAAGACACTTCCCTGGAGGGAGTCCAACGTAAGTGTCCTGTCTGACATCATCAGTGTCTGCAGGGCCTCACCTGCCACATACAGCAGAGAGGAACAGGAGGAGCCCCCTCTGTCTCTCCTCGTCCTTCACTCTTCTTCCCAATCATCCCATCTTGTACAACTAGCTGCAGAAGGCTTTTTAACTACATTAACAGTAGCATTCTTCATTTAAATTTCACTCCATTTTACCCCTTTTATCTCGTCCCCCTTTGAGAAAGGACTCCCTATATGCAGTCTGTACTTATAAAACCATGACAGAGTAAACCCCAAGCTATTACTGCAAACGACTATAGCATAAGATATATTCTTCAGACTTTAAGTGAATATATAGGGGTGAATTAAATCAATATTTCACAACTCTGCCGAAGGAGCTGGGAAAGTGCTATTATGTCGCACTAATTGCACCTATAGGGCCTATCTCTAAAAAAAAAATGGAATCTCTCTCATTGAAATTCAATGACAGTCGTCAGGTAGATGACCGGGATCGTGCATGCTGCTCCTCATTTCACTGAGTTTTCTTTCTTCCCTTCATGTCCGCCTTTGAATATTTATTCTGCTCTCATTTGCAGCCATCTCTGTCTAGGCCAAGGTTCTGCACAATACCAATCCTTATTGCCTCTTTACACATAAAAAGAACAAAAAGACTTTTAAAAAAATCATTGCAGGTGATGTGGAAAGGTCTAGCAATCCGATGCAGAATTTCACCTGGAAAGTTGCAAGGTTTTTCCTGACAATGTTACTTCACAGATATAAGTCAGACGAGTCGGCTGTGTGATGTGACACATTATCGCCAGTGCCCCAAGAACAATAACACTGATATTCAGCATTTATTTCCAAGTGCTGCTGGAACCAGCATTATTCAGAGACTGTGGTTACACAAGTATCAGTGAGTGTCCTTCTACAGGCAGAAGCAAAGAGGGAATTTCAAACTCAAGTGATAACTTTGGAGGATAACCAGCTGACTCACTAAGTCTTCTGAAGCATCACATTAGCTTTGTCAGGGAGTATGTACCCAGGAAGACCAAGGATTGTGGATTTTGCCCTATATTTATGACAGTGGTTTTTGTCCAAGTTTTACTCACAACTGCTTCTACTAACATCTATGTTTCCAGGACCACAAAGTTGCCATAATGATCAACATAAAGTACTTCTGATACTGTAGCACACAGCAACTCTGAGCCACTAACAATCGACAAAATTGTTGCTGCAGAAAGCCATTTACTATGTTATCGCTGCTAGGCTGCCAGTAATGAAACAATAAAAGTTTGAGTGGATGAACATAAGTCACGAATGAACACGTATCGATAAGGCGAAAGGTTTATGAAAACAAAGTGCCGCCTCACTCTAAAACGACTTAATTAAATGCAGAGCCTGGCTTTATTAAATAAGATATGCTGCACTCTGCATAAATGCATTAATCGATAGCAAAACTGCCACACAAATATTAGAATAATTGATCCGGGATGATTCAGCAGCAGAGAGGTCGAGGGGCTTGCAGGATATTACCTAGCAATAACAGTCTCGGTGAAGGTCAGTGGATACTACAGTAATGACAAATGTTGTCTCTTTGACTCCTACTGGCCAGACTTTATTTTGGCTAGTTACAGGAAATTACTTTCTGCACCTTCCATCATCTTCTACTCACTCTGCATGCTGCGACTTTATGGCAATGAGCAGTCAGGGTATAATGAAAACAGGCTGCGACTGTCCAACCTTGTAATAAAAAGTATTCACACAATTGACACTAAACTGCTGGTTATTAAAGTAAGAGTAAGAGGCACAGTGAAGAACAGATACAGTGGAGGTCCGTACTGTATGCTGATGTGAGATAGCGGTGAAGTGACTGGGCGGTCACACGGTGAGACTGAGCAGTATCATCCAGTTTATTTTTCTCAACCTCCTCTGCAATAATTGTGTGTGTGTGTGTGTCCATACTGTACACACACATGCACAAACACCAAATATACACAGTGCATTCACCCTTTACAACCTGGTTCAACGTCAGTTTTCTTGTGCTGAATTCAGATGCCTCTAACAACCTATTTAAACCTTTGAAACCTGTACAAATTGTTTTGGTGTCTTTCAAAAACACGGGGGAAAATTACCAACCTGGCAAGAAATGTCCCAAAAATTTGAAAGAAATTAGTAAAAGGTGACAAGGAAAATGACTTGAAATTTTGTTTTAAAAAGGGGAGATGATTACAGAATTTTCAAAAACAAGGGAAAAATGTCCCAAATAACCATTATAAATAAATAAATGCATAAATATAAGTTTTTATTTCTTGCTATTTTTGGGCCATATGTTGTTATGGTGCTCATTGCCTTCTCCCATGTTTTTCAAAGCTGAAGCTCGGGTTTTAACGGGTTAAATCTGTACTGTTTCTCAAATGCTGTTAAATCTAAGCATGTGGGGATTTCCAGTACAGCTCTCCCTGATTAGCAGAATATATTTCCAAGTGTCCTTAACAGCAGGAAATATTCACTAACAGCAAAATTCATCCAATTTTCTGACAAAAGACAGACTGGCTACACCATCCTGTTATCACTCCAGCGCCACAGTGACAAAAAACTTCAATATCTGTCAAAGCAAAATTGATGGAGTGCCTCGAAAATGTCTCTAAAATATCAGCATCCAACATCAAAACATGTCTCAAAAAAAGGGAAAAATATTTTTCTCCTTTGAACACAAATATATCCTCTGCCCACATAACTCCTGTCCTTTGTCGGTTACAGCACTGCTTTCCCAAAATAGCTCCAAGGTTTTGGGCTTTCCTGGCCTATAGAGGTCCGTGTGCAGGGTCCAGGGAGCGATATAGTGTCTGACACGGGCTGGCCATGGTTGAGTGAACATGGGGCCAGTGGGAGTGTCCCATTCCTCTCCCCGAGGGCCACGGGGTCCAACACTGCCAGCACCCTGGCTCCCATCACTACTGGAAATGCCTGCCTGCCTACAGCTGTATTATTGCTGCTGCTCTTGGTCCAGTTCAGTCTGCTAGTGGAGCAGAGTCATTAAAAAATAGGGGATACAGCTATACAGTCAACCTTCAGTCTGACAATATAAGTGGGGGAAAAATACACCATCATTCTTGCTTTTTGGAAAAAAAAAAACAAGAAAAGACAAAACAAATAGCTACCCGACATTCAAACATGGTCAAAAGAAAAAAGAAAAGAAAAATCAAATCAAGAATGATGCTCAGCACCAGGCGATGATACTCAAGTAGCATAACATAACTGAGGACCCTAAAGACTCCTACAAATATAGATGGATTAACACTAAAGACAAAGTATAAATATCCTGTTCTCCAACAACCATCTGCATGTCCTCTGGAAAAAATGGGGGTGAATAGCAGCTAAAATGAGGACTGACCAGTCTACACTGGCCAGGGGCCACTCATGTGTGAGTCAATCCACACTGCAGCAAACAGATCTACCTCCACCTTTTATGCACCCAGCAGGAGGTAACACACACGCAGAGAGGGAGATGCACTGATATCAGGAGTCAGAAGAAAGCCTGTCTGGTCGAGTACTCCAGGGATGCCATCTGTGGTGTATATTCTCTGATAATTCTATGTAACGTGGCTGTGCCGTCGAGGTCCCTCTCAGTCTGGTCGCACCGTTTCATAGATTACATAACAATTCTCCACATGTCCTACAGGGAGGATCCAGTTACTAATCTGTTTGTCTGTGTTCCCAGTTATCAACACTCTTCCTTCTGTCAGTTTGTTCATCTGGGTTGTCCTCTAATTCAGAACAGACCACAGTTCAGATCAAGTGAGGCAGTTACAGTACCAGTACCCAGAAATATATCCAAGTTATGGACTAAAATGCCAAAATGTATCATTAAAAAGGGAAATCTATTCAAGTCAGCAAGCAATATCAATCCATTTGAGATTAGTTTGCTGTCCTTCATTCAACCTCCTTCTTCTACTGTGTGAGATGGGGAACTGTCCATGGTGCTGAATGTGTATCCCCAGCACATGCAAAGAGTTTACTTGCTTTTACTTAAAAGCGTACATTGATACCCTTATATATTATATATATTATATATATATATATATATAAATATATATATATAAATATATATATATAAAAATTATTATATATATATATACATATATATACCCTTATATATATATAAGCAAAAAGGAAACACACCAAAGAACAAGCACTTGACAAATTAGGGTGGGACTAAGAGAAATATGTTTTGTAGTTGCTTTTTTAAATTTTTCTATGGAGGCTGCAGCCTGTAGACCTAATGGAAGAGACTTCCATAGTGTTGAAAAAAGATATGACTCACGCCTTAAATGTTTACCATTAATCAGACTTTGAGCAAACCAGGAAATTCATGTTTGCATGCCTGATAAAAAAAAAAGAAACAGATTTGTCATATCGTCATATCAGCCAGTGATTCCCAAAAATCAAAATGTCAAGACTCCTCATATACGCAACTGTCTGCTGAATTAATGCAGCCTAGCCTCATTACAGCAGCACTTACCCATAACCTACAGAGGCACTGTGTCATCCAGAGCATTACAGCTCAGAATACTAGGCAATTGTGATAAGGAGAAAAAGAAAGTGTAAAAAGTAAATGACACATAGAGACACAATAAAGATGCCCCCCCCCCCCCCCCCCCCCCCACACACACACACATGTGCGTGCATAAATATATGTATACAAATTGAAATCATACTCACCTTTATTCTCTTTGCCTTAGCTTTTTAGTAGCGTCATGGCTGAAAAAAAAGAGAACAAACAAGACTCAAAATATTACATCATACAAACATCTGTGAACACAAATACTGTTTAGTGGTCATGTCAGCATTATCATAACTTTGTTCATTGTCTCATAGACCAGAGCATCATTACAGGCTCAGTAGTTGTTATTGGGTCTCCTCCTCCTTCAGCACCCCTCCTCCTCCTCTGCTCCATCTCTGTGCACCAACCTTGCCATGGCTAACAGGAAGCAGAGGGCACAGCGCTTTATTTAATTAGTCACAGCAGCCGAGTGCTCATGTGGAACCAAACAGGGGAGGCAGATTGGGGTAGTGAGATGGATAGGCACTCTCCCACAGGGCCTTGGCTGTGCTGTCAGAGGAACGTAGATTACATGACAGAAGGGGGAATGAGGAGGGGGGATGTAAATGGCGTCTGTACAGGGGGATCCATCCAACGAAAAGGACTGCCTTCACTTCTAAAGTACCCCTATTTTCTCACAAAAGTATTCCTTTACTTGGTTTCTTTTGTCTAATATGCAAACCAGTCAGCAGTGGGATGATTGTCTTGTTGTGATGCACAGCACTGAGTGGTTTGACTGCTTTTATTAACTGTGACAAACACTCATTATTCCAAATGATTTAGAAGCTGCTATTTTTTCTTCTTCTATCTCTTCTGACAATGATCAGGTGGCCTTTTTCCTCACAGACCAGCAGATAACCTCTGAGAGGTTATGAAAGTAGCTTGCTGTGCAGCACATCCATGATGAGTTACTTCACCAACTTATGGCAAAGGAAGGAAAAAAAGAAGACAACAAAGTTTCTCAGCAACTGGCCTTTTGTACTTTAACCCTTTCTTGTGCTGAGGTTAATAAGTAGAAATATAAGGGAAAGAAGCAACCAGGGGAACTATTTGTACATAATTAGAAAGAATTCAATGTTATGTGAAACCTACATGTATGTATAAGATTCATTTGATCGTTTATGATTCCCATTATTACCCAACCAGTGTAACTTGGCCTTCAACACCAAAACAGCATCTCTCAGGGTTCATCCTCGGAATAAAACACAGTAGTAAAAAATGTAGCTTACTGTCTGCTACTGAACCAGCACCAAACACAAGTGCAGTGCTTGAGCAATGTGTGCGCAACTACTGAGCAATGGTGTGCTGGGAGCTCTTTTAATTAGCGCTCTTGAAGTTATCCAGTGACCCACATCTAATAATGAAGGCAACATGAATGTTCTATTTACATATCTTTAGTCAGTAATGTGTGACCGTTGGGAGAGCCCAGTGGCTGAGTATGTGCTGCCAGTGAAAAGGGAGGGCATGTCAAGCAGAGCTGCCTGGGGGCTGCTTTCCAAGGCCTTCTCCATTCAAACAGTAGTAATATGGAATGGTATGTTATTGACCTGCAGGTCTGTCAAACTGGGTTATGAGGTAAGACTACTGTATGCGATGTTTGAAAAAAACAAAACAAAGCACTGGTTTGATAGTGCCATGTGTCTAAGAGGATTTTTCATCCAACATTATAACTCTACCATCTGCAACCCTTACTTTGTGGCTTAGATTGTGTTTGTAAAATTATGTTGATAAGAAAACTGGATTAATAAAACCCATTGAAACGTGGATCAACATCCATTTTCCTTGGCTAGGCTGAGACGCTTTTTAAGTGATCGAACCTTGAGCAAACTTCCTTTGAAAACAGAGAAAAAAACAGAGAAAAAAAGGCAATAAGCAACTTGGCAAGAACTGTTCCGCAAACTGCAAGAAATTTGTGGATTTCGAAAAATATTTTTCAAAAACTAGGAGAAATGTCCAAAACATATATTTATAATTATGTAATGTGTATGTATTATGTATTATAATTCTATATTTAAATGTATTTTACATAATTACCATTATATTTTCCACCCCCCCCCCCCCTAAATTTTAATTATTTATTTTATTTATTTGCTAGTTTTTCTTCTTAAGTTTCTCTTTTTCTGTTTTGGAGAGAGACCAAACCAGTTTGCTCAGGTCTCAAAGGATAGAAGTGCCCTGTGGTGCTGTTCTTTAGTTTTTTTTTTCTTCCTCAAATTCACAAAAGTTTAAATTAGGCATTTCTTACCAAAACACAAAGGGCCTGATCTTAAACCTGGCGCAAACTGGTGCACAACGCAACACAACTATAATGGCTAGTTTTAGTCTTAGGCACGAGGCATTTTTTTCTGGCCAACACCCACGTTGTGTAAATAGCAAACGTATTTAAGCCCATCTGTCCACCTATGGACATGTAGGTCTTAAAATGAGGTGTGGTCAGGCACATTGCTGTTATGACGCAGCAGAAAGCGATTGTGCCACTGACTAACAAAAACCTAGTCTAAAGTCAATAATGCTATTCAGAGGTAGTGCTTAAATAGGCGCATTCACAGTGTGCTTACACTTTGCTTGTTACACATTCAGGGAGACGCAGCTGGGTTGTGGGTGGGTGAAATAATACATCTTCAATGAGGAAATGTTTAATAATATTAATAATAATTACAACCAAATTTTATAAACCAAAATCTTACATCAATTTCTTTAGTTGTGCCTGCAATTACCCAATCTCCTATAATGCAGTTGTTGTGGTGAAATAGACATGTAAAAATAACTAACTAACTAACTATAACTGTATGTATAATAGATAATATTTCCCCAGGCAATAAAAACAATGCAATTCCACTCTGGACTGAAATATTTAAACAACTTTCATTGCTATGTGAAGAACACAATAGACAGGACAGAGGGGGGATATAATTCGCAGTGAGGTGACTTTGACTCTGGTACAGCTGTCCTTGTTTCTGTCTGTCTGCTCGGGAGTCACCTTTACACAGCCTTAGCTTGCTAGCTTCTTAAAATCATTTAGGGTGATGAGCTACTGGGCTAGAAGCTTTAATATGATTTTAGCAACTGTCATCCATCTTTCAGTGTTGGCCTTGGCGTGAAGAAACCAGAATATGGTGAAGGGTGGAGTTTCCTTGTGCTATCAAGTTTTATAAGGCCTGATGTTCCCAAAAGTTCCACCTTCAAGGGACCTTGCCTCAGTTAAGAAGGGTTAATAAAACCCTTTTTCGCATGGAGCTCCCTTTTCAGAGGGCGTGTCAAATTGTTCTTTCCAACAATTCTTTGTCTATGAAAGAACTGGGTCACTGACTAACACTCTCTTCCAGGGCCTTGTTGCTAAGGCCTGACTCCTTGGAGTCCAGGATTTAGGGAGACAGGGGCTAGTGCACACAAGCTAAAGCCAGCCTCTGACAGGAGGAGCTTCACTTGCGTGACTGCAGCCCCCTCTAAACAGCACATCATGCTCAGATTACTGAACACATTTCAGAGAGGAGGTGGGGAGGTGAGGGATGAAGCCAGCAAGAACTGTGCACACTGCGTATCTCTGCATGTGGATGTAGATTAGTGTAGTACAGTGCTTCTCTCTGTGCGTTGTGTGTGTGTGTGTGTGTGTGTGTGTGTGTGTGTGTGTGTGTTTGCATGTGTATGCATGTGTGGACCTGTGAGTGTGTGTGAAGGGGTTGCTCTTGGCTCCAGCGCCTGCAAATAAACCCAGAATTTGAGCTCCACTGTTTGTTAAACATTATTTGCTGCGGCTGTAAAGGCAACAAAGGGATCCTACCCCATTGCAAATGAACGAGCCCAGGTCCCTAGTTATCACTGGTTATTGTTAAAATCAGGCCGGCTTTGAAAGGAAAGGCGCACTCTCCTTTGGACAGCTCATTAAGATAACACACAAACGTGGCTCCCCATCATCCTGGGTTTATTAAAGTGGGGCTCATTTCAGCTCCTTTGTCTCATGCAGGAACCTCTGGCTTTGTCAGCGCAATTGGAGCCAGATGGCAAAACAAAGCTTCCTGTCTGGAGTGCTTACAGAGTGATCTCAGAAGGCAGAGCCATTAGCTTGACTTCAGCAGCTCACCGCCCACAACGTCCACCTGGATCATCCAGGTGCATGGGCGATGACAAGAGGCAGCAAGGATGAGGGTGTCTGCTGTCTTGTTGCTGGAGTACAGGCATACTACAGTCTCCCAGCTCTATTCTCCATTGCCCTGCCCCTTTCGCTTAAGCTGAACTATTAAGTCTCACTAGTTGTGGGATGGCTGACCCCGCTCCTGGCTGCACAGATCTCTCTGAAACATTCATGAGAGAAGCATTAGAGAGTGAAAGTCATTGTCCCCCTTCACTCAGAGACTCTCCTTCACCTCTCAGCTTATTAAAATCACATGGTATTAACTTTGCCGTTCACAGAAAGGCTAAATAATTCAATCAGACTAAAGAAGGAGTCAAATGAATAACTCTAATGACATTAACGCTTGAGGGAGAACTGCTCAGGACTGCGAGGGGTAGTCGCTGAGGCTGGGCAGGCAGAAGAAGCTTGCTCTGCCTGCTAATGGCGCAATTAATTCTGGACTCATAAGGTCATAGTAAGCAAAATATCACATCACTCTCATCTCAGAAAAAGAAGCACGCATAGAAGCATTTTGTCCTGCTTCACTGGCATTATTAAAGCTAAAGATGGGTGCTAAGCAAAACCTGAACCTTCTGTCAAATGTGAAGTTATAGTAATCTCCTGTAATACGTTAATTATACCGAACAGGTAGAAAAAGAAAAAGAGAAAAGAAAAGTTTTACATTTTAGAAAATATGATTATTTGCTTCTAGCAAGAGGCAGATGAGAAGATCGATAGCACTCTGATGGCTGCGTGGTAAATGTGAAGCTATACAGCCAGCAACTAGCACAGCTTAGCACAATGTCTTCAATCAAGGGGAAACAGCTAGCCTGACTCTGTCCAAAGGTAACAAAATATGCCTAACAGCATCTTTCTAAGCTCACTTAATTGCACACTGCTGTTAAATCTCATTTGTTTAAACTGCGCAAAAACAGAAACATAAAAATGCCACCTTGCAGTGTTACAGGGGTTATGTAACAAACAAACCTCACCAACTCAACCTATAGCGGCAACAATTCTAGCCAATCAGAGAGAGAGTAGGAGGAGTCATACCTTCGCTATCCTAGAAAACAAAAATTTATGTGCTGGACAATATCTAAGCCATGTTTTTAACTTCCTGGAGTCTTGTCATTGTTGGAATGTTGCAGCTACTCTGTGTTTCGGGTAAGTTAACAAATGCTAACATGATATCATGCAAAACTAAGTTGCTACCTGGCTACCTGGTGCCTCATTGGATGCTGGATTGGATTGTATGTTAACATCCCTGCAATACTGGAATGCCTGTCAACAAAGCAAGTTAATCGGGGAGCTGCACTCTTTTTTTTTTTTTGTTTGTTTGTTGTTTGTTTTTTTTTCATTTAAATGCTCTGCTTTAAACAATTGTGAAACAAAATGACGTGAAAAATGAAATCTCTTTATACCGAGAGGCAACATTTTTTAGCTCCTTGTGGGCATTGCCTTTGCAGGGTGTTTTTAACTAGTTAAATGTAAAGGAATAGTGACTTGCCAAACTCTGAGTAACATTAAGTGATGCAAGGACTGTCACAGGTGATGTCTGTCCATTTTGCTCAAAGATCCATCATAAAAATTCAAAGCGACTTATTCCAAGCGACAACAATATGCATAACACATTTCAGCAAGGACTGAAAAATCAATTCTGCTTGGTAAAAAGGATCATTTGAGTGCAGGACACAGCAGCACTATTGTTGGCATTTTGTGGAACTTGTAACTTGTGGAACTTGTTATCATTAAATTTATAGACAAGATAGATTCTACTGTTATAGCTGTAGCTTTGGGGGGAAGTATAATGTAAAACAGCTTGTTGGCATCACTAAATTAGTGCTCTTGTCTCTCTCTCTCTGCCTCAAATACTTACACACACACATATAGTGAAAGAGTGATGCCACTGGGTTGCTGTGTTGAATGGGTTCGGTGCCTGGAGCCCGTCTCATTTCTCACGTGCGTTCATGCTTCATCAGCATTCGCTCACACTTCAGTAAACAACCTTAACATTCAGTTACGTGTTCTGTTGGGTCCCTACCATCCTGCCACCTGGACTCCATTTTGAAGAAGACAGGCTAAATTGTGTGTGATTTCTTTGTCTTTTTGTAACTTCAATGCTCAACCTACAATATGTTTTAGAAAACATATATACAATTCTAAATCAGGCGTGCAGAATTAATTGCCTTGTTTACAGGCTCAGTCTGGTCTGCCTGCCCACTGAAACCACCCTTCAGTGGATAAAATGCACTGTTGTTTGCTCCTGACAGTGTGCAGCATTGCATGATTACACTGCTAAGAGTGCTGGATGCTAAAGATTCAATATATTTAAATTTGATATTATCATTTTTTAGCTCAAGTTCATTTCCAGCTGTGTCCTGACCAGCTTTTGCCATAAGTGCAGCAGTGCTAGCTAAAACATACAGCAGGCCCCTGATGCACGCAGAGGCTGAGGCTTGACCAGGTGTGGATTGGCTGACCTGTCTTTGACTCCTCTTCTTCCAGTTCCTTGGCCTCTTCAGCTGTGGGGAGACAGAGGAGCCATTATCAGTGGGAGCCACAGTACAAAGGCAGGCACGCAATGCAGTCACTTCATCACAAGCCTATGGTGAGCTGATCCTTCACAGCTCAAAAGGACAAGCCATGGTGAGAGAGCTATCTGACAAGGAAGCTCCACACAGTGGTACCCCCGCCACATCATACACACACGCACACACACACATACAGAGAGCCATATCCACCCCTTAACCTCCAATCCAGCCCTTTCGCAAAGACAGTAATCACATTAGGCTTTAGCTGCTGGCTCTCTGAAAACCCACTGTCAACAGAGTTAGGGAAGCAAACAAGTGATGGCTGTCACACTTACATACACACGTGACTTGCATGTGAGCACACACATATGGGCTAAAAATAGGCTTGGGACACAGAATCCAAGGGACTGATATTAATGTTATGACACAATTTTCACAGCGATTGAGCCTGAAATCCACTGTTTAGTGTTTGATACATGAGATTAAACTGTTAATTGGACCAAATTAAATGGCAAGGAAAAACAATTCATGTGTTTATATTCCTAAATATTTGCCTGATTGTCTTTGACTTTGACAGCACACCATATAATCCTTCTTATCACAGCAGAGGAACATGCTGAGTTTCCAGATACAGCGGCATGAATACCCACACCATATTCTTTAGTTTCTCTTTCTCTGTAATGCGGTGTTTTGAAATCAGATTACCTATTACAACAGTATTAATTTAATATTCACAGTATATATATATATATATATATATATGTATATATATATATATAATTACAAGTCACAAGTCCCTTTTACACTGCCTGTTCAATGTGGGAATATTGCTGTTATACCGCCTCGCTGTTCTTTACACACACATACAGAGAGCCAAAAAGAGGGCAGAGTTGTCTCGCCTTTAAGTCAGCAACAGAGGTAATAACACTGCTGAAATGGTGTCTGTGTAAACAGGACAGGACCATGGGCAGGACGGGTGTGGCGTTTATCTATCTATTTATTTTTTTAAGATTATGTTTTGGGCTTTTTTTTGCTTGACAGGGGAGAGAGAGAGGGTATGACATACTGGCAAAGAGCCATGGGTTAGAATGAAACCCATGGCCGCTGTACCTGACGTAGCCTTTTGTACATGGGGCATCCGCTCTAGCAGAGATAATGGATGCCCTAGGTGTATTGTTTTGACGACATAATATATGTGCAACCCACAGAGAGAGATGTAATAAGCAACTGTTAGCAGTGAGTGGCTAACTCAAAGAAGAGGAATGGCTGCTGTGAATGTTCACAAATTGGCAAAACAATGGGGTCCAGAAGCTTCTTACCCCCCAAGAAGTGAAATGAGACCGGTAGCCATATAACAGGGATGGTAAATTATTGTTAATGCCATGTTATGCAATGTAAATGTTATTATTTAGAGCGCACTGCTGACGTATATATTATTTTTCACATTAGAGGCTGGTTTTAAACGTTATGCCTGTCACGCCTCTTTTGATTCTGCCATGCTGGCATGCTGTCTAAAATCACAAAGTGGAGTGGCATGATGCTGCAGTTGTTTGGTTCTGTATGAAAATGCAAAGGCAGCAAAAAAGACAGGACTTAGTAGCAGCTATATAGCGCAATCTATGTGTAAAAAGGGCTATAGTTTAGATAGTTCATGGTATGGTTTTGGGCATATGGCTTAAGATTTTGTCTGCAGACAAAATTTGATTTTTTGTGGGCAACCTTTAACTGAATGTCTAGAAAGCCACTTTGAGTTAACCTGTGAAAATTGTGTACACTTTGAATGCAAAACCCACAAAAGCACCTTGGAAAAAGCATTATACCACATATCCTCACAACTGTGGTGTAACATTCACATAGTTGTGTGAGCCTGTTTACCTTCACTGCTTCATTCAAACACCTCCACATCGACCAACAGTCCCACCACTGTGGCAGCAGCGGAAATACCTTTGGGGGACAGGGCTTTGATAGGAGAGTGAGGCTCATTTAAAGGCACCTTAAAGTCGGGGTGAAGATGAGGGCATCCACAAGGCAGGGAGTGAGAACTGCTTCCCTTGTACATTCAGAGTGCTACAATTTTATGCCCCTATTGGCTGCATCCCAAATGTGTGGGGGTAAGAAGAAGGGTGGTTATGGCTTATGCACAAAAGCTGGACAAACCACATAAAAGACGAGAGAGTCGGGAGAAAAAGAGCTACTCAGTGAAGCCACAAGGCTGTTACCGTTCGTCATCATCCTCCCTTCTGCCTCTATGTTCCTGACACAGAAGTGGTGCAGCACTGTTGCTGAATCTCTTCAAACACTGCTGTGACATCATGAGTGTTTCAAATCCAAGCAAAAGCAAATGGCCTCTTAGTAAACCTATAGTACTATAAATACACTGATTACTGGGCCTAATTAATTCTTCTTGGACCCCAGAAACAGCAGAGCCTTCTTCTTCTTAAAACCTTTATGCACACTAAACATGAGGCTTAATGACAGCAGTGTTTGTGCTGCGTAGGTTTTAATTCATTTTCTCTCCCTTTGAATATCAACTCTTGATGACAGAAATGAAGCAATTTCGCTCTTTTACAAAAGAAAACAGGAGGAACAGCTTTCATGCCAATATTTTGATTATTTATCCACATGAGCAAAACATATTTTAAAAGACATTGAAAGGACAACTTTGCCAATGTCTCAACAATGTTGAGATTTGGTTGGAACACACAATGTGAAAAGACGTCTTTTTCAGGTTGTCACAAAACTGATGTTTAAATTTTATTGGGACGTCTTGATTGGATGTTCAAACAATGTCATTTAATGTCTCATTGCTTGGTTGCTTTAATTTGATCTTATTTTCATGTATTAGGGCTACAAGTGGTCTTGAACGGATGTTTATCTTGGGCCAAATATGGATCAGATCGGACAGACTAAACACAGCACAAATTTTAATGACTATTTTTGGCCTAAATTGAAGCTGTAGTCTCTAACTTTTATTAAAATTAACTTTCTATGTGTGAAACTGTCACTATATCCACACAGCACTAAATGAGACAGATAATCTGTAAAAACAACACCAAACATGTTCCTCCTCCTCGTAGCACTTCTAATGGCAGAATTTGCCATGGCTGAAGGAAAATGACCAATCAGAGTTGAGGAGCCTCTAACACAGCTGTCAATCACTGCTGCTGAGCTGCTGTCAAACTAGTGTTGATCATATCAAGATTCTGTTACTGCATTATTTCTCGGCTCAAATGTTTTCAGAAACATATTTTGTGTGTACTTATTAGCTGTAAAACGAGAACATTTTTGATTCAGCCAACATGTTGAAGAAACCTGAGCCAAAACAAAGAACCACCCACCAACCAGATCAAACTTTCTCATTATACAGCAAAACAGTACACTGAATTATGTTTCTGAAAACATAGTAGACGAGAAATAATCTGACCGCTCTATTGCCTTGTAGTACTATGAATGGCCTTACTATATGTGAATGAAAACAACCAATCCAGCCGAAGAGTCTTTACCCAGCTGTCAATCAGTTTAATCACTCTTGGTGAACTGTGGTCAAGCTGTCAAATTAGGCAGCACTGATCAAATATGAATCAAGATTCTGTTACTGCATTAGCTATTTCTCTCCTCCTGTCCAGTTTTTTTGCAGCAATATTGGATAGAAATAAGGAAGCTATAAACAATACTTTTCAACGCTTGCTGATTTTGGGCCCAGAATGATTATTACTTGGCCGAACACCAAGGCTACTCCCTAAACAAACTGACCTTTTTAAAGTACCTTTTTAGGATTTTAAGAGTAGTGGCACTGATACAGATAACAAAAAACCCCAAACAAACTGGTTGAAACCAGCCATAGCTAAGCAAATCGAAGGATGAAATTAATGGGATTGTTAAAACGGAGATGATAAACCACAGCATTAATATTCTAGCTAATCTATTCAATGCAAGATGGGAGAGAATACAGAAATCAGGTATGACACAGAAGTAAAAAGGCAGGGGAAAAGAGGGCAGAGAGGAAAGGAAAGAATGGAAAAAGAAAGGAAAGGAATATGAATATTCTACGATACCTCCTGAATGAAACCAATTCTTGTATACAGTTGTTTTTTCTTATTAAACCCCTTTAAGCATATGTACAATACATATTAAACTATATGCTATATTCAATTATTTGTGGGCCACTCTTTTCTTCAGTTTCTATGAGAAGTAACTCCTGCTGCAATCTCTCTCTCTCTCTCTCTCTATATATATATATATATATATATATATATAAAAATATATATATATATTTATATTTATATTTATATATATATATATTTGACAGCTGAGTTACAGACTCTGATTGGTTGTTTTTGGTGTGCTGCAGTTGAATGCCATAAGAGGCAATAGAAAGAGGACAGGCATGATTTATTTATTTTTTTTCCCACAGGCTATCTTTCTCATGTACGGCTTTCAGAATATAGTGTAAGTTTCAGCAGATATGACACAGTTATTTTCATAAAATTTTCCCACTGTAGCCTTCAGGCCATGACAGGCAAAGCAGGTTTAGCCCCAAAACCAATATCTATAGACATCTGGTTGTCATTGCCATAGACTTGTGGTGAAGAAAATCTATATATTTGTTGTTTCATGTGAGTCACATGCACACAAAGGTGATCAATCACAGCATTTGGACTGTGGTAAACCCAAGGGTTAACCCCTGTGAAACATATGCACCACTGTGGTTAAAACCCTTTGGGGAAACACTGCTTCCCTCATGACTTTCATCCATCACACAGGGGAGATCTGTCCCATGTCACCTACAATGATACCGAAGCGTAAGTCTGATTAAATCATACGCCTATCTAAATGTAAAATATGCTTTGCAGAATGGAACAGCAGCCCTGGATAGGTCACTGAAAGCATGTATTAGGTGCATTGTTATTATGTAAGGGAGGACAGAGGGGAGGGATGAAAGAAAAAAAATCACAGAGAACAGAGCGATGCTGGTGTTGAGATACAACACTGCCCCTGGAATTGAGCCTCCACAAGCTGCTCTGCTCTGTTACGATACACATTTGAGTGCTCCACATACATTATGACAGGTAAGAAAAATGACTTACTCACTTCTCGACTTTTACTGACCCTTCCACCCTTGCTACCCAGACACGGTGAACTAAGAGTCAACTTCAATCTGGCCATACCCACGAACGCCATTAAAAGATAAGACAACCACAATTAGGTTGCACTTCTCTGCTTCCTGCCTCCCCACAGCTCTGGGTATGTGCACTGCAATCCTATTTTAAGCCCCTCCACACATCTGTATTCATATAGTATCATTCTATCATCAGTATAAGAGTCTGCATGATATGTGAATAAGTCAGCGTTCCCACTCTTCGGTGCTCGGAAAACACCAAAGACTGCAAAAGCATTGCTGGCAGGACAGAATAGGACTTTCAATAAGGCGGACAGAGGATGACCACATAATCAATCCCGCCTTCGGTGTTAGGGCTGCAGGCAGGAAACGCAGCTCCTATTCCACCAAACTGAAGAAAAGGGCCCCACCACCCTGGGAGCCTTTTTTGCCCGTGGGAGGAACTGCATTATATTCCTTCTCTTTCCATTTCATTTGATTTCATATGTTCCATGGAGCTATTTACTCTTTCCTCTGAGTCTGTGTCACTTCCATATTTATTTTTAAACCTCTGGGCCCTGGTGCAGACACTGGCTGACCTTTATTTAAATGTCTCCTCCACTCTGAGCGGATCTCATTACAGCAGAGCTGGTGGCTCTGCACTATCTTTCTCATTTCAAAACTTTTTCTCTTTGCACTTGCGGCGATCCTCAGCCATTCGGCGTAACGCTAATTACTGGACCCGAGTAATGATGTTCCTCTTTGCTGTAGATATGTGTCCCACCATCCGAGATCCTGCCTATACGCATTAAGCAGAACTCCCTCTGGATTCTCAAAGTTCCTTGAGCAGTTTACATCTCATCTCAGCCTTTCTGCTCTATCTCTCTCCTGCTCTCGTTGCGCCTCCCACATGATCTCGGCAACATGTCGCAATTATGCATATCATCTACTGGCCCACTATGTGAAGAGTTTAAGGAGTCATTCTGCATTTAAATGAAGGCCCAGAGAAGGGTTGAAAGGGCCTGAGAGCATGATAGGTTAGCATCCATTATTCAGCAAGCCCTTGAACTGTATACGCGGCAGGCAGAGAATAAAACAGGAAGTCATTTCATGACTTTATTTTTCGTGCATATAGCACCAAAGTTGCTCTGAGATTCACACTGCATATTGCCTCTAATATAGGCAAGTCAGCCCAAAAAGCTTTTATCTAAACTTGAGCATTAAACATGGATTTTTAAGAGAGTCATCACCAATGTATTGTACTCCTTGTGAGAATATACACTGGTGCTGAATGTGCAGAGCCACCTCTCTCCCCTCCCCTCCTCTACCTTCTCTCCTGGCCTCCTCGCAGCTCTCCTTGATCTTCCTGCGGCAGACAGCAGCCAGGGCGATGAGCAGCACCAGCAGACACACGGCCAGGCCAACAGTTACCCACAGAGCCACCGGGGGGAACGCGATGTTCTGACCTGAAGCAAAGGGCAGAGGGAGGGAGGGAGGGACAGGGGGGAGAGTCTCATTATTCACTCTTGCAGAGCTAAAATAAGAGCACAAGTGTCACGGCTGTATCCATCACCATTATTTCACCATTTGACAATTTTTGCTGTTAGAGTCCGTTGTCATAAAACCCCTAAATTATCCGGACTGTAGAACATGAAGTGCAACGTGATGACACTGATGATGATCACCGCCGTCATCATCTCCGTTATTGTCGTCAGGCTCGTCATATAATCTCTGCATAAGCTTTGACTTTCAGAGAGAACGGGAGGCTGCCGGAGAAAACCGAAATGAGCGTGAACCTTTGCTTAATGTGAATGGAGTAAGAGCTTCTTTACTAGTGTCCAATTAAGACACTTGAGTCACTCAATTGAGTCCAGATGGCAGATAGCTAAGCAGTCGCACAAGACTGTGTTGTCGTTTCACTCAAACAGCATTGGCACAGCATTAAGAGGATGTTGGCGCTAACTATCCCTCCCCCTGCCTTCTGCTACACATTTCTCAGATGTCTGAAGTTCTGATGCGTTTGCTTTAATATTCTATAACTTCCTAATGTCTACAATATAATTTACACTCTGCAAGGAAATGAACCGCCAATATTCAGTAATATATTTTAAACAGGAACAAGTTAAGGTTTTTAATGAGTATAATGATAGCACATCTCTCAGACCGCACTACACTAAAATTACTTTGGAGACAATTAGATATCAAAATGAGTGACAGTATGTTGGCAAACTGCAATCTGATGATGAGGATACAAAAAATGGTCAGCAGGACAAAAAAAAAAGATATCATAGACACAGCCAAATTTCCCCAGGGTATTCAAACTGAACAGAGGGAGGAGAAAAGAAAACAGCAGAGCCACTAAATAGCTGTGAGCCTGGCTGTAGCACAAACAGGCCTCCCTCAGAGAGAGTGCCCGCTCTGGGCAGATAATAATAATAATAAAAAAAAAGACTGAAAAATGACTGGCATTGGAAGGAGGAAATGATGAAGCATCTGTAAGGACTTGGCATCAGCTATGCAGACAGGCAGACAGGCTATAATACCGCCCGGCCAAGATGGAGGGCAAATAGAGGCGTCCTTTTTGGAGGTGATCAATTCTCAGATGGAAATCCAGTCCATCTGATACTGTGAAGCAAATGTACCTGATTGTCCTACGAAACAGAGTTAATGAAAGGCCACAGATGGCCATAGAGGAGAGGAGGAGGAGGAGGGACACGTACTCGCCAATGATACAAAAGGGTCATTTTAAAAAAAAGCCAGTTCAGCCTTTATTCTGTTGTTGTTTTTGGCCATGCTTGCAGCTTAGGATGAGTCATAATAATTTTTGTGATCCCTTAACTTTTCATCTAGCATAGCATCGTCACATCAAACTTGTAATTTGTCCAATATTTTGGTTTATGATATCTGCAAAGCTGAAAGCATTCCCATCAACCTCAACTGTGCTTTGTATTTAGGTGCTAATACGCCTATGTTAGCATGCTAAAATGCCTAACTAACATGATTTACATAGTAAACATTATGCTTGACATCACTATGTTAGCAAAGAACTGATAATACCCTGTGCCCAGCAGTGCCTTTCTTCTGGGTGCCAGTCTGTACAGAATAAACCATATAAACCAGAAGAAAACAAAGTTAAAGTGCACACCAGGATACTCAGATGACACATCAATTATTGACAGCTTATATTAAAACAAAAAGGGGAAAAAAAACAGCCATGCACCACCTCCACTGACAGACTGATAGCTCTCTCTTGATTCTGTGGGTAGTGGTGCATGGTCCTTCTGTACGTTCTTTTTTTTTTTTTTTTTTTTTTTTTTTTAATATAAGCTGTCAGTAAAAGTATCATCTTGAGTATCCTGGTCGGTTTGATTTTCTTTGGATCACTATGTTAGCATTCCTGCTTACATACTGAAGCTTGAATGGCTGTAGACCCTGGGTCTTTACCAGGGGGTCCACGGCCCCTTGATGGTCCTCAGAGTTACTGCAGGAAACAGCCAAATTATTATTAACATTAGTATTCTCAACGAAAATATGTCTGAAACTTCAAATTACCATGAATCCAACATACTAATAAGGGAGATAATTTGACCTATTCTTGAAAAAACAAACAAAAAACAATACTACACAACACTGATAGGCATGATAGGCTACCGGTTTCCCAGGAATCCCTGTGTAATCATATATGCTAGCTAATGCTAACTCAGTGTGCAGCACTGGTCCACAACGTTGAGGTGAACTAGTTAGCTACAAATTACGTTATTCAAATATATTGGCCAATGTATTTATTATTTTAAATGTGTATGATCATTCTTGTAAGCAACAATGGATCATTTTGTAACTTAGAACTAGACTCTTATTCTTATTGCTACTCTATGGCATTAACAGATATATTACACAGAGGCAATAGTTGCAATTAAATGACATGTTACACATTTCAACAATCATAATCTAATTTTAAGGTCACCGTAGTCTGCTTCACCATATCTATTTCAAGAGTGTGTTTCGATACACAAGGCACTATAAAGAGTCCCTGGTTTTGCTACCGCAAAGCAGAATAAACAGCCAAATGTCACAGAGAAAGGATAAAATCTGGAAAGTCAATCTTGTCATTTTGATGAAGCTGCGTATGCCTCCCCAGGCTAGTCATGACTGATGATGCTGTGGCTCGCTGTCTACCGAGCCCTTCACTCTGTTATATTTAAAGAATGACCATCTGAGAGCCACTTCGTACCAACAGTGAAACCACCAAACATGTATGAAAATAGGAATAATCATACACAAGCTGCTCACGTCCTTGAAGTCAGAAAAGTAACAAATATGTCTAGCTCTTTGTGACGAGTAAAGGAGACGCTGTGCTCTTTGCTTCCATTGTCTTTCTCATTCTCTTTTTATTCTCACACCATCCTACCACACTCTCTCTCCCTCAAGGCAGACTGATAAAGACAAATGCCATAGTCGGCTATCATTGCTACGCCGGGGCCCAAAGGGCTGCAGGATCATATTTTTCTTTTTCTCTTGTTTGATGATGTGATTTTGTTTTCTTCAGAAATAGATTTGTCTCTAATGGCTCTGTTTACCTATCCTCCCTTTCCCCCTTTCCCTATTCCCTCTGTGCAAGGGTAAGGATGGAGTGCTTTGGGCTGCACTGTCACATTACCTAGAGTCTGCAGACTTAGAGCTGCAACAAAGAGGGTAAACTTCACTTCACACACTTTATGTTTTCTAGGTACTATGAATGTGTCGCACACATCAGAATAAACATCAACAAACTGGGAAGTGTGTCTGTAACGAACTGACATAATATGATAGTGGATGAAACAAGATGTTTATGATGACTGATTTAAATGCCACACACTCACCAGGGTGTCTTTACTTCCTGCCACTTTTTGCTGATGTCAACACTCAGTGCCAGTTGACAAGTAAACATGAAATGGATATGGGCTGAATATGCACCCTGTCAGTGTACACAAAATAACACTATAGATTTAGTAGATCTTTTTTCATTTTTTGTCATAGAATTACTACTTGAAGTATTGATGAAATTCTGCACATTTCAGCACATTCAGCATTTATGAATTTTGTTTTATTAGATTCTATATGTGTAATGTGTGTCAGTAAAACTGCACTTGGTAAAATTTGCTGTTTGGGCACTGTCTGCAGCAGCATGCAGTATAGAGTTTGCTGCCACCATTATCTACGAATCCTCCCTATCGCCTTATTGTGACGTCACAAATAATCTACGACGATTATTTTCATATGTGTGTTAATCATTTTTGGCCATGTAAAATGCCCAAATAACACGTAGAGTGACGTCTGTCCCATACATTATTGATAGATCCAGTAGGTGGACACACATACAGGAACACCTGCTCATATCCAATATAATAGCCTACTTAAAATGTTCACATTCTGTGTCTGCGAGGCCCTGAGTTAACACTCTGGCAGCTTTAGAGGCTATAAAATGCTGCTGTTGCATTATGTTCTATTATATTGTACATATAATATGATGTGTTATTGTGTCCATCCCTCGAAGCTCTTTTGTCGCTGAGCACTATCAAAGTTATATAAAAAAATGATACATAATGAAAGTGTACAACTGGTAGCCACAAATGTACCCTCAATAATGTTTGCAACTTTTTTTACAGGTTATATCGACCATACCTGGAGCGCATCCTCTGCTGTTACTTCTTATAGGTGTTGCTTCACCGTAGGTGTTTTGTGTATCATAGGAGGCCACAGCAGACTGCTATGGTAAAAATAGATATTTAATGGGGGCAGGCAAGAGTATGATAAAACACCACCTCCATATGGAGCCTCTAACACAGGGCACATCACCAGTGAGAAATGAGACTCCCTTAGTCTCTGGAAGACACTATAGGGGACTCGCGAGGGGCCAGCTTAGGTATTGTTTGGGCTTCAGTGAATGTGAGAGCCAAGATTTGCAGGCATTTTTACAAGCCTGAGTGTTTTCTTTCCAGCACCTTTGGTGGAATAAAGTGCTCCTAAGACTCCCTTGCCTGTCATCTTGGTTCAGCAACATGAAGACAGTGGAGATCAAAGCTGCTTTCTCTCCAACTGTCAGCCCAGTTTTACCTGCCTAGAAGAAACCTAGCCTCTTAAGCTGTGACCAAAGGAGAATAATGTCCCTTGACAGAAGGATGGCTTCAGGCTAAAAAGAGCCTCAAGGCTCATTGTAGACAAGCTGGAGGGATGAGGAAGAGGAGAGGAAGAGTCAATTAGGTTTTTCTTTCATTGTCAGGATGAACAACCTGACCTTATTCTGCCTGCTTGTGAAAAAAAAGAGGAAAAGAGAAGGGGGGACCTATAGAGGAGAGCGTTGATCAGAGAGGAGCAAGGTGGACCAGAGGCTAGCCCAGGGGTTGAGCAGCAGAAGGGCCCAGCCCTGCTGGAGGGCCTCTACAGCCCTGGAGACCAGAGAGGCAGAGCCAGGCCCGGGACTTGAAATAGGCTTATATATCTCTTTAACAATGAGTCGCATGGCGGAGATAAAGACATTCATTCAGACAATACAGTAAGGCAGGGAAGAAACTGTAAAGTGAATGAGATATAAAACTCAGTGAGACAAAACAGGAGCTCACACTTAAATCACATTCACCCAACACAGGCGAGGTGATTGATGCATACTACCTCAGCGAGTGCAAGCAGGCTCGCCGACATTGGTGATTTAAACTTCTTTATTCAGTGTCTGTGTGGCGCCACTGATCTCACAGGAAAGAGATTGGCAGAAACAATAACAACGGTGCTAATGGAAAGAAGATGGCCTCTGTGTCAGAGGACACGGATTAGCCAGAATGAAAAACATGAGCATGAATATTAGGATTACATTGAACGAATGACTTTGAATTTGTTTCAGCTTCAGTTTCAATTACCGGCCTTTATTATCAACCTTCCAAGGTGTCCATCAAAACCTCTGAACCCTCCCCATTCAGCCTCAGCATGAAAAGCTTGTGACCACACAGGCACACCAGCTGCTCTCACAATATTTCTAGGGAACACCTCTCCTCTCCGGGAGAGGACAAGAAGCTCACTTGTGGAGGGAAAACTTGGCAAACTGAGATGGATGACGGCAGGTTTTTGTCCTGTCAGCATCTTTGCTCTGAGCCTTCTCTCCTCTTTTTGCATTTCAATAAATTGCTTTTCAGCGAGATGCTACCTCACTGTCTTATTGGCATGCAGGGAGGCAATGTGCTCGTCTCTAGGGCGACCTAGCGCCCATTTACTTACACAATTTGTCTGACATTATTGCCCTTCCCTTGACGCCATTGGGCTCGTGGCAAACACGAGTGTATGATGTGCAGACGTGCACATTAAAACAGAGTAATGGCTCTGCATTTATAGGAATAAAGTTTCTAACAGCCCTCTTTTTTCTCAGTGGGAGAACTATAAAAGCCATCTGGTGGTGGTGGTGGGGGGAGTGGTAGAGGGTGAGCAGGAGAGTCAGGTGGATGAGTTAGTGAGTCAGTGAAGGTTGGAGGGATGGGGTAAGCGGGTGAGTGACCGAGTGACCTGAGAAGGTGAAAAAATAAGCAGGTGGATGAGTTTGTGGGTTTGCAAGCAAGCAGGCACTGAGCTGGTAACTGCGTGAACACTGGACTGGGCTGGAATCACAATGAGGTTCTGTGGTATTAGTCCACTCTCAACTCATAAGCTGTCTCTCAGACATGTCAGGCTGCTACTGACCTTTCTTTAGTGGAAAGTTGGCTCAAAGTCCACAGGTATTCTGCCTATAGGGCAGCGCTATGGATTTAGAATGATGAGTCAGTGTCAGTAAGTCAGACTTTAGTCTGATTGATCTGCAGGTGTGAATATTCTCTGCCACCCAACGGTGGCACATTACTGAGAAAGGTTACAAGGAGACATAGAGACAGACTGAGCCTGAGTTACAATTGGCAGGTCAATGCAAGATATGGATCTGGATCATTGTGGCTGCTCATACAAAACAAGAGAATGGGGCTACTGGCTAATGAGTGACTTCCGAGCAATAAAGAAGTGAGTTACCAGTGTAAATCAGTAGTATCTAGACGTCTGCGAAAGATGCTTACAAAGGCAGCTACATTTTTGGAACATTACAGACTTTGGTTATTGAATATCGCTTTACGATATTTCAAATTAAAACTCCAAATCTTCCCAGAACTTGGCTATGACAAAAGTTTGAGAGAGGTTATTTATACCCACATCACATAAGTTCAGGGCTATCAAAAGACAGCAAACATAAGGAAAAAAAGTAACGCTTGCACACTTACTCAATGCCACACAAGTTTAATGATGACAAGGTTTCGATCCTTTTTGGATTTTCGTCAGGTCAAATATGTGACAAAAGTTTGATGGAAGTGGGAGAGCCTGAGACCTGGTCAAGACGGTATACATGGAAAAATATTAGCTTGCTGCAAATGAATTGTCATCAACATACCACATAGAACTGCAGTAAATCAATGAAAAGATATATTTGAGGTTAGTTTATGCTGCAAAAGAAGCTGAAATAATATTTCCAGCACGGAAATGAACATTTTCATACTGGAATCCTTGTTAGAATCCACTGTAACTGAGATAGCATTGTATTAACTTTGTATATATTGTAGCTGAGCCAAGGTTAATATTATTGACTTTATGCTTTTTACCCCCAAGGTAAATGCTCCAAATCCATTTTTTGTCTTATATATTGTCTTTATATTAATAAAACCCACAGCATGAAGTGTTGCCAGAGCTAGAAGAAAATTAGAGACTTTGCTCCATAGCAGTCTGACAAATATTCACATCTACTTAGCGGCACTTACATTAGTTCTCCTGCACAGCACTGTGAGCAGCTGGTCATGTTATCATTAGTCATGGTGACTGATAAGAATGTGTTTGATATCATGTTTATCATGGGTTTATAAAAATATGAAGTAGTCTTAGAATGACTCTTCAAAATGTGAGTACATACAGTATTTTTTCATCCAAAACAGAGTGAAGCATTTTATATTTATTACAAATTTGGGTTAAAAAAACAAAACGTGTTTTAATTCACATCGATAACTCAAAGTTCAGACCAATAAAGCAGGACATGACAAATCATGGTCGTTTTTGAAGAATGCAAATACTGTTAATAATTTGTGACCTGAATTATAATACTGATAACTTACCATCAGAGCATTTCATACTTGAAACATCGAGCTGCAACCATATGGCTGCAACACATGGTAAGTGAGCTGAAAGAACTGTAAGCTAGAAATTGTCAAACGTGACTTTGTGCTTTAAGTCTTTCTAATCGAAGAAACGGCAACTTTTAACTGGAAATGGAACAGGGGATGAGTATCCAATAATCAAAATGTAGATTTAGGGTGGACTATTTCTTTGAGATGGACCATTGGTGGTCATGTGTAGTGCATGGTGAGTTACCCTTTTTTTCCATTAGTAAATCATTTGTGCATTATACATATTATTTAAAACACACATACACATACAGAGATACAGTATGTGACTGGCATTAATAATTCATGCAATCAGTTTTTTTCCCCAAAAAAGGTCATAGTGTAATAGAAAAATGGGGAAAACTGAATAATTGAAGTAATCTCAATAAGTGTCTGGAAGCTTTTTGTGTATTAGTACACAACCAGACCAGCATATGACAGTCACTGATTTGTCTGGGAGGGAAGCAGGCAAAGCTAAGTCACAGGTATATTCAAAGGGATGATTTCAAGTC
This sequence comes from Plectropomus leopardus, assembly GCF_008729295.1. NCBI lineage: Eukaryota > Metazoa > Chordata > Actinopteri > Perciformes > Serranidae > Plectropomus > Plectropomus leopardus. The sequence goes on from NC_056463.1 coordinate 28,643,893, forward strand.
TTACTCAGATATGCCAGGGGCAAGGTTAGAGTGAGTTTTCTCGTCTTTACAGTTGAAGGTAATCCTATACCCAGTAGACGGGCCAATTAACTGATTATACAGCTCAGAGCCAACTGCATGGTTGTCGTGTTAGCAAGGCAGAGGCTACATTACAGGCAGAGAGGTATGAGAATGTGTAATAGCTCTTTGCTGGAATATATAAACAATGGCCTGAGGTAGAGGTGGGCAGTATAACCAGAATAAACTTCACACCAGCGGAGATGCATACCCTGATGTGGATGTGGCTCCACCATTTGTCTGCTACAGAATGGATTTTAAATGTCACGTCAAACTGTAGCGCGAGCGGCAGCTTACTGCATGTTAACCAGTGAGCATACGCTTCCCCTTTTACACTAAAACAAACGCACATTTGCATGCTAAGAAAGGGGTGGGTGAAGAAATGGTTTCAGACAGCTCAATAGGGACAGAAGCAAATCATGAGGAAACATGTCAGCAAGTATGAGGAATCTTTGAAAATGTGCTCCAGCTCTGACACAAGAAGCACTGGCACCGGTGTAAAAAAGAAAACGCAAAATGCACTGTTGCCGGAGTCCCTGTCCTAACGATGAGACAAGTCAGCTGTGGAAGGACATACTGAAAACACAGGATCCATGGTACATAAAACAGACTCACAAACACCCAAAAACAAATCCTGAACTAGTACTGCAGCTGTAAGACAGACACACACACACGCACACACACACACACACACACACACACACACACACACACACACACACACACACACACACACACACACACAGAAAGAAAGATATGCACAGACACAAACACACACAGCTGTGCAGTGTGATAAGCTCTTAATTTCCACCAGGTACGAAACTCCTCCAAAACTGCTGTAAGCTCTATTAATAGTTAATTGATCATAACTTTTACTTCAGGTGATAAATTGTTACTATACCAGAGTCTGTCCTGTATTTGAATTACAACCCATGAAATTATGAGGAAAATATATATACCATCAATACTCAGAATATACTGTAATATAAATTTAATGTGTTGCTGCCTAGCCCTGGTCTGGGAGAAGGATGAAAGAAGGCGACAATACTGTCTCACAACTGGTCTGCCCACCTCATCTAACACCGGCCGGGCTAGCTCTCTCTCAACATCTCCCATGTCCCTCCCAGCCCCACTGGGGCCTCAATTAAAAACTCCTCTGATGTCTAGTAACTGACAGAGACTCCATCACTTCCACACATCCCTCTCTACTGAGAGTGGCATTAAGATGTTGGAGGCAGAGTGGACTATTGATTTTCTTCTTCTTTTTTCTTGGGTTGCTCCATTTCTTCACTTGGCCATCTTTGCAATGCAGGCGGAAGTTGGATGCAATACTCAGTTTACAACATAGTGTTGTGTCTAAATTTTTAATTAGCTTTAAAGCAACAGCTGCCTGTAAGGTGCTGAGGATATGTAGGAGAGAATCGCTAGTGACAACTATCAGTACCAAAACAGACTATCTGGCTAGTTGATAATGCCAAGGAGAGAAGCTGAGAGCAGAGTGACAAGGACAAACAGCTATGAAAGGATTAAAGAGCTATTTAAAACAAAGCGTATGCATTGATCCTGCTAAACAAACCCAAACTTAATTCTTTACCTGAGCTACTACATCAGGTTTCTCCTAAAGCAGTGTTAATTATTTTTCTAGCACCATGGGGCATTGCAATAAGCTGTAAACAAAACATTGACATTATTATCTAAACAAGCTGTTACGGCAAACATGTTAGCAAATGGTTACCTATATACACATCCAGCATACAAAGAGTAATATTAGCATTCATTTGCAGTTTTGTCTCTGGCCACTCACACAGATGTAAGTCCAATACTAAGTATTTTTTTTAGCTCTATTTTGGTCTCCCCCAACTCCTGGGAGAAATATCATGCTCTTTAGCAGCTTAATGCTCCACTGCTCACCCAGCTACTCGGCTAACATCGCAAGCCTGCTATTTGGCCATTTGCCATTTTTCACAGAAAAAAAACTACAGCTGCCTGCTGCTGCCAGGAATGACATGGATGAGAGTGATGAAACTCAACCCAACTGTAAAATTGTGGCAGACAAAACCAAAATAATGAGCCGAAAGTCACTAAAATGCTCCGTCAAGCTGAGCTGAGGATAACTGCATAGTGAAGTGAAGCCCAACACTCATCTACCGGTCACTAAGAAGATAACTTAAAAAAAAAACAAACAAAAAAAACAATCTGTCTCAGTAGCATGGCTGCAAAAACATGGTGACCACCCTCGATCTCACTGCATGAACTGATAAAAATATTCTCTGTGGTTAAACAATAAACTGATTTACAGCTAACTGTTGACATCCCTGGTTACTATGAGCAACCATTTAATATTACATCCATTCCTTTAATGCAATGTTAAAATACAAACATTGACTAGTGCAGCTTTAATCAGTGATCCTGATCCTGCTACGTTATTTTATCAAGGCATATTCACATGCTGCTAGCGGGAATTGACTTTAGGTGATAAAGTGCTCAGATAAAAAAGCATAAACAGGGCTCATTACACATAGAATACTTCAATGACACATTAGGACAAACAGTAAATAATATTCAGTTCCCATACTACTGGAGAGCAAAATACAGTACATGCAACTGCAAGCCACTAACATGGTGGATGAGCCACGACTCCATTTTGCTCATTCCAATGGCTCATTGCACCAAGAACAAACTGCAGCCTGAAACTCTCTGCAGCGAGTCTGTGAAGTGCTCACCTATTGCTGAAACAACTCCTGTGTTACATCAGTATAGTGCAAAGTGGGTGAGCAACATCGCCCAGGATATGAACTTTAACATGACACTTATTGAGCCATCCATCCAAGTGTTCATTTAAGTCAGGAAAACACCCTGTAGTTGCACTAGCTTTTGTAATCATCTTTCGAGTTTGCTTTTTGTCTCTTTAGATTGCTATGAATCTGTAATGGGGCAGCTAAACAGCATCAATACTCAGTCCATGTATCCAGAGCGCTCTAGTTCTAAAATTGCCTTATCTCTTGCAAAACTTTTTACAGCCACTGTTGATTCTGTCTGATTTAAAAGAATCAATGTTTGTTTATGAGGAAACAGAGCCATAGCTCAAATCCACAGGAGCATTTGCTGCGTACATGATAACATCTGAATACAAAATGACAGGATATAACATTAACCCTGTATCACAAGGCAATGCAAGCTCTTACCAAAACATTAAAGAACTGCCTGGACCTCTTCAAAGAGCGTAAGTTCTTAGTATGCTTCTCCCTCTGCAGTATTACTAGGAGAATATATAATGACAGATTTTTTTAAAGACATGTCTCTGTATGTCTTTGCCTAGGGCTCTCATTATAAAACAGCATTTCTCATTTTCCTCTGCTGCAGTCTTTGGTGGTTACTGGAGAGACAGATGAATATTCTCAAAGCACTCGTGCTAGGCCGAGCTCAGAGTTTGGAGCAGGTCAGCTCATTCCTGTTAGCTGTTTATCTCTCGAACAAACCTCTTCACATAATTGCACTATAATTTGATTAGTTTGAACGCAAATAAATACAAACACCATTGAAACCACACAGCTTCTGCCCTCAGGGCAATCAGAGTTTAGACATAGTTACTGAATAACACCCCTATACTTCTACATTGAATCAATGCTGTAGATGCGTACAGTATATTGTTGCCTGATGTGCCCCTTCCCAGAAATGTAACTACATGTTCTGGTGACACAGACACCATGTTTATTTTTGTAAACTGAAAAATATTTCGCTTACTTTTTTATTCACTTTTGTTACCGATAGGAAACAATAAACCCTCCATAAAAGGCCAACTTAAGCCTGTGTGATCGATCCTGGCTTCATATGAGTAGTGGAAAGTTGCTAGGCTAATTCATGCAAAGGCTAATGCTCATAACATTAGCATGCTGTATATGTGGGGAAAATGTGTCTAGTATATGCCATATGTTTTGTCTGTGAGTCTTGTTAGTTATAATTGAGATGGATTTTGTGACGTTACTTTTGTTATATGTTGCTAGCATTTTGGAGATGCAACTGCAGAGCAAAAAAGCAGGGACGCATTAAGAGACCTGGATACAGTACTGGCGGAAAGGCAACATTTATCCCTATGAAAGCTTCTCAGTAGTGCACGAAGCAAAAAACAGTTTCATTCCAACGGTATGAAAGTATCTGTATCTTCTACATCATGGGGCCTGTGGGGCATGACTACTAGAGACTTACTACAGCCAAGTGCAGCTAAACTTGCGGTTTAGAGCTCCGCTAATTTGATTTGGCACAGAATGATTTAATCTTGTGGCTCTTATAGACCTTCTAAATGTTATCGAACGTATCAAATTCTTACTTTCAAACAAGTCAATTTGCAGAGGTTTTTATGCTCAAAGGAATTCATCCATTGATTTCCAGACGTCTCTTTCCCATCGTAAGTTGGGGAAAAAGTCTTTCTGGGTCCCATGGCAACACACGACGGAACCAGACAGTGTAATTTCACTTTTGGCCACTATGTAAAATTTGCATCAAAGCCAGGCGCTGTTCCTGGGGGGCTTGTGACAAAGACATACCACTGCATGTTAATTTCCATTTCCTAGGATAGCGAAGGCGTATGACCCGCCCTACTGCCTCTGATTGCTTTTCCCTGACACTCCTACCCTGACACTCTTACTCCTCCGACCTCAACCTAACCAGCCAATAAAGGCAATTAGCACTAACCAATCAGAGGGAGAGTGGGGCAGGTCATGCCTCTGATACCCTAGGAAATGCAAATTCACCCATGCACAAGTACAAATGCTCACAACAGAATAGGACATATGCTTGGGCTACAGGATCAAATTTCTTTGGACAGATCATTACCAGCAAATTGCTTCAAACTCCTAGCATCACTCTTGTACTCAAAGACAGAATGTCAAACAGTATTAAGAGCATTTCTAAGAAAGCATGTTGGTGAGAGAAGACATCTAAAAAAAAGCATGAAGTAAGAAAAGTCTGAAACAACAAATATGGTTCACAACATAAAATGGCAATGTAGTATAACCATTTTTATTATATCTTATTTTTAAATTTACAGTCTGATCAGTACCCTTATCACATGCCAAGCTGGAAGGACTTTTGTTTCACATTGACATTTTTTGCAATAGCCTCTATTGTTAGCTTTAATAAACGGCTGCATCTGAAAGCCAGCACTAAAATCCATTGTGATATAAAATGATTAAAAAGAGACATTCCAAAGATTCTAGGCTTTTAAACCCTGAAACATCTTTCCAGTGTCCATTACAGGCTCAGCTGGATCAATACATACATCTCCTTTTAGAAAATCTAGTCATTTATTGAGCTTAAAACATAAAACAGTTTCTTCCCTCCCTTTTGATTCAGTGTGTTTGGAGTTCTTGTGAAATATCTTGTAACCCCAAATCACCACTCATACTGGTAAAAGTATCATTATTTATTACAGAAATTACATTAAAATATAACACTTATGGCACATTTACATTCTTTTTTTTATTGCAGTCATTTTACAAAAGCAAAAAGCTACTCGGAGCTGCTTTGACAGTTCCCTTAGAAGAGTCCCTAACAATGCCTCTAAGCTGTTCCAAAATCACTGTCAAGTACAGCTTCTCATGGCTTATTGCTTAAATATACTTTGTCTCCTTCCAGCACTTTTAAAATATGATATCTTGGACAGACTGAAAAAAATGACTCTGAAAATCTCTCTCTCAGTGGAATATAGCTAATCACAGTCTCACAACTTGTGTGTAACTAAATCATTTAGCCTGAGAAAATGCTCAGCCGCTGGCGGAGCAAGGAGTCAAGGACAATATGTTCATACCAGTGTCCCACAAGGGTAGCATTTCCCACGAAAAGTAATACATTACGACTAAAACAAGACTAACTAATGCACAAATAAGGGTGTTTATTCTCTCATTATCTATAAGATATCTACACTGTGGGCTTAGAGCAATGTTGGTACATCCTGATAAAATGTTAGGAAGAGTGCAAACAAAAGATTAAACCTGACATTGTTCAACATTTAAGCATTTTATGATGTTCAATATGTCAACAAATAAATAATAAAGACGGATAGCCTTGAATAGATAAATACAAAAAATAGGCATAAAGAAAGAGAGAGAGAGGCGAGAAATAGTGACACTGATTTGAAAATAAGATACTTTTCTGTGTTTTTGAAAGTTTACATGCCAGGAAACAATTTACAAGGCTGCGGGCTACTGTTCAGTTGTCCTTGAGCGAGGCATTAACCCCTAAAACTCTCCTGTGGCACTGCTCAGCGACTGGCAGAACGAGTTTGTGGTTGCTCCCAGGTGTGAGTATGATCCAGGCCACCGTAATAAACAGCATGCATGCTCGGCAAGTATTTTCTGGGTAAATAAAAACAAAAATGACTCTTTCACTTGGGGCATGACTTTGAGACAATTTTCTTCAACTGAGCAGTTGATAAATGGAAAACCAAAGTCACAAGTTTTCAGACAAGGCTGCAGTTTAAACAGGCTGCTTTCATTGGTGCAGCATTTGATTATAATTAAAGGTAAACCAACAAACTGTTATAACGAGATTTCCACCTTACAGAATATTTCCAATTCCATCGTCCAAACTACTTCAAAACACTGTTAAGAAAGGCACATTTGCTATATGTGATGGCTGATGTATCCAACACAACCCAGCTTAAAAGCACACATACAGAATGGGTGATTATTACTTCTACCAGCAATTAGTTCCTGACACTCTGTATTGTTCTTTTTTTAGTTACACAATAGACCTCTATAGCCCCCGCTGAGCTGAAATGACAAGAAGACCTTGAAGCAACTGTAAAAAGGAGTTTGCCCTTTTTTTCTCCCTTTTTATCATATTCTTGACACCATTATGATGCACATTCCTGCCGTCTTTGAAGCTGTCTGCCCCTTGCTTTAAAAGGTTTGATAAACAACAAGAAAATACCGGGAGAAACATTATTTAAGACATTCTTGTAAATCAATGGCAGATTTACAATGTACAGGATTACAACTTGAATCCTATTTTACTCTGTAACCTTGACAGCTTCTTTTTCCTGCTTTGGAGTACCGGCACTAATTCTTCTTGTGGTACACAATACAAAACAGGACACGCTTACTTTCATCTCTGGATGGAAGTCATCACTCTGCTGAAGCAGCACATATTTCAGAACTATAACCAGTTACATCATCGCGCCCACAATGTCATCACTTAATGTCACGTGGCTTTACCAAGAGATGCAGTGAAATATTGAAATCCGAGAACATCAGTCTGTCTGCCTCCTGTGTCATTTAGCAGATGTACAACCTGCAACAACACATTCAATATGTGGGATGCCAACCAAGATACATCACTGAAAATTAGACATTCCTCTTCAGCGTACAGAGGAAATAGTCATAAAAAAATGTCACATACACATGTGTCTCATTTACTGAATTTTTTGTTCTCTTGTTGTTGTTTTTTTATAAGCTAAGAGTCAGATGAGAAGATCAATACAGCTCTGGTAAAAATAAAGCCACAGTCACAGACCAATTAGTTTGGCTAAGCTTAGCACAAAGACTGGAAACAAAGAGAAAAAAGCAAGTCTGTCCAACAGCACCTCTAAAGCTCACTGATTATGAAGATATATTTTGTTCTGGTAAGCAAATTTAGTTATTTAAAGTTATTAAAGGGGAACTATGCCCATTTTCAAAATGTACATATGTTATTTCAATGGTCTATGACAGTCGGAAAAATATTAGTAATCAGTGACAACTCTACCCGTAAACAAAAGGCGAGAGTCCTAAAACTCAAATTTTTGATGTCATAGAGTATGACGTCTGGAGCTGCTCTATGGACGTAGAATATTTTGGGAAAGTTTTTCTAGATGACACTAAGAGCACCCAAGGAAATATTCTGAGTATGAAGGTACATTTTCTGTTTCACGAATGAGAACACTAAAAAAGAATAAAGCTAATTTGGGTATAAAAAAAGAGATGAAACTTTTTGCGGGTCCACAAAATCTGGCCCACACACATTGTCTATGGAGCAGCTCCAGACTATACCCTATGACATCACAAGTTTCAGATTTACCTCTCTGGTTTCTGGCTTTGAGTGGGAGTAGCTCATGTTTGCAAACGAACATAGAGCTTTCCATGGCCATGGAAATAACATAGTGGAATTCTTGATTTTGGTGGTCTTCACCTTAATGTTACCTCCATAGTGAATGCACAGTGAGAGTGTAACCTATCTTCTCATTTAGGTCTCCACCACACAGCGAATAAGCGCATTTCCCAAAATGTGAAAATACTCCTTTAAATCAGATTTAATGTATCAGCAAACCTGGCTGTTCATTTTGGTTCAATTTCTACTCCCTTTTCACACATCAGCCTTCGGCTTGGTTGAACTAAATTTCTTGGTTCCGCAACACAGCCATAGTACTCTGAGACACTCTAAGCAGTGTAACCCTGTTTGGTTTGCTTAACCCCTCTAACAACCACATCAGGAAAACGACCCAACATTACAAATGACATCACTCTTCATCTGGTAGAGTAAGTGGCTGAAAGCATCGAGACAGATACATTATAGATATGACAGAGTCTTGCGGTGTGGGTCACTGAGCTGTCTCTGCCGCTGACAGAGAGTTGCACTTACTGCAGCAACACACACGGAGGAGGGCAAGTGATGAAATTAAACACAGTTGACAATATTAATAAGGTAAGAAGAGCGAGTTTGTTTCCTCGTGGACAGTTTGTCTGTAATGAGCTGCAAGTTGTCAGGCTCTGGGGAGACAGGCGTGGCTACAGAGTCCAAGCCAGCGGGAAGATATTAATGCAACCTGAAGGGGATGTGAGTCATCGCGAGCTGCTGTCCATTCAAACTGGTATCATAAGGAGCACGACCGCAGCATGGCTTAATCACAGTCATTACTTTGATATTTGACACTGGGATTGAAATAAAGGGCTCTGTAATAGGTGTGTTTCTTATCTCGCAGTGAGTCAGTGGCTGCTTACGTATTTTCAAGTCAAGCTGTCAGTACTCGGGGAGATGAGCGAGTCGAGCACCATACGCCTGCTCAAAACTCCTCTCCTCTGGGACACAGCCACACTCAGTCCGTTCTTAACTTCCATTTCACACTTGGTAATCAATTACTGGTCTCTAGAGCTATCGAAGAAAAGAGCTACCTATCCTGAGAATAAGCTAAATCTCTCAACGCCTCCTAATTGAAAACACATTATATCGCTAGACAATGCTCTTTGTGTGTAGCCAGCCACTAATTTGGACTGTTTGCATGCACAGAACAAAGCAATTTACTGAGGTTGCAAACATCCTTTTGCAGGACAATAATTCATGGTGTTATCGGGTGCAGAGTTTAAACATCAAATAAACGGGCTGAATAACTAAATAAGCAAACTTTGAAGGTGTGCCCAGCCGTTTGTTCGTGGCTATTCTCCCAGTGACTCTGAAAAGCTGAAACTAATATGATTTCATATCGTGAAGCCAAGACTGATGCCAGACCTCCCGAAACCAATCCCTCTTACAGGATTTAGCAGGAGCTGTGTGAAATGTACACTGCAGGGCCCCACCGGTCCCAATGATAGTCCTTGCTGTGAGTCCAAATCAAAATGAACCCGATCAATAACAAAAGAGGGCTTTTGTGTGTTTACTGCCATCATAAATACAGTGTCCTGAAAAGGAAAGCGAGGGAGGACAGAGAGAGACAGGTTTCCACTGGGCCGGGGACGGACATAAAGATGTCATGGTGCTGTTTGTGAGAGAGCAGCAGTGAGGAAGATCACACTGCCATGACATGATGGTCTTTGCAAAGATAGAGCCTGTTTTTGAACACATGCATGCTTACATGCAGAAGACAGGAATGTAGATGAGGTGTATGCATGTAACAGACCCAAAAAACACCACTTCTGGTATGTATACATTAGGGATGCACCTATTCTTTTGTATTGTTTTAATATTATTGTTTTTGTTGTTGTTTATTCACCCTTTTGTGCAAGGGAGACAAAGAAATCCACACTATAAAAAATAACCACACTATTTAAAAGCCATTCACTCCTTTCTTACACTACCTTTAAAAAGAGCACAAAATTAAATCACATAAACTTATTCAACAATCTTTAGTGTAACCTTTCACATGAAAAAACATTGTTTTTTTAAACTGCTTCAAAAGCCTTTTTACTATGTGTATGAAAAAATCAATAAAGTTCTCCTTAAAATAACTGTATTTAGTTTCTCGCCAAAAATAACATTTTACAAGTTTACATTTGGACACATCATGAGAAGGGTATAATTTACCTTCGCCCAATACTCATTTTTACAGAGTAGAGCTTGAATGCATCATAGTGTAACTCAATGCAGCCTCTGTGAGCACTTAGTTGCGGCTACTGGCTGCTAACAGCTAACACTTTTACTAGCTCCACTCCTGCCGATTTCAACACAAAGTCTTTGTTCACAATATAACACTATCAGAGAAACACTGGGGTGCATCCTCTGATGCCATGACAGGGAGTTTACCACATCCTTTGGTCCTATTTCTGTTCGTCCCAATCACATTTCCTATTGTCCCTGGGAAGACGGGACGACAGCTGCTGCTAGCTATCTCTTTACACAACAGTGGCATCACAGGGCCCGTTTGCCAAACAGTCATTGTTTTCTTCTTGTACCCTGCTCATTAATTTAAGTTTGTGGCTGTGAGTCTCGAGCCCTGTGATAAAGCGTGTGCAAAACTGATGTGAAACAACATAACAACATCAGCCACTGCCATTAGTGAATGTGAAGTTATGGACCAATGGCAGTCAATAAGGCAAATATCGACACATAGGGATGTTCAGTCAATAAATTGTTGCATACTTGGTATTCATGCACATGCTTATATCTCAACACACACAGATAAACTTTTAACTTTTTGTGAAGAGAAGAACAAATGCCAAACAAAAAGATTAAAATATCATCCTCTAGGAAGAAATTCTATTGCACTGTGGCTTTTAATCGTGCCAAAGAAAAGCATTTTTACACCCAACCAGAGCAAAAAAACTTTAATGCTCAAAAGTCAAGATGGCAGAGAGGGAACTAGAATAAAGGGAAAATAAATCCCAGCACAAAAGAGAGGGGCTCATTTTATCTCTCTGATTGTGCTGTTCTAAAAGAGCAGCGCTCACACCAGAAAGTGCCCACAACTGAATCCACCCCAACAATCCCTCAGAGTTGCTAGCAGTAAGACTGGGAGCATGACAAATAACATTGCCCGGGCCATAATACAGGGATAAAAATTTCCCATACTGAAGGCCCAAAAGAGAACGCTCAAACGTCTTAGAGCACTGACAGCGGCAAGTGGCCCGAGTTAATAATCCTGATAGGAATTAATGTGCTTACAATGGTGCCATAGCTGCCTACCTGAATTTATTTTAGATTGCCTACATTACTTCATCTGTCTATTCAGTTGTTTTCTCTGGCTGGCTTCCTGATAAGACAGAGCACACATTCAGCAAGAGAAAGAGGGCCTGTTTGTGCACTGGACACTAATTAATACAGTGCTCCGTCGGGAAAGTTGCCTGCTTGCTGCTCTACTGACAACAGATTCATTTATACTGCTGTTTTCTGCTTCTCCGAAGGCTCTGTTAATTGCATTTAAATTAGACCTTGTTCAGTAGAGTACAAGTACCAGTACAGTGGTTTGTTAAAGAAGCTGAGAGCAAAAACATGATATTGGGCAACATATTACCCAGAAGTTTATTGACGGAGCTTTTGATAGAAGGTCCGACCAGAGAAGAGCGCAAACATGCTTGTAAAAATATTTCATGAATAACTGCAATTACTGCAATTTCACCCCAACAGTTAACTCTAATGAGAGAACCTTTGAACCAGTAGATCACTGCATCTTTCTGTTTGGCCCTTTGGCAATGCTAGCACAGCAATGCTTTTACTCCCAATTTAAAACACAACAGTGTTTCAAACTGCTGCACAATATTTTCAGAGATTCTGAGGAAAATAAAACTGTATATGACAATATTCAGAGAAAACACTCATTGAGGAAATTTGAAGAAAAATCTGATGAATTAGCGCTTTATGGTTAAAGTAAGCATGGCAGGTAGATATTTAGGTATATTTAATGTGGTGTCTGTGCAAGCTGAAGAAAGAGAAGAAGAAGAAGAAGAAGAAGAAGAAACAAAAACACCGCTAAGTGTAATGAACAGCTGAATGCTCTTATTCAGACCACCTCCCATTACTGCCAGTGTTTGATTCCATTGTCACAGCAAAGGTCAATGTTTATATAGCAATTAAAGATGTTTTTTAACCTTGATTTACCCAGCGAAGGTTGCTTTATCATGCACGTGCTTCACAATAACTCAGTAACAAACAGTCTCCTTGGGAAAATGTGCTCAACAAAAAAACAGTGTTGTACCTGGAGGAGAATAAGTCACTTTAGAAAAGACTCTCTGGAGGGAACTGGAAGGATGTGACAGAAAACTGAGGAAATGTTAGAATGTGGTTTTGAAGAGATGGGGGGAAAACACAGAGTAACTCTCAGTAATCATGTGTATTCCATAGCACTGTGGTGGTTTGTGTGTTCCGGAACAGTCACAGGAGTAATAATCCAATGCATGCAGCCCTACGAAGAGTACACAGTATGCAGGTTGATGAACGTAATGTGGAACTAAAGTTTACAAGAGTGATCCTGTCCAGAAACTTTTAGTGGTACGCTGTTATCAACATGTGCTGAGGTTAGCACAAGGAGGGGATTGGCGTGTGAGTCAGTCACACTGCAGCAAGCGCAAATGAAACACCAAAGATGGAAGACCCAGAGAGTTCCTGAGCAGCTCCAAAGCAACAAAGAGACAACTGTGTATAAGATGCGGACGGTGTGTCGGCACTGGGATGTGATTGGAAACACATCGAACATGCTAACTCTCATTCGAAAGTGTCACATGTGTGGATCACTGGAATCATAAAATGTTTGAGTACTTTTAATGTTTAAATTTAGCAAAGATGGACTTAATGAAAACACTCGCGCTGTACCCAAAACTCCGAATGATGCAATTCCGATTGCAATTGGTTGCTCAATTCGAATATTAAGACTATTCGTCCCATTATCTTCATATGGAGGGGTCAGAGTTTGAACAGAGTTCAGAGCGACAATCAGAGTTACAGAGACACTTTCTTGTATTTATTTATATAATAATTTAATTGTATGTGAGGCTTTGGCAATATTGTTTTGCAAACATTCATGCCAATAAAGCACATTGAATTGATATTGAATTGAAATTGAATTGAATTGAATTGAATTGACATCAACTTTATGTATGAAAGAAGCCAAGTTAGCCCTCTAAGCTTATATAAAATCAGATCGGAAATGTGCAACAACACTTTTTCCCAATACGACATATCAAACAAAAGCCAGAGACTGTATTGTATTAATTTCCTGTGAGCTGTAAATTCACCACTTCTAAGCAGTAGGAAGAATAAAACATTATCTCTGACCAGGCAAAGCCTCTCTTGAAATGGCAGATTCCTCTGTCTAATTCTGACTCTCCCTGGGTCTGGGTCTGCAGCTACCTGTAAGAGAGAGCAGATGGGCTCACTCACTCTGTAGCTACTTCTGAAGAAAACGAACAGGAAAACCAACTGCTAAAGTCTCGGTTGACTGAGGGGTCTCCGAATGATGATTCAAATCTTTTAATTTCAGGGTGCAGCTCTACATTCCTCCTAATGCACGCATTTTATTTTTAAATGTTTCTATGCATTTGTATTTTTAATTTCATCAAATAAAGCTTTTCAGTTTTATTACCTTTAATGACCTGTTCCTTTTTTAGGGAAGTGTTTTTCCAGCAGTATTTCCTCTATAATTGTTCAGATTATGTTATTTAAATGGAAAAAATATTGCCAAATATCCATTCCTTTGAAAAACAATGCTATGTTTGCGGTAGGCAGTGTGAGAGTTTTTGCTTTCTGTCTTAAAGGGCTAACATTTGGGCAACAAAATATAGAAAAACTTACTGAAAGGACTATAAACCAAAGCAAATTCAAATGTGTGAGGAAACCAAGGGATGGATGGAAACCCACACTAACATGGGGAAAGCAAGCCAACGGCACACAGACGGGACTGGGACTGGGACTGGGAAGGAAATCTGGGATCCTCTTTCTGTGAAGCAACAGTGCTAACCGCTGAGCCACTGTGTTGCCAAGTAAAAGCCAGAGAATGCCAGCTAGATAGTAAAATTCAGCAAAAAGCCTTCCACACCATGTGGGGCGATCTCCCTCCCCTTCAGCGAGTCCATCTCCTGCCTGTCAGGCCGTAGTGCCACAACTCTGAGCTCAGCAAACGTTTTCGTCTCCATCTTGCTTTCTGTCATCCACTTCTCACCCCTCCTAACCCTGTCTCCCTAGCTCCCTCTCTCTATCTCCCTGCCTCATCTCTCTGTCTCCTTCCTTTCCCCACTCTATATATCTCCATCCGCACACTGTTCACTGTAAATGCTGTGCCAGCAGAGTGATGCCGGGGAAATGGCGCCATCCTCATTGAGAGAGCAAGCAGACGGAGTGGGGGTGGTGCTGGAGGGGGTGTTCAGTGACAGGCCCTGAAACCCAGCCATCAGACAACACACTGCAGCAATCACACAGCTCCAGTAGATGGGATACACAGCTAAAGCTCCACATTCAGAAAAGGATCAGTAAAAGAATGATAGGATATAGACTGTTGATCCCCCAAAACTCCCAAAACATTATTCTTTTTTTTCTGAGGAGAACAAAGTGGTCAGAACAGGCTGGGAGTGTGAGACAGTGCGAGCCATAAAGACAGGTGGAGGAGGAGGGGGGGTTGGTACAAAAGCATGCTGGCAGGGCAAGCAGACAGGCCACGGTTCATTTGAGGACTGAAGCTGCTCCTTTCCATCATTCGACTGTTCATTAATACCAGCTGTTCCTATGGGCCTCCCCGCAACTAAGCCTTGCTGCACTCTGCAAAATCTATCAATATCCAAGCAACACAAAAACACTGTCTGTTCCAGAGCCCCGCTTAAAGGCTGACCAGCACTCCACAGGGCGTGTTTACAAAAATAACTGTGATGCCTGATGCTAGCATGCATGGGGTGTGTGCATATGTTATCAACAGTCTGGATGCTTCTGATGAGGTAGTTGAATTGGTGGTGACTATAAAAGAGGTTAAAATAACATGGATGGCTTAACACAGACTCTCAAAGAGTAGCTCATGCCAGCCCACATCGTGATCTGCTCAGTGTGGGTAAAGGTTTCATTATCTCAAAATTAACCTTGTCAAACTCCTGTTCTGCCTGGGGAAGACTTGTATTACTGTTGCATTTTTTCAATCAGAGATTGGGAAGAGTGTGAAATTTTAACATGCTTACCCCCCCCCCAGTCCATTTTGCATTTTAGAAAGATTTCACTCGTTCCTGTTATAAAACTCTCCACTTCCTGAGTGTGCTGTTTGTAAATGCATACAGCCAGCATGTTCCCTATATCAACTCAAGCTCGGCATACTCCACACTCTGCTACTCCAGCAGAAGAGTTCTGCTGGGTCAAAATTAATTACAGAAGCTGTTAAGCACACACCAGCTGTTGTAAACAAATGCAAATACATTTTCATTTCAAACAAGCCCCCTTGTATCTCCGCGCACAAAATACTGTAAATCTGCTGTGTGTTTACTGACAACTTGGGCCATCCACAAGCTGTGCTGATGCTTCTACAGAGGAATTGCTCTTCTTCATGTACACCCAACTGCTGAAAATCGTGCTCTCCACTTTTTGAAGGGTTTTCCCCAGTTTATTTGTGGATTTGCTCTTTTGCCATCCCTCTTTCAATCTTTGCTTCATCACACTTCAATAACTCCATTGCTTTTTAGCCGGACCTCTCTTATTCAGTCCATTTTGCTCTCAGGCACTTTCTTTGACTGGATCTGTTCAGACTGGTTCTTTTATTATCTTAAGTAAGTGGAACAGCAGGACCATGACACTCTAATTAAAAGAAATGACAATCAAAGTCCATAGAAACTGCTCTAACGTTGAATTTGATCCTTGCACTATTACAGCTGGGCGGCACGGCAATGAAGTGGTTAGCACTGTCGCCTCACAGCAAGAGGGTCCCTCATTCAAACCCAGGTTGGGGCACGGTTTGGACCTTGGGTTCTCCCTGTGTTTTCTTGGGTTTTCTCTGTGTTCTCCGGCTTCCTCCCACATTCCAAAGACATGCAGGTCAGGTTATTTAGGGACGATAAATTGCCTGTAGGTGTGAATGTGAGTGTGAATGGTTGTCTGTCTATATGTGTCAGCCCTGCGATAGTCTGGCAACCTGTCCAGGGTGTACCCTGCCTCTCGCCAAATGACAGCTGGGACAGGCTCCACAGAGTTAAGAATTGGTCTGAGAAACACATTCTGATAATCCATCTCTGATTCATTCTAATTTTAGTCTTTAATAAAAAAAAAGAATTTATTTACTTTTTTATTTGTATTTTAAGAAATTATATGACATAGTAACACTGGAGTTAATAATCACAAAAGAAAAGAAAAAAATGGGACGTTAAAAACTACAGAAAGCTAAAAAAAACATCCAAACATATGTTATGTAAAAAATCAACCTCTTCTTTTTACTTACTACTGAGCAATGCACTTAATGAAAATGTTGTCTCCCTGCACTGAGTTTCCAGGTAGTCCAGTTTGGTAAACATCCTCTCCTTTTCATGCTTTGAATTTACTAAAGTTTTCAAATGATTTTTTTCTTTGTTTCAATCTCCTTGTATCCAGTTCTCATCTCTTGGAACTTATCTTGGGTGAAAAAACTGACATCAAAGGTAATAAAACGATCATATCTCTTTCAAGCAGACCTGGAGAAAGGTCAAAGAGTAATAGCAGCCACAGACTATTTTACCGCTGTTACCTTACAGTCATATCTCATTCTCACCATGTGTTTAATACCTTTCCACTCCCCCAATGGTCCCTCTGACTGGTTATCTGTGCTGTTTTGAAAGAGGCCAACCAAACTGTTAGAAAGGCCACCCTCCCTCAGCCGTACAGCAAGCCTGCCCTGCCAATCGGCCATCCTGTTTCCAGACAGCACAGTCATTTCCCAGCCCAGTGGAGCAGCACTCTCTGACCTCTGCCTCGACCTCCGCCTCAACAGCCCAAGCTCCAGCACCAGCTCCAGCCCAGAGAGCAGGCTCAGGCCACCTCTACTTATTTATGAGCCATTTCACACAGTGCTGCTCCCATTAGAGACCCAGCCTTGGCCCACCTTACACGGCACTCTCCTTGCACTTAACACATAGAGTACACCGGCAGGGCCAGGGGGACATGGGCAGTGGGTGGTGATGGTGGGTGGGTTGAGGAGACCATTAGACCCATCACATAGGTAGTGTCACATAATCTGCTCAAGATGACATCAAACACTAAGAGAGAAGCAATAATCTACTTTCTAGTTAGCAAACAGTTTCTGCAGACAGCTGTGAGGAGACCAATCACCTCCTCCAGCACAATCTCTTATTACTGTATTGCCTTTTGAAATATGTGATGAATAGCTATTTGATTATCCTCAAGGAAACAATCACCCGCTGATCTAATTTAACGATGCACAAGAACTGATGGGTTATGCTTATTGAACCATAATTGGACATTTCATTATTCCCCCTTTATTTTGTCGGAGCTGAACTGTTACCCTTAGCAGGAAACAGAGAGGCTCGGAAAGACAAGAAAAAAAAAAGTTGAAAAAGTCTCTGCAGCGTAAAATTTGACTGATGGATTGATTCACAAAAGCATACCAGACTTTAATAAGAAACTCTGCTTATGCATGACTGAAAACAAGATTAGTCTGAGCTGGTAACATTCAAACCCTGCAGGAAACCTGTGAATATTAACTTGTTTGCTTTGCACCAGAATGGAGGTGACAGCGTTGACTGAAATACTGAGAAAGTTATTTATAGAGAAAGAAATGAAGACCCACACCCACCTGTGATCGTGACAAAGGCGTAGCCCTCGTCGCCCAGAAGTGGATTGATCAGTCTGCAGCTGTAGGTGCTATTGGGCTCCAGCAAGACAGTCAGCACACTGGTCATAGTGAACAACCCTTCCTCATTGGCCACCAATGATGTGGTGATATTGTCTGTCAGGTTGCGCCCGCTGCCATCCTGCCATATCACGCTAGCTTCAGGATAACCGTCATAGGCCACACAATGCAGGGCCACCTCATCACCTGGTCGCAAGTTGGACTCAGGCTCCAAAGTCACCACAGGCTTGGAGTAGGGGGCTGAAAAAAACAAGAGTATACAGAAAAAGGAGGAAGGGAGGGGTTGGAGGGGGGAGAAAAAGAGGTGTGAAGGTGGGTGAGGATGGAGAGGGGATAAGAGCGCAACAGACACATACTGAATTTAGTTAGATTCTCTGCAGTGAGAGTCACCCTGGGAACTGTTTGACATGATTCCCATTAAATTCTTAATTATATTTAGGGAGCTTAGCATAAGACAGTGCTTAAGATCCCATAGACACAGGCAGCATCTGTGGCACATCCTGATGTTGCATCCCTGCACTCTTAACGCAGCTCTCTCTAGAGACCCAAAGCACTGAGCCCCTCCCAAAAAGGGAATACGGTGCAAGCTGGGAGGCGTAGGTGGGAAGGCCGAGGAGAAAACTGGCAGGCTCAGAAATTTGGGATGGTGAAGAACGAAGGGGGTGGAAGTGAGGGGTGAATCGTCCGCCTCGGCTGAAATCACGCTTCTCCAATCCCTTGAGCTAAAACATGAGTAAAGAGGTGGCGGAGAAATAGGCTGCTGTATTCCCAGAACCAATCATTGCACAGCAAACAATGGGGTGGAGCTGAGGGCGAGATGAAATAAGTTTGCCTGAGCTGCTTTTTGAAAAGTGGACTCTCAACACAAAGACAGATTTAGCGTGGTACACACTAACTTCCCCAGCTGTCCGTTTGAGTGACAGGCAGATTTCCATCGAGGGCTCTTTTCATTTTCTTCCAGCACGGCTTGAAGGAAGTCTGCAATGCTAACTGTAAATGTTGGCTAAAAATAGAACATCTATAAATCTAATGCATAAAATGGAACCTATTTGTCACTGTTTGAGACATTGTTTTCCCTCTCCCCAGCCAGGAGAGAAAAAAAAATGTTATTCATTAACAATGCCTAATACACATTCATCCTTGGAGAATACAGGAACAATCCACAACAGATATAGAAATGGGAGAAGGAAGGAAAGGCACACAGTATCATTATAAATAAATAAAAGGCTCTCAGCTGTGAAGGCGGACGATGTAGTCACACAGCAGAGAAAATGTTGGCGATGGCTGATTGACCGTAACAACAGCTAATAATCAAAGTCAGCAGATATTGACCATGACAGACCGCAATCAGCGCTTATTGACCAAAAACACTGCTCAGCAGCCCTGAGGAAACTGTTTATCACCTGCTTACACCGAGTGAGAGGAAATTATCATATATCACCTTCTCCATAGGTAACTGTAGAATACGTTTTATTGCATACTATTAGTGTATATGTGTGTGTAAGTGCTGAGGTCAAATCACTTTCAAAACGATCAATTTTAAGTGGAAAGTGAAGCTATGATGCGACCATTAACCAACGGTAGAGCATTTATCCCATACATAGTCGATGTATTGAACAAAATGAGTCCTTAAAACAGTTCTTGGGTCCATTATAATTATCTATCTACAGCCGACATCACCAACTTGGGGTGTAGAGTTTTAAAGGTACAGGCATTTACCAAGCAGTAGAAGCCCGACAAAATTAGCTATTAGGCGCCATCATAGGAAACGTAGTGGCATTTTCATTAAGTGATTTTTATTTTCCCTACCACTGACTAAAGGCCCTGACAAAGCCAACAATTGGCCCGTCGGCTAACGTTGTGCATCCGTCGCCCTAGTCTTTGCTGTGTGTCCTGCACCAGTTACCCTTGTTTGCTATTTTTCAGCCAATTCGACGTTTTGTAATCATTCGGATTCAACATTTCAAATCATTGGAGACGGCAGAGCCCATCGATGAATGAAATCACTCTGTCAGTTGGGCTCTGTGCACGCGAGGAGAAATGGAAGTGAGGAAAGTAAACAGACAGCTAAATTCAGGAGGCACTGAGATTAGAAAAAAACTTGTCATTTAAGAGACTGTTTTTTCTTTAGCAATCAAG
The DNA here is from genome assembly GCF_008729295.1 of Plectropomus leopardus. NCBI lineage: Eukaryota > Metazoa > Chordata > Actinopteri > Perciformes > Serranidae > Plectropomus > Plectropomus leopardus. The sequence continues at coordinate 28,664,075 of NC_056463.1, forward strand.
ATCTTTAGCAGAAACACTTCTTGATGATTTGTGTTGTTCACTGGTGCACAGTAAATGTGTTCTGCTCTTTTCAACATTTGATCGAGTTGTTATTGTGCTAACTGGCTAACTCATATCATGACAGTCTTACAGTTTCCCTCTCTTCATGACGATTACTGAGGAATGCCATCTACTGGTATGGAGAGTTATTTCCTCTCACGCAGTGGCAGACCACGAGTGCTGGCTGGCTGTCGTTGGCCGCAATGACTACATGTTCATGTGCAACTTTTTGGCCAAGAAACAGGTGACGTGTGGCGATGCAACTGTCTGCTTTTGTTGCTGCTAGTTCCTCAATGTCTGTTTGCTGTGCCTGACCCTTTAAAATAAAGATATCTGGCTTTAAATGTTTAAGACATCTTTCAATTAGTTTTCTTTTCCCCCCATTTCATCATATATCTATAAAACATTAGCTTTTTTTTTGAAAAATGTAAAGAAGATATCTCATTGAGTGGACATTGTGAGCCTAAGGATGCCTGTTTTGTAATATTCTTACTTGTTAAAATGACTTATTGATTATGACAGAGAATTGCAGTGAATACTGTTATAAATGTTAATTTAGTCAGTCTTGGTGTTTGTTAGTCGGATATTAACAGTGTTAGAGAAAAGAAATGCTACAGATGTAATATGCTTTCTATTAGGTACCTCTGGCTGAAACTAATTTGCAGTCTATCCCTGGTCAGGACAGTGTGTTGTTTATGAATGTGTGTCTCTACTTTCTACGTGCCACTGGTCATAAGTGTCCATGTGCATGTTCATCTGTTTTTACACTTGTCACGGACATCACAGTTTGACTCACCGGCCACCAGCAGCAGCAGAGCAGCACTGCCATAGTCCTGCACCCTGACGAAGCAGGTATAGCTGCCTTCATCAGCCACCACCACCCTTCTCAGCAGGAGCGAAGCGTTGCCCAGGCCCAGCTGGGTGGGAAACAGGCTGGTGCGGTTGGCGAAGCGCTCGACCTGGTCCACCAACTTGTCGTGTCCCCCTGAGTACCCATGCACGCTGCGTTTGGTGTCGGTCAGCTGCCAGAAGACGCTCATATCAGACAAGTTGAAGGGGTTGTTGTGGCTGAAGGAGCAGTTGAGTGTGGCTTCCATGCCGTGCTGCGCCACCACTGGCTGCTCGGGTACGTACACTTCCATTACAGCTATAAGAGAGGAGGTGGGACATACAAATGATTTCAATTTTTTAAAATCCCTGAAGCATTTTTATCTACTAAGAGGGAAAAATAAAAATGTAAAAATGTAATGTAAGCTTCAACAAATATATATATATATATATATATACACACACACACACACACTTCCAAAATCTTTATTGCAATCATCTTGAATTTGCAGTTTTTACTCTGTCACTCTTGCAACACCATCCATTTGTCACCTTCGTTGTCTCAAAAAGACAATAAACAGTATTAAATACTATTTGGCCCAGGTCTAGTATAAATATACAGTATTCACTGAATCACAGCATTAATTCAGGGTGCTGTGTTCAAATGTGACAGACTGACACCTACTCAAATTTGAATGTCTTTGAAAAAAATCAATGCAGTATTTTGAAATATGTGCTCTGACTTCTTCAGAAACATCCAGTTTGTTTGTGCAGCATGGCAGCACGGAGCGGGTGAGACGGGATGAAGGCGAGAGGGAAAGAGGAGGAGGAGGGATCTGGAGGTAAGCATTAGGACTTTGTTTGTGTTCCTATAGGCTTTGCCTCCTGGCAATGGCTCAGTGCACTGAAACTCAGCGATGGAAGCAACATCTGTATAGCTTTAGTTAAATCGTTAGTTAAATCTAAAAAAAAAAAACTGTTGGAGGGGGGTATGACTGCAGCAAAACTCTTGAGTGTGTGCTTTTGTGGGAATGAAAAGTGACTCTGCTTCTCACCAAACACTTCTACTCAAAAGCAGCTGATTTTTCTGTGAATCTGTGCATACGCATGTGTGTGTACGGCTGTGTGTATTTGTGTGTATTGTTTGTCTAGACTAGGCCAAGAGCAAAGAGTACACTGCATAATCATTCTGGATTAGTAGCCATCTCAGGCAGTCCAGATACATCCATAGTATTCTCAAGAGTCAGCAGTCTCCATTGATCCCTGTCTGCTCTTATACAACTCTGAGAGACTCATCAGCATCACAGGGGAGAAAAAATAGCCACCCCCCGAGCAATACACTCTACGCTATGCTCAGCCTCTGTAATTGTTATAATCACAGCGGCATTTTAGCCTCCTCACCCTTTTTCTGAGCTCTGTCTATCACACAGCCAACGTCAATGTTGAATCACTTTGCTATGAAGAAGATTTGACTGCTGCCAAGGTGCAATAATTACTTCCCCTATTAGCAACAAACAAGTCTTTCATCTGTGAGGGTTCATGTATGGATGGATATTGCTACATCGAGGCAGACCTATTTTCAATCACATTCAGCCATTCCCAGCTAGGTAGCCTCTCCACATCACATCCCAAACAACCTGCTCGTCTGTAGGAACAGTGCCACCTACTGCCTCACGTCACAAGTGCAGAGAAGAGGGACAGAAAAAATGCACAGATTTCTCTCCAAATACCCCACACTCCATCTAAACGTGTGTCAGGGCTTGAATTTTCTCATGAAAAGCCTTACAGAGAGATATTTTAAATGCAGATAACAATTATGATGTACAAAATGAAAGTGATGGACATGTTTTATAACATATTTGTTTTTCCACCTCAAATACAGCGTCAAATAAAAACAAAAAACAGGAAACGTTGCGGAAATTGGAAAGCAAAGCTGTTTTGCTATCATAGTCCAGCATACCTGTGTCATGGGTATTACTTGATTTTGAATGAAATTGCTGCGGTGCAATTTGACCTGGAGCAATTCAAAGCGTCAATATACCAACCAATTGCCAGTCACACAACAATTCTCTGCCCCCCATGGTGACAACAGCAGAGGCTTTTTTTTCCTTTACTGTAATTACAAAGGCTCTTCTGGTGCTGTGGGGGTTTCCCATTGCCCGCATTGTGCCCACATTCACTCAGCTGGGCTACAGCACTGCAAACAATACAGAATTGTTATCGGGGCAAAGCATGGCAGGAGCATGCGGCATTGTGCCGCCATCAATAGGGATAACTGAGCAAATTTCTGGAGTGTGTATTTATGCTGTCTTTGGAGGTGGCCCAACCTTTGCGGTAATGAATAGGTCGCTGGTGTTTTTTGTAGGAGTGGAGGGTCAGTGACAGCCCTCTCCGAGACATGCATGTTGAAGGAGGAGGAGAGAGAGCAATTAAATCACTCCCCGAGCAGCCTGGGATGACTCACACCACTGAGTTCATACAGGAACGGGGAAGGGGAAGAGGGAAACGGAGAGAAAGAGAGGCCGGCGTCAAGCTCACACTTAAAGATAATATCTGGAAACAAGCCAAGGAAGAGGCTGTGGTGGAGCCTCACACACTAATCCCTCAACACGGACCAAAGCCATGTCAGAGAGGAGAGAGAGATAGAAAGTCCCCTTTCTCATTCTCTGCCTCGCGCCTCCTCTTTTGCTCACTTCTTCTTTAACCGGTGACCTACCCCTCGCTCCAAGGCCCTGAGAGGACACAGCTCTACACAGGGACTTTGTGTAGAGACACAGACCTGCGCTTGGAGAGAGAATTCAAGGGGAGTAGTTTGCATTGCATCGAGGGGAGGGGACTGGACAGGGGAGGAGGACGAGCTAGGCCGGCTGACGTCATGGAAAGTGCACATCTGATGTCCTATTCGTCAGAGGTGAAACACCACGAGCCAAAGTGAATCACTGCGCACTTGGCTGTTTTTGATCTGCTGCTGTTTACACCAAACAGCTCGTTCTGTACGGCAGCTGACTGTTTGATCGTCTCTCCTCAGGTCTGCTCTCGACACGAAAAAACATGCATTCTCTAAAGAGGCAAGTGTATGTAGCAGAGGTTAAAGATTACAACACAAGTGTTCTTTGGGTGAAGAGGCCGGGCTGCACTTTGTAGCCAGGCCCGCGGTGTCGTCTCAGGGGTAAGTGGGGATCTTGCCTCTCCCTTCTCCCTCTCGATAAAGAGATGCTCAGAAGCCATAGAGGGCAGGCTGGGAGACGTCAGGCTGTGGGGATTTACACACTGCACTTTGTGTTTATGGGCCTCAGCTCTGTTTGAGTGCCTGCGAGACAGAGACGGGCACTTTCACAGCCGACATGAAATAAACTCATTACAGCCTTCGCGAGCGCTGGCAACGGGCCCCGCTTAGCAGTGAGGCAGGGCTGGCTAGAAAAGGCTGCAAGTGATCTTCACACTGCTCTCCACTCTACTTTCAAGACGACCCGCCACCTTGTCACTATCAACACCTTCTCCCATCATGCTGTCCTCAGGTGTGCGAGCCATGGCTGCTGCTGAATTTGCCTCTGCTGTGTTATTTGTACAGTGAACTGATGCTAGCTAGGCACGAGGTGAGCATGGAGGCTGTGTGTGAGACAGCGTGGGATGCAAGCAGACAGCAAATAGGAGGATCATAGCTTTTATAAGCAGAGTGCTTGCAGGGTGACGCGTGACGCTGTTGGTAAATAAAATCCAGTGATGTCTTGTATCATCCTGGCAGATACAGAAAGGTGAGTGTGTACGCAATTAAAAATATATTCTGTGCACAAAATCATATGACAGGATTGAGACTTTTTTAAGTGTTAAAAGTCTTGTTTTATGTTATGTTTTGTCATGTGTGGATTCCAGGGAGCTTAGAGGCAGCTAATGGGTATCTAAATAAAGAATAACGATTATTAGCCTTTACAAGTTGATCTTGTTGAGTAGAAATGAAGTCACTGGACTGATTTTATGTGTACATCTTAAATAAAACAAAGCAAAACCGTGACTAGGGATGCACCTATTTGTCAGTATCAGGTAATATTCACCTTGTTGACTGTCATCGGCCTATCAGCAAATAAGATGGCATTCACTGATGGCAGTGGCCGATGATTTTATGCTGTTTCACATCAGTTTTGGGCAGGCTAAAAAGCAGACCTCGAGAGTAATGTTGTTTTGCAATCCTCGGGACAAAACTCACTATCAACACGGCAGGGGATGCATCTTACTTTTTCCTCAACAAATTCATGCTGACGTCAGCAGGAGGAGAGCTAGTTACTGTAAGCTGGTAGCAACTTGAGGCCACACATGACTTCTGACGGAGGTTGCATTGAGTTACATTATGATGTTCAAGCCATTAAGCTCTACTGAGTAAAAATGTGTATCGGGCGAAGGTAAATAACAATGTTGTCATGATGTGGTCACGTGAAGTTTTTGGCGAGAAACTTGAACAAACAGTTGCACACAGCAATATAAAATAGATCTTAGATATTAGAGAGAAAATTATGATATAGTATATATAGTAAAAATACTTTTGAAGCAGTTATTTATTTATTTATTTCATGTAAAGGGTTATTTTAAAGGTTTCATATATGTCCAATTGAAAATGCACTCATTTAAATGTAATGTGATGCACTGAATGACTTTAAAACAGTTCAGTTATTTTGAAATGAAATAAACAACAACCAAAAAAAACATCTGTGTCCATATCAGCCTAGAGTTTCACAATTTGTGCATCCCTACCTGTGATGGTTTTACAGTCAGCACACTTGTTTTACACTGTTAGCGTGAACAGAACAGCTATGATCACAGCATGAAGTAAGGCAGGCTACATTTCAAAGAGATGATAGAAGTCAATGACTCTTTAACAAGCACACTCGAACTACGACTATTAAAAAGGCTATTTTGTGTCAGACATTTTAACATATCATAGCAAGAACGCTGTAATAATACCATCAGTAATAATGGCTACATGCCATTTAATTAGCTAGTTCAAGGGCACTGGTATTGTGCCAAGGCTTCCTGGGACACTGGGAAGTTTATGGGAACAATTACATTTTTGTGTGTCTATCTATTGGCCAATACACAAACATGTTTCATGTATAATAACATAACAATATTCAGATTTCATTTTTTTTCGTATTTTTAAACTTTGAATTATTAACATTTTCAGTGATTGAACAGCACACATAAACTTTCAAAGCATATGTAGTCTTTCAATGGAAATGGCATTATAAATAGAGCTGGGATAAAATCACTTTATGCATTCAGCTATATTTGTACTTTAACTAAATAGATTTGTACATTTTAATAGAAGCCTGTCTTATTTTACTTGCATTTGGGATTCCTGGCTGCTTTTTACTTTGCAAGAATCAGACTTAGTATGCTGATACAATGCATGTTGGCTAAGTAAAGTTCAGACTCATATCTGCCATGAAATGCAATACAAAAGCAAGCATCCAGCTAAAATCTGAATTAACAAACCACCAAGTAACTAGCCACAATACTGCCAATGAAGCCACAATGCACAATGTGGTAAATAAGACTTTCTAAATGGCAGGGGTGGACTGATAACAGCATGTGGAAACTTTCGTCCTGTCACTCACAAATGTGCACTGCTTACAGACAAATGTGTGGCACAGCAGAATGAGCAAAAATCTTCATCCTATTTACTCAATGAATCTTTTTTACTTATTATCCTTCAGCCCCCCCAAAAAGTGAGCCCACAAATGGCTGACCTAGGCATGTACTTGCACACACTGTTGCAGACAAACATGCACATGCACACAGAGCTAGGGAAAGTATTCCAGAACTGGTGCCAAATTATCACATATTTTCTCCCATATTTCCCACAGAAAAGCATAAATTCACTAACAGTTCCAATAGGCATTTAGATTGACAACAATTTAAGTAAGAAAAAATAAATGTGATGAGCTAGGGGGCAACTATTGACTAAGATGGAAATGGTGCATTTAGCAGGGTTTTGGCAGTAATATGACTGTTTGGAACATAGTGAGCACACAAATGGACAGCAGAGAAGTGGATCATGCTGCAAGGGTTTTTGATGGTCATTTGTGGCTGTTTTTCCGCTGTGAAAACAGGTCACATTTGGAAACTGTTAACCGGCATGAAATCTGTGGCCACATTTCAAACCTGCAATGCTCAAATTAAACCAATTCAGCAGAGAGGACTTGAGAAAAAGTGTGTGTCTTTCTCTGAGGCTGAAATCATTCTTTTGATCATCCTTAATTTATATCCACAGACATGGGCCCAGCTAGAACCGCGACATGCTCCAGTGGTTGTGAGTTATATCAAACTGTTGATCGTTGCAAAAATTCTATCAGCTTATCCCTTCTGGGGGAAAAAAAGTACTCAGCATTTCAAAAAAGTAATCATGCTCATGCCAGAAATGATCAGTTCTGTATGAGTGTGAGTCAGATTTTTAAATGATGGTTGTTTCATTTCTGCTGTCGTTTATTGACTTAACAACTACAGAGAAATGATTCTGCACAAAACCTATTGTGTTGAAGCAGTCACAAGTGATATGACGTATTACAGTGAATTGTTAGTCTTCCACTTTGCTGCTGGAAACGGAAACAAGTAAAAGCGCAGGAATTAGTTAGCAGTGGCTTTAATCAGTAAGCAGCAACAGTGGCATCAGTATCAATAAACTGCAAATAATAATGCACTCTGCCATACACACCCTCCCACACACAATTTCATGCAGAAACAGACACCCATAGGCCAGAGAACACATTGATATTCCACACCTGTATGACTCCTGACAGCTCCACTGCAACACACTGTCTGAGGAATTGGACACGAGGTACTCTGACACTACAATGGAGACGCTGTTACAAAGCCGCTCTGGAGCAGAGAGGTTCCCCATCAGCATGACCGGCAACAGTCAAATACACACGTGAACACAGCGCCAGTACACAAGCGTCTGGGCAAACACACACTCACAAGCATTTTCGAGTTCCTGCTGCAAAAACTATTTTCACAACTCACCGACTTCAGACGCTGTTCATTTATTGATGTCCAGCCATCATATGAACAGATATTTTAACATGCAATCCAAAACCAAAATGCAATGCTTTCCAGCTCAATAAGTGACACTTAATTCAGCCTTGCCTCGTAATTTGTTAAATAAGACTAAGTATACATGTTTAAAGGGTACGCCTAAACCCTGCTATGACATGTGAGGAAGTATTTATATGATTTCACGTAAAGAAAATCAAGCACTAACACTGGAGGGGGCAATATTGACACAGCAAAGTAAACAGGTGCAATACTAACAGAGTGCAATGACATTAGGGTTTACTCTTGCAAAAAGACAAACAGCAGAAATATGCTTTTACAACACTGCCCCCCTCTGTTCAGGAGCGTTACTGCGCCTCAACACATTTTCACTGTGGACATTTTGCACCACCTGAACATCAAAGGCTTTTTGCTCAAAGGATCTGTGAGCCCTTTCATACTGATTATTCTTATGATATAACCAATCCCTGTAAAAGTCTGAGGGGGAAAGCTAGCTTTTGATTTAAGGCTGTCAGGAGCAGATGTAGATGTCCATAAAGCTCGAACAAAAAAATTTAGCGTCTGGGAAATATTAAGGGAGCAATGGGAGTGTGGCCATTATACGCAAGCATGATTTGTTCGAAATTAGCAATCTGAAAAAAAGTCTGTCTCGAGCGGCGGTGTTCAAATGGCCCCTCAGTGAAAGAGGCACAATATGGATGACATTAAGCGAGATTTCAAGCCTTCTGCGGTGTAAAGGGGTCAATTTCAACATTAAGCTCTAAACATAATCTCTTCCTTTCCCCATTTCTGCTCCAGGAACTCATCATGGAGTGTGAGTGCCCTCACTCAGGGAGAGATACAGGTGATGGCAGATAGGGAAGACAAGGACCCTGACTTGCTTATTTCCACCAATGTTATAAATCAAGATGGGACTCGGAGCGATTGTGCTATTTTCCTCTTTTTTTTGCTCTGTTTCTTGCTCCCCATCTCTGCTCCCTCTGTCTTGCTTTTCTTCATAGATGTATGCCGTCTCATATCCCGTCAATAACCTGTTAATGGGCTCCGGCAGTCAGATAATAGTGCCGGCTGAAGAACAGTGGGCAGATAAGGACGAGCTCCTGGCTTACGAGCCTGAGAGACAGAGAGCCTTTGATGAGCAGGAGGCTGGTGATGGATAAAGGAGGGGCCGGGTGGTGCACAAAGAAGCATCGCAAGGTAACAGGAGGGTCACGGGGTCAGATCTGACTTGAGCACGGCTATTTTCTCATTATGGCGGGCTACATACATAGTGGCATTCATTACAGAGGAGCTAGGAAGAGTTAATGAGGAAGACAAAGATGATTTTTCCCTCTGATGGGGCAGGTGTATTCCATCTGCTCTCATGATTTTTTTTTAGCTCTTTCACAGGTTCATATCCTTTGCTGATTCATGGTTTCATGCACCAGGAGTGATGCGAGGTTAAGCAAGGGTCAGTTTGTTGCCAGCTGTGTGTTGTCTTGGTGACACAGCCCCTGTGGCTGACATCACCACTGTCACGTCACCGAGGCAACACCCTGGAGGCGGGTGTCTCCCTGTGTCAGCTGCCGCGTTGCTTTCTCAGCAAGTCAGTCGCTGTGATGCTTTCCAAGCACAGATCAGCATCCGTTCAACCCATTCATCACAGCCCACTAGGCACACAACAGACCCACATATGGCTCCAGGCCCCTCTTCCCCTCCAGAATTGCCATCTCGGCATATTAACCGTATCAATTTTTTAACGATCCCACAAGGCAGCATTTTTAGGACTTGTTGAAATAATCATGAGGTGCTTGTTGGGTAATGCACTCTGTTTCAATGAGCGCACTGTGAGAAAAAGAAGAGCTGGGGGGAATCAGTGAGACGGAGGCAAGCCAACAGAGACTGGTCATTATGTATGCACTGCGGCGAAACCAATCTTTGTTGAGCCTGTCCTCGATTGTTTTTAAAAGGATACTTCACTGGACGCAATCAAATTAGCAAGAACATCACTGATATGGGGTAATAACCCTAAATTGAATTTCGGCACAGGCTAAAGTGTCCCCTCTCTGCAGAATCAATTGCTGTGAAGAGAAAAGGAGGACAGGAAGAGGGCATTCATAGTTAGCAGACCTTTAAAAAGTACACCAGAGATGCAGGCATGAGCGGGCTATTTTCACGCTCTGCAGCCCTGCCATAATGTGCGTCTGGCTGCCGACTACTATGCAAGATGCAAATCTATCCAATTATGCTAATTAATTTGAATTACCTTACAGCTCCCATCACTGAGAGGGAAAGCGGGTCAGCTTTCCATTTCTGCAATACAATTCTCTTTCATTGTTTGGGTGCTAAGAGCAGCACACGGCCGGCTCTGGCAGGCTAGTGGCTGTGCTAACTGAACAGAGAGTATGACAACAACAAGCAATTAGCTAGACAGCCTCCTGTTAGCTCTGCCACTGGCTGACACTGCTGTGTGTGCTGTGCTGGAGTGAGCCAAGGATGTTACTGTACTCGGCTACTGTTGCAGCTCAGTCATTACTGCACATATACATTGACATGTGCATTTTTCTGACATCTACAACCACGATTGGTCTTAATGAGCGCAGTATAAATAAACCTGAGCAACCAGGGGTCAAGGGTCAAAGCCAGACTGGGTTGATGTCACACATTTTTCTCACTTCTGCTTCCTCAATGGTGCATTTAAGCACAAAAAAAACAACAAGCCTTTACAGACAAGCAATTCACTGCTGCAGTGACACAACAGCTGTGCAGTGCCGTATGAGTAACATCAGGGAGAGGTTTCACACAGAATGATCCATCATCTGACTACTGAGTCAGGATACAGCTGGGAGCTACAGAGACAATGTTACTGCGCTGGGATGACAGTGTTGTCATGTGCTGCTGTCCTGGTGTTTTTCTTCCACAAATACTGCTCTCACGGTAGGAAGTGTGTTGGCAGAGACCACAAAGTGTAATCGTGTCTATTGATATAGGCACTTGCAGGAGTTATCGGGCAACGACACAGCTGAATACAAGGAAGATTACAGCCAGTAATCCCAGCGAGGGACCTGGAGACCTGGGAGACCCTGAATCATATCGACACAGACTTGCTCACGAATACATGCACGCACACACAGCTGCTCATGTAATTACACAAGTCTGTAGGATTTCTGTTTGGGTGGCCAAGAGAAGCAAAACATGGCTGTTTATAAATCAAAGGCCACCGAATTGACCTTTAATTAGTTACCAAGATAATTACTGTTGTCCTATAAAAAAAAAAAAAAACGACAATGCATTCATTTGTAAACCCACAATGTTATCGAGTACACACCACTGCACTCGATATATCTATTAACACATAGTAAAAAAAAATAAGCAGAGTTTGCCCGAGTTGCTCTGAAAGGCACCTGAACCTTTTCGTAGCTGGCACAGCTGCAGTTAGTAACATTACATAAGCTCCACACAGCATGCAGCGTTTTTGTATCATCATACAGTGTTACATGTTCAGACTATAGAATCAAACAAGACTCCAACTAATTCACTTAGTGCTCCAGTTAGCAGAGAGAAACTGAATCATTGTGTGAGCTACAATAGCCCATTACCCGTGAGTTAAAGAGCTCCATCAGTCCCCGACACCTCCTCCTCCTCCTCTTCCCTCCCGGTGAGAGGAGCGAGTTAGGCAGTAGATGCCACACAGCCAGTAATGAGCCGGCCGCAGGCCCATTTGTGCTGGGAGAGAATAGGTCCCTAATGAACCACTGAAGACACTTAGGTCCACTGAGTCAAGATTGAAATGTGCCACTGATGGCCGATAGGAGGTTGTATCAACTCAACCAGAGAGCAGGAAAGGCAAAAAATAGCTGTTTTTAAATGATGGTGTTTTGGACGATAAAAGTTCTTTGTGAACTTTGTGGGTTTGCCAAAATATGCTGCATCCATTTATGGTATGCAGGAGAAACCTCTAAAAGCTGACTTCCTCTTTCATCTTAAGGCTATACATTAATATAAAGGAATATCATCTACTTTGAGATTTTAATTTACATTATGTGTCAAGCACACACCCACTGGGAAAAGGGTGGCGTTAAAATATATGCACTGTCGATCCCCCTTTTGACATGCCCAATTCCCTTCTTTTATTCACCATGTCTTGGGACGTTATCAAACCAGCAAAGGCTATTTGTCTCTTTTTTATGATGACACAAGTTTTTCTTCGAGCACCATTTCTACTGAAGAAAAACTTTTGAGTGTGTGAGTTATGAATCCTCTGTTGCAACATGAACCACAAGCCTGCTTCCCGGTGTTATAAATATAAGAGGATGACTTGCACACCACACTCCCTGAGTCACAGCAGAAAAACTGCACTTCTAGCACTTTTCATGGAGGGCCTCACCCTCACCCTGAGCTCTACTCCTCACCTGCCTGGAAAAGGTCAAACCTATTCTGTTTTACAAGCTGAATTATTTAAAAAATATAAAAACACACTCCCATATCATAGAGCTGTAACCCTGTAAAAACTCAACTTAAAAATGAAAAATGTCTCTCTACTCCCTGAGGCAGGACATCTATATAAATAAGAATATGTTCTTTGTCAACTCGTGTGGATGGATGAGAGTTTAAACAGGGAGGGTTTATATCTTGCAAACTACTGGCACATTATTTTTGGGAGTAGCCTCATTTGAACTGTTGTTTTGCCCACTGAAGCCTTTGAAGGGGAAAGACTAATAGGCCCTGCAGGGCGTATTGTTTAACAGGCAGTGGCATTTCCCACTGCGGTGACTCTGATCTAATGGCAGTGCATGTGCAGGAGCGACACCCACCCATCGCTTGCATGGCCAGCATTACGGACAGCAGGAGGGACAGCATGGTCTTCCAGGGTGGATTCGATCTGCGGGTCAACTTCTTCAGACACAGCGCTGCAGGGAAAAGAACAGACATCTGAGGAAGAGGCAGCCTGTAACAATAAAAAACACAATAGGACAGCAAAAAAAAAGAAGACGTGTGGACACAAAGGGTGATTAAGGAGTGGAAGAAAGAGGGAAGGATGTCTCCTACGTGGGCGTCCAGGTGGGTGGAGTTTAAGACAATGCGATAATCCAACATGTTTTCTGAAGTTAAGCTATTTGAATGTCTAGAATTATTGAGGCTTTTCTTTTTCAGAGGGAGGGGGGCTGCGATGACAAATGGGAACTTCCAGAGTTGACAGGAAACAGCCCAGTCATTCTCTGTTTTCCGGAGGGAAAACACTACTTTAAGAGTGAGTAGAGACAGACAACACTATCCCCTCCCCGTCTACTACCACTCTACCAAGCATTCAATATTTATGGAATGTTATTTTGGGAGGAACTGGTAGAGGTCACTATTTGTAACTGTATATGGGGAGACAAAAACTTAAGATTTTTATTTTTATTTCACATCAGACTGGGTTTTTTTTTTCAAAAACAATAAGGTGACTGACAAAACACAAAGAAAACACAGTAACATAGCTCTTGAACCACTTAAAAGTTGATTTTTAAGTTTGACTAAAGTGAATGGAACCAAAAGCTAAGCAGAAGGTAAGAAAAAGCAATCAGCAACATAAACACTGTCCAATACTTTGGACTTCAAAACAAGAGCAAATGCATTTTGTGGCCTATAGGTATGTTTTTCACATTGGCTTCTGAGCATAAATAATACTGAACTCAGTAGGATTTTCTTATTAAACATAATAAAATAACAAAACGTATTGTGATTTAAAGAATATCAGGCTTTTGGAAATATCTCAAAGCTAAACAGAGACATGTACTATGCAGAGATAAACAGAATATATTAGGTGCAAGTGTGTAGAGTACAAAAATGAAAAAGAGGAAGACAAAAACAGATAGAGGAAGGAGGGACTCTTATAAAACAGGCAAACTCAGCATTTTGAATATTAAGGAAATTGGTCACTTATACAGTATTAAAAGGGTTCTAGCCCTTAAGAAGCCTTAAGTAGAAAAGCATGAGAGCAAAAATCCACCAGCAGTCATAATCCATCGGGTTTCCTGTCGATAACTGATCTAGCATGGCATCACTTCTTAGCACAAGAGCTCGTAGAGCTGCTTACTTTCTGTTTCTTCAACCTCATTTCTTTATGGCAAGTTTTCCACGTCCTTCTGTCTGCCCATACTCTTTTCCTCTATAAATACCCGGGAGGCAGGTGTCTGCGCCCTGAGAGGGTGTGTGAGAGCTGGATGAGAAATATAACAGTTGATAAAAGCTCCTTTTTTAAAGTTTCATTTTTGAAATTATTCTGATGGCAAATGTTCTAGTTTGTAGAAAAATCAGACAGCCTGGGGAACAGAGGTGCAGACTATGTGTCGCTTTCAGCCCATTCATCTCAGTGTCCAGCGTCCCTGGGTCAGACTGACTGTGTTTTATAGAGGTTTGGTATTTTGCTCTCAGTGAAAGTGTCTTTTTTGATACTACCAGTGGGAGACACCACATTTTGAATTGTATACATAAAAATGGGAAAAGTTGAGTAAAGCTAAACAAAAAGGATTTTTCAGACCGTCATTCAAGATGAACAGCATGAAAACACGTCAGCTACTTATACTGACGGTTAAGCTCGGACAGTGGTTGCTCAGTGTTACATAGAGGAGTGACTTGTGAAGCGAATATGCTCTCAGGATGCAGCCAGGTAACTGTGACGGTAATTCAACATCCGATAATTGCAACATATCCGCTAAATATGAAAATAAGATCCACTCCATTTTTTATTAAATAATTGTTTTACCCGTCATCCGGAGACCTCAGCAGCGCTGTTTTGACCACGTCTGCAACTATACATTAAAATATTGCTGATATGTGAAAAGATTTTCTTCACAAACTTGTGTTTTTAGAACTTTTAAGAAATGTACACATTTTTTAAAAAGGTCGACATCCACAGTGAAGCACTGAAAACAGTAAAATCCCTGCTTCTCCCTCCCTTTTAGTTACATGACAGTCTGTGTATTGCCATCACTACTATCTCGAATGTAGCAGAATGTTATGGCATTTAGTTTGTCAACATAGTGTCTAATTTTCTAATTTCTAATTCTAATTTTCTTCACTTTAATTTTTGTGATCAATCAGTGCATTCAATTACATATTGTCTCTGTTACTGGTGTTAAGACAACTGCATTTAAGAGCACTGATGCGGTTTGACAACAGAAATAGAAAATAACAATAACGCCAACGTTATTGTGCATCTGGAAGAAAATAAGCTTAGATTTCCATATTCACACTGCCTCTCTTTATTGACATTTATCCACCTTCACTGGTGTATTCATATTAGTGAGAGGAGTGAAACCGAGCAAATGAATGAAGTCAAATAAATAATAATAAAAATCATGGGGTGGATACATAATGTTTTTTCCACTTTTGTTAACACTGCGAAATTGGGCACTGGGCATTTGGCTTTGGCAGAATATATGTCATACCTCTTAAAATCCAGTAGGTGACAGTAAAGTTAAACAGTGACAAAACACAGACAAATGTAGAAATACGATGTCTCCATATCACAATCCACATTCACGAGTAGCAGTACCCCTCTAAGGCCGTCTACACATGAAGTTGCTCAAACTTTATATAATAAGCAGTCCTTATGGGGCACTTGTTAACTCTTATAGTTTCGGGAATGTATGGAGACAGTGGTCAGGCTTACGGACATGCATATCAGAAAAGACGGGACTATTGGCCATGGTGGTGCTCTTCAGGTATCCCTCTAGTTTTCATATGTTTTGGACAGATGTACATTAAATTCAGGAAGGCTGCTGATAGATCAGTCGTGATGTTTTGGTACTGAATTTCAATATCGCTGTCAGCTGCAGCTCCACCTCAGGCCGGACCAAAACATTTTCCATTTATGGCTTCAGCAGAGAGGATGTGGGCAGGAGTGCAACTTCATCACTAAGTTTCCGTAACAGCACACTCACCATTTGCTCTCTGGACTTTTAGAAGTTATTAGGCTGCCAGAGAGACGAACTGAAAAGAGATGCTGTAACTATCTCAATATCCCAAGATATTTATCCTCAGAGGCAGAGAATATAGGTTATCCACCGCATTCAAAAATGGAAATACATATTCAATGACGGAAATACCAGACACATATCACAACCATCCTCTCCAAAAGGGCAGGAGTTCTGTAAAAATATCTGTTACGTTCTCCTAAGGATAGCTTGTACTGAAATATGCCAACACACCAAGCCACAGTCTGTCTCCGTCTGTGTTGTCCAGACACCAGGAAGCCATCAAAGGGTTTTTTACTGAATGACTCAAGTTCTTTACCGACCTCATGCCAGCACGCAAATGCCTTTTTCTTCCTTTCATTTTACGATTCAGCTTTAAAAATTGAGTTCAGTGTCAGAGATCAAAACAGGCTGACCACACTTGCAAGTTGCTAAATAATATAATGATACAATAAACTTTAACAGTGAAAGGTTGAATTTTTGAAAAAGCTGTGTTATCCATTCCTCTATCACACCGATGTATCAAAACTATTGCTGGCTCTTTATTCAGATTTCAATGCTGTTCATGGTATTAACTAATAATGGTGCTCTCTAAAGTGAAGACCATAAAAATGGAAAAGAAACTGAAAGACTGACAGTCTGAATGTCTTGAGTTCCCTTTAGTTATTGGTCGACAGCTTTTCAGCCATAATCGCCAATGTATTTCATTTTGACACAGCGCTAAGGATTATTAAGCTTCTTACTGAGGTCAAAGGAAAGATAGAGATTTAAGATAAGATTTACTATTTCGCCATGGTCACTGTACCATTGTGGTATTCTTTCGAGAAATCTCGCACAGCGGTTTTCTAACAGTTTGTCTTTTTACTGACACTAGTATTCCTGAGTCCACTTCTCTCCTGGATGACAAGACCACTCTTAAACACTATTAATATAATGAATGCGACTGACCTTCTGGGCTGAAATGTCTCATTGGCATATGGCAGGCATCACTGCCAAGCTCCTAAAACCATTGGGAACCACTCAACCCTTGATGATAGGGACATTTCCAACCTGGAAGACAACAGTCCCATCGCATCATGGCATGAAAGTGTGCCTTTCAAAATGCATATGGTAGCAGTGGTGAGAATTTCGCAAGCTGTCTTTAGGGATGACTGGATTCACTTTGTGCGGGGAAATCTTCCCCATAGTAGTCAAGATAATTACTGCATTACGTGGCCAAATGATACATTAGCTCCACACACTAAAGAAAGAGGAGCTCCATAAACTTCAAGAAAGCTTTATGACTCAGATGTTGTACAAAAGTTTTACTATCCAACTTTCTTTATAGGTACTGAAACCCAAATTTACCTTTCACACTAGGCTATGCATCAGTGTCATACAAAAAAATCTAATAATAGGCATGCGAATGCAACTAGACTGCATATTTTTATCCTGTTGATAATTAGCATCTGAGACAGTGAAGGCTGGTGTATCTCTCTGTTTGAAATGTGACAAATACTCCAACATCCTGCATTTGTAAAGCCACAGGAGCCAATTTGGTATAACCTTTATCTTATGGCAGCTTGACATAGTATATGTGCAATAATATGGAGATGAAAAAGTACTATAAATTGGCAAGCTGTCACATCCCTGACAAAAAAACAAGGAATAAAGCCGAGCATGCTGCATGTTGTCAAATAACATCATAATCTCTACACCTTATCAAAAATAATTTCCTGCATGAGTCAGAACAGCAAATGCTACATCCTCCTACATTTCACGGGAAGCTGTACCTTCCAGCGGAGCACAGCTGCACTATCATGTGATAAGAGCACCATGAGGCCAGGCAACAGCCTCACTGCAGCCCAAAATACAGCATCTAGAAAAAATAGGCATAGTTCAGTGTAGCAGGAATATGTTTTTTCCTTTATTTTTCTTTTTTTTCTGTTAAAGGTGAAGTGTGTAAAATCTAGGGTGATTTGGTTGGGTCTAGTGGTAAATTGCAGACTGCAACCAGCTAAAACTTCTCCTGGCTAGACTTCCTTCAGTGTTCATTATGGTTGGCAGATTATCAGCCTGGCTGATCATATCGGGCTCAGTATTTAGCATTTTGCTGATTGTCTGTATCTGCGTTTTATTTTAATGATCACCAATAAAACTAACAACTGACAAACAGATTTCCATTTTTTCTGTAAATGCATATTGTTTACAAATATCAGTCTCATTAACTACTGATTATCAAAAAACAATATCAGATGTCCACTAGTTTTTATTATTCAAGAGGTTTTTATTGTGAGCCAAATTATCCGTAGAGGTCTCTTTCTTTCCAAAACAAACGGACCCGGTGATTTAAACCAATCAAAAACTGAACAAAGCAATTTCATCTTAAAAATCCATGTATTTCACACGCACTTTAGAATGGTGCTGTGGGCGGCTAGTCCAACACATACTAATGTAAAGTCAGCTTTTTCTCTGATATCATAAGATTCAGAAATCTAGAAGGTTTTCACCAGAAGCAGAACTATCCACAGAGGTTACTGTCACTCCAAAACAAACAGATCAGGGGTTTAAACCCACTAGAAACACTAAATAAAGCACTTTTAAGATACAGACACTGAAACTCCGACACTGCTCATTGCAGTTGAGCTTCTTACAACGGTGGCCAACGGAAAAAATGCGAAAACACAAATGGCCATATCTGAAACCTGTATTTGGTTTGAACCGTCTGGGCTACTGTAGAAACATGGCAATACAACATGTCGATCTCCATAAACGAGGACCCGCTCCCCAAGCAGATATAAGCAGCTCATTCTAAGGTAAGGAGAACACAACAATTCCTATTTTCAGGTGATTATACACTAAAAAAACAACAACATAGTCATTATATCAGATTCCATTTCTGACGGTATATCCCCTTAAATCTGACACACTGGTCCTTTAATTATCTGTGGACCCCTAATATTTGTCTTGTAACTCCTGGTTGGGCCTTGAACCTCAGGTTGGGAACCACTGTGATGGAGCCTAACCTGACACAGTTTATACCATCCACAAGAGAGTTAAAGAGAAAGAGAGAGAAAGAGAAGAAGACATGGGAGTAGACGAAGAAGACGTAAAAGAAGAAGAGGACGAAAAGGAAAACACACTTGGTCCTACACATTAAGTTTGTTTGTTTGTTTGTTTGTTTTATAAGGCAGCAGCTACCAATGCTTGAGTGAGGATTTATCCTACTTTAAAAAACAAACAAACAAAAATGGCTGACACATGACCTCAATGCAAGACTGGAGATAAAGTGTGTCACTTTCCCAGCAAATGTAAAGTCATGAATGTCACTTTGATGTCCCCATTTTGGGTCATGGAAGTTTCTGGGACACAGATTAAATGCACTCATGCAGTGTTGACTTTTTGTCAAATGGGGGCGCAGTCCATTTCATTCATAAAGGCAGCTCGCTCCATCTATGAACCACTATACTATATAACTTAGCAAGCCTCTGCGTGCCGCTTTAAATCTACAAAAACAACAAAACAACACACCAGACACGACACGGAGCCAGCTAATGAAGCCAGCTATGTGAAGCAGTCGCCCTGCCCCGAGTTCACGGGGTTCTCCTGCTCCCCGCCAGCTGTTGCTCGTTTGACAAAAACCGAAGTTTACAGTTATTTTTGTCATGAGCCTACACACGACAGCCCCTCTGCGAGCCCGTGCTCTGCTATCAAACTACATTTGTCAGGTCTTACCATGTTAGGAGGGCGAAACTTAGAAAGCACCAACCATCCAGCGGCGGTGACTCTTTTCTCTGACACACAGCAGCCGAGGTTATTTTCCACAGTGGCTCATTCTTCGTCAAACAAACACTATCAAAACTGCTGCCGACGCGATAACACTTAGTCGGATAGCGGGTAAAGCTGTGAGCTGTGTTTTCAGAGTGTGCGGGGATGGTCCATTGATTTGGGACGGTTGTCTTCACAGAAACCACTCCTTGCTGCTTTGTCCAGCAGTGATGTCATACCGAGGGGAGAAAAGAGTCTCGAGAGTCCCGACCCCCAGGTTAACCGTTTGTGCACACACGTGTCAACCTCGTTTTATTCTCACAAAAAAATCTGCATTATAATGCAAGTCTTCAAGTTTCCATACGGTTTTTTTTTTTTTTTTTTTTTGTCTTTGGACACCCAAACTGACTTTTTATCTTTAGACCGCAGGAACTGTGTGTTTTATCACACGGTCCTTAAACGTACCACTGCTGGCCGTGCATTTTTTATGAGACACGCAGATTTACCTATAGTAGTTCTTTTAGCTGTTATGGAATAATATTTGCGTGGATCAACACATCTTTTCGATCATTTTATTTATTTTATAATGATAGTTGAGTATGAGATAAGAATCAGAGACCTCTTGTAGTTTATTTCTTAAAAAACATTTTTTTATAGAATTGCCTTTATGTGATATCTTGTCATTCATTGTTTTTATTTTTATTTATTTTATTTCCTTTTTTTGCCCGTGTTGTTTTTGGTCTTTTTACTTATGTTTATTTATAATGTCATGTCAATGTCATTTTTGTTGTAAACTTTTGACATAAACTCTGCTTTTAGACGTGTTGTTACTAATATAATGAAATAATAATAATAATAACAACAACAATAACTGCTTTTAATAGGGTTAAGGCTATTTTGGCATGGGTCTTTAGTCTTTAGGCGACACATATCCTGTCCTTTTTTAAACATTCATCAGAATGATAATTGCACTTTTAGTCAGACTGTCCTCAAATGAGACACGCAGACCATAAAACTACTGTCTGGAATCCCGTTTGCCCAAGACATTACACAGCTTTGGAAAATCCTGCCCATGGAGCAGGAAAATCACTTGGAAACCTGTGGTGTGCAGACAGTACAGGGGAAAAACAGATAGGCTATGTTACTTTAAAAACAACAGCGGTGGACTATATGGGAACAGTGTCTATGACTTTATTTGGCGCAACACTTTTCTCTTTGTCTTGAGGTGTGCCTGGCGCGAGAGACAGGGAGGAGAGTTTAGGTTTACCGCTAGTTAAAGATACAGTGAAGCGAGCGGAGAAGTCAAAGCTCCTTTGTTTGGACAGGGGACGTAAACGTTACGTAGACCACGTGACTTAAACCAGGAAGCGAGTCGAGTGTCAACATTAAAATGGTGAGTGTGCGATTCTTCTACAAATTGTACAGTTGTCGTAGTAAATTTTTGATATTTTTTTTGTGTCGTTGCCGGATTGTTGTAAGCCAGACACGCTGTACAAATAGCTAACATTTAATATAGCGAGTCGCTGTTTTTTTGTTTTTTTTTTAGCAAAGGCTAAGCAGCTAACCGATGTTAAACATATATGATTGCTAACGTGTAATATATACATAACATGTAATATATATATATATATATATATATATGAAATGCGTTTTGCCCCGAGTCCCTGTGTTGTTTATCTAACGTGTATTTTTTACAAGGTAACGTTTTGTTGTACTGATCGAATATAGAACTGATCATATTTGCTCTGACCTATTTCCTAACAGATATGTGGAACCGAAATGCATTTACAATAAAATTGACAATCTTTCTGTTAATATTTAGAATTTGAAATATAACAAACTCCAACATAAAACTTTGTCTAAATGTCTCTAGCAAATGTTTGATAAAAACTGAAACTTTCAACATCATATACATCCAAAAATTATATTTTTTTATAAAGTCAAGTGAAAATGTAAATAACAAATGAATACAAAAAAATAAAAAGTTCCTCCCATACTGCAGTTTTTAGATATCCTTTTTTAATCCCGAGGGAAACTCCGACAGTCATCTACTCACATTCCATTCAAGCAAACAATAAAAGCACAATAAAAGCATAAAAAAAACATAATAAAAGTATAATCAAATACAGGTAATTGGTAAAATACCAAATATCAACCCCAATAATTGTCCAGGCCCTGATCTATTGACCCCAAATAAAAATTAGTACTTTTAGTTGACATTAAGAACCTCAGACTTACATCACTAATAATTACTGATCAGAGCTCTAGTTGCTGTCCATGTCACCATGTTAAGGCTTTGTTTTGTTTCGTTTCTGTAAAAGGTAGAGATGGCGTCTTCAGACTGGCACCTGTCTTTGAAGCTGGTGGATCAGCCCAAATCCATCTTCCACTTCCCAGAGATGATGCCAGGAGATGTTCCCCCTGGAGGATACAGAATCGCCACTTTAAAACAACTTGTTGCAGCACAGATCCCAGACTCCATCCCAGACCCTGAACTAATAGGTTTGTTACAGCTGTGGAGACATAAGAAAAACCCACTGTACGGTTCTATAAGTTGATATATTTTGCTATCTATGTATGTCATTGTTATTTGTCTTCACATTGTTTTGTTTCTGTTCATATCAGAGCTGGTCCACTGTGGGCGAAAACTTAAGGACGACCTAACTCTGGATGCCTGTGGGATTCAACCAGGATCAACCATACACATCCTCAAAAAGACTTGGCCAGAGCCAGAGAGCAGTTCAGGTCTGTCTGTCATGAAAGTATTGAAATAACATGTTGTTTAAATTGTTCTGGAAGTGAAAGTCTGAATCTGAACATGCGTGCGTTTTTCGTCTGTAGAGCCTGTGAACAGAGCAACTGCAGCCAGGGAATTCAGGGTGTTTCATGCTGCTCTTCACTCTCTCAACTCTGCCTACAGAGACTCAGTGAGTAGACTTGGACCGTTTTAAACGCCCACTAAAAGCCCATCTTTAAAGGAAAGCCTTATAGCAAATCCACGTGTTATGTTTTTCTTTATTCATTTTGGTCTAGTCTGTCACTCATTGTACTGCATTGTAATTTATTGAAACTCAATTAAGTGTGTGCATAGTGTTTGTGAAGGGCTTTGTACCTGAGTGTTTTAAAAAGTGCTATATAAATAAAGCTTTACTTACTAGAAGACACATGCAGCAAGCACAGCACTGACACTTTCCCTTTCCCTCCAATTTATGTTCCAATAAATCTATTTAGGTATTTAGTTTAAGGATATTGTTTTGATAAACTGGCAAAGTGTGTATCAATAGCCAGTTTACTTGAAACATTAGAAGCACAATGCCTGGTCTTCCATCCACTGATCATGTTATTTGTCTTACATTATACATTATGAGGCCATCTTTGGTACAATATATCGGACTTCACAACACATCTGAGATGCATCCTGATTGACTTCTTGTGATGAGTAGTTACTCCTCTTCTAATTAGATTATATCTGTAGGAAAATTGACTATTTCCTCATGGAAAATTACCTGACATTGGCAATAAACTGCATTCAGTTGGTAGCTTCCTCATGCTTCACACAGAAAAAAAAAAAAAATCATTAAATAGGGTGGCCTTCACTGCCGAATGCAGGAATGTGTTGGGGTGTTTGCGCTACACAAATTTTTTGGACACACATCCTTGACCTGGAGACTATTTGGCTTTGGTGATGGGATATTTCTCCAGAGTCACTCGGGTGCAGTTACACTTGTGTTCACAGCTGTTTACCTCTGATTGGATCACCCAAGATGCATTTTACTGTACGTGTCAACAGGACCCTGGGCAGCTACAAGCCGGTCAAAGATTATCCTCAACTGGAACATGTTTAGCTCTTATAGGCTGGCAGCTTTCCATGGCATGAAACTGGTAGACGAATTAAGAATGCCAGCATGTCGACTCCAGTGATAAAGAGATAGTTCGGACAGGAATGGCCATATTTTTGACATAAACTGGTGTGAGCTACTCACTACTACTGAGATATATATATATATATAAATATATATATATATATATATATATATATATACCCACTACAGCAAAGGTGTGGACTTGAGTCACAAGACTTGGGTTCAAGTCAGACTCCAGTCACAAATTTGATGACTTTAGACTCAACTTGCTACTGGACCTAGACTTTAACATCAATGACTGGTGACTTGCCTTGAACGTGAAAATACTTAATACATACCCCCTAAGCTTACAGATTAAAAAGTATGTCAAGGTTGAGAAAGTCTTACATGACAACAAAGTACTGTTTATTATTTTACTTTTTTTTTTTTTACTATACTACTATTATACAGAACAAAATAGGACAAAAAATATGTACTTACTAATATTTACTTTTTCATGATCAAAGTCAATCACACTTGTTTTTAACTTTTGAATAAGTACTTATTTAAAAAAGTAGTCATGTTTTGTAGATTTGATATTTAATTACTCAGACTGTAAGTTTAGTGCTTGGGACTTGACTGAGGACTTGTAGGTCTTGACTTTAGACTTTGGTTCCCGCTGTGCTTTTCAGCACCAGATAGGATCAGCAGTCAAACAACATTTTAAACCTCCTCAGTACACCACAGCATCTTTTCTGATCTGTCATGGAACCATTTTATGTGCTGAGTGATACAGAAATGATTCGGAAACAAACAGCAGACTCAAATGTGGTTGCAGACCAGATTGTTTGAGGGCAGATATATTTGATATATCAAAGCTTCAATGCACACTTGTGTCTATGGTCGATGTTAAGGAGGAGAATCAAATAAAGAACTGTACTGTCATGGGTATCGATCAGAGTGCATCAGCCAATGAACTTTCACACAAAGGTTAATTTTCCAAAAATCAAGAATTGTAGCCTGAACATAAAAGGGGAGCAAACACAGATGGGCTGTGACTCTCAACGAAACAAATACAGAAAATTAGAACTTGAGTCAAATGAAACATGTCTGTTTTTCAGGATAAATAATGTTCTTGGTTAAACTAATCACAGACAGGATAAACCAAAGAGAAGAAACTCTGCCTACCAGCACACACGCCCCATGTGACGATAAAGACTGAGTGAAAGGGTGTGCAGGGTTTAAAAAGGGAGTAAACAGGTGACCTCAGTCAGGCTAATGAGGAGTGAAAGGAGCCAATCAGTGCTGAGGAAAGAAAGTGAGATAAGTGAGGAAAAGAAGTGTCAAAATAAAAGAAAAAAAGTATTTACCGAAGTCATTAAGTATTGATTTAGTGTAATAATGTAAAGTAGTACATAGAAAATATCAGGAAAAGCCAACATATTGTTTATTTACTGTTGTGTATACGAGCAAATACTGGTGCAAGTTTTATTTCAACTATTTCTACAGCAGCTAGGTTACTATCACTTATTCTACTGCTGATGCTACATTTACGAATGTGGAACTTACTGTCTTTTTCACCACATGTAGGTATATAAAATGCTGACAAATAAAGAGTCTCTGGATCAGATCATCGTAGCTACACCAGGGCTCAGGTCTGACCCAGTTGCCCTTGGTAAGACCTGCTGAGTTGTATTAATAATGTAATGTCATCTCAGTGTACCATGCAAATATGCTAATGTTAACATTTCCTCTAACGGCCTTTAATCTGTTCAGGGGTGCTCCAAGACAAAGATCTCTTTGTGCAGTTCACAGACCCCAACATGCTGGACGTGTGAGTGCGACTTGTCTTTGTTATTGGCTCTGATGTGACACGTAATAAGCGAGTACAGCGCAGGGACACAAGTGGGAGGTCATTTAAATTCACATCTGTACTTGTCCGTCTGTTTCGAAGATTGATCGGTTCACACCCGGCGCTTGTCAATGCCATCATCCTGGTCCTGCACTCTGTGGCGGGCAGCATGCCCGCTCAGTCCAGTGCCAGCTCTTCTCGCAATGTCTCTGCCAGTTCTTACAGCGATATGCCAGGTGAGCAAGGACGATGTCGCAGTAAAAGCAGACAGAATCTGGCATGCAAGAGAGGATCGCTAGTGTTCACGAAAAATTCCTGTTGACAAGCTCCAGATATTGAAACAATTGATTTGATGGAGACAGCAGTAAAATATTTTGATGAAAGGCATCAGATAATTAGTGGTACCTTAGTGTCTCTCTGTGTTTTCACTGGAAATGGACAATTATTTTTATCATGCAGGTGGCTTCATGTTTGAGGGCATGTCTGATGACGAGGAAGATTTCCAGTCTGTGAGTCACTCTGCTTGACGCTCAACATCAGACATCATGTACAGGAAAGCTGATGATGCAAGGGGGGTTTTCTGTGTGTCTAAATGTGTGTAACAGGGGAGCCCAGCAGGTCCCTCCAACAGAGCGGGAGGCTCAGCGGGAATACGACCGGTGTCTCTGAGCCACAGTGGAGCGACAGGCCCCCGACCAATAACACAGAGTGAGCTGGCAACGGCTTTGGCCCTCGCAAGCACTCCCGACAGCAGTGCGGTCACTCCGACAACTTCAAGCCAGGTGAGCTGTATTTATATTTGGAAATAGATAAACAGATGCATGCTTTTTTTAACTACTGAACTGATTAAGAATTTACTTAAGATTATAATATGACACATTTAAGACATTTACATGTATTGAAAACATGACACAAAACCTGGCCACGTTACTGCAGATAAATACATGAATCATTTGCTATTCTTTTC
This sequence comes from Plectropomus leopardus, assembly GCF_008729295.1. Lineage (NCBI taxonomy): Eukaryota > Metazoa > Chordata > Actinopteri > Perciformes > Serranidae > Plectropomus > Plectropomus leopardus. The sequence continues at coordinate 28,690,334 of NC_056463.1, forward strand.
CGTCTTCGATCTAGGCCGACCCCTCCAGTGGTGTAGCCCCGATGCCAGCAGGGACCCCAGTCAGTAATGATCTGTTCAGCCAGGCTCTACAGCAAGCTCTGCAAGCTTCCAACATGTCTGCTCTACAGGTGAGGCTGTGAAATCCCAGACTAGATCCCACATGTTCAAATATAATATAATGCAAAATTAAAAATTTAAATGGTAACTTGCCTGTCTGTCCTCACTGATAGGAAATTCCAAAGGCCGTCGAGAAAATTAAAAAAAAAAAAAAATAAAGCACCAATCGCTTTAGACTCTAGTCTTCATTTTGGTGGGTCTTTGGATAAAATCCTTATCCAGTGAATGTGTTTTTGTTTTGCTAGGGCCGCTGGCAGTCCCAGATGCAGCAGCTGAGGGACATGGGGATCCAGGATGAGGAGCTGATGCTGAGGGCGCTGCAGGCCACAGATGGTGACATCCAGGCTGCCTTGGAGCTCATATTTGCTGGAGGCCCTGGACTCTGAGCCCATACCCCACGGACGAAAGCCTTTATAGAGGAGAGAGGACAGGAAAAAGCTTTTTATCCTGCTGCCCAGACATTATAAATTATGGCTTTAGACATTAACTATACAGATTTTTGTATTATTATTGTTATTAATCCATTTACCCAATTTACATACAGTTTAACATCCAAGCTCCACGAAGGTCATGGCATTGTTTTCTTATTGATGTGACTATACTTGGAATAAATTCAAACATGCTTACCTCATAAAGTGCGGCGCCTGTCTTCCTTTGTCCTGTTATTTAATAGGTGGCATTGACTGTCAGCATATTGCATTGGTCTAAATTCACTATTGAACTGAAATGCTGGTGTGCAATAATAAGGTAACTCTGTGCCTGCTCAGATTTCATTTTTTTAATCATACAAGCATAAGCAATGATTTAATTATTGGGTTGCAGTATTAAAATATGTGTTTCATTTACTATATTTACTCAAACTCTGTAATTCATATGTTTGAACACTAGATGGCAATGTAGTAGTTTGTTTCTGCCCAGACATGGCTGACCATCATAAGTCATTCTCATTGACACACACAGTTGTTTATTTGCCCTTTCTTCCTTTCCTAAATTTCCCATCATGCTCTTGATGTGCCCTCTGCTGAACAGTGTTTGATAAATGGTTGTTTTATTTGTACTTGTGGGCTTTCATTTTTCAAAGAAGGCAATATGCTTAGACAGCCAGTAACATAAAAAGAGGAAGTTGCACAGATAAGGTGATGGCTTTATTAACATCCACTGAGATGTTGCTGTGCTTGTCAGAGCATTGTTACATTTAGCTGACCCCCCTCCCTGCACCCCCAGCCTTATTACAGAGGGCTGCATTTGCTTTGTCTTGTCTCCCATCAGGGTATTTTAGGGGAGGACATATTGTGGTGCCCCCCTCTGCCACCTACCGATCTCCATCTACAGTAATTGCCCTGCTTAGTTTTATTACCGCATCTGTGAATGTGACAGCTCAATCAGTGGATTGCCCTTTCATGAGCACAGCACCCAAACAGCGCTTTGTGTCCGTCTGTCCCCATTACCGTTTTATATGCATGCACACCTGCGGGCAATTTCCACCTCCAACTGCCTCCAAGGGTGTTTTAAAAATAAAGCATTTCCACTGTGCTGAAGGAAACAGTGTTGTAGCTTCAACAAAACAATAGTGAATAAAACTGTCACAGCCTTTCTAGGAAATTAAAAAGGAGTCTGCTTTACCAAGATAAAATAGTAGAATTTCAAACCAAGGAGGAGTGATGGAGAACGGCTTTGCATTGATTTCCATTTAGTTGTTTTTCTGCTCTTCTGTAGCTAGTGAGCAGTGAAGCACACATACGTTGTTGTATTTGTGTCTGGTTACTGTTTTTATGCATAGACTGCCATCACAAGCCTCCTAACTGCAGCTTTCAGGATATTCATAACGATTTACTATGAAATGATGTGAAGTTGTCATGGAGACTACCCGGGGGTGTGCAAAGTACTGTCACACACATGGTACAGAAAGGCTGTTATTGCACACCATATTTAGGCCCCTTTTGTTGTCAACTGTGAGCAATATTGACTACATGTAATCTCTTAGGGCTTTGCCTGATATTAAACCCTCTAGATCCACTCGAATGTCAAACTGAGATTGCAATATATAAGCTGGAAAGAATTGTTTGCACCTGTCGAGTCGTTTATGACTTCTTCAGTGTAAGAGGTGACCATCCAAAGACCATCTAAAACTCTACAACAAATAAGACAATTAAAATATTACTTTATTTCAAGTACCGTTATCTAAAAAGGCCTCAATACAAAATGTAGTAAAACCACAAACTGATTCAAATGCAGTCCAACATAGGCTAAACTAAATAAAAGTAGGGGGAGTGAGCTGAGGCCACTTGTGGAGAGGCAGACTACAGTGAAAAGTGTCCAGGGATGCTGCCATCTACTCACCTCAGCTGCAACTCAGCAATCCTCACAGCAAACATGGTGCAATACACTTGTGTCCTGGTGCTCTTATTCTCATGCATTAAGTGAAGGGATCTCACCATGAGTACCTAGCCTCCAAACAAGATGGCACACTGCTTTACTGAAAGAAAAAATAATACCAAAATAATTAATCACTGGGGTCGGCAGAACAACAGGGTTTCCAAATGCATCATGCTCAGGAAACCAGTGGTGTAATATAACAAAGTAATGTTACTTTGTTACAGAACTTTTTGGGAGTATCTATATTTGAGTTTACATTTCTGTAAACTTTCACTTCACTACATTTCCCACTCCAATAAATTTCTCCTGAGCATCTTAAGTTACTTACAACAAAATAGGAAAGGAGGAGAGGAAGGAAAGTAGATAAGAAGCAACAGACAGATGAAGGGGAAGAAAAACTGTGTTTTGCTCTTTAAATCCTTTAAATGGTGAAAAAGAACTTTTTCTTTAAGTAGGACATATAATCCATTTTTAATGTGTTGTATGTTCAGAAATAAACTTCACAACTCACAGATTTGTAACTGCGTGCTTTATTACCAGCATTTATTTTTACTTTCAATGCTTAATTTAATACCATAAAATTACTTTTGATACACAAGTACAGTAAATATCAGATACCTTAAGGCTTTTTTAAGGTAATATTCTAGCAGGTGACTTTATCTTCTAGCAAAATCACTTTCTGGTAAGATCTCTGCACTTTCACTCAAGTATGGTTTTCACTTTACTTCATCCACCACTGCATTAAACTGACCAGATCATGGTGGTTTTAAACAAAAGCAGCATGAAGTATCGGAAAAGATAGTTTATTGTGCATGCTAAGTTTTACTTCATACCTGCCTCACCAAACCATCAGCCACAGCAGGGACGGATACAGGAGTCACAGGAACAAGCTCCGCAACAAGGGCTTTATATAATCAGGCCCTGATTAGGGGAGTGGTTGGGGGAGGAGTCTGGCTTGAGGCTGCGTTCAACAACACTACATGATTACACTGACAAACCCCATCGCATTTGGATTATCCAACATACTGTATGAGAGAAAGAGAGGGGAATCTTTTCTCTGTATTATAATGGTGCTGTATTGCAGCTGCTGATGGCACTCTCAATCACAAGTCAACCCCCAAGTTTTTAGATCTCACAGGGAGCAGAAATAATGAAAAACATGCTGCTATTTCTCTTTCTCTGTCTGTTCCGAACTCCCACTCGATTTATTTTTCAGATCAATACAGCTCTTCTTCATTGGGCTTTGCCACCGTTATCACAGGGTGCCTTCACTGCACTTCAACCCGTGGTCAAAGAGGTTTTGAATAGCTGTTCAAATTTGAGATATTTTCTGTTTTCAGGTGTTATTCCAGTGATACTTAAATTGGATGCATATCTGTGGAAAAAACAACTTCTGAGCAGGAACAGGAAATGGCTTAAACAACTGGAAAGATGCCTTCCTAATAAATCAAGCCTGGAGCTTTGAAGCTGGCACAAATCTGCCCAATTACTCCCACGGTGACCTGGGTTTCAGGTAATGAGCAAGGTTCTGCACCATGCCATTATAGGCGATATGTTAAGCCAATAGAAATCATCAATGCCAGACCTTTAGAAATGGTGTAAAAAAGCTCCTCTAATCAAGCCTTCACAGACAAGCAACCAGCACCGTTCTCTCCCAGTGAAATCCTCCAACATGCCAGAGGAAGAGGAAAGGATAGAGTTGGAATAATGCCCTCCATCCGCTTTTGTCTTTCTGAAAGGAGGCAACTCATGTGTTATTAACATAAGGTCTGTTACCTGAGATTGCTTTCTGCCTGCCGTGACTGAGCGGAATATGAAATGAGCTTCTGATGGACACAAGGCCATTTTATCCCCTTGTGGGCCATTCATTGCTTTCAAGCCATGCTTTTATTCTTCGCCTTTTTTTCAGCACTCTTTTTGTCCACAAAAGCGTCTTTCATGCATTTCATCCCAGGTGCTTTAACCCTCGATGGAGCATCTCTGGAGGAGCTGCAGCAGCGGGAGAGGCAAAGATCACGCACAAACCAGAGGGAGAAACTTAAAAATAATAGCTTCACTCTTTGTTTTGTCTGAAGATGTAGATTTGATTGAGTCGGGTGAGATGTGGCAAATCAACCACTGAAGTCCTTCAGTGCATAATCATCTGTTATTGAACAGTGTTGGACTGATTCTCTTTTACATTTTTTTTTAACAGAGAAGTGTCATAATTTATAAAATAGAATTATATATCTTCTTTACCAAAGTAAAATGGCCACAAACAAAGTGCAATAATATGCATAATTTCACTTATGGTCATATCATAAAAATGTTCACTATTGCACACAGACAAATGTAAACAGCCGCTAACAATTTCCCTGTCAGAGCCAAATCAAAGTCCGCACTGTCTGGCTCTCAGTTACTGTAGAGGCCAAACTTTGTGTGTTTGCAGATTCCGCCTTCTATCAAACGACTGGAGAGGCTGTGAATGTTCAGTGCTTCCTTTCATTAACCCCCCGCCGGTGCTCTTCCTGAATGTCTGCCAGATGTTTTGTGGCCAAAATGTGCTGTGTGGAAACTGCTTCTGCTGTCACAATGCAACACTTCTAAAAAGGGATTTTAGGGTAAGGGATTAGGGATTTCACTGTTAAATTGCTGTCAACAGAACGCTGGACTTTGAGCAGTTTCATTTACATGTAGCAGTAACACCCCCAGAGGGAGTGATAGCTTGTAAGTATTGTAGGGATGTGTCTGGTTGAAAAGCATCCACAATAACAGAGAAGAATGCAGTTGAAAAGTAAAGCTGATGCATATGTTCTGCTGGAGAAGCGTTTTTATACTGTACAAAATACTATAAAAGCATAAAAATACAAAAACTACAAGACAGTTCACTGTAAAATGTTTGACTACACATACACAGTAAATTACTGGCCATTAGCTCCATTTCTTTCACAGTACGTTAATGTTTTCGGGTTGTCTGTGTGTCCGTCCATCCCTTTTTAATGAACGTGATATCTTAAAAATGCACTGAGGGAGTTTCTTTGTAATTTGGTACAAACGTTCACATAGACTCATTGATAAACTGATCAGATTTTGGTGGTCAAAAGTCAAGGTCAATATTATCTCACTTTTGGGACTGCAATATCTTAATAACAGCCAGAGAGAATTTTTTCAAATTTGGTACAATTTGGCACTTGGACTCAACAATAAGCTGATGAGATTTCAGTGGTCAAAGGTCAAGATCACTGTGACTGTGCATCCATCTCACTCCTGTGAAAGCAATATCTCAAGAAGGTCATGAGGAAGTCTCCTCAATTTGGCACAAACATTCACTTAGACTTAAGAATTACTGGATTAGAATTTGGTGGTCAAAGGTCAAGGTCACTATGACCTCAGAAAACCTGTTTGGCCACAACTCAAGAATCCATGCACTAATTCTGACAAAATTGTACACAAATGTTAGAATGATGAAGTGATGACATTTTACATTTAAAAGGTCAAAGGTTAACTTCACTGTGACATCAAAATGTTCTGCAAAAACACTTTTTCTTGTTTTAGCATTTTCATCAGTTGCCAGCAGGTTATTTGAACATGTAAAAATGTAAAAATTCAAAAATATGGACAATTAATTTTTCAACAATAGATGACTATCAAATGAATAGTTAATTCAGTTTAAATTTGACCTTTTTAAGGAAGAATTCACACTTTTCCCCATAACTGGTATCTTAGCACATGTTTCTTTCAGCATACTTCTTAGCAAATTAGTGTGAAATGATTTTACACACCCATCATGAAGCATTGCCACTGGAAATCTACACTAGTTTGCTGTATCCTCTTCTGGTACTTAAGGCAAAGTCTTTCTCTAAATGCCAAGAATGATATATAATTTACACTTCATTAAATTTACAATGCAGACAAAAATAGCCTGCATTCATAAAATACTGCTATAAATTTCTTTATTGAAAAAATAGGCTAGGGGTGCAAATTCTTGAAGCAGCAAACCAGTTGTACTGTAGGAAATATGGACTAGCAAGCTTGGAACTGATACACATCAAGCAAATGCTTCTGGGATGAACAACGGAGTGAAAAAAATATTACAGGACTGTGCAACAAAGTGGATCAATAGAGGACTACAAGTGCTGGAGTACTGGCTTGATAATAGCTCCAGCTCTCTGTCCTTGACTCAAACAATGGTCGCTCTCCACTATTTGTCAAAGGGCTTCACCATGGTAACGGGTGATGGTAAAGACACAGGAAGGGGCTTTTCTGCTGCCAAATAATTATGCGTTTGGATAAAAAAAGATCACTGAAACATTATATCACACATTAACTCATAAACCCAATTTTATTTACTTTGAACCTTGATGCCTCTATGTCCCCATACAATACATTCAGTATATACATTTGGCCATGAGGGACTGTACAGAGATATGTTATAGTAGTGCATACACACGTGGCACGAAAATGTACACAAAGGAAACTCACACGTGCCACTTTACCACAGTAAAGTCATACACACAGGGCAAGTCAATGGCTGATGGTTGCTTACACCAGTACACACACACACACACACACACACACACACACACACACACACACACACACAAAAACACTGTTTCATGCATGCGCAATTGTTGTATGCATTGCACACTCTCACACGCACACACACACACACACACACACACGCACGCACGCACACTTTAAGACACTTCCGAGGGAGGAGAAGGGCTCTTTCAGGTTCTCAGAATAGAAATTAACGAATGTGAGTGTGTCTGCCGATTGCAACAAATCCCTCCCCCTGTCAGAACAGCCCTCAGTCTCCCCCTCATTTTCCTTTTCTCCAAAGCTAAGGCCTCTCTGTAGGCAGTTTGGCCATCATACGCAGGCTCTTTCCTATAGTAGAACACTCATCAGCAGCAGTAACTAAATAAAGAACCTTTACTGTCAACATTTCATCTCTGAAACAGGGAACATTCGGAACATAAAGGACACATCACAAATAGAGTTTATTTCATTTGCATTTCTTCTTAGAATATCTTCTCTCAAGGAAATACATAGGTCCACTTCGACAACATACTATTCCTCAATAAAGCTGCAGAGGTTGCCGTATCACATGAACAAACACCCTCGTATGACATACTTATCTAATGACAGCAACATCTGTCTGCTCACTTACTGCTCCAACAAAATAAATGTCTGTATACATCCCACTTTCTGCAAACTATTCCCTTTAGCTATCAATCGGGTCATTCTGCTGATTACATCTCCTCCTGGTGGACTTTTGTACCATCACATTTGTCATAAACATCTGGTGGAGGCACACACTCCAATCATTTTCCCTTCAATGACTGCAGTTTAGAGTTGCATAGCACACAACGGAGATATAGTCAAGCCAAAAACTGTATTTGACTTTGTATATACAGTGGTCATGCTCGCTTAGGTCAGTTTTAATTCTTAGCGTCAGTCATTTTCAGCCTGGACAAAAAACCCCCCAAAATTTCCATTTTTACTGGGATTTGCTCATTAAACCACAGAATATTGCAACTCTTAAGACAAACAGAGGTTTCCTCTGAAGAGGCAACAACAGGCGTTAGGCACTCTCATTAGACTCTGCTTCTTCTTGTTTTAATTGGTCAGCACTATTACATGCTGTGGGCTGAAATAATATTGGTTCTGTTACAATAAACTGCAGAGAGTGGGCTGCCAGACGGATGTCATTCCTAGGAGTTGCTAAAATAAAATGTGGTTAATGAGAAAATACAAGAAGTTAAAATTAATGAGTAAGTGGGGCTGAACTTTAGTCTCTGGAGTAAATGAAAAAGAGAAAAAAAAAGGTGCTGACAACCAAAGAGGTTCAAGCAAGGGCTGTCACCATCAAGAGTTTAAGAACACACTAGAACTCAGAGAGTCTGTGCACAAAATCTCATATGCATACGTTTACTGTCCACATGAACGCATTGGACACATGCACTCACATTCACACATGTATGCACATCTGGTAGTAAAGGGTAGATGATAGAGATTTTAATGCAAAGTGGAAGCATGGCAGAATGAAGGTAGGTGTTTTTTCCGGTGTTAACAGGCCGCGCTGTGATTGGTCCAGGTCGGAGTATATGCGATCGTCTCTCACGCGAGGCTTGACAATCCCGTTGGTCAGGAGACGTCATGTTCCAGAATCAGGCCACCGAGGCAAACGTGCATTTAGCAGAACTTGAAACAACAAAAAAACGCAAAAGCACCACAGTAAAAGAGGCTGGAGTAGTCCCAAAAAACACGATCACATCGGCACGGAACAATGAGGGCGGGGGCATCACAGAGGAGTAACACATCAGTAATAATTACCCCAGAATAAATTACAGTCACAGAACAATCGTTAAAAGCAGAACTTGAAATCAGCTGATCTAGCGGACTGATTTGACCCATGCATTATAAGGCATTAACCAAACATTTGTTACTGACATCACACAGTATCATATTAGTGACTATACATACAATTGCTGATCTGAAAAATCTTGTATTTTCATAAAAAAAAAAAAAAAACATTGGGTTAACCGTATTCAAAAAACATATTCCTAAAACCGATGATGTAATTTTATGGGACTTGGGAATGTCGAAGGGAGCGCAGATCGATGCTGCAACCCCATTGTACCTATTGATCTGCAGATGGGTGAATGAAATTGATTTTCTGAGGTAGACAATGCAGGCATATTTCATTCTCCCGATGCAAAGACATTCTAAGGAGGGGTAGCGGGGCTAATTTGGTCCATTTGGACAGGCTCTGGTCTCCAGCCTCAGCCAATTGTACTGTGTCAGATGGGTTGACCCATCCATCATGATCTCCTGCCTGTCTCACCACTGTGGTACTTACACTGTCATTGGTGTGATACACCCACTCAGTGATGGATAGCAGACAGCATGCACTATGACAAGATAGAGAGATCAGTCTGCACTGCTCACAGGCCTGTTATTTCCATGTAGCTGGGGACACACCATTCATACAAGCCCAGGTTATTCAATATCCTGACCACTGGATGGGGCCCATGTGGACAATATCCCTCAACGTGCCTCATAAATGTCACTTCCCTTGCATGGCCCGTACAATCTTTGAGTCCCCTTACAAACAATTACAGTATCAACAGAGCCTAACCAAATGCGCACAGTCAAACAAACTTGCTCATACACAATTTTCATGAAAAAGGTACATTTTATGATAAAAGGTACAACCCTGTGACAAATGTTACAATGCTGTACCTTTCTTTTTCATTGAGAGTTAAGTGCGAAGGGAAATCAGCTCAAGAATCAATGAAATGATGTTCATCAGCTAGTCAGTCTGCACTGTAATGAAGTGGGTGTCTGTCATAAATAAAATAAAATAAAATAAAATAACAAAAGATTTCTGCAACATTGACTCTGTGTGTGTGTGCGTGTGTGTGATAGTATGCAGTAGGCCTTCAAAACAGGCCTGGAATTCGTCGGCCAGTGAGGTGAGTCAGGATCAGCAGTTTTGTGTTCGTTTTCCCATGAGCCTACTGGGCTCTGTCCAGACGGACAGGACTCGTGGAGCCACAGGGTGACCCAGTGAGAACTGAGCAGGGGCCGACACCCGCAGGTGACCCAGAGCACTATAGTGTCCTGATGGCTACAGGGTAGAGCAGGGACATGTGTTCGGCACCCTTGATGGGCAGCTTGCGGCTGGAGTAGAAATGGATGATCTCAGGCACGCTGTCAAACGGGCAGCTGTTCTGACCCAGGATGTACTTGTTCTCCTTTGTCCGCGACAGCTTCATGTGCATAAAGCCCTGGCTGCTCCTGGAGACAGAAGAGGGAAAGAGAAACAGCATGTTGTTAGTTCCATAAAAACAAATCCAAGTGTCTGCATTATATATCATATTTTCTGAAATGACAATTTCCATTCTTTCTGGCACGAAAATGAATTGGTTGTTCAAAACAAGATGAAACAAGTCAAGACGCTACAGCCAAACAAGAGCTAAATGCTAATGTCAGAATCATGGCAACATTAGCCAGCTCTCACTGAATAAGACTATATAGGTTGACTGTGCAAACAGCTTAATACAACCAATAGTTATGTTACATTTTAAGCCCTATAGTGACTGTAGTAGTTATTACAGGAGGGGAGGAGTTAAAGTGATGACTTACCAGAAAAAGTGTCAAAGTTTGTGTAAAGTTGGTGATGGATGGGTCAAACTAGTACATGACTTTTATTGAGGAGACCAGTGTTTGTGCCCCAAAGTCAACATTGACATCTTTTAATAATAGTGTAGCATAGTAAGCAAGTATGTGTAGCAAACTATGCAAGTGATGTGTGTAACATGACATATGACAAAAAGTAGAGCCAAGGCTGATGGGAATGCTATTCATTTTGCAGGTTTTCATAAACCAGAGTAGTGGAAAATTTAAATTTGACCTGATGGTGGAGCGGATGTTTACGGATGTCTCAGAAAACGCAGGTGCTCATCCATCATGTAGATGTGGAGACATTTCACTATTTAAGTGAAAACTTTGAGATACTGTTAGTACAACTTGACAAGTGAGGGAATCACAAGGGTCATGGTTATCTGTGCCAAATTTCAAAGCAATTCATCTAATAGCTGCTGAGATATTTCAGCTAGACCAAAGTGGTGGACCAACCGACTGTCACTTTCGTCCCTGAAGCCATGTCGCTAGCGAGGCTAAAAACCAATTTAAAGAGAAAAGTATGTCAGAAGGCTGAATATATGGGGAACTCAACAGATCGCCCCTCCTTGACAGCTCCTTTCTCATTTACTGCCGCAGTAGTTGCTCCCTACAGTACGTGACAATGTTCTGAAAGCTGGATTACCTCTGATAACTTTGGAGCTGTCTGGGGAGGAGACTAAAAGGCAGGTTGCTTAAGGTGCTGGGTTTCACATGCAGAGCATAAGGATGAGGCTAATGAACCGCCAGGATAAATCACTTAAGCTGCTACAATAAATGCACTGCAAATTAAAAGCCCCCTGTGCGTTTCTAGAGGCCTTTGATCAATACATTTTACAGCTTGCCAGTAATCTTCTGCTTTAAAATAGAAAATTACTTTTTTGGGAGTTAAGTGATTCAACAGTAAGCTTTAGCAAGGAACTAGTAGAATTTTAATAGTCCCTATATCCTGCTGTAAATATACCGTTTTCATATTTTTTCTTTACAGAAATACATTAGCATAATAGCTTTTTTCAGTCAGCGGATAATGCTTTTAACATGCTATGACTGCAGTGGGCTCAAATGCTATTTATGCACTTGCTGCAAGTGGGCATTATGGCCTGCCATCAACACAATGCAAACCAGTTCTTTCCAGCTCACTAAACTCCCACATATTCTACTTCATATCTGTTATTTCTCTAATCTGAAATGTATCCCCTGTTGCTGAAATAAAAAAACCCAAAACAAGCCAAAAAGGGGGGTAATAACAGAAGTTTTCCATTAGACTGGAAGAAAAAGGAGAAAAAAACCCCTAAAGGATTACAAATTCTCACCAACCCTTGCTGTGACAAGCAGGAAAACACATCAGGTAAGCATGAGAGCTGCGCACTCAGTAAGGCATGGGGCCAGTTTGTGCTATCTGCACTGTGCATTCTGTTTGTGCCAAAGTTCGTGTGGAACAGGACTCTGGTGAGCACATGCAATATAAGTGTGTGTACCGTGTTAACTACAAGAGATATCATTTATTCTATCAACAAAACTAAGATGTGAGAATGTCATTCTGATTCCATTTGTTTAATGAGCTATAATGAGAACGTGATTAAGAGTGTTGATGAGGTTTACAACCTTTATGGAATGCCGTGCTCTTATATGGGTTCATTAACCAATTCAGAACGTTTGTTATGTTCCAAACACACGCACACAATAAAATATAGTGATGGTGGATTTCGACTCATAATGCACTCATAAATCACAAGATAACTTTTGTTTGTTTGGTTTTTGATCAGGATATTTAACTGAAAACATAATCACAAGTAACATGAACCGAACTCTGCACTTAAGAACACTGCACCAAATGCGCTTTGGACTCCTGACTGTGAAATACCCTTAAATCTGTGCGGCAAACTTACGTGCATTATTTATTTATTTTGGGTACATATCTTTTCATGTCTATGCATATGTACGTACTGAGCATATATGTTTTAACTGATGTGTGTTTTTTTTAAAATTGTTTTTGCTCTTTCTTGCTCTTCCTCCTTGCCTTGCAGTTGACAGCTTTAAGCTTTTATGTGTCTTTAAAAAGCGGTTGCTATGAAGTGGCTAAATGAACCCGACTTTACAGCTTCATTTTGGTGGTGATGCGATCGTAGTATAGTTCTTTTATAGCCTAACATTAGCTTTTTACTTCTGGCGACTGCATTCAGGCTTTAAAAATCCTTTAAGTGTCCTTTAAGTGGTGTTTATTTGTGAAGATTATCTTGTTTAAAAAAACATGGAAGTATTTAAAGATTTGTTTATCACAGAGCTTATGTTCTGCAGTGGTCCAAAATCCAATGTTAAAATCCCGTAGGGTTTTTCACAAGGGAACCAGGGCAACGTTAGCTTCCAGAAATCACACTCTATTGGTTGAAAAAGTGAGAGGCTCTACTGCTGTCCACCTCAGATGATGTGGAACGCTATGATTGGCTTGTAAACATCCTGTTAAACAGGTCTGTGCTTTTGGGTGGAGTCAGATGGCAGTAATCACAGATCTACACATTCTAGAAAATTTCATGTGCTTTGGAATGAATGGGGGATCTGAATGGCTTAACAGTCAAGAGAAGCAACTGAAATGAACAAAAGCCATATTTTTGAGGTCATTAATGCATTCACACTGTAAATTTACGCCCACGTTTGCGGATGAGCCCATTATCTGTGATGAACAGTAGAAAGAACTGGGCTTCAGGCACCTTAAAAGTGAGGCGAGTCCATTCTTTACTTATCTGGTAATTGCATGTGTAAAGCCTGCGGTTCGCTCCCTGATGCGCATAAGAGAGAAACCAGCACAGAGATAACAATGAAGTGGAAAAAAGAAGGCTGAGAATGTACAGGGTTCAATATGGGGACATCCATCAGGAGTAAGAATAAACGTAAACTGATAAATGGAGATTCCTTCCAGTGAAGTTATTGTTTATCTTAAAAAGATGAGCCCAATCCTTTTTTAATATTAGTGTGATTATTATTATCACAGAAAATCAGATAAAGCAATCTCAGATGTTTTGGAATCCATACACACCGTATATGGCAGATGATGGAGAATATTTCAAACAGAAACGCTAACATAATTTTTTATACGCAAGCTGAGGCACAAAGCTGTAGGCTCCCTGCGCTATAAAACTGAAGTAAACACAACTATCAGACTTCTCCATTACCTCCACCGCCTCAGGCCTCGAAATCTGAGCGTGTCATTAACAAGTTCATCATGATTTGAGGAGAGCAGGACAAATTTCCCCTCGCCACGGGTCTCTACAGTTCTCCCATTCTGCAAGTGCCAGGAGAGCTCATTTAAAAAAAAAAAAAAAACCCTCTCCTTGCAAAGTGCATTTGACTTCATGTGGAGCTCTGAGAGGCAGGTGTTAGGTTACACAGAGCCACACTTAAAAAGCCAAACACATCAATAGCGTCATTTTTAGATTCCCAACTGATTTTCCGGCTGTTGCTCAGGGCTGCTTATCACTTTACAGCCCTGCAGAGACAGAAACCAGGATAACGGGGCAATGCTGCGGGGCTGCTGCTAAAATGAATGTGGGGCTATTTTTGAGAAGACAGGCCTTTGTGGTGTTATCATATCTTTGTGTGTTTTTGGGCTTCTATTGTCTAATCAGGATTAATCTCGCTGGGGAGGTCCGCTGTGCTGTATATTGAGGTTTATGACTTTGATTTGAACCCTGTAGTCCTCAGAACAGGAACAGCCTGACAGTAATCACAGCTTATCTCAACCTTCAACATATTGGATTGCTGCATGAATGATGCTCTCAGTGTTATGAATCTGTGGCACCAGAAAAGGCAAAGTCATCTGCCAAAAGATAATGATCCTTGGCAGGAGCAATGGCCTTTTTGAAACATTACTGGGAATCAGATATCTCGTACACCGTTTTGTATGGGCTTAAACTGAATGAAATCAAACCATTCTGTAAAACACAATTACTGAAAAACAGATTTAGTTTAAGAAAGAAGTCTAAGTTTAGGAAACAAAATCTTTTGTCTTTGCAAAATTTGGTTAATGGAACATAGATGCTGAAGAATGTGGCTTTGTTTGGCTAAATCAACAGCAAAAAGTCAGATTCAATATTACTTCTGTGTTCTAGACATTCATTTGTCTCGTCCGCACCAAATATGATCTTTTCAAAATCAAAAAAGGCACCATGAAAGCATGACACATCTTTGGAAAAGGAGCTTGACTGCAGATGCAAAGACTTTTTGGTTGTTCTTTCAATTGGCTATTTAGTTCCCCTGTCTGTGCTGTGGCATCAAACAGATTCTGCTGGATAGAATTTCTTCTTTTCACTAGCAATTCCTCCTCTCAGCCAGTGGAAACACGCTGTGCAGCGCTCTTGCACGAGGTGAGAGACAGGATGAGACTGTGCTCTGAGAGACCTGTGAGGGGTTTAATATGTTTCAGACACCTAAAAGGGTTTCTCTCCACAGAGAGGGAAGAAAGAGCGAAACAGAGGGGTGGAGGGGAGAGGGGCAGGTGAACAGAAAAAAGGGGTTAGGAGGGTGAAACAGACAAAAAACACTTTCCGTCAGGCCAGAGGACTCTTGAGGCTGGAGGTCTCAGCGACGTCTGTCTTTATCAATAATGCAATACACATACGTGCCACCTCATGGCCTTATACATTTTTCAGCAACCTCAGACATGGAGGATCCTCACCTCGGGTTTCCACTCATTTTCAGCGGCAGCAGGGGAGACAGGCGTGTGTAAGCGGGCTGAACTCAGAGTAACCTCAGCCTGCAGTGCAGTGGCACCTGTCATTCCTGCACGTCGCCCTGCTGACTGTTTTCTAGGCTTGATCTGATTGATGCCAAAGGCACAAGATATTCTGACGTCCTGTGACAGCCAGGAGCCGACTTTCACAAATATACACGTGGACGACTACACACATAGCAGCACAAAGCTGCAAGAAACATTCTTCATGTTCATGCTTTTGCCAACTTCCTCCTTCAGCAGGTGCTTTCCCTGCCAGCAATTTAGCTCGTGAATGCAGTAAATTGTGCACAGTTTGCTATGGTATTACAACATAATGCATCTTACCACTCCAAGACAAAGAGAGAAAAAAATAAAACATTTTTCTCTTATGAGACAGACTAAGAACTGTCCAATGCGACTGTCAGCTCTGTGACGTTCTTTGTATCTCTTACTTACACTTGACCTGACAGCAGTCTAAGGCCCAGCATCACTCTTGTGATAAAATCATCTTGCTAAAGATTCAAGTGTACAGCACAAAGTGTTCAAAACCTAGTCATTAATATCTGTTAAATCAAAAGGTTCATGACCCAGAAATAAATTCTCTTTTCTCCATTTTGCCCCTGGCGTGAGAGATTTGGACACTCCTGCATTAGTGGCTCCTTTCTCTATCAGTATGACTTTTGCAACCCTTTCTACTGCGACGGTTGCCCAAAGCATTAAGTGTCTGCTAAGGGTCACCAGGGCACCGCTGAATCTAATTCTGATTAGGGCCCAAAAAAGCTTAAGTGTGTCCCTGAGGTCATCCACTTGTGAGTCCAGGCCACACTTTGCTTTCAGAGATTAAACCACTTTGCTGCACTGACAGTAACAAAATCTTGTCCGAATTAATTCTCTTCTTCTACAACTATTAGTGGTGCCATCCAACCACTTGCTTTTGGAAAACAGAACCCTTTAGGTCAGAGGGTGAGTCAATGGTTTGAATGAATGTTCATGAATAATATGGTTGATAAATTAACAAGTAAATCCTCAATCTACCTCACCAACTTACTAGCCCATTGTCGAAACACCTCACTAACTGCACTTTCCTATCATCTGCTCTAACAGAGCAGCTCATTACTGAGGGTCAGCTGTGGGATGTGAATTCATGTAACTACATGAATGCAAGCGAGTCCATTACTGAACCAGGAGGTCAAAACATTTTTTCTCTCCACAAACTAAATCAAACAAAACTTTTATTGAAGACAAAATACTTTGCTCTTATTATTGCCTGGCTGACTTTAATATATGAAAAAAAAAACAATCCAGCCATGTAAGTCATTAGCATTTTTCCAGTGCCTTCTGGTCTTCCCACCCAAAAATTTTCATTCACTGAATCTAGCAATCAGCAATTTCATTTGGGATGGTAAAGCCCCCAGCATTAAGTTATCTCCATTTCACCATAATAAAGCAATGGGCGGATTATTTCTCTCTAGCTTTTCAAAAATTTCATCATATGTTGATGCTAATTAAACCAGTGCTCTTTATAAGTGCATTCATCAAATCCACACCCTGTATCATCTCTCTCGATGTCAATACCCTGCTATAGCAAACACTTGTTGTTCTATCTACTTTGAATATCTAGGCTCAGTCCACTTAGTTCTTCTGAGGCTGCTTTATAGTTATCATCTAACTCCACTGAATACAGGGCTATTTGTGTGTGTGTGTGTGTGTGTGTGTGTGTGTGTGTGTGTGTGTGTGTGTGTGTGTGTGTTTGTGTGTGTCTGTGGCTGTGAACCATATACAGCTGTTGACCATGTATCCTCTATTGGCTGTCCCAAATGTCCCTTTTGCCATACCTTTTTTGAGTACTAAATAATGTATTCTGACTCAGTGCAATATGACATTTACACCCCTTTTATCTCAAAGGAAGATACATTTAGCCTGAAAGTCTTTTTAGATAATTAAAAGACAGCATCTTGAGCTACTTTAAAAAACAGATTACATATACAGTGTTTAGTACTCAAGCAGTCATACCGGCGTTAAGGCTTTGGTATGGAGTCAGTCAGATTGTCAGAGGTGGGGGAGCTCAGCAGCTAGTAACTTAGTAACTTAACTTTTTTTTCAATGAGTAAGGCAGAAAACATTCAAACAAACATAAGCAAATAATCAGTGACTGAGACGGGAAGTTAAACAGCAAGTCAGCTACAGTAGCATGAAGTGAATTGGAGCAGTGGAAAGCATTATGTTTCCCTGCCAAGTCATATAAGCCTCCAGCAAGATGAGCTCTGCCGTTATAACGAAGGCTAATCTACGTCTCTTAGCATATTATAGTTTCATCTCATCTGAAGGTCATCGTGGAGCTGCTGAGATTTGTCTAAATGTCGTACGGAGGGGCCTGCCTTGAAATGTAAAATGGACTCAATACAAAGGAAATTGGAAAAGACCATTTGTCAGCACAGATACTAAGATTTTAAAGCTGATGGCTCAAGCAAATTTATCAAAGATGACTTTGGCAAGTTTTCAGAGGGCTACAAATTTCTGGTTATGACTCTGACACCTGGAACTCGCACCTGGTGGTGGAAATCATTAAAGCGAATCCACCAAAAGCGCACGCTTCCGTCAAAAGAAGAATGAGATGTGACTTTGCTGCAGCCCTTCAAGCTAAAGTAACCTCTACCAAATGTCAGACTAGACTAAACCAATCAGAGTGGCTCCTTTGAACCCTGTCTTGGATGCGGCAGGGATCAGGGGTCGATGATGAAGGGCACCATTAACTGTGTTATGGGCACATCAGCAAATCAAGGAAGCGATGGTGTCAGAGGGGTTACCGGAGGGAGGTGGAGGACAAGGGACGGGCAGGATGTAGGTGGGAGATAGAGGTCTGAAAGGTGAAAATTATTACCATATTGAAAGGCTGAGTCAGCAGACTATTGTAGCACAGGTATACAAGGACCTTTGTGAGCAAGGTTCATCCACAATGTATACGCCACTGTTGAGCATGTGTAGCTGCACTTCTTTAGCTCTCTGCTGTGTGTGTATGTACACAGACAGTGTTGCAAATTATCCTTGACACTTGTCCTGTGTCCAAATCGCAATAAAATATACTGACTTTATATACTGACTATACTGATACTTGACTTTCACAAACACTTGATTTTCTTAACTCTCTAACACTTCAGCAGGCTAAATCGCACCAAGCATTTGCGATTACTTTTTCCACGCAGCTGTCATGTGCTCTTGTGTAACTGATAATCCTGTTTGTGGCTCGTTATTTAGGAAAAAGAGAGTGTCGTCCTTACTTAAGGGAGAGAGAGTAGTCGTTCTTGCTGGTCTCGCTGTTTCTCACCAGGTAGCTGGCCTCCTTACAGAGCCTGAGCAGAGACTCTGCATCTGTTCGGCTGATCGCTCCATGGTACCAGCTACATGGAACAATAGGAGATGGGGACGAGAAAGAAGAGGAACAAAAGAATGGTAAGAATGAGCAGAAAATGGAACAAAGGGAATAAAAAAACAAGGGTCAAAGCTGCTCATGAAGGGCAAAAGTGGTGCATATAAAATAAAATGCAGTCATGACAAAGTGACACCATGACCAAACTCACAACTGGCTTTCCAAGGGCATGCTGGGGTCAATACGCTCCCCGAGAGAGGAGCTGCAGTGGTCCAGTGAAGTCATTTTAGTGTTGACCAGACAGCCACTGGAGTGTCGCTGCAGCGGGCGGGTTTTCCCCTCCTTGGTAGGCGACATTCGAGATTTTTCCACGCCATCAAACTGGACTGTAATACAGGAAAATGCAACTATTAAATACAATTTATGTTTGGAAGAACACACTGTGTATTTTTAAAAAAGTGAAACCCTTTACAGCTCTATTAACAATGCAACACACTAGTTCTGTGTGTATGCTTCAGTTAGACTTCAGTTTGCGGTCACTTGGAAAAGCTTGTGTGCTTAACAGGAAGTGGACATTTGAAAAAATTACAGTGTAAATTGCTGCTTTACTTAACTGGAACAGAGCAATGAGGTGCATGTGGGAACAGAAACACATGTTCCCATACAGAGACACTTTGTGCAACACATCCAACTGAAGGACATGTACACACAGTGGAGGGGGCATAAATCAATCCTTCCACACTGTGTACACACCCCCGTGAGACAAAATACACACACACACACACACACACACACACACACACACACACACACACACACACACACACACACACACACACACACACACACACACAATACACACACACACACACACACACACACACACACACACACACACACACACACTCACGAGTGCAAACTTCCTCCAAACAACCCAAACAAATGCATGCATCTGTAAATACACCCACCTATACACTACAGCATGTGTGAGCATGTACACACTTTAACTACACATAAACAAATGTGCACAGTCATGCAAACAAGCTAACTTGGAAAATTCATATGCACAAATTCGCACACAAATCCCACTGCAAGTCAAACATTAACCTGGCTTTTCAAAACTCTCACGGTCAACTGTGGACATGATAAGCTACCTTGGCAACTTCACAGGAAAGTGTTTGATGGTATGTGTGGGGACTGTAGGTGACCTGCGCTCATGACATGAGTGGTGGAGGTCACTGAGCAGCTTCACAGCCAATCAGGACGCGGAACAACATTTACTGCAACTTACCAAAGCTAACATGAGGACAAAAGAGAGGATAATTTCCACAAGGAGAAATTAAAGTGAACTCTCTCCTCTGTCAGATATTGGACGGCGAAGGCCATTTTCCCCCAGTCATCCACAGCTAGAATTGATGTCACAGCACCCTTGGCTCTGAGAAGAGCCCACTGAGTCACTAACACGCTTCTCAAGCAACAACAGCAACAGCTATATGACAAGCTTCAGCTAGAGATTGTTGGCTGCTTAAAGGTTTAGATCAGCACAGTGAAGCTGAGCCTTTGACGGAGAGAGTTAATGTAGCATGCTGACAGCCATTGCCTCTGTCTCTGCGCCTCTCGCTAACAGCATCTAGTGTTTAATTACCTGGGCTGAACATGGCAGGTAGTGTACAGACAGACAGGCACTGTGATCTCCACAACATGTCGATGGAGATGGGCCTACATCTGTCTAGACTGTGTATTCCAGTCAGAGGATCCATTACACTTTACAGATTGTGAGCTCGCCAAGGGTTCCTGTACCAGACTGAGTGGGAGGGCTGACAGTTTCAATCAATCAATTAAGGCTACATCAGACAACACCATGTCAACAAATTTCACTGAGCTCGTGAAAGTGGGGCTGAACAGGAACACGTAGGACCCTCTGTATATACTGTAAAATTAATAATACATACAGTACATGTTCTATTATCGCTGAGGTGTTGTCTCCACTCTCTAGTGCTAATAGCCATTGAGAGACATTAAAAGAATTAAAAGCCCAGACTTCCACTTGTAAACTTGCACTTGTGCTGCATCAAGAGATCTTGTTAGCAGTGGTGTAAATTTATTCACGTTTAACTCCATTCAATTTCCGTGATAAATATCAAACTTTGTACTCCTTAAAACTATCAGCTATGGTTACCAGTTCTCCACATAAAAACATATAATGCACTCACGAAAAAAGCACATCACATGTAAAATGATGCATTATTTCACAAGAAAATAAAAAAAAAAGAATTCAAATTTGTGTAGCCAAACTTTCATCCCACATGGAAAAATGCACGTTCTAAATTTTGAGAAGAACATGTTCCCTGCGTGTCTCCTGCCTGAGGAGATGAGGCTTGCAGAATCAGTAACTTCTTTTAAATCACCCCTTAAAACCCATTTTTATACACTTGCTTTTATGTGATTTCTTCTTTTTATTTCTTTTTATGCATTTTACCTTTTTAATTTAAGTTTAATCCATTTTTTCAGTTTTTTCCATATATTAGTAATGTCATATACGATATATTAGCCGCAGGGTCTTTTATTTATTTTGCGAATCAAGTATTTTTACTTATGATACTTGAAGTGCATTTAGCTGATTTTGTAGCTTAACTAAAGCAAAGGATCTTCCTCCACCATTGCCTGTGATGGAACATGATCCAGTGGCAGGTAAGGCTGCTGTAGAGTGCTGCTGTTTCAGCTCCGACCACCAGGGGCTCCCCTTCATCTCCACTCAACTCAACTCAACTTTAGCTCACTGATGCATTTCCCTAAACATAAACTCATGGAAATGATTATTCCAAATGACTCTGCCTCCCCTTGTTATCTTGCCCTCTGCACTCCTGTTTGTTATGGGGCTTCGACCGAGTCTTAAAACGACAGCCAAATTGTACTGTTGCATGACAGCTGGGTAAACTGTGGCTCTAACCTCAGACCCGTGGAAGACTATGAGCTGTAGCTGCAGTCAGTCAAATGATGCTCCTGTGTTGCATGCAAGTCCACATGGACGACATCATTAGTTCTCTACTTTTTCATACAGTCCATTTGAACCACATGCCGACTGCTGGGAATACACTGCGAGCAGCATGAACATTCTGTATATGTGTAAGGGTGAGAAATAGTGTTACCATGGAAACTGACCAAGGGGACAAGGGAGATGCATGTTTGCTCCGCTCATCCCTGTCAGCGCTGACAGATCACAACATGAAGACGCGGCCAATACCTCTCTCTCCCTCCCTCGCTTTCAATTTCTCTCTTCCTGTTTGCATATGTCCAGCCCCTCCTCTTTTTCTCCCCCTCACCTTTTTTTTTGATCTTTCTATTTCACACACTCCAGTCCTTTCCTTGTGTGTCTCAGTCTGCTTGTGTTGTTGTTTGTCAAGGACAGAAAAAGATAGTGGGAAATGGACTGTGGAGGAATGTCTGCTCGTCTTATAGAAAAAAGAGGAGAGACAGAGCAGTAACAGCTTTGATCTGTTATCTCCTGTTTCTGATGGTCCTAATGCAGGCCTATCAGTCGCTGATTATGTCCGCAACAAAACTGTTTCACTTTACTTTATATGTCCATATTCAAATTGGATAAAGTACGTACTTTGGATTTTTTTTTTTTATGTCCACCTGTGATTTTAATGTACGGGGTTAGAAAAAGTTTCTGGTAGCGTGGCATAAGGATGAATGTTGCTATCTTAGTTTTCCCACACAGTCCATCTCTCAGTGTATCTACAGCCCACTGAGCCATCCGCCTGACCTCAGCTCTTCACATTTTCTCCATTCTCCCAGCACCCCCACTAATTCCTCGTCTTCCCCAGATTCAACACAATCAGTGCTTCATTTGACCTTGATTAAACCCCTTTTCCCTCCACCTCTTAGAAAGGGTTGAGTGGCTATTCTCAGAGGAGCTCACCCCATCAACCTTCCCTGTCAGAGCAGAGTCTTTTCCACGGGCAGAGTGCATCTTTCTACCAGGAGAGTATTACCTTGAAGGGAGAGCCTCCAAACAAAAGCAATTGTTTTCATTTGCTCAACAGTGAACAAACCCATGTCTGCTTTGATTGCCGGCCATCTCGCTAACGCTATAGTTTCAGAATTATGTTTTAAGGTTAAATATCAGTGGGAGAGAGCCAAACTCATTGCCCCTTTTCATTCTCGGAGTAGTCTGAAACATGGTGGACAGGAGATTGACGAGAGGAATGGCCCAGAGGAGAACAAAACCCCTGAGAGGCAGCTTAAGAGAGACGAGAGGGTGAAAACACACACACACACACACACACACACACACACACACACACACGTGCCTTCACATACACGGACGGGTACGTAAATGCGCATGGGCATCTGTGTGTGTTATCAGTATTGTTGCTTGTAAAGCACGGCAAATGGAATCTGTGTATCAGATTGAACTGTCAGTCAGATGGTGACTGATGGTGGAAAGACCTGCCCCCTTCAAACATAGCTTCCTTTAGAGAGCTCTATAAAACACAGGGGGGGCTGAGGAGGGAGAGTGTGTGAGAGAGGGAGCTGACTGGCTAGGACGCAGATAAACAGAGGTCAAAATGACATTTCCATGATTACACTGTGACCAATCCACAACATAAAGTGCTGTAATGTAATTCAGCGCAGCGCAATACAAAATAATGCCGTAAAAACATGGAGAGAGAGAGAGATTTATAGTGGCTATACAACACCAGAAAAAGTATCTTAAATAACAAAACACTAAAAAAATGGAATGGTAAACTTTAAAAGGGTGTTAAGTCCACAATATTAAAAACATAAATTAAGAAAAACACCAAAAAATGCAGTTGAAATAAAGAGCACAAGGTGAACAGTCTGACTACTCTCTTCCCTCTGCACACATTCCTGAGCAAATTCCTCTAATTAAGATGGCTAATTAATTCTCATTTACTGATGGTATTCCTATCAAAAAGCATGACTAGTCTGAGGGGTGAAGTGCGCTATCGACTGCCGTATTGAGAGGTGAAAATTAAGTTTCCAGCCTGGATGTGTGAAATGATTAACAGTTCTGCATCTCATTAGAATGCACTGCACTCTAAAAAATAGTGCTCAGTATGATACAATACCCAAGGAACTGGCAGTTTTAAAAAAATCCCTAATTTTTATGTTGATATTAATTATGTGCATCAGGAACTCAAATAATGATGTGTTGGACAGCTTTTAATAATATACTGTATTTTTAGAGCCTCACTCCTGCTGCTGAGCTCAGAAGTTAATCCCTGATGATTCCATCATCTAGGAATTCTTCTTTTACATAAATCCCAAAATAAAACTCTAATTAGGTTTTCCAAGACAATGGAATGACCCTCCAAAGTGTCAGCTAGTGGATTTGTTTAAAATTAAATCTGGATAATGTTTAATTACATTGTTTTTTTTTCCAGTCTTCTCAGATTAGAGGAAGGAGAGGGTAAGAGGAATGCTTCAAAGTGTGGATAATTAATTCATGTCAAAAAAGAAGAGCGAAAAGCTCTTCATTATACTCAGAGAAAAGCTCCCTCCATTTATATGTAGATGTAATATCTGCCCTGTCAAACCGCATTTAAATTTTGATAATGAGGCTGGCAGATTTCTCTGAACTGTAATGGATATTGTTTTTCTTGCTCTATATTTTGGACACAATAGCCTTTACATACACATATAGACTCTTAGCTTTTATCCTGGCTGAGCCAATCTGGAGTACGTAAGCAGGCTGTATATAATAGATGGCTAATGTCTTGGTTTGTGACTAGGGGTCTGCTTGTAGGTCAACAGAGTGCATTGTAACTGTATTCACAGGGGTTGCAGAGGTCATTGCCCCCCCGCCTCTGTCTGCTACTGTGGCCTTTGACCCCAAAGATGTAGAGTGGGGCCACACTGGCTCAGACAGAGAGAGGATCACTTTACAGCTGGACGCCAATCTTAAACCCGCTGACATCACAGAGGGAACCAGAACCTTTCCCATGGATTTATGGATATAAATCAACTCCTTGCCCTGTCCTCGCCTATAGCACACAGCGGTGTCCCCTTACATGGTCTCACTCTTAGTCTTCCCACTCTGCCAGGGGGAAATCCCATTCCTGGCATTAGTTCTGCTACAGGTCCTTCTTTTCCCCTGGTAGTTACAGCAGTCAAGAGTGTGAGTCTGTGGAAGGGCTCTGAAAATCAACTAATGGCTCTATCGGTCGAAAATACATGATTACTTGTCCATTGTGTTTGATGAGATGGTAAATATGGCAAAACTTGAGGTGAAGAGGCCCCGATTCAAGAAGGGAAATTGCCTCAAATGAGTTTGATTTTTCAATTCATGTCGAGCTGTAGAGAACAGCAGGCCAGAGGGACATCTGGGACGGTTATGAGTATGTTGACAAGAGGAAATGGGGGTCACAGCGAATGGCAATTACGCATGCAGAAGGCAGTTTAGCACAATTAAAACTAATGAGCCTTCAGCCCTAAAACCTGCACAAGAATTAGTGATTTTCTGCCACATGTGATCCAGATGGAAACGTGCAGTCATTTCTGAGCTGTACTGCTACCCAAAGTCATATTGTGTGTTTCCAAAAAGATGTGAGCTCTCTTAGTAAGTCATAACTGACCGGTAGAGTGAAGCACACACTTTCACATAATCAAAGATTGCCCTGAGATCTTTGCAAGACAAATAAAATGTGTTTTCACACTGGTTATGTGCAGTTGTGTGTTTAGTTATTTCCTAAAATTACTAATTAAAATCTCAGGACAAAAATGGGAATGTAAACCTACAGATATACAACATACATACATGAATGTATACACACGCTGCCCCACTTGAACTGTTCCTTCATAAAATCAGACAGACAGACCACACTGAAGGGGGTGGATGGATGAATGGAGTGATGGATGGAAAGGGGTGGGGCAGTAAATGAAGGGAAAGACGCCAGACAATGTGAACACCAACACCCACCATGGTGGTGCTGGTCACAGCTCGTCTGTCCTGGTGAGGGTTGAGCTGTCTGGGTGGGAGACTCCAGCTCCTCCACCAGCGGAGGGCTGGTGTTGAGCTGCCCGACTGGAGGGGGCCACGGTAGGTCCTTGATCACTTTAATCTCTACTGCAAGTGTTGCCCGAGTCACCAGAGAGGAGATGGAGTGAAAGAGAGGACAGCAACAAGAGGCATAAATAAACCAGGGAAGTGAGGAAAGGGAAGTAATGACAGGATACAGAGAGGGAAAGAGAAAAGAAAGGAGGGGTAAGCGAAAAATAGATAAATGCAGAAGATGCCAGCATTGTGGTGGAGAGCTGGTTTCTATTGTGATCCCAGGATCAGCAGTAGGTGTGGGCTAGGAAAGGAAAGGAAAGGAAAGGAAAACAACAGGACTAAAAAGAAGTGAAGTTAGTTCATAAGTAAGTAGGGTTGGGTTCTGATAGCAGGTGCAGTGTTGGATTTGGTTCCTGATTGATTAAAATACCTGGATTTCTAAAGAACTACAGGCTAATGGTCAAAGATTATGTATAAATGTCTAAAGCTCAACTCTGATAAGTGATTTGGAAAGACTCAATAACAGAATTACATAGCAGATATAGATTCTATAAAAAGAAATGCTATTAAACCCCAACCCTACCAGAAAAGTTGAGCTTTTTGGTCTCTCCTCCCCTGTCCATTAACCCTTTGAAACCTGGATTGACATAAGTTTTCTCGTGCTGCATTCAGATGCCTATCACAAGCTATTTAACCCTGTTAAACTTCAGCAAATTGGTTTGATTTCTTTGAAAAACACTGGGGAAAAGGCAATGACTAACTTGGCAAGAAATATCAATCAAATTGCCAGAAAATTTGTTAAAAAAGAAGTAAAAATTAGTTGTAATAAAACCAACTATTTATTTATTATATAATTATTAAAGTTATATATATTTAAATTTAAGTCACAGAAATCAATTATACATATATATATATATATATATATAGTAATTTAGCATATTTTTTTGTCATTTTCTTGTTTGTCTGTTTGTTGTTTTTTTTTTTTTTTTTTAACTTTTCTTCTACTTTTCGTCTTTTTTTGTGGTTATTTTCTGGTAATTTTTGTGTAATTTTTAACTAATTTCCTTCTAATTTTTGGGCCATGACTTGCTGAGTTGCTCATCGCCTTCTCCCCATGTTTTTGAAAGAAATCAAATTTGCTTTTAAAGGTTTCAAAGGGTTAGCTCAATCAAAAATTCTCACAATCCAGACTTGAACCCAGACTGACTAATTTAAGTTCACAATCTTTACTGTTACAAGACAGAATGCATGATGTGGTATTACAGACTACTAAAAAAGAAGGGCCATAAAATACAATATTGCAACTTTAAAGAGGAGACTATAAAACTGCCTTCAGCTCAGCTAAAGGCACTGAAACAAACCATCAGCATACACTCTGCTCTTTCTCTTAGCGCTGAGTTTGAAGAAAGAAAAAGACCTTAAGATAAACAACAACATGCAGACAACACTGGAATGTACCTCAGACAAATCCATCCCGACAGTGGCCATTCTGCGCTTTGCCCCTTAAATAATGTATGCGTCATGACCAGCGGAGTATTATCAGTGTACTTTAAGCGCCCTTGCAAAAGCATATCTGTCACTGAGCAAGGGCCACTTTTTAAATAGCTGAGGTTACTTAAGAAATGGGATGGAGAGGGGAGATTTTTTTTGTAATCCAAGGTGGAGTAAGACACCAAGGCTAATAATTTATTAGCCTTGGTCAGAGAAAAGAAGTCCAGGAGCAGTAGCTTTGGAAAGCCACTGTGTGTTGTTAAGAGTGTTATGAATGATTCTATTACTCTTTCTTACATGAATTTTCAAACACAGATCTTTCATTGATGCAACTTGCAGTGCTATTAAGAACATTTTGATGTCACTGTCCATGGTCCTGGCGATATTACTGCAGTAAATGGATGTAAGTATAAGGTACTACAATTAGTGTGATGTCAGCAATCTGACTGCTGCTTATGGTAGAAAATAACCTTAGACATAAATTAAGAAGCTTCAGAATATTGACAGTTCTTATAAGCTTCCTAAAGGGGCAGAGAAAACAAATAATTCTTTACTCAGTGACATTTCCTGTTGAGGAATACGATGGAAATGGAATAACGCTGGCAGAAAAGCCTTCAATACACTTTTATTTATCACAGCACTCTGAAATGGTCAGTGTGACAGCTATACTGCTGATCATCAGTCACATCAGTCATGTACGGGCCATGATGGCCTTGTTTGACTTAGGAAGACGTGGGCGAATAGGAAGGGAATAGCAACAGATAGAGTGCACAGAAAATCAGCCAGTAGATACTTAATACAGAAACACTTTAACAATAAGTTGATGTTTTTGTATCGACAACCTGGGACTTTTTGTTTCGTTTTGTAGTTTTGGTTATCATTGCATTGGTTATAATAACATTTACTGCACAGCAGAAAATGTTCACTTTTAATTAAAGTCTCAAGACTGCTAATAATCTGTATTGACCATTGTACCTTAATCACTTGAATGACAGCAATTAGTTAATGCATATTTTCAGAGTAACACCCCTCATCTAAAGAGAGCTGACTTAGTGCTACGTCAGCTAAGAGGAAAAGAATGCAGTTGTATTCAGAGCCATTAATGTTCACTGTGTTGCATTGGCTGGTGTGCAGGCTGGTTTTCAGCAGGAAGAAGAGAGTAATGTTATGGACCTGTCTGTCTTCCAACCTGCAAGGAATTGCAGTGGCGGTGGTACAGGACATGCTAATGAGAAGCAATATCTGCGGGCTAGATGAAGGGGGAAACTGGAGAATATTCAGTCCGACAAGCAATTAAATAGCCGAGCCCGCGGTGTCAGGGGGCTAATCTAGAGAAAGGTGGCTGGAAAGAGGAGTCGCTCACTGTCTAACCTGATGGGAGGGAAGTTGGGGTGGTGGACCAGTGGGGCTGGAGGGTGGGGAATGAAGACAGAAGGTCAGAAACTCTGGGAGATAATATAACTTCCACTACTTTGGGGTGAAGTAGGGGACTCTCTTCCTATGAGATTAAAAGCCTAATACTCATTTCACATTGCAGATTAGCGTGTAATTGTTTGGGGAGCAGAAGGCTGCCTCTACTCTGTAGCCTCACTGCGAGGACAAGGAGACGATTTGTGCAAGTGTGGCTGGGATTCGCTTGGTTGCACGGCTGAATAATGGCATTTAGCACTGTGAAAATTAAGGCAGGCTGATTCAATAGCCAGGTGTTTTCTTTTGTTTTTTTGTAAACTCTGAGTGACTGGAATCTCCCGTAGCTTGCAACGCATTTAAAACAACTGCCAACCCCGAGGACTTGAATAATCACTGACTCTAGGTGCCAGGTTGCTGCATGGATGAGTGCGTCTTTACACCTTGTAGCATTCTTCAGTTGACAAATTCAAATTCAGGACTGATTTACACATCAACCCTGAAGGCTCACAACAGAAACCTGTTTACAGCTGTACTGGCTGATGCAGATTTCCATTGATTACCAGCTCTGTGGATTGTACATGTGTGAACAACAGGTTTAGTGTTTTAGAGACTGGATGAGGAGAATATCCCGTAGGAAGTCATGTGACTTCCTTTTTGTTTATTGGTTATTATTTAAAAGAAATCTTCATCAACAAAACCACATTTTGTTTATTTTGTCAATTACTCACCAAAAGTTACGCTGAATTAATAAAACAAGCATTGTCTTTCTGCCATGCCTCCACATTGAATGGAGAATCCAAAAAGCAAACATCCTTCATGAATCAAAGTCATTGGGGACCATGTTCAACAAACGCAAAACTATACCAAAACAGGTTCACAAACTCACGCAACTCATGCAGCATAATTCCAGTCTCATATCCAGTCATACTTCTAGAGCACGCAAAATTTCACCACAATGTTACATTATAAAACTTGCCTACGAGTGCATATGAGCTACATATGAGCAGAGTTCAAATGCACGCATGCCTAGGCATACTACTTGGCTGTGCATAAGACTCTTTGTATTGACATGTTTGAAATTATAATTTGTTTGCAAAATGCATGTATTTAGGAGATACTGAGTAAACAACTGCATAAATGAGACTTCAGTTATACTGCAAAAATTCTGTGAAAGTTTGTCAAAAGCTGTTTGACATAAGCCTCATTCCCACTGCACAAAAAAACCCACTAATACCCACTAACATCTGGCTTTTAAATGCAATGAGAATGCGTACGATTGGCATTCACACCCGGGTCAAATGACTCTACGCATCCAGTTCCATTTGGCATTCATGGAAATACAACACCTCTGTGAACACGCTCATTTCAGCTCCTTAACCAGCAAGATGTAATGATGTGCCGTGATTAATTAACCTCCGTCTCTTCCTAAACAATGCTAAAACATTTTTTCAAGTCAGTCTACACCCAGTCAGAAAGAAAGACTGAATAAGTAAGAGATATATAAAGAGAAGTAACCATGGCAAAGTTTTCAAAGACCTCTGTCCCTGCTGCTGTCGACTGTTTACCTGTACACACACACATACACACACAAAAGCTGACAGAAAGGCATACTCTGCTGCAGCGCTGTGTTCACTTGCAGTGGGAATGTAGTCTATCGCCTATATTTAGTGGGTTTACCCGTGTTTGAAAAACCTGTGTGTCCAAGCTTAGTTTGGTGGGAAAGGGGTAATAATTTTCATTTTGTTAAATGCAGTCCCCATTAAGCTTACTTTAATTTATGAAGAATATCTGCCTTTTTTGGACTCTATAACTGTGGAGGCATTCAGGAAAATAAAGTTGTCTTCATTAATTCAAGATAACATTTGGTGAGTTACTGATATATAAATGTTCATTTTGCTGGTAAAGAATTAATTTAAATTGGTATGTCTGCTCTTCATAAAGCACAAAGCCTGTGTGGCACAAAACAGAAGGTCACTGTTCAAATGGTGATTACCAAATACAATTATGTTAGGATTATTGTAATTATTTGGTAGCAGTTTTTGCATTTCATTTTCTAGAGTGACAAGCCAGACATCACATAGAGCTAAATGAATGAGGACTGTTTCTGAGGGAATAGGTAATGACATCCAAAAACAGATTACTACATCTCTGTCATCTAATCTGACTGCATTTAGATCAATATGCCACCTCACATCTGCATAATCCACAATCAATATTGGTACACAAGGCCTGCTGTTGACATAGGAATACAAGCTAATAGCAATTCTAAATCGACAAAAGGACGTGTCATTCAAGTTAACTCAACAAAAGTGGCTGTGCTAGGGCTTTAACATTTCAAAAAGCTTGTGCTGTCAATCACATGTCCTGCTTGCTTTGGAAGCATGTGGTTTTGGCAGTATGTCTTATGGATTGGACATTGCCAGGTTGAGCACTGGTCCAGAGTTTGGCATTCAGTAAGCTTCAATGCTGCAAACACTGCAGCTGATTACCTATTTGTTTCACAGCCTGGATGTTGACTACAGTTTATCAAAAGAACCAGTGAATACTTAAACAATGGACAAGGCTCCCTTTTTATATATGTGTTTACCTTCCCTTTGTTCTTCCAGGAGCAGATCTATTTTTAAAGCCAGGTATTTGTTTACCCAGTCTTTTCATTAGCCCATGGCACTTCATCACTGTAAATGGTGCAGCACCATAAATCACCAGTTATGCTTGTTTCCACCAACGCCATTTAATTTAGTTCTGCTTAATTTGGTTGGCTAATTGCATGCATATTCAAAACAAGCTGGAAGATTGCAATGTTTATGCTGCACATTATGAGCAGAAGAGCTTGGAAAACAAAAATCAGCCTCTTCTGAAGACGTGTTTGTTCTATTGGCACCCAAATCATTACAGATAACAACTGTGTAAAGCCTCGCAGGAACTGAAATGCCACCTCATAATTCCTCGCATACTGTATCCGTCACATTATACGGTCGGGCTGTCTTTCAAAGCTGTTTTGAAAGACGGTGTGTTTGCATTAAAAATGAAAGCGGCCAGGCCTTTTCCCGTGCTCTTCAGGAGACAGAGGGAAAAGATGCGTTAGCGATGGCTGGCCAGCAGCTTCCAGGGAGGCTTTCTGGAAGGAGCGCTGCTTCCATACTTTTGAGGGAGGTTTACAGTTCTGTTGTGTGTGGCCAATGTGTGTGAGTGAAGATAAGACCTGTGGCAGCACTCAGTGAAAAGAGGGCAGGACACATTTGAGGCTCATGAAAGAGGGCTGTCAGGAAGGTTATCAGCAGGGTGTTACTGCAGAGGCCAGGAGGACAGACGGAGCTGAGGACTGACAGACAGAGCCGGGGAAACCAGATCAGCCGAGCAGAGAGAAACAGAACCATGGCACCCACAAAACAGCTGGCTTTTACTCAGGTGCAAATAACCAGCACAGGACTGTAACTGAATCAATTATTTATTTTAGGACATTAGACTTGAGCCTTGGGTTTCTGGGTCGTTAAGCCCATGAAGATTCATTAAAAAACCATAAAGATCCCTAAGACCTGGGGGAACAAGCGACAGCGCCTTCTCTTATCTCCTGTGTTTAATGCATGGTACCCCGCTGGCCGGGAGCCAAGTGAAAGGAGTTAGTAGCAGGTAACAGAGAGCAAGGAGATTAAGTGACAATAGCTCGGGATCCCAATCCTGCTGTGACGAGGCTCAGATTTCCGATGGCGGCGTGTCCATGTCTGGGTGTGTGAGCGAGGGTGCCATATGCAGAGTCAAAGCTTAACACTGACGGACATGCGAGCACGCGTTCTCTTGCTCTCGCATGCAGGCTTCGTCATATGGTCAAATTCTAATGTGTCTCCCTCACTCTTCACCTCCACGCTCATCCATCAACGACTCAGGCTGTGGCGAGTGTGGGTTCAGACTAGAGAGCGCGTGGGGGGGAACAGTGAGGATGAGTGATTAACCAAACCGCAAGTACACAGCCCCCCAACATCCTAACAAGGCAGGGAATTTACATTCCATTGCATACCTGTCAGGAGATAGCCCAACAGTGAATAATAACGGTGGACCAAGTGTTGTGAAGAGGCAAGTGAGCATGCAGGCAACAATAGGGACAGCTGAGGAAAAAGGGGCTGCAGCAGGGAGCATTAGCCTGCACTCTTTCCCCTATTATTAATGAAGACAAATAGTCTTTTATGCAGATAGCATTATGGTGGGAGGGTATAGGCAGCACTTATTTAATCCCCGTTCCTCTTTCATTTTTACACCCACTCCACATTTTAGTAAGGCTGTGCATCTTTTTTCATTACCTGCTAATACTTTGTTTGCAGACACTTTCATTTCCCACATAATTGTTAGAATATAAACTGTGAAGGTTTTGATGAGCGCAGAAAAGTGCCTTGGAAATCCAAATGGTGAGCAGTATCATTAGTCATTGATATTACATGGCCATAAAATGCTCCAGCAACTATAGAAACATAACTGTGGAAAATTGCTCTCTAGAGCAGCACATGGAGCTATAGTTAAGCTGGCTTTAAAAGAAGCGCTTGAGTCAGGGCTGAAGTAGTAACTTGGAAACATACATACTAAACCTCACTGCATCTAGGGACATGGCACTAAAGCACATAACAGCAGTCAGATAATCACACAGGTTGTTAATAAATCTCAAATAAAGAGTATATAAAATGTTGTAAAACAAAAATAATAATGTGTTATCATCCACCATAACTGGGAGTTGTGTTTAATATGTTTACCTCCTTTGAACATCTCTGTATAAAAATTTGGCCGCGGTCAAAGATATATTGGAAGTTTCACCTAAATACAATTAGCTGTTAATATATTCATTTGTACATTGTTTTGATTTGTTTTTAATTTTGTACCCTTGGTGTATGGCCTCAAAACTACTCAAACATCAAGCTTTACTCCACACACTTTAAAGGGACTACTTTTCCCACAGAAGGCTAAAATAAAGTTCAGGAAATGTACCTCTGATAGCACTGTTACCTCCAAACTCGACTAAAGAAAGTAAAACTCTAAATCAACCTAGAAATTTAATCCCAACCTGGATTCCAAACTACTTGAGCAAACATGTTCAAACGTCTCAGGCTCCTATAGCAAGCCCATGACCTCATGACTCCAGTCTACAGTTTCTTGAACACCAAGTAACCCTGCTCTGAGTGTGGATCCAAGACCATTTAATATTACCACTACGAGAAATGTGATACTCAAGTTTTTATGACATTAGAAATCTGACAGGGTCAAAATGAATCAACAGGGTTGTAAAACAGCTGTTCAGCTCAACAGTTTGTAACCAGCAGTTCATAGATCAGGGGTGTCAAACTCATTTTAGTTCACAAACCACATAAAGCTACAGTATGATCTCCAGTGGGACCAGTAAAACCATAACACAATAAAAACACCTCCAAAATGTTCATCCACTTATAAAACAGTTGATGAACAGCTTGAGATGTCTTAAGAAAAAATAAAAGCAATTCCACTAATATGTCCTATTTTTTTCCACATTCAGTCAGTCTACTACTCACTTTTATTACATGTGCATTATTCCATACATTTCCACTCCTGCGTAGTAATGCTTTCATATCCACATCAAACTAAAGTGGAAGCTATTGATGAAACAGGTTAAGGTATTCCCCTGCCTTACAAACCATTTACAAATCTAAAGTTCTGGCATTGCCTGGGTTCCACCTATTTCGTTTTAAGATAGAAGTCTACAGATTATTTTGTACTAAAGCTGCTAACTGACAACATTTTACAAAATGTTCAGTATCTTTAAAGGCATATTATACAGAATTTTCCTAAAAAACAAAGTACTGACTCATATAAAAGAACTCCTTTTCAGTCATTACTTATGACCCACTGGCAGTGTGTTGTGTTGTCTGTATCTGCAGAGAACCTGCCCTCTGCTGAATTTTCTTCTCATTTTGGTTTGTTCAGGAGGTTTCTGGGTGTTAGCTTTTAAGTAGTGATGTGTAGCCCCTAGCCAATAGCAGCATGAGGTCGGAGCTTTGTGAAAACATAGCGACCAGCTTACACCACTGTCTCTCTCCTCTGCTCTGTAGACAGGATGACGCATGCACTTCAGCTGAATTCACACAAAATCCGGCAATGCTGCACCTTCCTGCAGGGTTTTTGCTGAAATATGGATGTATCTTTTGTGCCTTAGAACTTAACTGCCATGAAACAATTGAAAAAATATTGTTTTATTTCTCCGATTCACTGTTTTGTTCTCATTAAGGCTGCTCCCTCTCTTCATACACCCTCTAGCTTGCTTGAGCACCACTGCTCTCTCTTAGTCTTGTTCAAGCAAGGAGAAGGAGCCAAGTTTGAATGTTGTGCTTACAAACAGAAAGCAACAAATCCTGCATAGTAGGCCTTCAAATTTGACACCAATAAGTACCCACAGTTTTTCTGAGGACTGTATTGTGGTTGCGGTAAAAAGCCACTGAAGTAGTTTGCTCACTGCTGAACCTGCTCCTGAAGCCTGGCACTTGTTAGTAAGAATGCCCCTTGAAAGTCAGAAATTCCAGTCATCAAAAGGAGAACCCTCAGTCGACTGAGAATGCTTCAAGTCAAGCAGTCTGCTTTTTGCAAGTCAGTATGCTGTGCAGTGTACTTCTAGAGACGTTTTGGTCAGCAGATTTTGCTGTGCAGTGAATGCTCTTGACTTTTAAGCTACTCTTTGTTACAAGCAGTTGCAGAGGTGCTGGCAGTAGCACGGAGAAAGAGAGAGGCTGCACTGTAAAGTGAAGAAGTGGTGAATTTACAGCTCATAACAAGTTATTATGACACAGTCTTGGACTTTTTTATCATACTGAATGTCCTGCTAAGCCGCGTTCAAACTTTAAAACTTTGGACTGCCAAATCTGATTCAACTGGCATAATTCTTAGTCGGGTACGGCCCTACTTTTTGGCCTTCACAAGTGTAATATTATTACATGTGCAAAGTCATCCAGTGAGCTGGACTGGACCTTTTGGGCTGATTCTGGTCTGTGGGTCGTATGTTTGACACCCTGGATATAAATGTTTTAGTTGGGAAACTGGGTATCCTGGCAAAATTTCACTGCAGCCTCTAAGCTGACTGTAAATTAGTGCCAGGAGGGATGAGACAGGGATGACTGTTAAAGTGGGATTGTCGGCAGTCCCAAAGAACTGGCTCACAAGTGGACTTAAACACTAAAGCGGTGTATAATTTCTTGACATTGGAGGTAAGCTGGTTGCAAAGATCAGAGCCTTTAGTGCAGGCACATATGCTCAAGCCTTGAAAGGTGGGAAACTTTCTCTAAGCCCCTTGATGTCTGGATCCAAGGCCGGTCTACACTGACACCTGCAAAAAAAAACAAGCCTGTGTTGACAAGGCTTGTCCCAGAGACGTTTTTCTCATCATTCTTCCTCTTTCTGTCTTCCAAATAGTAGGAAATTATTTCTGCCTGAATAAAACATAACACAGAATGTAGATGTGCAATAAATCAAAGGACTTTCTGGACTGCAGCTTTGGTCTTTGAAAGACAACTTAAAGCCTTATCTTTCCAATTCCCAGCCAACACTTTGACATCCAATGGAAATTAAATTAATCATCATCAAAAGAGGGACGCTGTCTGTAAAAGGGGGAGCTGAAAGAGGGATGTGTTAGTAAATAGCGCCCTACACAAACTCTTCTGAGTGCTGCTTGACAGAAAAATAATGAGCGAGAGGAGGAAAGTGATTAGGAATGCAGCACTCCTTATTTAACTAATCACTGGCAGAGGCAGAACAGTGTGACTTCTATGAAGACCTCAGTGCCTAGTATACACAGAAGTAAACAGAAAGCGGAAATTAAGTGCCAGAAAAATTTGGAAAACAAAGAAAGACACATATGATCGCTAAGTGTACACGTTCTGAACATGTAATTTATCATATTACTAAAATTTAAAGCCAAAATATGTTGCAAGTAGTGAAAGTATCTTCAGGCAAGCGGGTACCGTAGATTGGTACAGACTGGTACGCTCATCACTTGCAGGTATGCACTAAATACTCCCTCAAGCCTCTTGTTCTTACAAAAATAAGATTGATGACCTTGCTGTCATGTATTACCACATTAGAGAATTTACACATAAACATGTTTCATCCTACAGTGAAGTACAGTTCAGCAT
The DNA here is from genome assembly GCF_008729295.1 of Plectropomus leopardus. Classification (NCBI taxonomy): domain Eukaryota; kingdom Metazoa; phylum Chordata; class Actinopteri; order Perciformes; family Serranidae; genus Plectropomus; species Plectropomus leopardus. The sequence goes on from NC_056463.1 coordinate 28,727,131, forward strand.
CTTTTCTCTCTCTACTCTATTACTGTTGCTGCCATTATGGCTTACCTGTGAGCTACACAGAAAAATGACGCACATAACCCGAACCCCTAACCCCAACCCTGTACTGAAGAAAAGTCCTTATATACAAATAAACTTACTGTGGGTGCTGTTCAAGAGTCCTTGGATTTGTTTTATTATTCATTAAAAGTGGCTTGAGAATCTTGTTAAAGAGGTGTTTGGATGTAGGACGCTAAAGTATTTCACTGCTGGAATGATGGTCTTCTCAGAAAACTGGACTGTCTATGTAGTATATAATACTTATGTAATTGGTGCTACTTGACCAGAGAAAACAGAAAAAATAGACTGTGGCATTTGCTTTTGCTGAAGAGGTCAAAAACCTCCAAAAACCCAGAATGCGCTGCACCGCAGCGGACCAATTAACGCTCCTGCTGGTTGGTGCTGATAGCGAAACTTGGCTGCTTTGACATGGGAAACAACATGGCAGTGTGCTTATGACAAAAATGCTTGTATTACAGTTAAACGGTAAGCTAAAATAAGTTTCTGAATACACTTGAGGTGGGAAATTGGCAACGCAGCCTTCATTTTCACAGTACAATAAATATTATGACACAAACTTCCTTTTCCACAATTTTCGCATTACAGCCACAGTGCACTAAATTATGTTTCATAAGACATTTTTGTGTCTATGGTGGCAGACATCAGAAAATTCAAAAGGACAATCCATAGTTCAAGAAAGAGCCCTAGAGACAGTGAAAATTTGAGCTGGAAGATGAGCGTGGGGATGTGGGCACTGGTAAGATGGAGGGAAGTTTACCACAGTTCTTTTACACACACTACCTGCACTGTTATGATACAAAGATGGTTAAAAAGCTGCTAAGTATCCCTTTAAAAGCTCATTTGTAATGAGCAACAGATATGAAATTAAAAAAGCAGCTTTAAAATAATTTAATTTTGCCAAACTAACTTGATATAGCTGTCCCTTATGTAAACGTTTGACTAAAACTATATATAAATTGCTATTTTAAGTTTCCTTTATTGTGCTAAATCTTGTGCTCTGTCTCTAGATCACCTACTGAGACCCGAGTGAATGCATCTTTAACTACCAATCAACAGAAAAGCACCATCTAGGATTAATCTTGCTCTCAACCGCTCTACTCGTAATCAGTTTTGCATTATTGAAATCCCCTAAATTCAATGCAATGTTTTCAAAGCAAACAGAGAGGAAATTAAAATATAAATACAATAAGGAACATGTGGAAACAAAAATAAAGTAGGAAATAGAAAACAGAATATGATCATATTATCATGAAGAAAATTTCCATTATTTTCATATTGTGTCTTTCTCTGTGAGATTACATGTACACTTCAGTAAAGCTCAATTACTCTTCCAAGTGTAAAAAAACTAATCACAAACTTGGCAACTTGCTTTCCCAACGGTATCCCACAATGAGCCTTCGGGCCATCCATATTTTTAATGAAATCTTTCATTCAGCTGTAATTAAAAACGAAAGGATGAAATCATTGATGATTTACTCACCATGTAGAATACCTATAGCTGACCAATGCACGAGTCAGATCTCTGTGCAAACCATCTTCAGTGATGTAAAAGTGTTTTTTCTAACTGCAGTGTTAAGTACTCTCTTTACACAGAACCCTAAGGCTATGCTCATAGTGTAAGCCTTAGTTTTCAATTCAGATTAACTACTCAGGTAAGCTTTTTTTTGGTTGTTTCACCCTATTTTTTAAAATGTGACCAATATCAGATTCAAGTGTGAACTGGTCATTGTTCTGAACTGACCCATGAAACGTCACACGCAGCACGTTGTTGTATGGGCCAACCACTGGCAACTGGTGGAGCGTTTACTTATAATGTTACTAAATGCATGATATGATGACGTGAATGGATCAACATATATGATAATGATATGATAATTGTGACCATTCCATCTGCTGTTATTGTCTCTTTTGGGTGAAACACACTTTTAGTCATGAGTGGATCTTTAAGTGCTCAAATATGTATTTTAATTGCAATCGGATCATGTAAACAGCATATTGTGATCCTTTTTTGGAAAAAAAAAACATAGGTCGAAGAATATTTCTACAGTGGCTATGCCTTTTTTTAGTCCATATCATTCAGTAGGAAATCACACTGGTAACATCCTGATAATGTCATTCTAATCAAGAACATTTTCAAAGTAAGCTGATTTGCATTTGAAGTGGGTGACCTTTTGTCAGCATGCAGTACTGGTAGATTTGATTTTGAGAGTTAAAGGCACACATGATCATTTTTGGAGTGTTAACCAAATCTTACACTTACTAATAACCTGCAAAACATGCTTATAACATCAGTTCTAAAGGATATTTTTAACCTGTGTGTAGAGGATTTAAGTAAGAAATAAATCCCAAACCTGCAAGATTCAGTGCAACCCAAGAGGTTTAGACATCAAAGTCTAAGATGAGCATACAGACAGACAAGAGACACTCCCCAGCCCCGTCTTCAATGGTACCTGTGAGGGATTTAGAGGTGCAGTCCTTTCCTCCGTGGGGACCTGATCCAGTGCCACTTACAGAACCCTCGTAGCTAATGCAGTCATAACAAAGCAGAGCTGTTCAAGGATAAAAAAGAAAAAATATAAAGAGAAAGGGGCGATGAAAAATAGAGTCATGGGATGCTGATTTTCTTTTATCATATCAGTTAAAAGGCTTTGCATTTTTGTTTAAAATTTGGGGTGCATTATTTATATTCCAAAGCCATATTGTTTCCAGGAACAGCCCTGTTTGATGTTATGGCTGTGTTAGCCGTGCTGAAGCTCTCTAACCACAGCGACTACCTGCACCTACATGCACCTGCAAAACCAATCATGCCCCACTGAACAGCATAGGTATCATCTTAGCTTTAACAGACAGCAGTTGGATCAAAACAGCAAACAGTAGACTGGACACCTGCAAGTGAACTTAGCCGGTGGTTTTACAGAGGAGGGAAAAAAAGAAGCATTAACAGAGAGTTTAAAGCAGCAGCAGAACTTCCCAACTTGACAGAAGCCAAAATCAGATTTGTTAGAGCTGGAAACATAGACAGTTGGGTTAGTAAAGCAGAAGATAAACAGTTTCAGATTGTGTTAAAAGCTTGAAATTTAAATAAGGCAGCCCTTACAAAAATGCAGTCATCTGTAAACTGGAACAGTTTACATGGTCTGATTCACTGTCTGAGCTTTTCAGATCAGGATTAGCAGGATGTAACAAGAAGAGTTGAAATACTTGCAAGTTAACAATGTCTCTGCATTAGGACAAGGAGAGCTGGTTTTCTATCTGTTACAAGAACGTGCGTGCTTTTTTCAACAAGGTCATTTTATTCCATGTAGTACTGATATACTTTAGCCACTTCTCCTTGTGTCATATATCACATTGGGACTAATTCTCATACCTGCAAAGGCTTTGGAAATCCTCTCTTTTTTCCACTCCCATGGCTGGTCATACTCCTCAGGGGGTCGCTCATCATCTTGCGGCAGCCGACTTTCTCTGGGGCAGCGCAAGCACTCAGGGTCCGAGTCTCCGCCGTTCTCGGCTGGCTCATACGGTGTGTCGTACAGGGGCAGCTGCCTCGCTGGTCCTTCCTTAGGCCCTCTCCCAACAGATCGTATTTCTACAAATGAGGAGAAAGACTGGTCGTTAATGCAGGGTTTCTGTAATAAAACTTTATAGGTGAAAACGGCTCCGTGGAGCAGAACACTGTCAGCATATGAGAAATGAGGATTTATGACAGTACATGCACTTACAAAACACTAAAGCCACACATTTTGTAAAGCCTGACTTGCACATTTTCTTGTATAGCAATATGATGAATGTTTGGTGATATTTCAACTGATTTGACCGGGAGACAAAACAGCCTCATATTTATAGCACTTGCATCCTTGTTGTTATATTTCCGAATTCACAGCCAATGACAGTTTGCAGGCTAAAGGGCACTAATAGCATTGCCTATCAGGCTAAAAAGTTTATTTACTTTGCTGGATCTTAAAATGAGAAAGCAGCTGTAAGCTCAACGACCCTGTAAATTGTTATTTCTGGTAATGAAGAATTTAAGGGCACTGTGGAATAAATGGATGATGGGGAAAAAGGTGACAAGAGGTTAAAAAACATACTAAATTGCTAAAGTTCTTGTGCTGACATCCAAAAAAGTTGTCCAAAAGTTGCCCAGTATTGCTCTGCCTCACCAAAAAAAAAGTTAACGTGACCTGGAAACTCAAGTTTCTGTCTTGTAAAAGAGCTGGATGTGCTGCAATCAGAGTGCAGCCTAAATGCATACTAACAACAGTTATCGCCAGACGTAATAATGACACAAGTCTGACAAGACTGCTACAGACGCTACAGGTACTGAATTCACAGGTCAACGGGCCTCTCAGTAAAATAAATGTTTGTCGGGCATCTCTCACCCTCATTTTATATCTCGTGTAAATCCCCCTCAAGCGATGGTCAGGAAGAGAAAAATCTGCATGTTGATTGGACGTGTGAGTGGCATAGTATGGGCCTTATACGTGTAGTGACAGTTTGCTGTTGCTGAACTGATGACAGGAGTGGGAAGCAGAGGAGAGTGTTGAAATAGAGAAGAGGGGAGAAGAGGGGGCCTGGGGGCTGAGCACCTGCAAAAGCACACCGTGTAAACTCCCTGAGTACAGCAAAATCACACAACAGTTCTGAGCAGCCTTGCCCCGGGCTGCACATGCCTGCTCTGTCAGAACAGAGGTGAGGAGAAAGCATCAATTTCCCTTCTCACCTTGCTCCCTGTATGCCCCCCTCCCACTGAAAAAATATGAACACTGTACTCCACATTTAACATCACTTTAAATAACCTGTGACTGTACATTTACACCTGCCATGTTAGTAGTATTGAAATAATCTTAAAATCATGATTTATTCAAGATATGTTTTGTTATAAAAGTGTCAAATAATCCCTACAGATTCTCCTTAACTCAGTGTTTATATTCTGGCTTGTGATCTATGAAACATCAAAAGTGAACAGTGATGGGCAAAATTACATTTGCATGGTTTTAACCACCACTAAATCTGAACGAATATGACTAAAGAAACCAAGTAATTCTCAAAGCACCCGCAAAAAGTGAAATAGCATCTCAGTGCTCCTGTGCTATGTGCATGTATTTAAATTAGGTAATATGCATACATTTGGTGCAAAATTGGCCCCTTTCTATGTAAATGAGCCTTACTGCCAAAAAAGTTCAATTCATAAAGATCTGCTTTAATAGCCACATACAGTTACAGTGAAATTATTACTGTCTGCAGAGAGTTGGTAGATACTGAAGTGCTTTCATAAGTAGTGTCATGCCCAGCCGTAACCGAAAAAAGGTTTCTCTCTCATCTTAACTCTATGAAACCCGAGCAGACTTATTTCATAAACATGGGAAGAAATTACCCAAAATTAGCAAGACATTTGTAAAAAAACAAAACAAAACAAAAAACACCAACAAGTAAAAACACCAACAACAAAATGACCTGTAAAAAAGTGCTTCAAAAACTCTAACAATTTCCTAAAATAAATATGAATATATAACTATGATAATAATTGATGTAACTTCTTAAAAATTGCAGGACATTTTTTGCCAAATTGTTCATTGCCTCTTTCCCCATTTCTTTTGAGAGAAATCAAACCAATTAGCTCAGGTTTCAAAGGTTTAAATACTTGTGACAGGCATCTGAATTTAGCACAAGAAAAATGATGTCAATCCAGGTTTCAAAGGGCTTGATTTCTTGCCTGAAGTTTTGAGGAAATCCTCTACACCTCCTTGGTTAGGACCTGCAGCTACGGTCTAAACATTTCTTTTTTTTTTCTCCCTGCCATTGTTCTGCCTACTGTGTTCTTGGCACAAAGGCTACATTTATACTTCGCCACACGGATAATTGAAAAAAGAGCAACTTGCAATCAGCTGTAAGACTTTATGGGCTTGTTGTGCTGTAATATGAGTAGCACAATATCTTTTGTAAATTGGACCTTGAGATGGGGGAAGATAGAAACTGGCTGCAATCCATTCTTTATGAATTCACCCCTGAGTATCACTTCATTTAATGATATTTATTAGAATAAATGTTTTTTTTCTCCCAAGCAATGCTTGCAAAGTAACTAAACTCAATGTTTAAAAGCCCAGTAGTCCCTAAAGGCTACAATGTTCATTACAAGCAATCATAATGTTACAGTGTTATGAAAAACAAACATTATACTGGTTATTTTGCTATTCTTAGCGTCTTAGCAGTGGTTGGGCTACAAAAGTTTGCCCTGAGGATGCTGCTAGAAACAAGGCCTTCCTCCTGGCAGTCTGTGCTATTGTTGTTGACATGTCATGCTCTGGACTAAAGTGTTGTTTGGACTGACAGATCAACAACCTAGCTGACTGACCGCCAACCAGCATACTTAAGTCCTGTCAAATCCCTCAAGGTGGGCAATTTTCACAGAACGTTAAAAATGTGAAGTGGAGGCAGGAGAGTTCCTCTATTGTTAAAAAAATAAATAAAAAATTCCACTCAACAGCTTGAAGTACAACTTCTCAGCTACTTTGCACTCAAGCAAAGGTGAATTGTGAGAGAGGGTGCCAGTTGCTAAGCACTTAAAGTCAGTATAAACAAATAACATATTTTAAAATTAATATTTTGATTTACTTATTTAATTATTTCTGTATGGGCTGACGGTTGTTGTGCTCTTTTTTGTGTTGACCTACAGTTAGACTTACTGCAATTACTGGCACATTACATGTTGTCTCTGTAGATGACAGTATAGAGAAAGTTGTGAGAGATGAACTATGTTTGGGTCTAATATGGTTTGAGGGGTGCATTGGTAAGGAGTTGGTTTCACTTATATGACGATAAATCGCAAGAAATGTGCGGAATTTGTTTTTCTGTCTTTTGTATTTTTGTCTTTCTGTGTGAGTCAATAAAACAAATGTAACAGTGGACTCCAGGAAAGAAGTCAAAAACAAATGAAGACATAATGGAAATTCACCATTCACACAAGGCAAAAAGGGAGCCATATGTTTTGAACATTGGTATTGCCCCTTAGAATATGCACCAGTAAATATTTCCTGGAACATTTCCACATCTTGTCTGTTTTGGGGTTTTTGAAGTGTCCATACTTTCTACTGGATACACATAAACGTATGAATAAGGCAGACACTGCCTTGAAGGATGCCTGGTCGCAGTATGAGATATTTAATCTCATATAGCGGCCAGGCTTATCTCAAACATTTCAAAGTGGCTGTGAAAATCACATTTTTGAGAAATATAAAGTAAAGCAGCAAAGCTTTTTAAAAACCATTTTAACACTTCAAACTGTTGCCTGATATGACTCCCTCCATACAAATTTTGAACATATGCTCATGAATCATGAATCTGGTGCATATATTCATGCTTTTGTTTTTGCCTGACTGACCTAAACTAGGATGCATGCATGCAAACCCTTTTATTCTCTATGTAAGAAGGTGAGACAGACCTGACTCTTAATGAAGCACTGCGCCCTTGAGAACTCTCCTCTTCTCCCTTTTCCTCCTCTTCCTCCTCCTCCTCCACCCCCGCCTCCCTCTCCAATCTCCCTCTGCTCATATGAAGTTGTTAGCAGCCTGCACCCTTCCTCCTGGGCCACATGAAGCTGTTAGTGGCCAACACCACCATAGAGTAATGCGATGTGAAGAGAATGAAATATTATGCCATACTACTGCATAATTGCCTCTTAGCCCAGGGGAGCTCTTGCGGAAAAATGAGCAATGCGTTGAGCCTAATGGAGCTACCCGCCGGTGGTGGTGGAAGCGGAGGGGTGGAGTGAGGTGAGGCTGCCAGGTCCCGTATCTCAGCGTAATCCCGCATTAGGCAAACTTGCACTCTTTGATCTAGCAGTTAAAAGAGTTGGTATTACGAGATCCTGGCATGATTAGGTCCTACCTCCCCTGCAGAAGTACAAATAGCTCTGGAAGAGGGTGAAAAAGGCAAGAAGAGGTTTCCAGAGGAGGTAAAAATGAGCGGGATGGGAGGAAGGTATTACTGGTGGAGTGGTGAATAAATCTGATGGGAAGAGCCCTTTAATTGGAGGCATGCTGCCTTCGATAAACTGCCGCGGTGGATTGAGACTCCCATCTTGCTCCCAGGAATTAGGCCTTGTGTGTGCAGATAGGAACCCCGTTGACCTTCTTCCCCGGTGTCTTTTTAAATATCTTCCAACTTCTCTTCCTTCCTTGTTTCCTTTCATCCTTCACTCTTTTCTTTCTCTCCGTCAGTTCCTGTTAAGGCATGCTTGGTAAGCTGGGTGGGGATACATTTGTCTAGGAAAATTACAGTGATTGGAATGGCAGTGGGGTTGCATGTTGCAACACGGCTGCAGTCTATCTTCTGTCCTTGACCTCTATCCTCTGTTTAGGGTCAGAGGTCAGCCACCACACCCTCCCTTCATGTACCTCCCCCTCCCCGGATGGTGGAGTTCCTGTCCAAATGCTGCACTTCCTGTCTTTTGCTTTTTGGCCCTTGCCTACTTGCCCTTTAGAATCCCTACATTCATGCCAAAGTGTGAAGCATTTGATACATTTTCTCAGTATAAGTTGAAGAAAAAGAGAAATTTCAAGAGCATTCATACACCTGGAGAGTATGGATTGCTGCTCACAAAGTTCTGAGTGCTACGAGTATTTTAAGAAACAATTAAACATCTCGAAAGTGTGCCGCACTCAACAGGGTTTCAACAGTCATGTAGCGGCAGCAGCAGCACTGACCACAACCATCTGTTTAGTGCCACTAAAAACGCAGAGCGGAGCACACTGCTGAGAACCAAACAGCTGCATCCAAGCTACAAACCATTTTTCCCTAATGAGAAAAGACACGAGCACTGACTTAACTGTAAAGCACCACTCAGCTGAATGTAGGTTTGCAAAGGTGAGCTAAAAATCAGAAGCAGCAAAGTGAAGCACTAGACTTTGAAACAAGTGACAGATCCAGTCTTTGTTACCGTCTCCCTCTCTGGTTCATGAGCTAGAGATTAATCCCATAGGAGAGACAGGAACATGTTCCTTGCAATGAATCCAGGGAGGCTCCTGTTCCACATACTCCAAGAGGAGCCCTCTGGGCATATTATCATGGCAGTGCATGGGCAGACAAAGAGCTCTGGATTAAATCAAAAAACATTAACCGCAACCAACCTGGCAGCCGCATCCTGCTGCAGATAAAGGGCTGACCGAGACGTCTAGCTCTCATCGTCCAGACCACTCTCGTCTTACTCGTCCTCCTCCATTATCGCCAACCAGTTAAAGTGATTGCATTTGCAAGAAAGTAGCAAGCAACTGCATAACTGCGCTTTTATTGTGAGGCTAAAGCTTCAAATATGTAAAGCAAAAACACATTTGTCTGCCTCTCTGGTTGACTGCCACCCACCCACTCCTACTGAGCCAGAGAGAATTTGCTGCTGAGAAGCGCTTGCGGAGGCACAGTGAATATCTGGATTTGATTGAGGGGATCTCTTGTGCACTAGTGAAGGATTAAATGTGATTGACTCTACACCCCGGGAAAACAATGGCCAGAAAATACCCGGGCTTCAAGGATTTGCTATGCCTGCTCCTCGAGCTAAGTCTCTCCAAAAGAAATCTTTAACCTGTGTAGCTATTGTCATTTCCACACAGATCTGTTATCAACAAGGTGGATCTCTGCAGAGTGCCTCCACCTGAAGAGCATGGCAAAATATGAATTAGAAAAATTATGAAAAATATTCTGGACAGTGGTGTTGTAATCCAGAGCACCTAAAACGAGACCAAGTCATGATTGAAACGAAGAATGAAAGAAGACTTTCAGAGGTTGAGGCCAAGTCAAGACCAGAGCAGTGGGAGCAGTGGTGGAATGTAACCAAGCATTATTCATGTACTGTATTTAGGTGCATATTTGAGGTACTTGTACTTTACTTGAGTCGGTTCTTTTCATGCCACTTTATAATTCTACTCCACTACATTCAAGAGGGAAATATTTTTACTTTACTACATTTATCTGAAAGCTTTATTTACTAGTTACTTTACAATTAAGATTTCTTTTTGGTAAAAATCATAGTAACGTTTGTAAAATATGTTTGTTCCAAACTACCAGTTCATATAGAAACAACTGACAAAAAATAGTTGATTAATCATCAATTAACGTTTAAGTTGTTTTCAAATTTAGTTTGGATTTTTTTTTTTCTTTGACTTTTCTGGATTTGGTACTTATACTTTAAATACTTTAAGTACATTTTCCTGATTATACTTCGTTACTTTTACTTAAGTAACATTTTTATAACAGGAGTTTCACTTGCAACAGAGTATTTTTTACAGTTTTTTTTTAAGTACTTGAGTAAAACATCTAAATACTTCCTCTGCCTTTGAGAGAGTGAGGGGTGAAGAAATTTCTTAAAAGATTTGCTACAGAGGCAGATTGCTAATGTTAGCTAACTTTGCTCTTATACTAGCATACCTTTATTTATGCTTCCTTTCTCAGTCCCAATAAGTTAAATTTAGTTTGACGTGGTCCCAGTCTCAGTCAGCACTGCCGTGCAGAATTGACATGCTGCTGTGAGTTTTCTTTTGGATGCCCCTCCGCAGATGAACTCTTTGTGGTTTAGGTAGCCACATTTAATTACAGCAGATTTGGCTGACATTTCCCAGCCAGCCACAGCTTCTCCTCCTATTTCCTGCATTCACTGTCTTGGAGTGCATGTGAAGGGGTACAGGGAGGACGGTAACAAAAATTTCAAATTGGAAATGATTTTAGTTCTTGGATGCTTTTGAAGCTGGATGTTTTACATTAAATCACAGAAATGATGAATAAATAAGTCAGACAATGCACAGGCAATTTAGTGATCTTCCTTAAAAATAAAATTCCAAGACCTTTTGTCTCAAGCTGAGAAAATATAATGAAATATAACTCAATTTGAGATGAGACCACCAAAAAATGGTCTTGCGACAACACTGCTGCAAAGTGCAATGTTTTAAAACAGATAAACGAGGAAGCAAGATGCTTTCTGAGTCACACATAATAATTACAAAACTCACGACTTGGTGCTGAGCTGCTCATGAATGCTAATGCTGAAACGTATTTTAGTCAACATAGCCGTTTGTGACACTGGCCCAGCTGAGCTTGTTCCATGACAAAGACACGCTTAAGATGGTCACAGGGCTGATTAACAAAGCCGCTGCAGCCGGGCTCATATGTAGTGGTGAGACTTTTCTGTGGCTTTGATTTCATTCCATTTGATTGTCCAGGTCTGCAACAGCGAGCAGCAGTCACGGCAGCAGTCAGAGATTTAAGCTATATCGGGGGCCACCCACAGGTATTGTGTGTCAGTCAGAGAGCTAGCTGACAAGTGAAGGTGTTTGCTCCTTGACCCGTGGCGGCCTGCTGTTGAGTGTCATTCCACTCAGTGAGTGGAGCTGAGAGGAGGCTCCCGCCGCTGCCTGTTCCCCACAGATCTCTGGGAGAATAGTTACGATAAGCAAAGACAAAACAACCCTGTCAGCTTTGTGCTCCCGCCTCGCCCCAATTTTGATTTAATTTTCATGTCTCACAGTGTTTAGAAGGAACAAAAGCAGCAAAGACAAAAGGAATAAATTAGCATATGTGCTCCTGTCCTACATCTTTTTTTTTCACAGCCTGCATGATTTCACCATTCCTTGCCTGATATGATATTTAGAGATAATTTGTAGTGTCTGCAATCAATAAGCTTTGATTTGTTACAGTCATGCTCCTGTCTGTCTGTGAATATGACAGGTTTGTCCATCTGCAAGGGCGTGTGTGCATCTGTGCCTGTGTGTCTGCTGGCTGCTGCGTCTCCATCAGCCTCCTGCAGACAGAACAAAAGCAGCAAAGCCGTTTGTTCTCTCCGTTTCCTTCTTCCTCCTGGCTCACACTGTGCCAAGCTTGTGGTGGGTACACTCCGAGGCCTCTGCCTGCCTGTCACACATATACTTTTGGGAAGCCTGGAAGCCAAAGCTCAGACAGTCTATTCATGCTTGGCCCAGAGAGGAGAGTATTTTGGGTTTTGCCGCACTATTTTTGGTTTGTCCCTCTTATGAATGCCTTTCTGTTTCAGCTGGAAGCCATAGTTTTTGACAGGAAAATGACACATAGTGAAAGGCACTTGTCGGCAAACCCACAGAGCTTGATCGCCTTTGTGAACTTATGTTAGGGAATCTATCTAAACAGTATTTCAAACAAGGCACAAAAGTGTATATATTTGTTCATGGACAAGAGATAAAAACAAAAAATCCAAAATATTAAGAAAGAGTGAGTGCAGCCAGTTACATGTAATATCCCAGTGAAGACATGCATGTGTCGGTGTGTGCACTCATGTGTGAGTAAATTTGCTGTTCCCTCAAGGCCTGAGGGAATAGAAGCTGAAGAGTGTCTTCCACAACACGCTGACATGTATATGGATTCATTCCCTTACTGGAGCAAGAGAGTAAGCCTAAAGAGACGACATAAACAAAGCAGAAAACAGGAGGGAGGCGGGTGATGACGGAAGTAAGCCAGACAAAGCAACAGAGAGAGGGAGAGGGAGAGAGAGAGAGGAAGACAAGGGCACGTCAGAGGGAGACTGTGGGGATGTATGAAAAAAGAAAGAGACAAAGAGAGACAGTGGGTGAATAGAAAAAGGGAGGGGAAAAATTGAAAATTAGAGACAGGCAGGTGATGCAAGTTTGTCACAGAGGGAGAAATAAACATAGAGACTGCGACAGGAAGCTGAGGAGAGTGATGGGAACAGAGAGTAGGAGACACAGACACAAGGAGAGAGTGGCAAGAATAATAAATATGCACAGCAGTGGAGGGCTCTCCATATCCAGCAGATAATGAACACACATCACTTGAAAGCTCACTACTGATGAAAATAACTGCTAGGTGACTTATGAGGTTCAGTACTAACAGGCCAGTGCTTCTATGCGCAGCAAACTTTATTACATCAGAAGGAGCTTTCCAAATCATTTTCATGTGACAACACTTTTACGTATAGTTTTCATGGTTCTCTGTGTAATCACAGTTGTTCATGTTTCTGGCTGTCACTTGGAGGAAAAGCCATACTTAACTTATATACACATCAATCCACCTTAAGGATAGCGGTGCTTTGAGCTAAATCATGTTAGTATGCTGACATTTAATACATTACAAATGAGAACGCCATTATTTGTGCAGACATACGGGTAGAAACTAATGACTTTATAAAGATGGACAGTATGACATCGTAATAGATGTATGATATTAATTAGATATCGGACCTCAAAATGGTGCCTATTCAGTCTAATGGAGTTGCTCACCTGGCGCATACGCCAAAAAACGTTTCTAGCTACGGGGTTTACTTACACTTGTCCCGCCCATGAGTCCTTGCTCGGCTCATAGAATTTACATTGTGATAATTTCACGACTTTAAACCCGTTTTTCTCGGCTTGTGTAAAGTATTACAGATATAAAACATCCATGGATCAAAAAAACATCATAATTGAAAGAGCAATAACTGACCTTGCTTGCTGTTCAAGGCATCCTGTCAACAGTTTTACAGATGACTCCTTAATAATGGTGGTCTATGCGGCGGCAAGGGATATTTTTTACTGCAATACCGTAAGTTGTTACTGGGTAAAACTGTAAGTAAGGCTAATCTGTGTGACCGGGGCCCTCAACAGCTCAGAAATGAAGCCAAAACATGGCTGCAGGATAGATCATAAACCCTGCCACCTCCATGTTAGTGGATGGGACATGGGCTGAACAAAAATTAAGTGTTAATTTTCCTGAAAAGTTTGGTGTTAATTAGTTATTTAATGCTATAAGAAGGGGGAGTGACACCATGATTGATAGCTGTGTGTGCCAGTCGGTATGCTCTTGGTCAATGCGCTGCTATGATAGATGGGACAGGCGCATTGGGGGGACTCTGATACTGCAGCTCTACTTCCTGATCACGACTGCGCATACTCTGGCTCATAATGACATCACCAACGTAAAGTGGCAGTGTCTGCATCTGGGATATTTTGACTTCATTTTTGTACAGTGGTCATTAGTGGAGGCACATTACAGCCTGTGGTATTAACCTAAGTATTGGATACACAGAAAATGGCACAAGATGAAAGGACAGAAGACAGAAGTTTTTTTTTTTTTAATTCAGGCTCTTGGGACTCCTGAATGTCACATAATTGTCAAGACATTTCACACATATCAACCCGGAGACAGACCAAAACTGCCATCCCTAGAGCCATGCTAACAACAAACAGAACTCAACTTTTCAGAAACAGCGTGAGGTCAAGTCCTAAAGACACGAGCTTGAGGTCGAATGAGTTTCCTGTTATCATTGAGAGGATGCTAATTAACAAAGTCAGGCATCCAGTAATGAGTAATTAACTGGATTTGCTGTTTAACATGGGATGTAACACTGTTGAGGGACTCCCTGTGACTTGATGCTGCCTCACTGTGTATCACTGGCGATGGCTCACCTATGTAAATGCCTTTCTACTGCAGAGCCACTGCATGGACGGCAGCATTGATCCTATGCGGGACACAATCGCAATTACAGCTCGTTAGGACTGAGGTGAAAGCTCATTAATAGGAGATGAATGGGGACAGCGTCTTGGAAAGGTGCCCGTCTACCTACATGAATCACAGAATAGCCCTCAAAGCTAACTGACGCAGCTTCGCAGTGAGAAAACAAGAAGACGAGCAGTAGATCAGCATAATGACAAGGCGACACAAGTACAGAGGCGATTAGTCATTCGCTGCTGCCGTCGATTGCACTGCAGTAACAGAAATTCCATTTGGACGATGGTCAAACACACAGAAGCTGGAATCTTTTCTTGACACGCCGCGAGGACGACTTAATGCGAGGCAGTGACAGGCTGCTTGGCTGATGCTGTTGGATGCAGAGGGTCCCAGAGCCTTGTGGGAGTGGAGCTATTTTTCTGCAGGCTGCTGTTCTAGCTGTGCTTGCTCTGTGGCTATTGTTCCTGAGCTGAGATAAGACTGGTGGTGGATTAGAGGAGAGTGCACCCAGAGTTCAGGTTGTGTATGGCTGCTGGAGGAGGAAGACAGCATGGGAATGGGATTGGTTCTGGGAAGGGAACTGGGAAGAGGAGAGGAGATAAACAGAGGAGAGGAGAAAAGGAAAGGATAGAGCCGTGCCAGTGAGCACCTCTTGTCATGATGCCTAATCTGCCTGTGTGGTCTCAGAGGAGGGGGACAGGGGAGTCTGATGACACGTGGACGTGGCTGTGATGAATAGTCACTTCATGCCCCCACCCCGATGGGGGCAATAGCCCATTAACAGTGATAGGCCTCTGGCAAAGACCCACTCGCATCCCCACCACTTTGCTGCTTCAACCTTCAACTGGCTCACATTCCCCCAGGGGGATGTCAAGACAGCTCATCTACTTTTCTCTGTGGGAAACAGAATAGAATTGAGAAAGAGATGACACTGTGCCTATTTGTGGCACAAGGGTAGCACTGTAGCAAAAAGCTTTGGTATTGTACAGACATGGGTCAGACAGAGGTCATGCATGTATGAAGTCACAACAACCACAAACTTTTGCTTGTTAGCTGTGAGAATGTCTGAAGAAGCAGTGTCTTGGTTAATAAGTCAAATTTGACATTGGCAGCAGCTCCTGATGGGAACAAAATTTGGGATCTTTCAGTACAAGCACAATATCATCCTGGTGCTTGGATCTGCAACGATTTTCCTCAGCAGTCATCTGAGAAGCTCAGGCTCACACAAAGCCACCACACAGCTGTACACTTAAATAGGCGCCTCGCTGCAAGCTGGAAGAATCTCATACTTTTAAGTCTTTCCCCTTTTTTTTCTGTCGTTCTTCCTTATTGTGTGATAATCCGATAATCTCTCCCTGCAGCACAACAATGCAGACAGAAGCCGCAGTCGCGAAATCTGTGGGAAATTAAATTCCATCACCTCCACGCTGAGCGGAGCTGACAGTCACTGCACTCTCCTTGGGCTGTCTCTCATTAGCGGAGATGGATGCATGCTGAAACGCTGACATATTTTACTCACAAACTGGGTTACAAACAGAGGACAGCAGCAATTCTTTTTTTTTGTGGCAACATTACACAACCTGAACTGCACATGACCTCAGTTTTACTATTTGTAGTACGCCAGCAAGTCTAAACTCTAGAGGCCCTTACAAATACACCCCATGAGCACTTAAAAAATGAAGCATGATGCCACTCGTACTGTTCCTGAACTTCAAAGTCAAGGCTCATTATCGAGCATAAAATGAGGATGAAACTGCAGCAAATTAGAAAAAAGTGTAGTATAACTAGTTCAACATGGAGGCATAAATATTCATTATGTCAAAAAAAAAGAAAAGAAAAGAAAAAGAAGTTGCATCTTCGGGCTAAAAGGGAAGCAGATAGGGAGATGCTGGAACGCTTGGTATTGATTTGTTCCCTTTATCTGAGAAGGCTACTTCTGCTGGAGCAGCATTGTGACCTGTTTACCAATCCTTCCAGTCCACGGGACGTGCATGTCCTCGGGGAAACGTGCATTAGCAGGATTCTGGCAATGCAAATAGTTACACAGCAGTGACCTCGCTCGGGTTTGACGTGTGTGATGTTTTGACCTTCAGAAGAGTGCAGCCTCTTGGTAGACGCTCCCAGCATGATGATATGTGGAGAGGGTAAATACAGTAAGGGTGGATTACCACAGTAAACTGCTAAGAGTGTTTACACCACTGTGAGCGACCTGATCCTCGTCACCCTGAGTCTGAGCGAATGAAACACAACATGACTGCAAACAGACTGAACAATGGTAAAAACACTGACGGCCATTTGTATCAGGGGAGAGAACTGGATGTTCCACAGAAGTGTGTTCAGTCGGTGAACGCTGACTGCTTTCTATAAGTGGCCTACATCAGAGTTATGCAAAATCAGACGTTTGATAAAAGTAATGTCTACTTTTGCAAAATATGTTAAGATGGTAGACATCAATGTGTGTCCTTGGTTACAAAAGGATTTAACTTCTATAGACTGGACCTTCTTTAAGGAAATATAAATGTAATTAATAAATGAAGGGCACCAGCCTTTTGAAAATCTGGCATTTCATTGCCTCTGAATGATACTGTTTTTTGTCAGTCACAATGACACAGCAAGGACCATAATTCAGCATTAAACTATATCATCACTATTATCACTATATTTTTGCTGCATTCAGATGCCTTTCACAAACGAATCTAGAGAACTACATATTTAAAATTATTATAATTATCATAATTAGAAATATTTTTTATGGACTCTTATAGAATCATTATCATTTTATAGCTGTTTTTATAGTTCAGGTCATTTCGTTGTTTGTTTTTTACTTTTTTGTTTGTTCATATTTTGTTCTTACTTTTAGGGTCTTTCAGGGTTAAATCAGCTTAGAAATATATATATATCCATATTGTGAGACAGGATAATGTTCATTTGTTTTTCATGTTTTCCTATGATGCACACATGCATGCAAGACAGTCCCACAGGCCAGTGATCAGATACGAAGACTGCAATTAGCCACAGTGTAATTAAAACCCACTGTACAAGTGTCTGGCTACAGCTCGAGGCTGCATTGTTTTTTTTCTCCTGCTTCGTGTGCATTTGGCAAAAACAAAACACAAAGCCTTGTTTATGCATAATGATGAATATGATACACTTCACCCCCCCTCTGCTCTTTTGAAACAATGTCTGCCCACTCTGGTCCCTGTCTCTCTGTATCTGTACTTTACACAGTGAGCTGCACAGAACTAAAAGTCTGAAGTGCTGCTGTGTGTTAGTGTGCCTGCTGTCTGTCCTCTTCAGCCTCCATTAGATCAGACATCCGACAGCCCGGAGAGAAGCTTCAGGAGTCCAGTCAGACCTCTCAGCTCTGTCCAACCTGATTCACTCTGACAAGGCAGATAAAGCGATGCGGGGAAAGCACATGAAATATGATCTAGCTGTAACTTTACAAAATTAAGGTAAGCAGTCAAAAAATGAGGGCCATTGCATACTCTGATCAGGGCAAGCAAAAATTCAAATATGCATCATATTTGCAACTACATTGAGATGGAGGACAGAGATGTTATTTTACGGTGAGTGAAGCAGAGAGAATAAAAAAGTCCTCATACATCCTCCCTTCGTTTTCATGTTTCACCCACATGCCAACCAGTTGGCACAAATATGCTAACCAAGCTCCATGCAGGTGCAGCTGAGTGCATAGCTGTCTGTATACACTACAGACTGGAGGAACGAACACGAAGAAGCAGATGGTCATTTGCATTATTTTCTTCTGCACTATCGTGGCTCTGAAGACATGGGAGATATGCAGAGCATTAAGGTTTGACTCAACTTAACTGACTTACAAGGTGCATGGCGAGGGGAAATAGTCTCATCCTGATGACCCAAAAGGGCACAAGACAAAACATATTGGTCTCACAAAAAAGCCTTTACACTAAAAGTGTTTTAAGACATGGCAGCACTGGAAACCATTATGGATGAGCATGATTTAAACATTAGCAGCTTGTTTTATATTGTTTCCTGAGAAAAAAAAGTCAATGTGTAACAAAGAATATTACAAATAGGTAGCAATAAAATAAGTTTTAGCATATTGTTTTGCTAGGAAATCCTTCTCATGTTAATTATTATCTCGCATTTATTCACTAGCTATAAACCTGTCATAAATATTGCAGCAGGCATGAGACAAGCATGTATTGGATTTAGTTTTTATTAAACCCATCCTGTTGCCATTCATATAATTTTATTACATTGTCTTACCCCTGGCATTTCATGGCTCTCATAAGCTATTTGATTAATTTGTCATACGGTATCAAAATCTAAATTCTAGATCCCTTGCTGGCATTTAAGTCAATATTTGACAACACTGCATGGGATGATGCTTTTTTTTGTTTCTGAAATTTCATTAGCATTTCACATGACTCACTGTTAATCAAAGGGCTTTAAAATTCATGGGGAGAGCTATGCATCAATACTGTATCCCTGAGGAGTAAACGAGACACAACAGCAAGCAAAAAGAAAGGATGTCAATTTGATAGAAACGTCAGGAATACGTTTATACACTGTTGCGAATTTATGTTGTTTGGCCAACTGAGGGTGATTTACTAGTAAACTACACGCAATAGTGATGTGCACTTACAGCGACATAAAACAAAAGCCAACAAAAATGAAACACAAATCCTGCTAACAATGTGCATGTGGCAGCATGTAACAAAACTCAAATATCAGTTCAGTCTCACTCTACACTGAACTTCCTAATTCAAATCTTCTTCAAATTTGCTTTATTCACACTGCACAAAGAGCTGTCCCATAAAGGCAAGCTCATTTTCCTTAATGAGTCAACCACACAACAAAAACTCCAGAAGACTGAACAATGAATGCAAATCGACCCCAAGGGTGCACTGTGGAAAATGAGCTCTTGTAAACAAAACTGATTACCCAGGAAAAAACAAGCTGCAATGTAAACCTTGACTAAGCTAGTTCTATTACTGGCTAATGAGCAAATCCTTTAACACCTCCTGCTGTACTGCCATTCTTACAAGCGATATTACATACAGTGGTTTATACACTGCAGGAGTGGGACTGCTTTAGAGGCTGCTGATTGATGGTGTGGGGGAATTAGTGTTAAAGATTTTTGGCTTATTCCACAGCGACCTCAGGTTAAAGCACCGCTATGCCAATATGGGCTTGTATAATGGAAAAGTCATTGGCATTTGCATATTTAATTTTGAATGCCGGATCTCAGTGATTGCCTCTGGAAATATGATATATCTGAGGCAGATGTCGGATATCTGTCTCTTTCCTTCGAAACTGTTCATTTACACTATTGTTCCCTTTAGATAACATTACATTGTAATGTATTATAGATTTACTGTCACCCGTGTTTGTCACATATGTGAAAATATTAACGCCTGCAATACTCATCAATGTCTCACATAAATAACTTAATGTTCAAATTATGCATTGGGAAGAGGCCTTGCACTAATGATAAAAATAAAAATAATAATGGAAATAATAATAATAATAATAATATCCTGAAAGAAAGGTTAAAAAAAAAAGTTGTGAAAATGAAAAGTGAAAAAAAGGAAAGACTAACACAGCCTTCATTCGTGTTCATGCTGAACAAGGCAAGGATTACACAGTAATAATACTATGTCAGTGTCTGCCGTGCGAGGCCGCATACCTGACTTTTATGACGCCTCTCTGTTGGCTGGGCCCCAGCCATGTGGCTGCAGCGTGCCACGTGGGCTTTCTCCGCTAACCTCGCCAGAAGCAACAGCAGCACCACTAGTCGCTTGAAAACCTCTGCCAAGCATCCGTCAGCATGCCACTGACTTTTATAGCCCAAGTCCCAAAAAAACCCCACCACTAATGAAACTACGGTCTTTTGAGAGGGATCTCTGCCAGCAGCACAGTGTTTTAGGAAAGGCAGTGTCACTGTTGCAGAATAGTCATTAACATCTGACTGGAATTGGGCTTGGGAGTTGCATGGCAGTGTCCCATAGAGTATCTTTGTACCCTGCATTTAGGAGTCAATGGCAATCCCGTAAAAACACTCAGGCCAATAAAAATGAATGATGCTGAGTGAGTAATCTTTGCCTCATACCCTTCCGGGACCCAGTAACGTGCTACTGCCATTGTGGAAAAAAAAAATCACAGCAGAAGGTTGATAAGAGTGCCAAGCTATGGACCACACCACTGACGTAGCAGCAGAGGCTCATGTGACAATACGAGTCAAGAGAACTGCTGCCTTAACTCCATGCAGATTCAAAGTAGAGAAAATGTAACACAGGCAGTTTTAGCAGACACACAATTAACAATTTTTATTATGGTTGAAAGTCGGCGAGGGAGCTCACTGAGGCGGTGAACATGCAGTACTGATGTACCCAACTAGGTTTCATTCTCCCACTGCATCCGTAGTTTCCCTCAGGAGTACAATCATCCTCCATGCGGTCTGGCTGCCTCCTTCAACCCCAGCAGGAATGCCTTCCTCATTGCCAAAATCTCTTTCACAAAATGTGGATGCAAGCAAAACACAAAGAGCCTGACCGTTGAGCAGGATGAGGCTCATTCTGTCACTAGGGCAGGGAGCGTGTTATCACAGGGTTATGAGCAGCTGCCGAGCATGTTTCGTAAAAGGAATGCCAGTGTTGATTCAAGCCTTCTCCCTCCATACGTCATGCCATTCGGAAGAAATACCACACCGCCCGTTTTCTACCATAATTATTCACACACTCATGCGCACACAAAAAGACACACACGTACTAAAAAACTCCACCTTAGAGCAAAACCATCCATTACTTAGGTCTAAAATACCACACAGGGCCTCACAAGGCTGCATATCTGCTGTTAGCTTGGTATTCAGCCGGTGAGAGAACCAGCAAATGGAAGGTTTCTGGATTCCTCCTCCAGCTGTGTGGGTGACTACACTCATACAAACGTATGTTAAAGAAAGGTCAGCTGGCTCACACACAAATAGGAGGCCTGTAGTTACATGTACACATTATGAGGGCACACATGACTGGCACAAATTCCCACACAATGCAAAAGGTGCATACCAGGGACAGACAACCGTGCACACACACCCATAGATGCACGTCACACCACCGAAATAATACACCCCCCCCTCTCTAAAGTGTGCCAAGAGTGGGCTGACAAGACCCATCCCGCTCAGAGCTGCTAACACATTCTTGCACCTGCTGCCTCCCTCCCGACTGCTGCTCATCCGCTCTCTTCAGGGAGCACACACACTGGATTCCACACTGGTGAGGTGGCTGAATGTCGAACAGTCATAATCTCTCTGCTACGCGCAGTTGTGCTGTTAACCTCTGACAAGTGTAATTCTAACTCAGGATCTCGGTTTTCTCCAATGAATAAAACATATTTTTGCTGAGACGGAGTCTCTAAGGGACTGACAGGAAATTAGGCAGATGAAGAAATGTTAGCAGGGAGGGGGCAACACCCGCAGAGTGTTAGAGACTTTAGATTTATGCTGAGTGGGAGTCTGTACTGTGTGTCTGTTTGGCTATATGTGTCTGTTTGTTTTAACTGTGAGACAGACAGAGAGACAAACATAAATACCGAATATTCCAGCAGTGTACGTGTCGGCCTACTAAACATATAGAGGAGACAGAGTCCTGTGGGCGTGGGGATGAAAGACTGAAAGACTTGCACTTCCTGCTGAGACATAGGAAGCTACCAGAATCCTGTCAGGAACAGGAGGGGCAAATTTCTTCTGGCTCAGATTTTCCCCACAACTTGTGAGTCTTTTCTTCACTCACTAGAGCCAAAGGAAAAAAAAAAATGTTTTGTGCGCCTGTTTGTGTGTGTCTACAGTGTGATCATTCCAGAAGAAAACAGCATGATTCATCACTTCCTACGCTTGTTTGCTGCTAATTCCTCCAAATCACAGCAAGAATAATGTCCTGAGCATCTTATCACCATGCTCTCTATGTACTGACATTTTCTACTGCCGTTGTGTAAATTCTTGTGGACATGCTGTGGAGGATGTGGCACCGGCAAACTCATTCTCCGCTGGCTAAATGATAGCTGACCTTTCCGCTGGCAATGTGCGAAACAGGGAGCTCGGCTCACGAGCGAGTCCTGATAGGACACAAGGAGTGGAGTGGCAGATGCGGCTGAAGAATATTGACGACTCCAAGAACTCATGAATAAAAACATGGATGGATGAAATAGATGATGCGGTTGTTGTGGATGAGGGGGATTATTCTATCATAGCGGTTTTGTTCCCTTGAAATGGTTACATTTGAATGGCTGTCTGCTTGCATTAGCAGGCTTCATTAATAACATTCATTAGCCATTCAGGGTCTATTTGAACAGAGCACAGAGAATCTTCAGCCTCCCCTGGCTCCAGTCCTGATACACTTACATGGACCGTGTAATGCCTGCAGGACAATTCAATTAGGAAAGAGGCATTTGATCACTATTAAGACTTAAGACTCACGTCCTAAAAGCATAATTTATCACCATCAAGGTCTATTGTATGACAATGGTAGATTTGGTGTCCGGAACATTTTCTGGCAGGTGACACATGGCTTCCCAGAACGGTTAGGGGTAAACGAGATTAGCCTTGTATGTGTCTCTCCTAAAAATGGAACCCCAGCAGAATTAATGGCGCAGGCTTGCTTGTTTTTATTGTTTTTCCTACAATAGATTCTGGTTGAACACAGGCCATTTGTTGGACCCTCTCATCATAATTGCGCTGCTTCCTGTAGCGAGCAACAGAGGGAGATGAAATCACTCAAAATAAACCCATCTGCAGACTTCACTTTAAATCATCCTCAAATCAACTCCGTGAACAATCTCCACCTAAATAAAAAAAAAGAAAAAAGAATGTGTTGAAATAAAGCCACTCCAAGATCTGTTTGTGATACTTTTCCAAGTGGGAGAGTAATGAGTCAGAGTTGACAGTGAGAAATGGGAAAGAAAGGAAGCGCAGGGAAGATGAAGATGCCAGGAAGTGAGACGGGGCAGTGTGCAAGCGGCCCCCGGCGCCAGCTGACCCACTGTTGGCAGGTTTGGCTGCTGGGCCCACTGCTGCTCTCAACAGTGCCCAAGCACAGAGGGGAATCCTAGGTAATTTGTCCGCTTGTTTGGATAATCCACCATCTGCCACACTGCGAAAGGCCTCGGGCCCATCCACAAGCCTTCATGTTGGACCCAAATGCTTAACATATGGGGGCAGGCAAAAATGGAGTCCAAGTTCTTCTGGGGGCACAAAAATTGCAAAACAAGACACGATCAGGAATCTAAGGTTGGAAGGGATATGGACCTCCAAAAATAACTTTGCTGTTCAAACAGAGGACGCCTCAGGGTGTGCATTTTTGGTTACTCCCGTAACATTTTAGGTGTGATAGATGGTGAGATTAGGATTAGAATAATCGTGCACAATATAACAGCCATTTTAGCAGCAGGATATGTTTTGTAATGATTGAAAGCAGCAGATTTCCTTCTTTTTATATTTACAAAAAACTGTTTTCACTTGAGGCTACAGCGTGAGAGTCAGCATTTCACAGGGCTGCTTTCAAGGATCTGCCTGCTGTCCAAGAGTGGTGTTTGGAAATATTATGCCTAGACAAATGTTTATTGGCATGCAATAAGCCAAGCTCTAAGCAGAGTTTATTAGACATCTCCATCTGCAGCAAATATCACAGTTAAAGTGTAGCAGGCAAACTTCACTAGTGGAAAACAGGCAGATAAATGTGAAAAAATCAAGCTTTCTGAAAAACATAGCAATACTGTGCATCCTATTATAAAAAAAAAACTTTTTCAACAAAAGTGACAGTTTCCCCACCAGTGGACACATCTTCACTGCACTCTATTGGATCAAACACCACGCTGATCCTCTGATGTTGTAAAACAGCCTCATGGTTTACTTTCTTTGATGAGAAATAAAGTGCACTTGAGAATGAATGAATGAAATTCAAATACAGATTGTAAAACAAGTCTGCACCCCCTGTGCGTGCACAACAGAAATGATATTTGCAGAAGTGGAAGAAGCAGAGAAGGATGGCGAAGGATTCTCAAATGTCATGGAAAACCCATCTCAGACAGGTTTGCCTACCTGTCGAGAATTATTACTTTCAATTTCCTGCTTGTTTATAGAGACAGGAAACAGAGACACATGTGAAGCTTTTTCTTTTACATGACTGGGCTCTCGAATGACCTTAAAGAAAAAGGGAAATTACTTTGCACATCCTTTCAGGGTGAGAGCAGGATCGGGGCAAATAATGCACGGTTGGGATGGTGATAATCCAAGCAATTGCTGGATGCCAGAACTGACAATAAATATATGAAAGGGGTTAAAAAAAACCCTCAAAAACATGCTAGTCTCTCTGTTGTGGTTGAGTCTACACTGTATGTGCTATCAAAACTGTGGTAGAACCTCAGTGTGAAAAAGAAAAGACATTGGACATCACCTGCTGAAAATTTGTGGGGATTTCATGCTTTTCCCATCTTCATCCTAACACAGCTCAGTTATTGTACCTCTGAAAAGCAAAGGAAAATGAACAGGTGGAATGATAGGAGATGGATGGAGCAATGAGTGAGACTTGGCAGAGAGAAATTCAGAGAATGACTCACTTTGTTGTGCACTGAAGATTGCACCTCAAACTATTCTTCTATTGTATTCCCTTTGACAGCAGCGTATTGCTGCACCGGCACACAATGCTTTGAAGTGAAATGACACACGCAGGACTTTCATAAGAGGATGTATTGAGTCACTGGCCAGTGGTGTGACAGGGCTTGGAGATGATTACTGAGACTGTGAGGTGAAAGGGGTTCTGCTTCCTGGTCCTTGGCCTGGCAGCGTGGCAGAGCGCTACAAAGGTGTGCGGCTATTTTAATCTAACAGACTGTGATTAATGGTCACTTGAAACAAATGACGATCATTGTAATCAAAGCTGGTGTTTTCCTTTGAGCCATTAACACCTGCTGCTTTACACTGACATTCCCTGGAGGACAGACCACTGAATATCTGTTTAATCACTTGGTAATTTACGATGGCTCTCTACCACCTGTTAGACGATTAAACAAATACTGCATAGTGCACTCTGGTGTGCTGTGTGCCCTGAAGATTTCCTGCTCGACAATATTTGGGAAAAGGTCAATTAAACCACCATGGTAAAAAAGAGGAGATTCAGTGATTAAGTGGCAAATCAACAAGACACAAAATGTACACAAGGTACACACTGCATCGCAACAAGAGAGAGGCATTTTCTTTATCTCTATTATTTCTAAATGCTCTAAATGTACTATTTAGAGTACTTGAGCATATTTATTTAAGTCCATGTCCCTGCCTAATTCTTGCAGTTTTTGGAATGCAATTATTGTAAGTTGCTATGGATAAAAATGGCAGCTAAATCAATATAGTGTAATAAAAAAGAGTCCAATGTCTTAACCAAATAACTAAAGTTTAGTTGGGGCCTGTGGTGATTTTACAGCACATTAATGATAAAGCTCAAATTTATTTGATGAACACACACCACAATTCACACGGTGCAGAAAGGGCCTTGGTAAACCTGATTTGAACATTTAGCATTTTTATCTGCAATATTCCTTAAATGTTAGAGCAAAGATTAGGGGTTGGCATGTTGTTGTGATAGGTAAGAGAATAGAGAATCTCGTCTGAAAGCAGACCTTTAGAAAACTATGCACTTCAAAGGAAGGATGGTACCGTGAGCACTGCGACGTGAAAATATCAGATTAAAAATGCTGGAAACAGTTTTAGTTCTGAGGACACATTGCGCAAATGACTGCCACACTGCAACAAACAACCGATAAGTAACAGGACCGGGAGAAAACTCATCTGCAGCTATTTTTCATCTCGTTGTACCTCTCTTGTGACACCCCAAGCACCCTCAGGGCTTTTGTCTCAGTGGGGCCATAAGCATCTAACAGAGAGGACACATGTTTATCTGAGAATGTGTCACAGAGGATGATCCGCACCGGCTGCCTAAATATGTGATTTAACAAACTCATTAGGCAAAGTTTTCAGTGTCATTTGAATGACTTGTTTTCTGAAGGGTGGGACTGGTTCATTTTCTCGACGCTTACCGGTGCAACTTGAGCATCTGCACGCTCTCCCAGAATGCTGAATGAGTGCAAATTGCAGTAATGAAGCTATTTCATTATGGGGATGAGCAGTGCTGAATAAACAGGAACAACAAGGCAGAGTGCTTCATTGAGCCATCTGTGGAAGTACTTTGGCAAGGAGTGCTGCTGTGTTTACAACACTGATGGCTGGCAGGAGGACAGAGATGACTTCTAGCTAAGTGGAACAACAGTCATATCCAACTTCCAGTGATCTACAAACAAAACTAATGAACAGCAGGGGAGGCTGATGAAAGTTGAGGAGAGGGACTCCATACCGTAGGTCATTAAGTTTCAGCTAAGTGCCATCTTTACTGCAAGTTCATGACTGATTTTGGAAAGCGTCAACATTAATATGCACTTACTCTATCAAGTAATATGAGGAAATTAACTTAAAGTAACTAAATTAGCCTCTCTCCATTCTCCATCACATTTCCTTATGACTAAAATTATTCAATCACAAAGTATTACAAACATAAAGAGAGAAACCACAGACATTTCATAGATATGGATAAGACTGACAAAGAACGGAGGAAGAAGCTACTTTCCAGCTGATGTCCTTTGATAATACAGAAAATAAATGAAGAAAAAAATGTTTTCTTCACTGTCCTCATGCTGAAAAGTTTGAGATGACAATATACGAGGTAAAGCTAAAGAACACAGTGGAAAAAAAGCCCACTTGTGCTGATTTCAGGGAGTATACAGGAAGCCGAAAATAGGCCTGGGGCAATTTCAGCATGTTTTACAGACAGCCAGAAGAAAAGGACTGAATAAGAGAATGAAAGAAAGTTCTAATCCATCGGCTGTGAATGCAATTATGCTCACTGATGTCACAAGTCTGCATTGCAGGGCATTTGTATTAACTCTGTCAAAGACTCTTCTTTAGATTCAAAAGGCTTAATGTGCTCTTGGACAAGAAAAATGCTTAGCTATTTTCATTCTCAGACTGAGTGCTTGAAGGACACCAAAGAAACTATAGATAAATACAAAAACATGTCTTATGAATGCCAGCTCTCCCCTTTTTATATAAGACTTCAGACTGGAAATTCACAGTGTAGGTATCATGAACTACTCTCCTATGAAATAAAGAAGGATCTCCAAAAGAAGAATCAATAGTCTTTTTAAAACGAAAACTGCGGCAGCTGCAGTTTGACAACACAGAATCCACCTCATGATGAGGACACATAATGCTACACATTTAACACTAAAGGTCATTTAAATGTTCTAATATGATGCAAATAACAATGTAAAAGCATCTTGTAAATATAAGAAGAACCTTTACTGTTCTATTATCATATTCAATCATACAGCAAAAAGAGTCCACGTCTGCAGCGGTCACCTGTGACTTTCTGCTTTAAAGGTGACATCTCTAATAACCGCCCTAATCTGTCGTTACAAAGACTGTATAAATCAGCTCATTTCCATTCACAAGTCATGCTCCACAGATGGGTACATGCTTAAGACGAATATATCCCCATCACATAAATCGCTATTCCCACTAATGCGTCAGTCTCTGGATCGGCTCATTTTCATGCCAGAGTCACATTCTCCAGACATGTCATAATTACTTGTCTCCTGACATTCATTAAGCAACATGCTGATTTCCCTCCTTCCTTCAATTGGAATTAATCGACCGCTTTTAAAAGCCAAGCCAGTTCTCCCATTACAAAAAAGGGCCAGACAGCTAAATGTGTCAGAGAATAAAAAATAAAAAAAGTGTGTATGTATGTGTGTGTGTGTGTGAGAGAGAGAGAGAGAGAGAGAGAGAGAGAGAGAGAGAGAGCACACACGTTCCCAGCACTGTTGGTTGCTGTAATGGGCTGGTGGGCAGCTGGTCTCAGTTTTGCTGTCAACCTTGTCACCGTTGATGGGGGCTTGATATTCAGCCAAACAGCAGCGTGCTGCTTGCCACTCAGCCCTCTGCGTCTTATCCTCCTGTTGCAGCTCTAATGAACATTATCGCTAAATGAGCCGCACGTCATGGGGTGGGTTCACCGATAATCCAGAATTACCCAGTAGGAAATAAAATTAAAATATTTAAAATCTACGGTAAAGCTGCACACTTACTCCAGCAATTAGCATACGTGCATCTCATTTCAAACCCCATGATATGTGAATGGCTCTGACATAAGCATAGTCACTTCATTAGCGTTATGCTTTTCAAACAAATGTACAGAATGCATCGGAGCTAATGGTTGCAAATATCCAGTGGGCTCAGAGGAATGCAGACAACCTGCACCGTATGCTGTTTCTACGAGAGTTTGTTTCTTTGCACCTGCGACGTGCTGTTTCTCATGCTATGACGAGCCAAATAATGCAAACTCTAAATATGCCTCCTTATAGCCCTCTTAATGGAGGGATCTAGATGGGTTTAATCCACAACACATCCTTCTCAGGTCCGAACAGTTATCAGATTAACACAATCAGCAGTAACCGAGCTTGCCCGATCTCTCATTTTCCTGCCGTTTAAACACAGCTTACCATCAGATTGCTGACTGTGTGCCATGTCTCAATTACACCTGCTCTCACCCAGATGATGTTAATACCCTTAATTCCTCATAATACCATTAGATGTCACAGGCAATCATCTCATCACACATGAATTCAAGTTCAAGAAAGCAGAACAATCTCATTACGGCTTCCTCCATTTGTTTAGCTTTCTATTAGTCGTCGTATTGCCACCACATTAAAATATCTTTATACAGTTGTAAAATTGAGCATATTTAAATTGAATGTCTCTTGACTGAATAGGTGTGTGCTGTTCGAATCTAAGTTACAGCAGGGGCTTCAGGGTCTGTCAGTTGGTATAATTGCTGTATAACTGTACCAGAGATGGTGCTGGCAGGAGGTGGACAAATAAGGAGGTGGAGAGAATGACCAGTAATTGAAAGGTGGCTAGTTGGATTCTTAGCAGCAACAGGAGGGTGTGTTCCTGCTGCGAAATGGTAAGTGGAGGGTGCCACTAAACCTTAAACTGCATTTGGGATGCTGCAACGTAGGAAACTCTGAGGAAATGCATGTAAGAACAGTAATGTGTGCAATAAATAGAGAAATTGTATGTGGCATCTTCAGGCTTTTAGTTTCTCCACATGTTGAAACAGTGTGCATGAGCTAGCTTACCACCAACTGTAGTGATGCTATAGTTATGTTATTTACAAGGTCAAGGAGCGAATCATTGGTTCCAGTCATATGCTCAATACTTCCCAAACAGTCAGCCATTTATAACAGAGAACTGAAAACTAAAGGGAAACTAATCTATTGTCTCTTCAAAGCAACTGACAAAAAAAATGAATTACCTCACTGAACAAAATGGGTCTAAATGGGTATTTTGATATACTTTTGCTTTCGTTAAACATGGATGTTTATGGATTCTTCATTCACTGTGGCAGCATGCCGGAAAAATGAAGTTTTCTTCACAAATTCAGCTTAACGCAGGATAAGTAACTGATATACAAATGGTCATTTGCAGGGTTAAAGTATTCCTGAAAATAGTCACTTTGTGGTATTCACCTACTGCTTGAGACTGCATACACAATGTTTGCTGCTATGTACTGCTCCTTATTGTATTTGGGGAAGCTGATACAAAAGGACATGAAACTAAGCGAAAAGTAAATTAAAATGCTTTTTTGTGGATTGGCATAAAAGTTATCCACACGTGCACAAATACTGATCTATACAGATTTGAATGTGTCAGCTCTGACTGAAAGTGTGTCATGTTTAATCCGGGGTAAACGTATTAAAAAAGTCAGTTAGTCTACAGGCTGATCTCCACTACACTCGACTACAGGGCTGTTTCCTTATCATATTACCAAGCCAGGCAGAACCGATAATGTCCTGTGGTCTATCTGTTTATTTTACAAGCACTTAAGCAATGCAGAGAAACTCTGCAAGATAGGGCGAAACCAGTTCCCTGAAATACCATGTTAGGAAGGGAGGCGCTCTCCTTCCTGTATTTCCACGGAAGACTGATGAAGATTTCTCTTGTAGTGTCAGTTCAGACAGAGTCTCAACCTCTAAATCTCTGACAGAGTGCAGTCAGATGTCAAATCCAAAATGCTTTCACATAGCTATTAAGCGTGAAGTCTGATTTATGGGTTACCAAGGTCTTTTACTCAGGAAATGTCAGATTTCATTTCATTATTGGTGATTTGAGAGCGGCTATGCACCAGCAGGGTTCTAACCCTAACGTGGGAGGTAAGTCTTCATCCTTACAACTGATGTGTTTTCATTAAAATATCTAGTCTGTGTCCTTCAGCAAAATACTGAACTGTAGCTGATAACAGTGTTAAGAGCAGAAGTATAAAAGCTGCAAACGTTTTTTTTTTTTTTTTTTTAATTATCCTGACCAGTTTACTTTCAACTGGGAGAAAACTCAAATGAGGCTGGGGGTCAATGCTTGCAGGTTGCTTTGTTCCTATGAAATTATTTTACTTGAGTAATAGAAAGAAATTAATTCTGTCAGTGTTATGCTGCATATAAACACAGTGCAGTGCAGAGTTAGGGGGAATAATTAGCATAAGAAAACACACACCACCGCTGTGCCTTATTTAGAACATCTGCAGTACTTATTCTTTATTAATATGATTGCTCAATGTCCATGTAGGAGCACGGTCCTAACTGTGTTTATAAAGCACAGAGATCAGCAGGCTGCTTCCTCACAACAGGGACACAGCCGATGCGTCAAACATGAAAATGTAAGGTCAGGTCAGGGCCGTGCAGGACAAACTCTATGAATATAAACTAGCTAAGAAGGAGAGCTGCCAATCCAGAAGCAGAGATTTGGCTGCTACACACTAAGCCAGATGGGTGAGGGATACACCAACTCTATGTGTCAGAAGCGTCTAATAATAGCACGACAGCACTTCTCCCTGAACTATACTGACCTCTGGTTTAAGGTCCTTACACAAGAACAGAAATTGACAAAGAAGGATCATATTTAACCTTATTAAAATGCTTCCCCATTTTCTACATAAGATGAGGCCGCATTTTACTAGAATATCTGAGGGACTGGATCCTCAATGTATTGTATTCTGACCAATAATATCAATATCATTTACCCATCCATGATGTTGACAATATTGCTCATTAAAGTTGCCCTTCATCCATCAAATGTTACCAAAATAGATAACAAGAGCAAAACACAAGGGTGACAATTACTTTTTTTTCCTTTTTTTTTTTTTTTAGCAATGTAAGGCAATAAATTACATGATTTTAGTGTTTTTGGTGGGTGAGTGCTACATCCACCATCATAACTCACCAATACATCCATTACCT
Organism: Plectropomus leopardus; assembly: GCF_008729295.1. NCBI lineage: Eukaryota > Metazoa > Chordata > Actinopteri > Perciformes > Serranidae > Plectropomus > Plectropomus leopardus. Next base: position 28,759,018 of record NC_056463.1, read on the forward strand.
CAGGTGCATATGAAGCCTACACGGCAAGCTTTTTCTCTGTGTCTGCTCATAAAAATACATCTTCACATGTCCGTGATGTTTGCCATGATGTGACATAATGACTATGATGCTTCAAGAGGATACTGAGTCATCTGTTATAAAAAGCAGACACGTACAAATGGTGCAAACAGAGACAATGTTAAATTAGCATCTTTACATCGTAAAACATGCATGTGTTTGTGAATTAACTTCCAACTATGCATATTTTATAGACCTTGGGGAATTTACATATTTATTTCTCCATGTTGCCTGATGTGTTGCAGCAAATCAACTCATATACACAGAAAATTCACTTTGTCTGGATATAAATACAATAGTAATATAGTATTTTTCCCCTATTTATTCAGGTTATTTTGGCTAAAATATAGAGTTTTTAAATGACCTCAATCTGAATACACAGGGAAAGAAAAGCAATGTTAAAATGGCAACGCAGCAGAAGATGTTCTACAGGGTGATTGATTTCTTGCTATAACTCACTCTTTGTGTGTTGTGCCAAACTGAAAAACAGATTGAGTGGCCTTAACACAACTGCTGCTGCAACAACGTCATTGTGGCGGCGTCTGTGAAAAAACAAACAATCCAACTGTTGACTATCTACGATATTATAATATAAAGCTTGTGTACCTGCATCACAGCAAATATTGGCTTTATTTAGAAAACCTTGAGCTGTTGTCTTTGCCTTCTCATGTCAGGTGTGTTGTTTTGACAGTAAATGATTTTTAATTACCATTCAGTTAGAGATACAGTTTGCAAATCTGGCAAAATAGGAACAGTAACAATAGCTCTCTTTCAACAACAGTCGATTCATTGACAATATTACACAGCTTTTTATATGTACACATCTGACAGGTCTATGTATGATGCTGACTAAGGCGCAGGCGAATCCACTCAAGTTAATGAGCTTCTACACAGCAACAATCACCACTAAGTAACTGTTTTCCACAGCAAAAAAATCCACACCACCCGCAAGAAAACCACGTAAAAATGCTCAATGTGCAGCCTAGACAGAGATCGGATTTATAACAAATTATCCTTGAATAACCTTAGTCTCTACTACTATAACAGTCTTTAGTTTACACACGTTGGGCAAAAATGTATTTATACAATTCAAGCAGTGCCATCCTGGCTTGAAATACAGACCTGTCTGCCTATAATATGCCATTACTTTCTTCATTCTATCCATAGAAATCTATGTTTTTAATCTACAATGTGAGATTTAGAAACTTTCTATTTTCTCACAGAGAGCTTTTTTTTCACACCATTACCTCTCTGAATGCTCGATTGTAATCCATATCTCTATGAGCACATTTTCAGTGGCCTATTGCAGCAAAGGTGGGAGGCATATTTGCACAGTTGTTTAGAGAGTGACTTTGCCAAATGGACTCTCTGCCCCATATCCTCAGGGCCAGTCTGAAGCCCAGTACATGCCTGAAGCCTGTTTCGAGAGAGGGATAAATCAATCTGAAGGCTCATTATAGATTCACACATTGAATGCACACAGTAACACCAGTAGCAGTAGAGTCAGAGTTATGTTATATGTAAGTGTGTGTCTTTTAGACAGCAGGACATCTGTCCAATAGGGAGCACTGTTCTTTAAGACAGAGATCACGTTAAAAATAACGAATAAAAGCCTTCGGATACCTGCCAGTTTCTCATCTCAACTCTCCTAGTGCACCGGCAGCATTTCAGCAAGGCAAGCATTCAGACGCTGCTCTTTGCAACCCCATCTCTCTGATTCAACACTTTCCAAGGCCCGCCTTAGCTCACTTAGGCTATTTTAATTATGCATCAAGTACTGATCAAAGGCAATTAATAGGCAGAGAAGCCTTTTGACTCTGTGGCTCTTAACCTTGTAAGGCCTTCAGTTCTGTTGAATAAATTATCAGCCGAAGAGATCTTGTGTTTGCATAGTGTCGTTTGCAGATTGAAAGGTCTGCCATGTGGATAGCAGCACACACTTATTGTTTTAGACTTACTCAGGTCTCTTGGGTAAATCTGCAAGATTTAGTACATCTGCAGCCTTGGCAATGCCTCAGTGCTGATAACCATCAGCTGATCCAGTCCCACCTCCATCACTGGACAACCAATCCCATTAGTAAACATCATCAGTATGCTGACGCAGGTGTTGGGGCTCAACAATGGCGAGCGTGATTTGGACACGAGAAGCAGGTTAGTATTCTCAGAGGAGAGACAGCTGGAAAAACACATGCTCTGTTTATTTGTGCAAGAAAGCACACATGCCCTTTGTCAGTGTGACCTTGCTCCACATTCACATACACACCTGACCTGCCTGCTACAGCCAGTATTTAACTGCAGGATAAAGAGCAGCTCCACTGAGGCAAGTGGAAGTTCAACGTGTCAGACTGCAGGCCACTCAACAACAGTTGCTAACAAGAAGACAACCTTTAGTGTAGTTTTAAACATCATACAACAGCTACATCATCTGTAACTCTACTTTGTCTTTGTACCTATCACTTTAAGATTTGCTTAAAGTGTACATAAACTTGATGCAAAAACACATAATTCAGAGCCTACATCCCATAAGGTTTCACGCAATATCATTTTATTACAAAAAAATAATGGTTTCGGTACTGCTGTTATATTATTCTGTACACAAGAGACTAACTGTGTTGTTACTCTTTATTGCAGAAACCGCCTACATTTTCTCTGGACAGAAAAGTATGCTGCACGTGACCAGTTTGTTAGACTCAACTAGGAGGGAAAAAAGAAACCAGGATCATTATAGGTAGTGCAGAGACAGGCAGGATGTCAAACTCCCTCTCTTTCATTTTGTTTTAAGAACATGACCTATTTCTTTCACCGACGCCCCTGTACATTTCGTCTTCTTTCCCCTGGTACATTTCCGCGCTTTCACAGAACAGAGGCCTGAAAAGAAATGGGAGTTTTCATTCCGGATCTCCTTTTCAATTAAAATGCCTCACTTGCCAGGAGGAAAAGCAGTCCAGCTCTTATGCAATCTTCCTCCAAACACTGAGGCTAAGTGGCAGAGGGAAGCGAGAGACAGAGAGTGAAAGGAGGGAAGAGAGACAGGGAGGAATGAAAGGAGCGCAGGAGGGGCGATCCTCACAAGTGTCTGGCACCGTCTGACCCAGTGAGTGGCTTTCCTTTGTCAGGATATGGAGAGTGTGGGTGGGAGGGAAGCAGGGTGCTTCCGTCTCCATTCACACACTTACTTCACAGACATGGCCACTCTGTCGCCACACGCCTCCACACGGCTCATGTAAACGTGCCAGGCAGCAGGTAAACACACAGTCAGCCCACCTGACGTCACCGGCCCCTGCCTCTCACCAAGGCCCGAACATATCCATTACACAAGTTGCCGTTTCCACTGAGAGGGGTGTGGAGCTGGTGGAGATGGGAAAAAAGGGGGCCTGGCTGGAACAGCAGAGAAACTTTGATAAATATAGGGCGTGATAACAAAACTCCTCAGGGAGCAAGAGAGAGGTTAGAATGAGAAATGGGAAACAAAGGCAAGCCACAAGGTTTCTGAAAAGTAAAAGTGCTGTGGTGGCTGTGCATGAACCCCCTCCTCTTCTTCCAAACCCCCCAACAGCCCCTGCCTGTAGCTTCACAGTGCACAGCCTCTGCTGGAAATACTAGGTCAGACTTGTCTGAGAAAGGCTGTGGACTGCTCCTGCTGGGATTTTCTGCAGGGCGATTCACAGCTCCAAGAAAGCTTGTCCAATTACTCAAGATGAAACTGCAATTATGCTTTAGTATGCTGATCAGCATTATAGGAGCGCTGTCCACACTGAAGTGACATCACAGATTAGATTTATGTGTAAAAAGTTCAAGCATGTCTGTGATACTTTATCTCAGAACAAGCATACATTATGGGACATAAGGAGACATGACTAAACTTTTATGAAGCAATCTTTTACAGACATAAACACGCCAATGTCACAAGCTATTCTGGCAGTCTATTCGCTGTGTTCACACACCTAAAGAAGTGCACACAAAGATTTGCAATACTGTTTGCCTGCAGCAGCCTGCATAATCACTACCTGCATGCATAAATGTAACATTCACAGCAAACAATCCCCATGGACCTCCAGTTAAAGATGAGGAAAGGCTCAGAGGAGAAGAGGCCTCTGAAAATTCAATGCATCTTTCAAGTAATGAGGAAAAAGCATGCTATATTTTGCCTGGGGATGTATGCGAATGGGGCGGAGCAGCTCTGCTACAAGGAAATGAGGGACCAAAGGCATAACATATGCCTTCCACTTTCTAGCATACGTAACTGTAGCATTAGAAACTTTGGAGAACTGGAGTAACTTAAATAAAAAAAGACATTAACTTCAAAATGTTATGTATAGAGCAATCTAAGCAGAGGAACCCCAGATGCTCCTCACTCTGGCTATTTACTCCAGCTCCAACCTGGGAGAACGTAAGGTATTAAATGGCCCAAAATGGAATATATAATCCCTCCACTGTATTCTGGGTCTGCCCTAGGGCCTCCTCCCAGATGTACACTCCTTGAAACGGAGGCATCCTTCCTATTCAAATACTCAAACCACCTCTACTGTATACTTTTTTCCTGGTTCTCTTCAGAGGTCAGAGTTCTTTATTTTATCCCCAGTGAACACGTTTTCAGAGATGCCGGCTGCAAATGCTAGGCTGAAAATTGCTCTACAGCATGCCAGAGGCCAAAGGTCAATGGAGCCATTTTTTAAAACACTAAAATGAGAAAATCATATCTTTGTGTTTTAAAAAAAGTTACATTTCTGGCTTCTCCACTTGACCTCCACATTATCTTCTCACCATTTTCTTAAAAGCAGTCAGAATCTCTGAAATCTAATCTTTCTCAGTGTTAACTCCCCTCAATAACGCTGACCGGCACCGTCATGTTTATTTGATGCCCTTCAAGATGGCTTTGGTATTGTAATCACTTGCAGTTTGCTCTGGGTGAAAGACTAATACAGGATGAGAAGAGCCCATTGTTATTCTGAAGACTCCACACTCTGCCTTTCTCTGGTCAGGAAATGACCCACCTGGTGCAATCCCAGCACAGAGGCTTTACTGCTCAAGTGTTATGTTGTGCTGAATACTGCCTTTTAACACAGGGGGGAGCATTAGCTACTAAGCAGAGGCTGAAGAGGGTAAGGGTCTCTTCAGGTAGCCCCTGAGGAGTCTTGGTACATTTCCTTTCTTAGAAATTCATCACAGCATTATACATCAGTGCACCGGCACAGCTGTGGGAGCATATGAGGGTACTGTGAAAAGCCATCTAAGGGTGAAAAAAAAAAGAAAATGAAAGCAGAAAATAGTAGTGAATACACCACATGCGTTCTATGCATGCATATCCTAACGATTGCATGAGCACACCAGCAACCTGAGGGAAAGCAGTATTGGCTAGAATTCAGACTGCTTTGGCCAAATGCTTTAATTGTGTTTCCAAGAACCACATGAGAAGGAGTTTGCTGTCAGTCTCTCTTCTTGTTTGATCAGTGTAATCACATTAGCCTGTTTCATTCCTTCACACATTGTGAAGAGAATCTGAGCTAACACACTGCCTGACTAATTAACAACAACACATACAAGAAGCATTGTCCGCAACTTCACCCTCTAATTCAGCGATTTCAGAAGCTCTGATGAAAGCAGAGACCATGCCCATAGGCAAAAATCACACACATAAAATGTTGCATTTGCGCTTGAATGACAATTACTATGGACCATATAGTTTTTAGTTGATGAGTGTGGAGAATCGCTTTGACTGATGTTATTCACTCCAGTGTGCTTTATCCATCCCATTTATTCTGTTTACCAAATCCAAACCGAGAAGGCAGCCAGGGGACACGAAGGCAACAAAAAAGATGGGAGAGAGAAGAGGAAGACACCGAGCCAAGTCTCCTCTGTGTGTTTGTGGGTGCTGATGAGCTAGGCTGAGAGGATATAGAGAGGGTTTCCTGCGGGGTAGCAGTCTGCTCTGAATGGGCCAGCTGCTCTCTGCTCATTCTGGTGTCCCAGTGCCTGCTGAGCAGCCGGGCTCTGCCAAAAAGAAGGACAGACTCACTACACTGCACACAGTGACAATGCCGGCTTTTACGAGGGGTTCCATTCAGAGGTGACCAACAGGCTCCAGGATAACTGGGGAGAGCATATGCTCTAATCAGGGCAGAGCTTCTGCCACTTCGTCAGTCTTTTTCCTCAGGACATAATCCACCTCCATTCAACCCCACAACTGGCCCTGCCTGACCCGGCACGGCTATGCCTGTGGCTGACCTCGGGGCCCCCAGGGAGGTGTTGATGGGCTTGGTGTCCCAGCCTGGTTGCCCTGCGAGTGGCCTGCTGACAGTGACATGTGGGCCTGCTGACGGAGCACTGAAGGGGAGCACGGTGTGTGAAGCAATGTAGCCAGACATCTGTGGACTTGAGCGGGGCAGCAGAGGGTCAACCCCAAGGCGGTGGGGTGGAGAGTAATGGATGCCTCTACTTTGTTTGTCAGCGAGTGAAAAAACAGGTGCATACAGACAGAGCATAAAGATATAATGGAGCAATTGAGTGCAGTCAGTTAATCATTCACTTCAAGAGACTGTCTCAGTTCCTGAGAGTGGCAGACCTTGAATGTTTTCAATCTGCTGGGAATACATCAACTGGCTGAAAACAAAAAGTCAGGTGGTTCAAGAGCAGCATCACCTTTTCGAAGCTCTGAAGGAAAGTGTGACGGTTTTCAAATTAACCTTGGTTGCTTATCTCACTGAAATGATGAGTGTGATAAAAATCATATATGCTTTGATCACGAAGATACTCTGGTATCATCATGAATAATAATGCGGTCCCAATCACCCAACACAATCAGTGCAAGAAGCAAAATAGGCACGAGAATTGTCCTGAGTAAACAAAGTGATTGATTATATTCGCAAGGCAATAATCATTGGACGTCACAATGTAATTACTCTTTAATCTAACTTCCAATGAACTCCATGGCACAATCCATTTTTCATTAGAAAGAAATTACATACTCCTCATGCAGTTTTATAAGATGTACTTGAGAGGCTTAAATAACATTTTTATATGCACAGAAATATACTAACATTTTCCAGACTACATATAAGACAGTGTACTACATACATTAACATTGTCTTGTCATTTTGGCATTGATACCAGATTTGCTAAAGTACTTTTAGAGCTAATTTATGCTCAACATAATATATGTTAAAAGACAAAGATGGAGCCTTTTGACCTTGCTCTGTGTTTACTTTGTCTCTATTTGTGCATGTTTTTCTGAAAGCTTATAGAATCGGATAAGACGGAGCATTGCCACCGGAGATCATAAGGGCAGTGTAGCAGTAGTTCAAGCAAGGTACGACCCTTGGAGACAACAAAGACATTTGAAATGGCGTAAAAGCGAATCAATAATATAGCAAAAAGAAATTCTCTGTCAACATGTTGTGATGTATTTAATGGCCTCAGAGACCGCCACAACACTGCTTCCATTAAAAGGTACATGAATATGACCTCTTCCGCTGTCAAATTGTTGTCAGAAACTTTTGATTCTGCCCTCTAATTCCATCCATTGTCTGTATTTATGCCAACACAAAGGATGGTATAGAAGTATGAGGGCAGTGACATTTAAAATGTTTGAAAGGGACGCATCTATTTTTGTACGTCAACGGCATTTAAATGAGCACTTATGCTGGCCTTTTTTCGGGATTTGATTTTCTCCACATTTGTCCTTAAAAGAACAGAGTATAGAAAAACGCATACAATATCTGCACTAGACCAATAAATATTTTGTTCTTTGTCTGTTAACGCAGCTCCTGCTCTGACACAGCTTCCCTTGTTGAATCTGTGCCAGAAGTCCCATCTTGCAAATCTAAAATGGGAGATTTAAATTTCTGAGTTCAATATTTAAAACAGGTGTGTTAAATGTCTCAAGTGTTGAATTTTCACGAGGTGTGTTCGGACATAAATGACACAGCATTATACAAAGCTGTTAAAATGGACATTCAAACCTGAGTTTGAGGCCTGTTTTCCACTTTTCATATCATAGTTGTAACCTTAGAGAGTACGCTACCATCATCATCCACAATTATGCACAAAATTTGCTACATACAAACCAGTGCTATCATAACCACCACTCAAACGTAAAGCCCTCGCCTCTGTAATTCACCTGCTGCCTTGTGTAAGCAACACATCCCTTTGTCTGCCACATCTGCTCGGGCTTAATGAGTTCTGAGGCCTGATAATGATATTACTGCCTGCAGAGAAGAGCTTTCCTTCCTCTGTGCGCATAGGGGACAAACCAAAAACAGACGTTCATACGCTGTCAGTAGTCATTACCAAGACCGCAGCGCTGATGTGCTCGCATACGTAGGAAAAAAAGACGATATGTATATGGACATGCAGACATGTTGTCAGCCATCTTGTCTGCAGTCATTATCCAAAATACACTGACGTGTGTAAAATGCAAATTGTTGCACACGCACTGGATGTCATTTTCACCGCACCCATTGCTGCACTTGATGTGTGTGTTTGGTTCTAGCTGACCGGTGGGGTGACTGGCCTCCCGTAAAGCCGCTCTTAACAGGATGGAAGATCTCCTGTGGCTGTCAGTGAGAAGCCTGAGAAGCGGAAATGTTACCAGTTGAGATTTTATGATATTTATTGCCAATCTCCTCACTTGTACTCCTCCACCCCTGCAGCTCCAGACACTTGTCAAGGTAACCGGCATCTGAGTCTTACAGGCTGACAGTGCTCAATACAAATGTGCTTAGGCGTTAATGCAGGACACGATGTATTCTTTGTTTGATATTTTGTGTAGGCCTGTGGTAAATGTTGCAGAGAGGCCTGATACATCGAACTTTTTTTTCTCCTTTTGGCAAACTAGACTTCTTCATTCTGAATTTAAACATTTTAGACAAAGAGTATTCAGTGGCGCATAACTAGGGCAACATTAGCATGTGTCTGTATGCTTGCTACATCAATCTAGTATCGAATTTCCCCTCTTTGTCCATATAAGCCCATTTTAGGTAACAGCAGATTGGAAGACATTCAAATGCTAACTTTAGTTTTAGAAACTTTTGAGCTATTTCCTGGGCTTACTGGTGTTGGGTTGACATTGCAAAGCAGGAAGCCAACAATAACATGGTCGACAGCGGGTTAATGTTCAAAGAGCTGTCATGGTCTTGCACATCATTATGATGTTCTCAGAAAGTAAGATGCTATAAGGCTTAAACACTGAACACTATCAGATAGACCTAAGAGATCCCAAATTTTGAGTCAATGAGTCAAATTTCCCTCACTTACAGCAAACACTCTCATCTCCTGGAAGCAGTCCAGTGTGACAGATTAGGGAAGGTATTAGTGTTTCAGAAAATGTAAACAAATGGAATTATTTCTGTGACTCAGATCTTCTGTGAGCTGTGTGTGTGTGTGTGTGTGTGTGTGTGTGTGTGTGTGTGTGTAATTACTCAGCAGCCAGTGTCAGTAATTCACAGCAAGTGAGGCCAAGAAGGTTAAAAGAAATGTTGGGTGTTGAGTGTGTGTGAGTGTGTTCAGCCTCGCTTGCTCAGCGGCTAGCCTACAGTAAAGTGACAGGGTGTTCATTCAGAGGATGAGTCACACCACAGATGATATGTCTTGCTGGTTAAACAAGGACACATGCTTGTCAGATGTCAGACTGATGTCATTTACATCCAAACTGCAGAATTGTGCACACTTATGGAGAAAGGCAATTTGGCTGTTAAATCTTATGTTTGTTTAGGACACAATTGTAATCTGGGTAGGAAAAATAAATGAGTGATGACTCCAACTTAAGAGCTTCAGCTGAAGTATTCAGGGTTTTCTAATTGTTAACTCCCCAGACCAGGTTGGTATACTTGTGGACTGGTGTAACTGTATAAATGTTAAGGTTTCTTGTCTGTACAAGCTCCACCAGTAGTAAGCATAACATGCCGCTCAGACTGACATAATAATTAATTAATAAATTAAATTGTTTCTCTGCCATTTGGAGACACAACAGCTGCCAAGTGTAATCTCAGTTCTTGTTCGAAGGCCTATTTTCTTTTGGGAAAGTTTGTGGAACTACTATTTATAAGGTCAGGTTAGCTAAAAATGTTTGATGATGCTTAACTTGTAAGCCAACACTGGTGAGAAGTCCAAAAAAGTGCTATGGATGAAATGATAACAGCCGCTGAGCTCCCAGGTCAACAAATCTCCATCTGAGTCCATTTGCTGTTAAAGCTGGCGGGCTCTTGAAAAACAAAAACTATTCAGTGGACCTTGACATGGAATTGTTTTGTCAAACTGGTTCAAGGTCAAGAATGACCTTTTGATGCTTCACTACTATAAACAAACTATAAACTTTTTTTTCAGCCAAAGTTACCATACTTACAAAAAAGTAAAGTGGTACAGTGTTATTATCATAATTGGTTAACTTAAAAACTGTGAATATATGTGAATATAAACAGTCACACATAGACAGCATTACTCAACGGTGGGAAATAGGGGCTGCAAAACAAATCTCTTTGGTTCTTTTCAACAAAATGATCAAGATGACTATCCAACCCCTATTGTGACATATCATGACAAAAAGGAAGCCCACCACACACCAACAAATCTGTCCTTCTCGGTTGTCTATCCCTGTAAAAATCAATATAGGTTCTGTATTCAGACGGCATGAACTGCATGAAGTGCTATCAAAAAGCCTAACTGTCCTCCACAGAGGCTCCGGGCTCTGGTCAGGCAGCCTGAGCTTCATCCCCTGTGGTGATCCCTTCAAGTCCCATATGAACAGAGGTCACCTTACAGCTGGATTTCTCCTAGGTACATTCACACTCCAATAAAAATAACAAGTCTCTTCTTTTCTTCAATTGTACTCACTGACTCTCATCTCCTATTCTAGTTTTCTGTCTCTTCTCTTTTCAGTCTTCTGTCGCCACCCCTGATACACTGTGTTTGACAATAGGAATATGGATGTAGAAAGAAAGAGGAAGAGACAGATATAAATACCAAAAAGAGAGGCCATATATCTACTCAAAATATGCAACAATTTACACAAACAAGTGCTATCTGAATAAAACATCAAGAAGGTATGACCAGATTGGATTAACACTGTTTCACACCTAAGCATATATTTATGTTCCCACAACATCATTGTTGTTTCAGAAAAAAAGCTGTTTCCATTGGCCTTTATAACATCTTCTCTTTATTATTAAACCAACACGTGGAAGTGAGCCAAGTATGAAACTTCCACATCCAAATGGTGCATCAAACATGATGGCAGAACACGTACTTAGACAGAAAGTTAAATAGAAAGTAACAGTTTGCAATTCATTGCTTGCTGTACATCCACTGGGAGACGAATGTGTTCGAATAAAATCATCCCTCCACAGCTGAATGGACACACACAATACAAGGGAATAAAAGTATGAAATGGCCAATGAAGAGGGGGTAAGAGGGAAATCAATCAAGCGGCGAAAAAAGTTTGTGAGCAGCAAAAGATCAAGCTACCCAAACTCAAGAGATGTGTCTTTTTTTCCCCTAAATCAGCCAATTATTTTTGAAGGCTGGATTCCCTGTAAAAGACAGAGTGAGAGACAGAAAGCAAAAGACACGAAAGAAAACAACAGAAAAGCATAAAAAAAAACAGTCCAGGTGGCTGTTCAGTAGCTCTCAGTATTGCACTGTTTCACATCAATACAGCAATCAGTATTTCCAGATCACTAAGCTGAGGGGTTAACCGCTGCTCTCTGCTCTGGACAAAGGTCACCCAGGATAGGCTTGCTGTGAGGTCCAGTGACCCACCCCATGGAGCCAGACTCTGGGCTCCAGTCTGGCCTGGGTTCCCTTAATCACCATGACCAGAAAGTCAATAGTGTGCACGAGTCAATTACCCAGAGAGGAGAACTTATGGCGCCGTGTGATCCAGGAGTTTCCCTTATCCAGGCTACCAATCTTTCTGACAGCCAAATCATAGGCAACTTATTGGATTCGCTGGAGAAGGAGATCTTTACATTAATAATTCACTCTGTCCATGGCTGCATCTCATCTCCCTCTGAGAGCGAGACCACACCGATTCACACAGCAGGCAAGAAAATGCAAAGCTGGGATGGAAATGAACCTCTCCCGCTGAACTATCTCATTCTCTGCTTCTTTGCACCCTCAGTCCCCTTATTTGTTTCTCTTTTTTTTTCCCTCTCTCCACCTCTGTCTTCTTACCCATTCTGGTCGACCGCTGATAGCATTCCTGTGCTGTTTCTTTCGCTGTCTCAAATTCTTAATCTCCCACATTCACACTTTCTGTCCACGGCAGTCGAAAACAAACAGCGGATAAATGATGGCCTTGACTATTCTTTGTGACATTAATATCAGAAAAGATTTATACCAGTCTGAAATGGTAGGTAAACTATTTTAAACTAGATATACTGTCGCATGGTTGTATGCCTCTGCAAACTGCACGCGAACTGCAAGTTATGACCAGAAACATATTTTATAAGTTTACCGTGACCTTGACCATTGACCTTCAACCACCAGATTCTAATGAGTTCATTCTTGAGTCCAAGTGGACATTTGTGCCAAATTTGAGGAAATTCTATCAAGGCCATTTCCAGATATTGCATTAAGGAAAGCGAGACGGATGCAAGGTCACAGTGACTTTGATCTTTGAGCACTAAAATTTAATCCAATGTAATGTAGTTCATCCTTGAGTCCAGTTGGACGTTTGTGCCAAATTTGAAGAAGTCCCCTCAAGGTGTTCTTGAGATATCGCATTCACAAGAATCAGACTGTCAAGGTCACAGTAACCTTGAGCTTTGACCTTTGACCACAGAAATCTAATCAGTTCATCCTTGAGTCCAAGTCCACAAGAATGTTTGTGTCAAATTGTAAGAAAGTCCCCTGAGGCGTTCTTGAGATCCTGCATTCACAAGAATGTGCAGCACAAATGGACAGACGGATACACGGACAGATGGGCGGATGGACAACCCGAGAACACTATGCCTCCGGCTTCAGATATCGCCGGTACAGATGCATAAGAAAAACTTAAAAGGTGTCTCTGTGAAATAAAGGTTATATGCCTAACGTTGGTCTACTGTAGATAGTTTCCTAATGCCCACTTCCCGCCTGTCCTCATTCCCTTCTCCACTGACCCATGCCCCTCTGATGCTGACAGAGCTTTAGCCATTTCTCCTTTACTTTCATCCTCTCTCCAAATTATGTGTCTCCCTCCTCCATCTCCTCCCTCTCCCCTTGCCCCCATCCCATTTCGCTCTTGCCAGTGGTATCCTGGTGGTGATGGAAAGCCTATATCCCTCTGTGAGCTGCTGTCCCTAATGAGGCTCCTCAGCCACACACCGTATCAAATTAACAGGCTGCACCAACCCATTACAACCCAAACCCACCAGCCGGGCCCCCGGCAGGCCCATCGCCTCACCTCATCGCACCGGCGATCGCACTTTGTGATTGATAAGATGTGGTGCAAACAAAGACAGAAGGGGCTGGAGACAGAGGGAGAGATGGAGCGATAGAGACAGAGGTAGCCAAATTAAAGATATACACATCTGTATTTTTTCTGCAAAGAAAAATATCAGCCTTTCCAATGAGTAATTATCCTCTTGATGGAATAAGTAATGAGGGGAAAAGGTCACAGATTGCCTGAGTGAAGAATATCCGTTTTATATTCGACGAAGTAACAGTGATTACTGCCAAAGACTCTCAAGGCCTCTCTAAAGTGCTAAAGTGTTTGACTAATAATACGCACAGGTCATTTGCAAACTTGTTTGCATTCTCTTTAAATGCCTGCTGCAAAGTTATTCATTATAATGTTTTTTTGCATCCTGACAGCAAAAACATTCAAAAATGTCTTGATTGGTTCACCATCAGGCTTAAAATACGCTACTTGGAAGGGAAAGTATGCACAGGAGAGTGTGTTATGCTGTAACCATCCATCTGGCTAATTGGATCTTGAATCTTGGAACACACACTTGACATGCTCTGATAAGGTTATAATCTCCCTCGTGCCTTTATGGTGCTAGTTCACTATTTTAATTAATTAGTCACCTAAAGTTTAAGCATGGGATCCCTTTAAAGCTGTGAAGAGGGAGGGACCTCAGACAGCGTGTGCACGCGGATGCACTGGAGTGAAAATTACAGTTAGGTGATATAGCATTAATTGATATAGTACATGTGTGATTATTGTAGCACAGAGATGTATACAGCTGTTTAAAAAAAGGGAAGAGTAAATGTTTAAATCAGGCTACAATAATGGTTGGATTACCCTGCGAGCGGAGATAACGCTCTGTGTTTCTGGAAGACAAACCCAGAGAAGGTCATTCCTGAATAAATGTCACCAATAAATTGGCTCCCAGAGAGAAAAAAAGACCCCAGGGTTATTTTACAAGACAACAAGGCTCCTATAAAAGAGCTTGGACCATAGTCTATCACAGTGAAAACAGGAATGTCCCAGACTATTGCCTCCTGGCTAGGCTGATAGAGAGGACCAGAAACCCAGTGAGAGAAAGACAGATGCAGACCGAGAGAGAAAAGGAGATTCAGTATATGAAATAGATAAAGACAAGAGAAAGTAGGCAGATAAGAGGGAGACAAAAAAAAAGCAAAATGGAGATATTATAAAGACAAAGAAAAGAAATGGAGAGAGAGAACAAAACATACAGCAATAGACAAGAGAAAATGTTAGCAGGCTCCATACAAGAGCAGAGAGGAGAATACAGACAAGCTCTGTGGAGAGATGCAGTGCTGGTTCGAGATGACGGCTTCATCACTGTGTGCTGGCTCTTCAAACCCTCCTCATCCAACCCTGTTGTCAACAGGCTTCCCCACGTACATTACTCATAGTGCAACAGTAGTTACAGGCTGCTCTCCTCAGACTGCTCACAGACACAGACATTACCTGTTTCCATTCCTCCTCCAGCTGAAGCTACAGCTACACATTGATTGTGAATCATGACAAACTTTGACTTGCATTCAGTGCATTATTACTTAACATCTTCTACAAATCAGTCTGTAATATTGAGGATCATTTGTTGAAACTTGCTGCATCATTTCACAATTTCTATTCTGAGGTGTTTTACAAACATGCATGCCAACAGGTGTCATATACACCACAATGTAGACCATCTTTGGAGTGCTTGCATGCACACACTCATATAAATCACTATTCTTCCTCTGTCTGCCCCTCTGTCCGTATCACAGTCAGTGTTTTTTTATGCACTTAAGTAATCAGATTACAGCTGACATTCTCCAGTAAAGCAATTTCTTGAATATCATGTAAAAAAGAAACCTGGGGGCACCTGGTGGCTCAGTGGGTAGAGCGGCGCCCCATGTGCAGAGGCTGTGTCCTTGTCACGGCAGCCGCGGGTTCCAACCTGAGCCCTTTGCTGCATGTCTCCCCCTGTCTCTCTCCCCCTTTTCACGCTCACACTGTCCTGTCAATTAAAGGCTATGAAAGCCCCACCCAAAAAAAAAATGTTTTTTAAAAAAAGAAACCTAGTTTCAGTCATCAGGGTAGGGGATTTAAGAAACCAGATTTCCTCAGCTACTTTTTTCCTGGATAACTCATTTCTTGGTCACGTATGCGGGTAACTAGGTAGCAGAGCGGCAGGATTAAAGACGAGATCATAACATGGCAATACGTTCTTGTACTCTAAATAATTCCGCCTTATATCCGACTGAAACTGAAACGAACTAAATAGCCTCTACAAGTCAAAATATGATCAAGTCCACCACTGACCAAGACAGGAAGTAGCATCTTTTATCACTGCTAGTTAAAATGAGTAGGCCATGCCTCCAAAATAAGCTCCAGGGTGGGGGTGAATCAGGACTACTGACCAACTACTGCATGTTAGCGCGTTCTCCATTTGCCCGGTTTCACTGAGAGAGCTGGATTCTTGTGTGTATTGTAAACAAACTGCTTGTCTTCCCCTGTCTTTCTTTCCTTCAATCTCTCTTTCATGCTACAAACAATGAGTCCAATAACGATTGAAAAGCCTCGTCAAACAGCGCAAGGACAAGGTGAATCCAGTGGTATTGATCCTCATGCACATAGACTACAGATGAGCATGTCCCAAAATGTGAAGTTGCAGAGGAGGTCTACTCCAACACGGGCTCTGAGCCTGGACTTCAACCCAATTTGACTGTTTGTGCAGCATTTACTCAGGAAGGTACAATGGATATATTTATTTATTTTTCCTTTTATTTAATTTATAATTTTGAGAAAAATACAGTTTACTGGTGTGCAGCCTCAAAAATGGAACTGCAAAGAACACTGCCTTGGCAATTTAGATACATTTAATAAAGCCTTTTTGTGACACACTCTAACACAGCCCAGCACAAGCTGATGTGCTTTGTACTGGTTTTAGTGGATTGTATGGTGTCCCTGTGAGTGTTTATCTAGTGTTCCTGTGTCTGTCTTCTTTTTTTTTGTGCCCATCTGTTCCTGTCGTGTCCTTCAACAGCTGCAGAGTGCTAGCCGCCCACTCACACACACTCACACCTAAAAGCTCTCTGTCGCACCAGAGTATCAACAGGCCAGATTTCCTCTCCAGCTTGACTGTAACCAGCACAAAAAACAAAACAAAAAAAAAACACAGGCCTGCAATCATATTGGTGCCAGCCATGTCCCTGTCTATTACTAATTCACCAAGTCTGTCATCTTTTTTGCTCAGCCGCTCTCTCTCTCTCTCTCTCTCCCTCTCTCTCTCTCTCTCACCAGCCAGTAAAATCGGACCAATAACCTCCATCAAGTAACTGCCGGCAACAAAGATACAAGCTACAGCCTTAAGTTCTATCACCACTTTAGGCCAAATGGATAGTTGACATATCGAATGACCCCAAAGTGTGTCTGTGTGTACAACAGCTATGTATGTCTCTGCGTATTACAGATCTCACGCGTGTGCCGCAGGGCCGGGGCAGCCAGCAGTGGGTATGAATTCTGCCCTGTCCTCTTCTGCAGTGGCCAAGACATGGATTAATGGTGTCATTAATCTTACCTTTAAAATGAATGACTTCAGCACCTTCAACCTGCGCCAGAGTGGCTGCCCAGTCCCTCCGCCCTGCGCTCCAACTCCTCCCTACTCATTCAGCTGTAACGGATGGATAGTGGGTCTGCCATCCTATCCATCCTTGGCTTGGCACAGGCTGGCACAGCGGGATATCAGAGGCCGGCAGGAACGCTCTTGCCAGTAGACACCACTTCCTCAGCCAGTCTAGCTTCTCGTTCGGTGTCTTGTGTGTGTCTGTGTGCACTCAGCTAGTTTGATGGGAAAATGCGAAAGCATCTGCAAAATAGTGGGTTTACTGAAAAGTTTCATGGAAAGGTTGGCTAACTGCTGACAAATGTGTTATAACCGAATGCAACTATGCTCACTGCAGCTCCTGGTCTCTCTGTTTAATGATTTTCACCACAAATGTGGGATTTAGCTAGAAGGAAAGCACAAGAAATAAGTAATTCAGTGCAGATCAAATGCAGGTAAAATAGGGAAGAAAACAACTTGTATAAGTTGTAACCTGCACAAACCAAATGCAGTGAATTTGGGTCAACTGCCAGCCTTAGAGAAAGCATATAGTAGTTCCAAAAACGCTCGCCACTCTGAAGCACACTGTGAAAACTTTTGGACTATGATCAAAAGACAAATAACAATTTGTTTGACTAACTTTAAGCCAATAGATGCCAAATGTGTGAACTCTGCCGCAATGCTGCCATTGTCATGATGTCATCTCCATCATCTTCATCATTCATCAATCATCTTTTGCAAACCTAACTGGAGATAGCCTTAAACAAAAATCACTGAACAAATCACAAGTAATGTAGCAGGTATATAGTGTTGCAATGGGATTTTTTACAGTACTATGAATGTCTCAGAATATATTGTGGTTTCACCTTATCACAGTATTACAGAATTATTTTTACTATCAATCAGTATGACCCTTAAAGAAATAAAAACAGAGGGGTTAGTTTCAGTTGAACAAATGTCTTATCACAATATTTAAGACTTTATGCCATCTTTTAATGGAAGTATGTGTAAAAACGTGAAAATAACTAAAATAAAGGTGAGATTCTCCGTCCAGTAGCATCTTTTTTTTCTTTTAATATTATAGATAAGCAAATGTACACGGTATGATAATCTTCAACTTTCATATCACAGTATACCTTAAAACTGGTATATCACGGCAACCCTACAGGTATACAAAAACTTTGCATGATTGTGTTGTATACCTTTAAAAGTCCTAGAATCCTTGAACATTTTACTAAACATAAACAGCTCATTTACGGCTGTGCCCAAACCAGAACTGTATGTGTCAATATGTAATGGAAATGTCTGATATATCGACAGCTGTCCAGCACTGAAGCTACACACAAGGCCGTGTGTGAGTGGTCTGAGCTACAGTGCTGGCTGGCATTCATCACTAAGTGAGGGGGAGGGAGGTTATCAGGCTAGAGCTGGAGATTTCTCATTTCATCAATAAGTCGTCAGTCTCCTGCACTTCCCCTCTCCTCCCACCTCCTATACCTTCTGCTCTGCTGCCTCGCCAAATAACCCTCCATGCCACAGAGAGTGCTGGCCATTATCCAGTCACACAAACACACATAGCCATAACCCTTTGGATTGTATGTCAGTGATAAACTATTTTTAAACTGTCAGTTTAGCCAGGAAATGTGTTTCAGCGTGACACAGTTACACAGCTCAATACGTCCTCATTCTTCTTGTTCTGGCCACTGAGCGTCACATAAAAATTACAGCTCTTTACTTTGAAGTGGATGTTGGTGCTACATAGTACAACAATTACACACAGTCTCCACATGGTTCTTTACTGGTTTCCAGTTCCTCCCACAAAAACAGTTAACGAGGTGAGATGTACTGCTGAGCCACTGGTTTCAACCAAGACAACAGGAAAACCAGGCTCATTTACAAAGTGAGTGTTATTAAGCTGAGACACTGCTTCGCTGTTTTCATGTTATATGTCTTCTGTGTAGGGTTTGCTGGAGCTTTCGTGTCATTTTTCCTCATGTTTGTTCCAGGTTCAGCAAATCACACTGGGTTGGTGAAGAGACCAACTCAGTTTTCTGCCAAACAAGCTTAATGAAACTGCAGTATCACTCTATAAGCTGTGGTCCACTCCAGGGCAATCTCATCACATTTTGTTGACAAGACCATCTTTAAACATTAGAATAATATTACACTCCAACAATAGGTTCGAGCCAAAAAAAGATCACCTGACACCAGCTCTGGCACAGTGGAGCACTGGTTTTGCATTACGGAGTACCACCCTGTCAGATCACTGTGTAATAACTGTCAGTCTTTCCTCATGGGATCACGTAGATGTGACAAGTGGGTAGCTTGCGTCTGACAAAATCTGGCAACCACTGAATGGGGCGTAGACGTAATGACTAGTCAGGGAGCTGGGTTGGAACAGTGTACTGTTTTCTGTTAAATAAGTGAATAAAAAATCTTTTAAAAATGGTTATTGTTGCTATGCTGGGAAACTGAGGCCATATTTTTGCACTTAAAAGGAGGGCAAAGTATATATCAGACAACAAACTTTCTTACCATTTCAGTTTTCAGATTCAAGTTTCAAGTTTTGGATGCCTGGTTGAGTTTGTTAGTTTGGAGGATGCTATGAACCATTCAGATGCTCCATGTGTCAGTGTTCTTGATGACCTTAAAACACACTTAACGCTAAACACAGTCATGTCTGCCACATCATGTCTAATGGCACAAGAAAACTTAACGTGTTCTATTTATTTATTGCATTCTATTGATTTTGTTTTGTTCATCACTATTCTGGGGTTTGAAAAGGGAAACCTTATTGACATTTTTTTCATTACAATGTCATATTTATTATGTGATTTCCTAAATAATGAGCGTTGAGAGTGCCACTGCATGTCTTTAACATTTACATCATGAGAGAAACTACATAAATGTCATGAAGTCTCCAACCTTGTCTGTACATGGTTAATGACAAAAAAACAATATAATCATTTGAGCTGGAAAGCAGCAGTGAGTTGATTGCAGGCCCAGATACCCTTAAACAGTAGTTGTGAGGTGTGGAGAGGAAGGAGGAGGGTGTTAATTATTCACTTCCCCGTCCATTTTTCAGCTACTGGCCATGTAGTCCAGGCTTATTTATAGCTGCCTATAATCAACTGGGGTAATGCAAAAATGTGTTGCTGAGGTAATTCTTAAGCAATCCTTTAAATGCAGAGAGGCAGATGTGATGGAAAAGAAAACAAATCCAGAGATGAGAGGACAACTGCAGAATAACTGTAAACTGTACTCAAAACACCAAAATTCAACCAATTCAACCAAAAATCCACATGCTAATGGCACAGACTTCCACAGGACAGAAAGAAATCCAGCTTTAAGAAATGCCATTGTGGGTGCATGCTCCGGATATGCCTCAAGTCACAGCTCTGGGCAATAAAAGCAGGGTTACAGGCCAAGAAATGTGCCGCCACATGTACCTGACATGGCCTGGGGTGAGTTTTCACTCGTGTGAGTGAGGAGAAGATGGAAACCATTCAGCACACCATGCCTCCATTCTTTTCTCTGAAATTGTCCCCATAAACTAACCCACGGGTGCTGTAACATGAATTTGTTCCCACTGTCTCTACCTCGAGGTCTCTGCCTCCGCCAGTCTTCCTCATGGTTCTATTTTCCACTCTCTTTTAGTTTAATGGAACTACTTTCCCTTTCTCTTTCCCGTTTCAGTGTCCCCGCCTCTAAACGTGTTCTCTCACCCACTCAGGCCGTTGCCAAACTGGTAATGTTTCTGGCATTTTTACTTTGGAGCCAACAGGGGGCTTAGCACCACACTATCATGAGTAATTGAAATAATCAACTCCACTGCTAATGACTCATCTCCTTGGCACTGAAATGCTAGTCTCCACATCATTGGGAGTGCGGTGCAGGAGGTGCCAGTGCCTGGAGACATTTCCCAGCACATTTCTCAGAAAGAGAGAGGGAGAAAGAAATAGCGAACACCCATCTACCGTGAGTCAACCATTATGGAAAACATCAAGGTTTTTCCCCCCTGGGCTTTCTGGCCCCGTTACACAACCCTCCTGCCGCTAAATGACTAAGCATGACCTGAAAGATAGGCTGAGGACAAATTGAGGTTACAACTTTGACACTGTGTGTAATAAATTCACCACTGGTGTAAAGTATTTCACACTGGTGGGCTTTTTTCTGTCCGATACCCAACGCACATTCACACACCTCACATTGGGTGCAGCGGCATGGCTACGGCTTGAAGACAACCAAGTGGACTGGACTGGAGGGTGCTTGTTCGGGGGAGCTCAGCCATGTGACCTTTTTGCACAACAGGCCTCCTCTGTGCTGTGGGAAAACTCTCACATGGTCGTCTGCCTTCTTGCCTGAGGAGTATGACGACAAGAGCGTGTTCATTGAGAAATACCTTGACGCAGACTGCCCTGCAGTGCAAGCTCAGCGCCTTATTCTCGTCAGTGTAACAAGTCTCAACAGCTACAACAATGTATGAAGGAACAGAGTCAAGTGGAGCAGATAAAGTAACATCGCAAAAGTTGATTCTAGCTTTTCTTCTGACAGCTCCTCTTGTGATTAGGTGCTTCTGCTTGTGTTGAGGTATGCATGGAATGGCCATGGTGACAGCTGAAGAGGTGTAGGTGTGTGTGTGTGTGTGTGTGTGTGTGTGTGTGTGTGTAGGGGTCGCTAAACATATCTGTGTGTATTTTACATTTGTGGAAGAGATGACGAGGTAAAGAAAGAAGATCATGTTCGAGTGTGAAATCATCTGTGACCTTGCACACACTCGAAATATGTACACCTGCACACATGATATACACCTTCAATACAATAGCCCAACATGCAAGAACACCAGCTGATAATGAGGGGTGAAAAATGTCCTCCCTCATGCTCACACTCACACACGTTTAACAGACTTACACGGGTACAAAGATAGCACAAGCAGTAGCTGACGCGTGTAGACATGACAAACATTCTAGGCACTCATGAAACACACACGCAGGGAACGTTGTAAAGATAGAGTGGCTGTGCACATGTCTTCACATAACTGCAGGTGGAGCTCCTGCCGGCAGCCAGTGTGGAGCAGTTTACACGGGGTGGGGCTGGCTTTTCAGGTTAAGGAAGTCGTGACATGCCCCTCCAGCGGGCCCATAAATCAGTCGGCTCAGCCTCACTAAGGATGACTCTTGGGAGAGAGAAAGACATGGAGTGCGCGCACACACACACACACACACACACACACACACACACACACACAACACAGGCTCATGCACCAGCCAGTTCAGTTCACACACATAAAGTCACATATACACACACACAATGGTATGAGTGCCAACAAACACACACAGAGACAGCAGGAGCGCAAACTCTGTTATGTAAACGGCTGTGGCACTTTTCGCCTCAGGCCCTACATGCCACACCTCCCACTATGTGGTCGAGTGTGTGTGTGTTTGTGTGTTTAAGGTGTGAATGTTGTGTAATTAAGGAATTATAATTGTGTATTCAAAATAGCTACATCCGGTTTCCACAGAATTTAACTCTGCATGTCTTTAAAAACGTGATGTTTTGTAATGTGATAATAAAGCAATGCAGTTAATGCAATCACTTTGTTCCAATCCTTTTAAGGTGAAGCTTCAGGCTTGTTGCATCATTGCAGCCATCTCATCATTTCGTCTGTAGACTTTCATATTGAAGTTCTGGCAATGAAAAAAATAAGGAGGACACGCGACTTAGAGCACAAAGCAGGTTTACATCAACAATGTTGTGTGCCTTGAAATTAATTTACTTTTGTAGACAATGAAGTCGTAGATGATGAGTATCCTTGGAAGACTGTAAGGAGCTTCTTACATATTTCACAGGTCATTCAATGGAATCACACCAGCAGGAAAAATAGGACAAGCAGACATCTGATTGGCTGTTTTTGGCCAGTGTTTTCTTACATCTCTTAGAAAATGAATGTTCTTCCTGTAGCTGGTAGACCACATTTCTTGCAGTGAAAACATGGTAAAGCATATAATCAACCGGGTTGTTGAAGTCACTGCTGTGGCTGCAATGGCTCATAAAATGCAGTGTGAAGAGTCTTTTCTAATCAGCATCTGAGTACATACTGACCTCATACCTGCTATTTACAGAAAACACCTGCACCAACTGCTTCATCATCATACAAATTGAGCTAATTAACCTTTACGTTTGAAAGAACATATTAACATTCAAAAGATTTGTGGCAACCAACAGCTGCAATACCATCTAAATATTAAGGCTCTCAACCATAATGCATCACTACAACTTTCCAAATTAAACTCTGTTTTTTAGAAGCAAAATTCCCACAATTTTCTCTGGCAAATTACCATACGTACTCCACGTAAATGACAGTGTTATGGAGCCTTTTTAGCCCGTGGCATCATTTATGGAAAAGCTTAGTCACACTATTGCTTTACCAACTGCCTGATCATCCCCTAATCACTGCTAAGTGCAATGCAAAACCACAATGACTCAACATTAAAGACACTAATCTGAGGTGTCCAGTTCCCAGAGGTTATGATGTGCTGATGTGTTAGAAAAAATGGATATGAAAATGGGATTTCCCAATATGATTTGCAAGACCGATATTAAGGCCTCTTATGTAAGAAATTAAGAACATCTGTAGTAGTAGGAGTATTAAATTATTAAGATTGATCTAGCAATTAAAATAAACTTAATTTGCACAGCAGTGTGGAGTGTGTGTGTGTGTGTGTGTGTGTGTGTTCGTGTGTGTGTGTGTTAAGTGATATTCAAGCAGACAGCAGCTCAATGTAAATCTTTTTGAAACTTGAAACGGAAGGATTGTCCGTAAAATGTCAGGCAGTCTGATTTATTTTAAGTCTACGTCATAGAATTAATTGGAAACACTTTTTATGAGAAACTATCGGTTACACACCTTTGAATTTTACAAGTTGAGGCAGCTACAGCCCATTTTATGAGGAGGTAGACTAACCGTTTTATAGATGATATGAATTTGGCTGGTGGTAAATTAAAAACTTGCTCTGACAACCATAAATAGAAAAGTTTCCGTTGTTTTGGCATGTTTGGGGTTTTCTGTCCATCTGCACCCATCTGTGAAAGCAAAAGCTGAGAAGAGAATGAAGAGGGAGGCTGTTGGAGCTCCAGCTATCTGCAGCCAACAGTCTGAGAGCTGAAGGAAACTCACGTATTGCTAACAGTGCAGGTTGTCACAGCGTACAAAAAAAACTGTCTTGCCTTGAGAGTGAAAGAGTAAAGAGATGAGAGAGAGTGATAGTGACAGAAGGAGACAGAGAGATGCAAGCCTCTTTGCTTCACATGAGCAGTTTGGTCCTTTCTTTGCTTCGGTGCAGCAGCCCATGCTATAGCCCCTCTCTCTCCTTTTTAGCCAGCTACATTCTGAGTGTGCAGTTCTGCCTGACCAATATGCTGTCAGAATGAGAGATGCAGCAATTACTCTATATCCACGGTCAGTATACTGATGTATTGGTGCATGCACTCGGCCCTGCACAGTGAGAGAATGTGAAGGAGCAGCGCCTGATCCTTATTATATCATTGAGGTACCCTTGGGCAAGGCACTTATTAACCCCCAAACTGCACCAGTGGGGCTGAACTGGGCAGCATCCAAAGCGTGAATGTGTGCAACTGTGTAAATTTGGATGACAGTGTTGCTAAAAAATGAGCAATTATGCTCTGTGTTTCTGGCCTGGATACATAAACGTTAAAAGAAAGTCAGTCACACTACATGTGCTACCAATAATGAACCAGTAAAACATAATATTTGGGTTTTTGGTGCAGTTACACATGACTAGACTTTCAGTTATTATGTATTATGGGTGTTTTAAGCATGATTAATATTACATTCTAACCCACAGTCATCAATATGGCCCGTCTGAGTTAAGGCCGAGACTCACCAAACCGACATCAAATAACTAGCGGTGAAGAAAGCAGACTGATGCGTTCCATCACGTCGCCTGTGTCGCAGCCAAAAAATTGCACATGAACACTCCACAAAGACTCACCACCTCCAAATAGCACAAACGCTCTGCGCCTGCATGAGCGCAAATAACTCTCCCTACAAACAGCCAGGGGCCGTCTGTAATAGTCATTGACATAGGGAAATAGGAAAACCGTCATGATGCTAGTTAGCTGGTTAGCACATTAACAACACTATCCAATAGCGACAGAACAAATTATATTTACTGTGCAACAGTGAGCAATAACATAAACCATTAGGAAATGTTTCTGGATAAAAAGAAAAAATCTTACCTCATATGACAAATTTGTTTTGATCTCAACCCCTTCCGACTATAGCCCTTTGCTTACAGTCTTTAATTCCGTTTCCATGAGAGTGATTTTATTTACCAACAGCTTTCTCTTTTTTTTAAGCCAATTCAACATGCTGAATCAGCTGAAAAAAAAAAACAAAAAACAGACGAGCTGAGAGGGGATGACAAGGGCCCTCAAGGGCCAACAGTGTGGGACACACTGCAATGACTAGGGCAAGACGCTGAACGACAGCCCATTATTAAAACGCAGTCAACAGTTGGCTTGTTGTGTCAGGGCCTTTAGGGGGAGAATTTATTTATTTATATAGTTTTTTTAGGGACAATGCGAATTAACACAGTAAAACCTCCATCTGTTACAAACAGGCTGTAGTAGCTGATGTTTTACATATAAAGATTAAAGCTATTGCTAGTTTCCAACTCCTGAATGTTAGTTGGTGGTCACATTCATTAGATCTCGCTAATTAGAGGGCGTTATTAAAAATGTTGCGATTGAAATTTCCTGGATATGGGTCAGAGGTCACCTAATGAGTCATTTCAGGAGTAAGAACTTGACAATGATGTGAAAGGACTTTTAGTGTTTTTCATTTCAAAATTTGAGTATCCAGCTCTTCTGTACTTCTCTTGCAGACTTTTACACAATGGGTTTATAATAAAACAATTATCATTATTAAAAATAACAAAAGTAGAGGTATAGTTTAGATATATATAGTTTTTTTCTTAGCTAGGCTACGAAATGTGGTTGTCAGCATTGTCGCTAGCAAAAAAATACATTTTGGCATGCCTGTCACATTCTTTTGGGGGTTGAATGTCACATGTCTTGTTCTTTATATTGTTCGATTGGGATTGAAAACGTGCTTATAGGAAAGATTTTTCCTGTCTACATTCTCTGGGGCAGGAGATGTGTTAGGTCATTGAATTTCAATGAAAATGTTCAACAAAATTGAACTTTTTAAATGTATTTATTTATTTTCCCCTATTAAAATAACATTTTGACTACCATTTGGGGATGCTAATCACATGTACCCAAGACATTTTTGAGAGTCCATATCTAAGACTTAAGTCACTCCATCTCTACTATTTCTACACTTTAGGCTTCCATTACACATTTAAAGGGAATCGGATTCAAATGAAAGTAAAAAGAGTTACAATGGACCCCATTCTCCCCTACTTCTTTCAGACATTTGATGGAATTATTCTGTGGACATTACACATAATCCCCCTGTTTGCAGATGGATATATCAAACATTGTTGAATTTCCCCTCCTCAAATAATGCCATTTTTATCCATGTGCCTGCATGTTTGAATTAAATGCATTATTTAGCACTTGTGAAACCAGCCATCCATGGAATAAATCCATGAATCATTATGAATATTAAAAGGATGACAGCAATGCCAAAGAAATCCACTAACAGCTCTATTCCAACCAACGCCCTGCCAACTCAGTCAAAACAGCAGACCAAAAAAACAAAAAGCGGCAATCAATAGATATGATGGATAAAAAGCTGAGGAGCCTGAAAACAACACCACTTCAGGTTTCAAAGACAGAAGCAACCAGAAACAACAGCTGAAGACTTCATCAGATCAAACAGACAATTGCTGCCAGCAGAGTTTAGTTTGTCAATACAGCCAAATGCAGAACTGTGTCGAGTTGAATTTAAAAAGGCACAGAAAAACCTGGAATCAGTTCAAGATTCAAGTGATGCCGCAGAAGCCTCACTCAGATTCTTTTTCTTTACAGCTTCCTCCACCTGAGAGAGGCGATAAATCTTGAGTTTTTGTACTCAGCTGAGGCAATGACTGGGCCAGAGGTCAAACCAGTAAGACAGATGAAAACAAGAGATTGTCTGGAGGCCCATTAAAAGAAAATTGCTGAGGAGGGACAGAGACATTCATGTCTTGCCTTTGCGGGAGCAATGGGAGCAAGTGTGTGTGTATGTGTGTTTATAAAAGTACAATATGTGGGGGAGAGTGAGAGGAACCCCGAATATTGTACATGATATGTCTGTTTCAGTGCATCAAGGCACAGGTGCTGATATCTGGTAGTTCCAGAAACATCCATTTGAGGTCATACAATTTTTTTTGTGACATTCCTTTCTTAGGCACTCAGGTCTGTTTCAGAGAGGAAAACAGCTGCCACATGTTTTGTTTTCTCCACATTTTTCATCATTTCTCCTCTCTCTGCACACATTCTTTGTTCTTTGTCATTGCTGCGCTCACTTAGCCACAGAATGAATGTGCGCTGTGACAAAGCCGTGTGGAGAATGTGGTTCGGCTGAATTCTTATGTTAGCACATAGCTATTGTTGTCCCTTCCTGGAAATCCTAGCAAGTGGCTGTCTCCACGTGAACACAGTTCAGCAGGGAAAACACAACATTAAAAAAACTGCACTTCTAAGGTGTGCTTTTAAAATCACTTATGGGCTTGTATGATTTCTGGGGGCAAAGTCGCTGCTTTAAAATGTTTTGGCATCTTTCAAGGCGCACAGGTCATTTTTGCTCTGCTGCACCTGTCATGTAAAGTGGCTTTGGGCCATCAGAGCCTCTTCATTAATTCCCAGTTTGGAAGCATATGGCTAAAATCATACTGCATACTAATTAATGCTCCACTGGACATACAATATGGAATCATAGCACAGATAGACAGATAGAGACACAAATCAATTACTTGTTACTAAACCTGAAGGTGTGAAGGTGGACAGAGGTGGCTGGGAAAGAAAAAAATGATTTACCTGCCATCATCTTCTGGGCCTCATATGGCTCCATGTAGCCGTCATTTTCGGTCGTCACTTTTTCCGTGCTGGTTTGAGTGCCACCAGCCTGCTCAGCATCGAAAGGGTCTGCGTAGTCTTCAAGGATAATGAGCTGCACGAGAAAAGATAAACATGAAAATGTGTGATGGAGGGAGAAGGAAAAAAGGTGAAATAGCAAAAAGGGAATTTATTTGCTGCTCTGTTGAACAATGCAATGTTGGTAGGTGTTAGGAGACTTGCATGACAGATACTGCTGCGGCCCAGGACAGGACCAAGTGATATCCACTGAAGCAGGCCAGGAGATAAAGGGAGAAACACATAAATAACACCCCACCTCTGTATGCCTCAGCACACCACCACAATGCCCCAGCTTTTAGCCTTACAGCACGCTCTGTGCTGCTGCTGGTGTGCCTAATTATATGATAGCCCAGTGACAGGCCTACATTTCAAAAGTAGAGGAAAGAAGACCACAACTGCTCAACTTTCTTAAGAGAAACAATTTGGCAGATTTATGCCGAGCTGGCAGTGAGCCACGACTAATTGCAGTCTTGCTCTTTTGCTGAGCATTTTGTGCAGTAGATGGCAATTAGGTGGACGTCCCGAGACCCAGAAATACAGCACAAACCTTTAGGGAGCAGAGCAACAGTCCGCATCTATACTGCCATGGGGGGATATTTGTTTCTTTGATATGTTTGCTTCATCTACCAGGACACTGCTTCAAAAGTAAAGTTCTACCCTTTGTAAAGTAAATAGACTCCCATCTGAGTCATCTGTCCTCTTGGACATTGGATCTAATGAGGGGGTATGACTGCAGGGGTTTGGGCTTGCTGTTAGAAAATTGACTTTTTCTCTGTTGAGGCTCCTGACAGGCTACTCCTGCCAATCAGTGGGCAGAGGAGAAGGGCACTTCATGCTCTGTAACTTGAAAACATTTTAGTCAAGGGTTTCCAAACAAATAAGGAAACGCTTATGCATACACCTCAGTGAGCATGTAAACACGTACATGACTGGCACTACACCCTATGAGTCATGTGTAAGAGGAAGGGATTTGGTGTAATTATAAACAAGCTCATCATTCAGCTGGT
Organism: Plectropomus leopardus; assembly: GCF_008729295.1. Taxonomy (NCBI): domain Eukaryota; kingdom Metazoa; phylum Chordata; class Actinopteri; order Perciformes; family Serranidae; genus Plectropomus; species Plectropomus leopardus. The sequence goes on from NC_056463.1 coordinate 28,788,164, forward strand.
GGACGGGGCCAGGCGGGACAGACCAGAGGTGGACTGAGCCTTGTGCCCGTTGTGCTGTGCCTCTGCCTAACCAGCTTTCCTGAGAACAACCACTGTCCATCTTTTTGCCACAGAGGGAGCGCATTTCCCAGAAGCAAACCACGTGTGCAGGCCACCCGTGAGATTGCTACAGATACACACACTTTCACACTTTCACACACACACTTTCTCACACACACACACACACACACACACACACACACACACACACACACACACACACACAAACACACACACACACCTGCCAAGCCTCAGGGAAGCAAGTAAAATGTATAGATTCACCCTTAAAACTCTGGGATTTCTCTTTGGCTGGGAAAGCACCAACATTTTTACAGTTCTGCTCAAGGTCAAGTGTTATTTAGCGACGTCTTGAAAAGTTTCCAAGTGTTAGAAAGTTCACTTAAGATCATTTGTAAGCCGCTTAGTGACACAGAAATGCTGGTAGGTATATTTCTGCACAGATCATCTCCACTATACATGGATTAGGTAATAAAGGCGAAGGAGGTGCGTATCATTGATGTGTTTTATAGCAGCTACTGTGTGTTAAATCCACCTTCTTCAATATTCCCTCTCCATCTGTTTTGGGTAAAATAACTAGGACTTTTTTTCTGCCACAGCATAATTACGGGTTCCTTGAATGTTTTGCTTCTGTGAATTTAAGCAGGGGAGAAAAATCCAATACAAACTTTGTCCTGGTTTGTTTTTGTGCCACAGAAGTATACATAATTCCCTCACAAGTTTAATTAAAATTCATCTATTCAGATAAGAAACATCTTTGTGGCCCTAGAGAACCCGAAACTCTCTGCATTATTATGCTTTACAGCCGCAATGTCGTTACCATCTCGCACCTTGTTGCACAGAAACTCAGCCATCAGTAATCATAGTGTGTGCCAAACCCACCTCAGATACAGTCACTGCAAACAGAGCCCAAACCTAAGAAAAAGTAACCCTCACTAAAAAAATACATGAATCACCTAAACGGGAGGGATGAAGGCTAATTTGACTGTGGTCTACATGCTGTAGAGGAGGTTTGAGACCGTAGCCCACAAATGTGATAAAACCCTCCGAATGCTGCATATTACTTTCTCTTCAGCAGCTGCAGATGACAGAGGAAGTTTAGATATTTGCCAAGAGTGAGGTTTTAACAGAGCTCACACCTCTCTTCCACCCACCTTACCACTTAATTCATGTGCCAAAGGATGTTTGGGCATGTTTCAGGAAATAAAGGCAATCAGTTATTGAGTTATGTGTGGAGCCACTCCAAACAGATGACATCATCTTTTGCCTTTCCTGTTGACATAATGCAGGACAAATAAAGGGTGGGGTACGTGATGAGAATTTCTGATAGCATCAGACAGAGTGACGTCTTAGGATTAAATTATATTATATTTCTAAAGTGACATGGTATGAGAGGGTAGATAAGTTAAACACTTCACTTTAACTGTAATGTATGTGCCTTTTTTCCTTCTCAAACAATCAAACTCTGGCTAAATCAAACTCTAATAGGCCTGCTGGTACTCTGGAAGCTAAACAGGAATCAGCAATCAGTCACAAGTGGCTCTTGGTTGTTCTGCTCTTTCAAAATTACCTCTACAGAGGCAGAGCCGGTATTTGGAATAACCTTTTTTTTTTATCATTTTAACTTCAAAATATTCTGTTTTGAAACTCTCAAGACAATATGCAATTAGAACACATTGTAAAGTGTTTACAATCAAGATTTATCACTTCAATTTCTGTTGGTCTGATTTAAAGATTTACAGAAATGTCGACATCTTAATTATGGCCCCTGTGTCCAAATGCATTTAAATGAGGTTGCAAAGGCTTGTCATCAAACAGCTAACACTACAAAAAAAGGGTTTACATTTTACAGGCATGTATATATTTAGCTCTAAGTTGGGCTGTAAAAGCTCTTTTCAGCACCTGGCTCATGTTCTTATGCCAGTCAGCAGGGATGGTCAAGTTTTCTTTTCCCATAAAATGCAAGTTTAAGCTGATGACAAACCAGTTAGCAGCCTGCCCACTGATAAATGAAAATGAATCAAAAACAAGTTGGTCTTTCTATTTCACTTTCATTTAAAAATATTGGGATTTTTAAAGCTCAACATAATGGCAGTAATGTTGATGACTAACAGTTGCTGTTTGTCTGAGAGGTATCTTTTTTTATGAAGGGGGAATTACCAGCTACATGGTCATTACCAGCTCCACCCTGTGTGTCACAATCATACCTTTACAAACCAGTAATGTGTACATCCGCAGTATTCTTTTGTCACCCATTAACAGGCAGCAATGTAATTAATTTTAGTTGACACACATCCTTCCTGGGCATCTTGGGATTTGAACCATCAACAGACTGCGTCTATAAGGCGCCATCAGCCAGCCCCAACAGCCTAGTTCATGTTTGGGTGGAGGAGGTGGTTAATATTTCCAAATTGTTCCAATGTGTCCTTCCAGTCCCACTGCACTAATGACTACTCGACAGCAGGAGGAGCATGGGGTTGTGAGGAGAGGGGTGCTAGAGAACGGCAGCGTCGCCTGGGGACACACCATCTGCCTTGTGGCATGCCAGGGTGTGTCAGGACTGCAGCCAAGCCGCACTTGTCATGAAAGCAAAATTCCCCCTCAGCACAAGACTGCAGTGCCTCAATATATCAGGTCGTTACTAAGCCGCTCTGTAAGCCTATATGAATCTCACAAAGCCACCTCACAGGCTTAGGCCATGTCCCCGTGGTGGCTGGGTCCTTTACTGGTCTGCAGCATAGAGAGAGAGAACTCACTCAATTACTTTCTCTCCACAGCTCAGATCCCAGGTTGGCCGTGTCTTACACCTGCCAGAGCTCTGGCAACTCGCAGAGGAGAGAGAGCAACAGACTTCTTGAAATGCACCGCGGCTCTCGTGCGATGAAGCTGACTTCAAATCACTGAGAACAGAGGGGGAACATTAGCAAAGCAGGGAGGCTATAACAGGCACCTGCCACTTTGGCTCAATGCTAGATCTTGATGACGCTGGGGCTTGTAGGATTGCAATTCGATTGGGCCCCAGTCTTCTATTAGAAGTGAGAAAATACAGGCTACAACTCTCCTCCTGCTTTCTTAATGGAGAGAGAATGTGTTAAGGCTCAGGGAGTAATGAGGAGAAAAGAATAAAAAATTCAAAAGCATTAAATTTGAGCACAGCTGGAAATTTGGTGGTAATAATTTGAAAATGGGCTGCTACATTTCTCTTTGTCTGTATTTTGAGCAAGCTCCATGTGCTGGCATTTTGGAATTGTATTCAACCAAAACCAACTACAACATAACAATCTGATGATTTCACCAGGTGGTAACCAGATAATCACCTTTAGACAGAAAAATAATAAGTAATCTTATTTTCGTGATAAAATAAGAGTAATCTTATTTTCACTGAATGAATGCAGACAGCAATATGATATTAATGTCATGGCTGGTCCAGGAAGGATTGAATGCGTCACAAGCTAGTCAAGGTTGAAGCCCCCCTGAGACTGCCAGAAAAGTCAGCAGGCTGTAGAATGAGGGAGGAGGAGGAGAAAAAAAAAAGAAAGACTGACGTGTGTGATTTATGTCTCACGCCACAAGGGATTTCAGCCACTGATAACCTAATACAACTCAGTGCTTAGCAGCTCAATTGCATTAAGGCATTTCAAAAGGCTTTTTTTTGCTGCTATTGCTCTTTTGTTCTTCAGTGCAACAAAAAGGAAAGCATACCAGTGTTGTGAGGACAGAAAGCCACTTTAAAGAAGAGGGGAAGGGAGGGGAGAGAAGACAAAAGATGAGGGGAAACAGTTTTTTTTTCATCTTTCGACAGAACAGAACTGCCATGCATAAAGTATGTTTACTACTTTTGGATGGAAAACCGTTCAAAATGTTCATGTAAACCCCAAACTCAGCAGCTGAGTCTCACTGCAGTGCGCAGTGCTGACAGCTCCTCCACCTTATCTTTGTCTGTAAACACAGGACGAAAGCTGTGCATGCAGTGCGCAGTCATCCTAAGATAACTTGGCTACACTTTTCTAAAGAACGTACTGGAAAGAAACATTCCTTCCAGGCAATTTATTTGAGCAGGCATGATCACTGCTTCGTCTGTTGACATAATGCAGTTGCTATCAATAAGATGCTTTCATGTTTCTAAGAAGCGAGCGCAAATGCTGTTACAATTCAGTGAAGGCCCCTTGTGAAGACTGAGCCCTGCTTGGTTCTATATCTACCAAACAGATTAGGAAGACGGAGAACTGGCTTTGCCTCTAAAGCAGAGACAGTGCGTTTCCCACCATACAGACCCAACATTAATGAAACTTTATTGAAATGCTTCCAGAGACACACAGTTGCTGCTTGAGCTCCTGCCTCTCTGTAAGCTTGGAAGAGCGATGTGCCTCCTCTAAAGGCCTACTCAGGAGTCTGCAGAGGCGGCTAATGGAATTACTATATTTGCTATAAAGACCCCTTTTCACAATCAGTCATGAGCTACTGCAGTCCGCACACCACCGAAGAGCACTTCGCTCGAGCTAAACAAACAAAATGTTTATTTCCAGGTATATTCATTAGTTTTGCTTTTAACCTAATCGGAGTATCATTCAAGAGCCTAGATTCAGTGCTAGTAAGCATGCTCATCCTTGTGAATCAACACTTCACAGACAACAAGATAAAAATCATGCCAACACCTAAAGCCTTGTGAAAAAACATTTATCTGTATTTCTTTCCTTCCACTCAGCCGCAAAAGTGCACTTTCTTGACCATAGTAGCTATCATTACCAAAGGATTTAGAGCCTATATTCAACATATGCTTTCCTGTATGTTTTGAGGATTAGATTTAGCATTCCCCTTTGCACATCAATGTGCACAGCCATCAGTTTCACATGTGTCTCCCTAAGCGACATCTGTGCTGTTCAAAGCACAGCTCACTTCTGGCTGCAAACTTATTTATTACACACCATCCCCTTTAAGATTCAGACCACATTGAATGCTGGCTCTTTAGATCTCTGCACTCTTACCCATGTGGGGCAGCTTTCGCACAGCAGTCACCCAAACCAAAGCTGGCTCTTTTGGCACAACTGATTTAGCCTGTTGTTGATCATGGTTTGCATGGGAATGCTTCCAGATGCAGCAGCAGCAACACTGATAACATGCACCACACTTGCGGGAAAAAACATCAGCAATGCATAACGTAGTGGAGCCAGAACAGCTTTGTATAGAAATGGGTTTAAAACACATTCTGTACACCTGGATAGTTCCCACATCACCACTGTAAGTATGGGTTACTGTGCATTATGAGGCTTTTATGGCACCTATAGTCCAGTATACTGCAGGTCATAACACTGCACATATGCACTCACAAATCAGGTGTGTGTGTGTGTGTGTGTGTGTGTGTGTGTGTGTGTGTGCGTTTGTATGACTTACACATATACACCCACATGGGAAAAAGAGTGGACTCTCAATCAGTTCTGCTGCAGGATGTCTAGTGTTCATTATCATTCAAATCAGACTTTCCGAAAGACATTCAGTCTGTACAAATTATTACTCAAGAGCTTCCAAGCAATCAAGATGAACTCCTTGAAATTTCACTGAACAGTTTAAAAGTCCTTAGACCTGCAAGAAGTTACAAATATGAACATTTTGTGTCATTTTAACTTTCTCTCATGACAGTTGCCCTTCTTACTGGAAAACTTCTAGTAACGTGTAACATCACATCTCCTGTTACCAGAGGAGATGTATGGCACTGAATGTAGCAATTTCATATTTCTTTTGCTACCAATGCTAACGGATTTTGTTGATTATTTTGGGGAACTGCCTGTGTCCACCACTGCATCATCATCCCTGAGCAACATGGATTAACCAACATTAGAGCTTCTGCCTCTCTCATCCCTTCCCTGTTCTTTAGAAAATATACAGTTTAACAGGAATCCCATCAAACATTATCTATAGTTATCTGTATTCCTCATGCAGAGGCCTTATGTGGATGTTATTATCTGCCCCAAAGACTCTTTAAAAGCCATTAAAAGTATACTGTAGCATCTCAGAATGCCCAAATACCAAATTTCAAGTCTCAAGACACAGAATGCAGAAACACTGTAATGCTCTCTAATAATCATATTTAGCATTTATAGGCATTTAGGTATCTGTTCTTTACGATTTTGTGACCACAAATCTACCTTGTTGCATTTGTTGTTGCAAAAGCAGCTTAATTTCCATTCACTGAAATTAATTTTGGCTACCAGAATAAACAATTGTGCACAGTAGAGATGTGTACAATTAGTCTAATCGACAGTTAAAAAATGACACCCGTACTTTTCCTAAAGATTTATTTTAAAATAGTTTTCAATAAATGCTATTTGTTAAATTTTATTCAATTAATTGTTGTCATATCTTGCAAGATTACTTGCCATTTCAGCTGCATTAACAACAGGATTTGGTAATCAAAAAAAATTAACAATTTCAAATCTTATTACATTACGCATTTTGTTCAGACAATGTTTAACCTTACAGATTAAACTGTGCTCAGTTTCAGCTGTTATACTTTTAGACTAGTTGACTGGTCTAAGTCTAAACGTCTGTTTAAACATCAGGGAAATTAGTCATTAGAAACATATAGTGCAGAGCACCTTTCTGTCAGGATTTGTTTTGCTGAAATCTGACCTGAAAGACTTTAAAGACAAGTGTTCTTCAAAAGGTCAAATGTCACAACTATGGTTTTGAATTACTGTTTAAAACACCAACATGAGCTGGTAAATGATCTTACATGCCACCTCTGTGCAATCAATATGCTGTCAGGCTATAAAGTAAGTAGTACTACGTAAACAATATAGGCTAAACTACACTTAGAAAAAAACTCTGCATCCCCCATCCATTCCTTTCTACACTTGAAAAAAATAAGCTATTTGTTTTCAGTTTTAAATAACTAAATAATATGATTTTTCAATGACTTTCTACTCTAGCTGCCCTCCTCTCCTGATGATGTACTGTATCTTCCTTTAGCACCTGAGGCAGCGAAGCACAAAAAGCACCCCGGCTTGTTCTAAAGGACCTCCTTCATTGGAACACACTCCACACAGCCACTTAAGACCTCCAGTGAAGAAGGGGAGGAGGACGTGGGTTGCACCCTATGAAGGTGCTCTTAATATGCGAAAGATATTCAAGATTAAGTACTTGACGACACGCTTGGCAAAATCCAATTTCCTTCCTCTGCCCCCGTCCCTCTGTGATAGATTTATTGGCAGTGTTTCTGGTACATACAGTTAGTGGTGCAGCACAAGACTCTATAATAATAATTCAGGTGCTACAATGGAATGTGGTATTTTATAAAATATGTTAATCCTGTGCCCCTGTGAGTGAGCGATTTGTTCTCAACACAGGCTACACCATTTTTTCTAATCACAATAATAATGAAAACACCAGTTTGTTTTTTTAATTTGAGAGTGAGGTCGTACGCTGAAGAGAGGAGTAAGTTGTTTCCCTTCAAACGCATAAGTATGCTGACACATACTGTGGACATGGAGTTCACTCCCATGTGACGCCGCAACCGCAACGCACAAGCAAAAAAAGACTATTGTTTATCACGGCTTCTATAAGATAGAAACTGACACAATTAGGAAAGTAGGGCTTCATGAAACAACATGAAGGAATCCTCTGGGACTAAGGCTTTGATTTTGGGAGAGTGATTTATGGAGCAGGGAGAAAAACAAGCCGCAGTCAGGCCGTAAACAAAGCTACAGAATTTGATGTCAGGACATCTTGACTGAGGCTGGAAGCTCTGTGGCCTTAGATAGCCTGTGTGGTGAGGATGCACTGAGGTCCCTGCATGTCGCCTACACTGACAATAGAGCGAGTGCGCAGGGTGGAGTCCCATACCGCTGCCATTGCTACGTGGCTTCCCACCTCTCAGAGAGGGATAGCAAGAGGCTGTATTAGGAGAGGTGAGGGACAATCACCAGTCTGTTGCCACAAAGAGCTCTCAGTGGAGCATGCAACAGCTATGAACAGTCACCATTTGTCACTATTTCCGACATCTAGATTGCTCATGTCGAAACAGCCGAGAACATTAACCCTGGTTATATTTTAGCAAGCAAGCAGCAGCCAGAATACCCAGCCCACACACAGGGGCGAGCACAGACTTGTCAAGTTAAAAAGGGAATGTCACCAAGTTGTAAACACTTCCTGACAGGAAGGGAGCACTTCCTTAATCCTGGAGCAACCAAGCCATTCCTTATTTTCCACCAAACAACTGCAGATAGTGGCTGTCTCTCTCGTCCCGTTTCCCTATCACAATAATGTCTAATTTTAACTGTGAAATAAAAACAGTAAAACGTGACCTCTCGTGAGTAAATCCAAGCTCTGAGCAGCATTACAACAGAGTCGAAATTGTTTGGTGGACTTGTTTCTTATTCACAGACTGAAATTAAAGTCTGGAGTCCCACTAAGAAGAAATGGAAGTGTTCAGCTTCCTTGTGGGCACTCAGATCACAGGGCAGCTCTGTTCGCAAGACGGAAGTCTGGCCGCCTCCTGCAGTGTGACACAAAAACAACAGCCTGCACTCACATGCAGGAGATAAAAAGGCAAATCGGATCTCTGTGACCTCGAAATACTTTATTTTGATGCAAAAATAACTATTTGGTTCCAGATGAAATTTGCATAGTTTGGAGGGCAGAGCTATTGATTTTGTAAAAACAGTGCAAAAAAAAAAAAAAAAGTCAATGCTTCATGCAGATTCTCCCTTTGTGCCTAAGATGGCATCGAAGCTTCGGGCTCAATTTGTTTCCTTTTAATCGGTGTGTGACGATCTGCTCGCCCACCAGGACTCTCTCCTTCTAGACTCCTTCTAGAGCTACACACACACCAGCACACACTGTCATTAAACAAAACAGAGCCATGTGTCTGCAAATCCCCAACGGCCAGAGCTGCAGAGCTAGTCTGCAGGCTAATTGTGACCTGGTGGAATCATGTGACTGATGTTCCGGTGCGAAGCTGGAAAAAGCAAATCGAGCAACAAACACAACAGACTCCATTGGGACTCTTTAAAGTGGAAAGAAGGCTCCCAGATGGAGGGAAGAAGAAAATAAGCAAACAACGGCTAAAGGCCATGATTTCCAAGACCTATAACTTCCAAGCACATGTGGTGGGATGGTTGTATATAAAACCTAACCATGACTAGCTATTACACTCAGTAATGCTGGATTACAACACCATCATGTAAATGTAACAGGATTTGTGGATTCACCAAAATGATATCTTGATGAAAAGCCAAGCCTTTGGGTGCTCAGTTGAATAAGCATTACATGGCTTCCAGCGTATCTTCCACTACAGGATGACTTCATTCTGCCACAGAGAGGCGGAGCTTAAACGTGTATGCTGTCAGCCTCTGTGCTCCTTCCTTCCTCTCAAAGTGCCCTTCCAGGATTCTTTCTCGGGTCAAAGGAATCCATTGTGGTGCTCTTTTGTCGTGGAAAGCATAAAAAAACGGTGAATTTAAAAAAAAATGTTTGTCATGAAAAGAACAATGTGTTGTATTCTGAGCAGTGGGTAATTACAATGCAATAACTTGTAGCCCTGAACTATCGGGGGTGACTTTGAGAAAATGCCTTGGATGTTTAAAATAGTTCAGGAAATGCATAGCATTCTTTGACAGCTCACTGAATGGTGGCTCACGCTGGAGATAGAAATCTACCTGCCACTTGATGCCAACAATATCACAGTCTAGACTTTACTGTTAGAGTGTGAGTCAGAGTAGCCATAGCAACACACACTTAGTGTCTTAGTTTGTAATGCAATTAATCATAATTATCACAATAATCATCTACTTATTTAAAGACGTGAGTCACAATCTGCCCACCACTGACAGTAACACATTTGTCACCACTGAGCAGAATTAAGAAAACAACAGCTGCATACCCAAGACATGGACTACACTGCGTTCCCACCAATCTGTTGATTATTTCGACCTGGGTATCACATTGTCACAGCAGTGGAAAATTACCTAAGATCATCACTATGTATATTTCCATTATGTATTCATTCTGCTTGGAGGTCCAGAGGTGTAAAATGGTCTTTGTTTCATATCATCTGAGTACGAAAATATCCCAACACTATGACTTTTACTCACCCAAAGAGCACAAATACAGGTTTGTGTAATTGCAGAGCAACAAGGGCACATCCTGCACTGCTCTGACATCCAGTCGGGGCCTGCTATCAACCTATTCAGCCTCAGTCTGATACAGAAAGCTAGAGAACTGCACTTAAAAGGGGTGCTATAACAAAACATGATGGGCTCTGATGTTTTCATCCATTTTCTGGCTCCCTGAAGAAGACCACTCTCACAGACCCAGGTGATATTGACGTTTGTGCTTGACATTTTTGCTATCACTGGCGGAGATGAGAGCATAAAAGACCAGTGGGATGCATTTATAAAACTCCACTGATGTCTGGAGTGCCCGGGTGAAAGGCCAAGCGAGGATATTCAGGTTGTGGGGAAATAAAGCTGAGCTGAGTTCAGCCACGCTCTACAAGCACTGTAATCTGCAGGCCGCTCAAACAAGCCCACGCTAGAGGACTGTAGCTTGAAAGGTGTACTTTGCAAAGACTTAATGTAGCTCTTTTGCATGCTGCAGTGCACCATCTCAGATTCAATCTGATCATTACATAACCAAATGGACTCAAACATATGCAAATGAGCAATGGAGGGAAGCCAACAACTTTTCTGCGACTGATTAAACCAGGCCCCAACAGTGGAGGATCACTGCGCTTGTATTTAACATAGTATTTATCTGTTTGATCTTTACTCAAAGACAGGCAAATACACATTACTTTGTGACTAATATTTTGAGGTTGTTAAAGTTGCAATCTGTCATGTTTTTAAATAATATTTAGATGGTTATTATTCTAGTCCACATGTTGAGGGCTGCATATGTCAAAGCTGTTGGGTGTATGGTTAAAGCTTACATCCACTAACTTCAATGCCTTTATTTTGGCTGGGTGCAGTGATTTCCTCCAGGAAAATGCAGCACATAAACCTCTATAAAACCATAAATTGTGTCATTTATACACTTTGGTTTTTGTACAGTTTAAGTGTGTACACTTTTGTGGGAGCAAAAGGTGAAGTTTAACTATGCCAAACAGCTGCTAATATTCACAGATATGTGAGTGATCTTCTCAACTAACTTTCAGCAAGAAAGCAAATAAGTATATTCTTCAAATGTAACACTATTCTATTACATCAAAAAATGTAATTTGGGTCAAAAAGTTCAATCATCTGGTGCCTACTTAAAGCATTCAAAGGTGCCAAGAAACATAAGAAAGACATGTTAACATTCAGACATTATTTTTTTTAATGGATTTTGCTTCAGGGCCACTGTAAGGCCTAACTTTCCACCAAATTTCACTGAAATCTGTTGACTTATTTTTAAAATGCCTTGACAGCAAACAAACACACATCCCACACAGGATAAAAAACATAACCCTCTTGGCATTGGTTTCATTGGTTTTCCACCTCCAGCATTAATCCTCTGAAATGCTGAGCCAGGTCTTGTAAAAAGGTGCATGGAAAGGATGTAGGAAAAAAAGCACATAGGAAATCTGTCAACCCAGATGCCTCTGTTGGCTGCACAGAGGCAACTGTCTGGGTTTCTGATCCAAAAATTCTATAGATAGATATGCAAGCTGGCTCATAGGATCGCTGAGTTTAAGGAACCCCGAGCCATGAAGGGAGCCAAAGTTATATTGGAACAGCAGCTTCCCAGGTGCACAGACAGATACTGATGATGACGGGCTGCGCTTTACAAGGATGCCGCAACCTGTCAGCTCCGCACTATTGCTTTTGTTTACACGTTTTCTGAGAGGAGCCCGTCATCACTTTCGCATGTCCTTGAGAGAAGTTAGGTTAGTGCTGAGTAGAGCGATGAGCTGGGAGATGAGGCCTTTAATTAGCTCCAAGGCAGGATGATAATTGATCATCTCCCTCAACTCATTCCACCATGAAGGGCTTGCCACCATTAAAAACAAAACACATCACAATGCCTTGAAAATTCAAAAACCACGAGTAACAGTCTGCATTAAAATATCTCTGCATGAACTCCAAATGGAGACAAAAATCCACGGAATAAACTGCCACCTCTAAAACGATGATTGGCACAAAAAAAAAACCAACACAATACTTAAAACAATGTGAGATGAAATAGAACACCTGTGAAAATTCAGCAGATGCATCATAATTTTCATTGTATCATTGCATAATAAAACTTATTTGGCTTTCTTTTTCCCCATGGAAGCCCGGTGAATAGAAATGGACCAGAGAAAATTCACTTGATGATGCTATTGGCATTTCAGGCATTAGGTAAGCAGTGATATAATTAGCATTCATGAGTCAAGTAATTAAAACATCAATGTAACCGAGCAGTGCTGTTAAGACACTTATGTCCTCTTTGTGCAGTCTCCAACAGTCAGCATTTAGTCTGAGCCGTTAGAAAGACAACAGAGCTTCTGACTCCATTTACGAACACACTGATGTGCATGTATGTGTGTGCTACAAGGCAGATGTACACTCTACTTTTTAATTACTGTCTCTCTTAGTTAGAAAAACTAACTCAAACAAGAACACATGCTGTGAATTCAATACACTTTCAGCCTTTCAGCCTAAGTCTGAAGGGAGAGTGTTTGAAACTGCCTGCAAACAGCGCATCCCCCCACGGACACAAGTGTCTATATAATGGGACTTTTGAAAATCGTCACCTGGAGAGTCCCTCAAACAAGGATTTCCAAATGATTATCATGGCCAGCCACACATAGCTTCCAGACACACTGTAATCCTCACAACAGTTAGAACACAAAGCCTCACAACACTCTTTGAAGCAAGTTGGTAGTGAATAGCATGGTGACTTATTTGGAGGTCTATTCTGCAAATTATTCATCCCCTGTTCAAAATATTATGCACATAGCAAGCTGAGCTTGTGTACTTTCTCATTTTTTGGGAAATTTCAGAAATACTTAACATTGGAACAAAATAAATGTCACAAAGACTGCAAGGCAACATGTTTTTGGAAGGTATTTCTACTGCAAACTTTCCTCCTGAGGGTATCAGGTGATTGACAGTAGTAAGCCATGCAGTGAAAGTGCTCAACTCAGCACAATGCATTAAGTCTAAAACTTTCACAAAACCAAATTAGGGATTACTGATTATTATGATGGATTATACAGCATACAATTTCCAAGTCTGAGGCAACTTTTTCATACTATAAAATAGGCATGTCCAAAGTCTGGCCCGGGGGCAATTGTGGCCCTTGGACAGATTTTAAACGGCCCATGATTTGTCTTTCAGAATATACATGTAGCCTGCCACACAGCCTTGGTTAATCCAGCAAGACTTTGCATTTTCTCACTTTTTTTATGCTCATGGCAGGACTATCATATAGTTTGCAGACATGCATTCGTAGGAACCAAGCAGGCAGTATGTATGTATGTGTTTTTTGTACTTACTTGTATGTGTTTTTTTAGTAACCTATATAATGCGAGAAGCACATTTTCCACATGATCTAATCTGGCCCTCATTCAAAAAAGTTTGGACAACCCTGTTCAACAAGATAGATGAAAACATACTATAAAAGTGGTAGTGGTTCTCCCAATATCTCCAGTTTGCCAACAGTGTTAAGACGGTGTGAAGAGGAGGGGCAACCTGGACAACAGGTAAAAAAACTTTTACTTTTACTGTGTAAAACCTCAGGGAGCTATTTTAATTTATTCATTTTTTATTTAAATTTTCACTTGACTTTATAAAAACGTTGCTAGGAATTTGCTGTATATGATGTTGAACTTTCCAGTTTTGATTAAACATTTGCTAAAGGCATTTAAACAAAGTTTTGTATTTGAGTTTGTTATATTCCAAATTCTAAATATTGACAGAAAGATTTTCATTATTACTGTAAATGCATATCAGTTCCAAATATCAGTAATCACTCTCATTAACTACTGATAATGTGTATCGGCCCTGAAAAACCAATATTGGTCGACCCCTAAAAAACCCCCACACCAATAGTATCAGTTTTCCATTACAGCTCCCTTTCCGCTACTAACCCACTTCATTTAACCTTCAACACCTGGCCATGAAACCCTAAAACCCTTCTCTCGACATATTGCAAGCCCAACAGCTGTCGGTACTAATTTACTTCATCCATAACGTCATTCGTACTGGTAGGTGTAGGTATTTAAACCACACTATACAATCATCTGCCTGTCTGTTAAGCCATATGTGCAGATGAGCAGAGAAAGGAGGGGCAGAGGCAACTGTATTCCTGACTGGGGGGGAAATCCAAATAAGCTTCAATTAACATGAGACAACCATAATCTGTTTAATCAGCTTGAACAGCTGCAGTGGCTGGGTGAAAATTGTAAATTCTGATTTCCTGCTTGTTTTACTGATAACACATAGCTGTATGGTTATTAAACCTGCATACTAAGCGCACGACGGCTGCTGAAAACAGCGGCTGACGATCTGGGAAAACAAACATTGGCACAAAAGATAGTTTGATGAGCTTCACATGGTCTGCAGTAAAGGCATATGGGAAACATAGGTGACAGGTTGTGTTTTGTGTAATCAAAACTGGGGCAAACAAAAGTGCATTCTTCCTTCATGCCAACACTCTTGTGACAGGTCGGAGACACTGTGGAATATAAATAAAAGTGAAAAACCAACTGTGAACTCGCCACATGTCACAAGACAGGTGCGAAGGCAAACACAAGAGCAGGAGGAAGTAACAGGATGGCCACAGAAATTTTAGTGACTGAGACATGATCAGAGGAGGAAACAGTGGTGCAGTGTGTATTTTCGCAGGGCCGTGTTTTCCCCTCTGTACATGAGCTATGCAGACACTGAAACATTCCTCAGCGAGATCACACTCATCGTACGGTATGTCCTTAACCTCTCTGACACTGAACATCTCAGGTTTCTACAAATGAGCCCGGTGTGTATGAATTCCTAAGAGGCCTGACATGACAGTGTGCACCATGGCACGGCCCGCATGCATTTCGCCTGCCTGCCTCCACATTCATTTTGCGCTGATGAGTGTGTAACCAGCTCCCTGCATTACCCACAACCTCAGAAGGTAAAAAAAAAAAAAAAAAAAAAAAAAACAAAGGCTCAAAGCTTATGATGTTCAGAGAACTGTGCCACCAAGAGAGACTCATATTAAGGCCATATATCCATAAGCCCATCACTAGCACCCCCCCCCCCCCCCCCCCAAGGCAGCAGGCATCACTGAAAAAAGAACATTCACGAAAATGATCTGTCTATTTAAATAAGATGAGATTCAAGTTTAATTAGAGGCAGTGTGAATAAGTCGAGATCGCATTGTTGCTTGGGGGTAAAAAAAAAAAAGGTGCACACAGATTGGCACAGCTCACATATTTCACCCAGCAGTCAGAGCAGAGTTTGCCCTCACTTTACAGCAAGTTCAGTGTCACAAAGTATGCAAAAGATCACAGTTTTTTAAAACATTAAGGCTTGTCTGCTGTGATATTGAGCTGTGTGTCAACACAGGACATAGACTGATCCCTGCACAGCACTCCCTGTAGTGCAGGTTAGTTATTAGATGTGCGATGTCGCAACTCGTGTGGACAAACGTGGTGCGGTTGTGATAACAAGTTCAGCCGGTTGTAACGATTCATTCCCAACAGGAGTAGGTCAAGTGCTTTATTAACAGACCATGTTTAAGTTTAAAAAATATAGATGGGACAAAATTGTAATTTTGTGGTTTTGTGTTTGAAAGAAAAAACAAAAAACTAGGCTCCAGGATAGATGTTAGCAAGATTAACTGCTTTTTGTTTCTCCGGGATTGTAATTAGACTAATGTTTTGGACTAAACTTCACCCACCTTCTCCTTGTTGTCGTGGTCCGACGGAGGTGAAGTGGGAGATTTAACACTCCCTACAGCAACAGCTTGGGTGACTGTGACACCGCCGCCCGGAGCCGGGCTGCTCTTTTCGATTGTTTCCACCTTGATAAGTCGGTGTTTTGGTGACACATACTTGATGTCCGGTGACCCCACAGTGTTCAAGCTCGAGCCAAATGAAATATTTCCACCTGGAGTGTACGGGTCCTCGAAGTCCAGCTCCTTTTGTAGTTTGTAAGCAGCGAGGATGTCCGGTTGAGCCGGGCTCGGGAAGGCAGCCCCGGAGCTTGTTTGTTGGAAGCCAGGCGCACCGGGCACACCGGTGTGACAGTGTCTGTAGTCCGGCTTCGGAGGCGCCGGAGGAGGTGCTTTGGTAGTTTTGAATCCTAGGTGCTCCTTGAACCACTTGGCCATGCTGCCAGTGCATCGCTCTCAAGTCAATGTATGTAGTTTAGTTCCACCTTTCCTGCCAGCGGAGCCCGAGTCTGTTCGTCAAAGTGGGATCCTCGGGTCACCCGCGGCCAGCAGACCGGCTTCGGAGCGTGTCGCCAGTCTCGTGCGACTCCGTCGGTCAGGAGTGGAGTGCGCGAGCGGGGAGAGCGCGGCCACAGGCACTTTTCTGAGCTGCCCTGCCGCAACTCTGTCACTCAGCGCTCGGCTGCTCCCCACGTCAGGTTTCCAGACTACGCAACATGGGAGCGCTTGTGCAAGAGGAACACACGCCCCCCGCAACCTGCCCTCCCCACCTGAGAACATCCACTGCCACCTACCGGACTCCTGAAACCCCGCTGACTGTCGACTACTGAAACTATCAGTCACCGCTGCATGAATGTGTCTCCGGGTTTGAAAACCCCACAAGCACTGAGCCCACGTCTGACGAGCGTCTTGTCCCAGGAATCCCCGGATGAGGACTTTTAGTGTTAAATTGCAGAATGATGCAGGATAATAAATGAGCTGATACAGGTGTGGTGTAGTAGATAAAGAAAAATGATTACAAACAGGGGCGTTTCAAGGATCTCAGGACATTGGGGGCCTAGCCCCGACCTCTGTCGGACTTTTTCTTCATAAACAAGCTCATGTAGCTGCTTTTTGTGCATCTTATTTACATATAAAACTGTTTTTTTACTTTCCTTTTTTTACTTTGTGGGTTAGTTGTTAGTAATTAGAACTGAGTAGAAACAAAAGGCTACTTTGCAACTGCTCTCATTAAAGTTAAGATAATTTTGAGGCCTACTTGTTCAGTGTTTCTATTTTCTGCTACTTAATGCTAATACTCCTCTACTCAGAGGGAAATATGTATGTACTTTTTAATCCACTACAATTATTTGTCTGCTGTTGTTACTTTGCAGACTGATTATTAACACAAAATATAATCGACTAATGATTAATGATGTGTTATGCGAATATATTTATATATATATTTCCCATTCCTCTCCACAGTTAACTCTACAATAATTTTCCAGACGTGTGTACTCTGAAAAAGTATTAAAACGGTTTGCTTAAAAGCCATCCAGGTCAACATTTTTTCCACCAATAGGACTCAAGGGTAAAGTGTCCTATGCATTCTAAGTGCTCTCATGTCCAGATGGCCATCGCAGACTGTTGTAATTGCAAATTGCATCGCAAATGACCAGTGGAGAGGGATGCTTGAGCCTATATTAACTCTGGGCACTGTTCTAGCTAAGTTCATTACATCAATCCATGAGTAGAGGAGGTGAATTGTTCAAAGCAACAATACGAGTAAACAGTTCTCTCTAAGGTGTCTTTCAATCTCTTTGACGCAGGGGTCATAGGTTCACATGGTTAACACTAATTGCCTTTGCAATCAAAGGACAGATGAAAAAATTCCCAATTTCCCCTCCCAGAGACATACTCCAGCAACAGTCTGCATTAACAGGAGTCATGGCTGCAGTGCAGTGGGTTTTTATGAAGCAATATTTCTTTTTAATAACACCACACACACACACACACACACACACACATACACACACACACACACACACACAGCCTTGAGCGAGTCACAGTGTACAGATCAGAGTTTAACCCTGGCAAGCCCCTGGGAGAGACAACTCCATGCTCTAGAGATCAAAACAAAATCTATTATTTCTGTCCTGAAATTCTGCCACCGCTGCACTTTAGGCGTGCAGAGCGAAATTTGACCAGTGCAATTTCTGTGCACTTTATAGGAATAATTTCACCCCACAGCCAGGACATTAATCTGTTTAACTAGTGCATTATACATAAAAGCTTTAAGAGAAAAAACAAGCAAAATTGGTTCAGATGGCCTTTAGTTTATTGCAGAACTGGTGTGTTTTGTTGCCAGCTCTGGGAAAACAATCTCTCAGAGCAAAAAGAGAAGGGCTTGTTCCAGCTCACACATTACATGGTATATTTAGGCATGTAGTGCACATGCTGTAGGTGTAACCTCAGTGCTGCATTTACACATGTGTATGTGATATAAATATTGCCTTTGCTGCAGAGTAATAGTGTGTCTCATATTGTGGGTATTAGAGAATCTGTGGTGGGCAGGAGCAGGTTTGTCATTTAGGTTGCTGAGCTTGACTCACATCACAGATCATTTATTGCATTGCTACGATTGCATTCACCAATTTCCCTTCAGCTGCCATTGCTGACACCCTTTAAAATGCAAATCCTGTAATCCAGTACCCCATAGGATACAAATTGTCCCTTAAGTAGCCTACGCAGGCAGATTGCTTGCCAGGAGGAATTTATGTAGAAATGTATAGGATGCTGCTTAAGTTATCATACTTAAAGTGATGTGAGAGGTGTTGGTGGTCTGTTTGCTCACACTGTCAATACCTCTGTGAACATAACAGAGAAATATTTAGCAAGAGGTGATGAAGCATTGTCAGGTGCATCAGCAGTGTTTCATATACACTCAAAGTTGTAGATGTTTTTTCTGTTTTTTAACTCTTTGATTTCTTTCAAAAGAAGGCAATGAGCAAGAAAAGAGGAAATGACCCAAGCATTAGCAAGAAATTAGTATAAAAAAACCCCTGAAAATTGGTTTAAAAAATGAAAAAGAAGAAAGGGAAAGAAAAAATCATTAAAAAAAAGTTACATAATTCTAGATATGTAATTTTGATAATTAGTAATATAGTTCTTTCCTACCCCCCCATATTTCCTTAACTTAAAAAAAATAATTGCCTAAATCTACTATTTTCTTGCAGTTCATGGAATACTTCTTACCAAGTTGCTTATTTCCTTTTTTCCCATGGTTTTGAAAGAAACCACAGCAATTGGCACAGAGGTGTCAGACAGCAGCACAAAAAAAGCGATGTTCCTCCCTTTCAAAGGGTTAATGTAAAAACTCATCTGTGATAGCAACAGTCCTTTGAAACTGTGAACTTCACTGCCTAGTCTCTAAGTATTTGTCACATGCATCCTGCTACCTGGTTTCCTAATCTATCAAGAACTAGTGGTACGCAGATTCTGGACAAACTTTCTTTCCATATGTTTGTCAGCGATAGGGATGTTGGCATATATGTAGTCGGGATTTCATTTTAAAAAGCGTGACATCTTCAGACAAGATGACAGCTTAGGTTGGCTATAGGCAAATGTAAATGTCTTCAACAGTTACAGCACCACTCCAGCATTTGGCACGCTGTGCAGGACATGTAGCAAGTTTATTTTTCTCTACAAGTCTGTTGGCTCCAGGGTTTCTCAAGCATTGCTGGAAATGATTCCACAGCAGAACCAGGTAGCACTGTGAGGGCTAAGAGATGAGAAACAATTTATCAGAATATCAACCCTATGTTTTGGGGCAACTTTAGTGATATAAATGTCTCCCAACCAGAATATGACCTAAATTCTTCTCTTCAGTCCTTTTCTTCAGTTTTGCAACACCACAATGGGGAAAGTTATTACATGCTCTAAGCTCACAGAGTTTTTATCATTATAATGCCTTGCTCTCTTGCATTATTAGTCTACCGATTGTGCACGATGCTTCTGAATGGCAAAATTCTTCAGTAAAACAGTATTTATGTGCTGTAATACTGCATACTGTGCTATGCTGGATGGAAGCACCAGCTGAAAATTTAACGCTAGGATTAACTGCCAAGAACACAGTTTAAAATGAGATTCATTTGATTGCAAACTGTCTCAAATAGCAATAAAAAAATGTAAACACAATCATTCCAGAGCATCCCTTTTCAATGAATCTCTCAAATTGTATGCCATTTTTGTCATGCTACATTTTGTTCAAAGGGAGATTGATGCCGGTTGGACCTAACCTAAAAATAAAATAAGCAAAGGTAAATAGCCATAAATGGATACCCAGTTCGCATCAGATGTCAATATAAATTAAGAAAAACACTGGATTTCATCAGATGGACTTTCAATTTTGTTTCAAATGAAAACTGAGGGTTTTTTTTTTTTTTACATATGTTGGGTTTTGTTGTCCATACCTTTACGACAAAATGTTGGTATTCTACATCAAGATGTTGGCAAGAGAGAAATGGAAGACGTAAGATTTTGGTTTCTTAACAACACAACTTAAAACCAACAAAATACCAACATCATATGTCTTCTACATCAAACTTGACTCGTTGACACTAGACTAGTGCTGTGCACATGTTGACACTGTGCCAAAACCTAAATCCAAAAAATATCTATGTCTAACTCTGGTGGCCTGCTGAGAAGGTTTCATCCTGTTGAGCCATACTATTTAACAGTCTGTGTTAGCAGTGAGTAATCTCTATATCTGAATTGTTCTCTTTTCATTTTTATATTCATCATTTCCTTTCATGCCCACACACACACACACACACACACACACACACACACACACACTTTAAACACAGACATACCTTGTCATCTCCCTGGGTTGTTTTAAGGTGTCAGTTTTAGTGTGAATCCAAAGTCTCATAAGTCATCCAAATAATGGTGCTATTTCTTACACATGAATGATTTATTCAAACATTTATATGTTGTCTGGTACATATATTCTATATCCACACTCCAGTGGTCTCCGTAGAAACATGCTTAAGTGATTTAAGTAGCTGCTGGACATTGAAAGCCATAAAAGATGCGTGCTTTGCATCAGATGCTTTTCTCACCTTCATGCATGCAGGTTTTTTTTTTAATTTTGTAATTATAATTTGGCTCTCCAGACTGAAACATCTGTGAAGGTGTAACCGTCTCCTGTCTGTCAACAACTGTATCACGAAGGTTCTTAAGCAAGGAACTCAATATCTAATTGCTCAAGTCGACAGCAGAAGAGCCTGGATGCACTGTGAAGCTCCCACTGTGACTGAGCAGTGGGGAATAGTATGAACACAAGGTGAGAGCAGTGCTGATAAACAGGAAGCACGCTTAACAAAACTTACTGAATTAATGAGAGCTGAATAAAAAATAATTCCCCATCAATTTGTGACATGTAGAAAAGACAGAACTTATGTTTTCCATCAGTTTAGCTCTGGTTCTTTAACCGGTTCTGTTCAGGACTCTTGGAACCTCGGTGCTATATAGCAAACCAGCCCACTTCTACACCAGTTTTGAATAAAACCATTGTAATCAAGGATGTATAATCACTAGAGGGTAGTAGCAAGCTGTAGATAGCATTGATTATCTGTGATGTTTGTTCTGTTATCACAGATATTTGTTGTCATTCAAAAACCAACAAATAATGAGACCACTGCAAGCTCCTTTTTTTAATGACTCCTCACTTAACACCTCTATTGTTGCCTTCTCATCCTTTCTCTCCAGTCTGTAAAATATGACACGCCCACTGATGTCATCACGGTTCACACCTCAGGTCAAAGCAAACCTGCAACAGACTCTGAAACAATTTATTTCTGATCAAAATCCTTAGAACGGTTCAAATTTAGGTGCAAGGACCAGAACTGAACTCGTTCCATGTTGGTGTAAAAAGGGCTATCGGCAGTCATATATCATATCTTTCATGGTGCGTACTATTCGTCATTACAAAGATGTCTGTTAGTAACAAGTTACAGGTAAGCCTAAGAGAAACACTAAGGGCCACTAACCTGATGTCAGCTTTTATCATTAAGCATGTGCACATCCAGTCTAATGTCTGATGACTTAAAAACCCCTCATTAACCTGTCTTCTACATGTAATCTCCACCTCCACCTCCATCCTCTGACTTAAGTGGGTATTTAAAAGATTAATGGATTTTTAAGCATTTACTTTGATCAGTCAGTCACTGTATTGTATTAAAAGTGTACGCATGATAAATCAGACACAAAGTGTACACATGCATCACCCAAGCAAACAAAGAAAATTGATATTGATACACATGGTATCAACACACACATACAGGTTAGAGCACTATGTAATATTTTGCCTGCTGTTCCCAGACAAAGTCATGTTACCCTGTAGGACTTTATCCCATGTGTTTGAGCCTGTGTGTGGATCAATCCTCCCCATTTTTTCAGTCTGACTGCACAACGTTGTTTGCTTTCCCATACCTGTCAATCAAAGTGAAGGGCTGGGATCTTAAAAGCTGGCTCCTTTAGCTTCTAGTCCAGGATATGTGTGGCTGTCACCTTTGGTTGTTCCAGAAAGCCTCGCCACTGCAGAGATGAAATGAAGTATTAATGGGCGCCTCTGCTGTGAAGGAGGACAAGGACAGATTACTAATCTGATTTATGTGTGTGGTCTCCCCATCTGCCTGGATGCAGGTGCGCATAGATATGAGCTAAACGTACATTCGCTGTTTTATTACAGACTTTGATGGCGACAGTGGAAACAGGTGCAGTATATTGCAGTGTAGCGAAGCCTGACCTCTGTCTAGCGGAGCTCTATATGTGTCTTCTCCCTGAGGTGGTAGTTCCATTTGGTCAAGGAATTCATTAAAACAACACTTGCACCACTTGTATGTTGCTGAAAGTCAGGGGCAGAAGAAATATTCATATACATGATTTGATTAAGAGTAACCTTTTATGTTTATGTAAAAAGATGTGACAAGTTTTGCTGGAAATTCTGAATTTGTCGTCTTCTGCTGTGGTGATTTCATGGGGCTAAAGGCATGCTTTTGCTATTAGGACGCTCATGATTTGTTCAAAACTTAAGTTTTGCTCTATCAATCGATCAAAAAAACCATCAAATAAAAAAGAACACTGCTTCATTACCAGACCTCTAGAGTTACTCAGGAGGCTAAAATTAGCAACCCTTGCTCCTAGAAGCAGTAACAAGTGCAGCAACTTCACTGCTGGACGGCAGTTATATTTTGGACACCATATGCCAAATTATATGCCAGTCAGCCTGCTAACCAATACACCACTGAGCCGCCCTACAATGGTTAATGTAATTTTAAAATATATGTTAACAAATGAAATACATTTGTGGGTGTCTTTTATTAATACAGCCATTTTGCAAATGACTTCTTATAAAACTCTGTTTAAAGTGCCTCTAAAAACCTCTTTACGCGGTACCCCTGTATCTAAACACAGCCCGATTTCATTCCCAGCTCATCAAAAACCGCCTCTTAGTTAGTGACATCAGCATCAGACACCAATGCAAAATGCTCCTTTAATGGTGGTATGATAAGCTGCCAGACAGCATACGTTTTCAAATGCTGCCAGTGACAACATAATATAAGGAGCTGGAAAGTGTCTATAGGGCAGGTAGGATGGAAGGTGGATGGGTACAACAAATCCTGGACTTTCACTTGGGAACCCAGTGTTTTCTTCTTGTATGAATGTTGAGCCAAATCATGATGTTTTTTTCTTTAAACCTAACCTTGTTATGCAAGGAAATAAATGCAAATATTACACGTTTTACTAATGATGTAAGTTTGAAAAAGAATGTATGGATTTAACAAGCAGAAACTGTACATTTCCTGTCAAAACCTATTTTGAAAAATAAAAAAAGTACACCTAGTGTATGTAACTGTGAAAGTCAAAGAAAGTGGTGATGCTGGACAAGTTGGAATGAGAATGTGCTGCAGCCATCCCAACAAGAATCAGGACATGTGACCACTAGATGTGAACACACAAAAAGGCGAGGTAAGGGCTAAATGGTAGAGCAGAGGGTGTATTGAGATTGGGTTTTTGTATTAATAGTAGTAATATATTAGTATCCCTAAGATCATTTTTGCTCAGAGAGTCCAGATATACTCTGCCCTTGTCTTATCAAGCATTACTGTATAGCTTGTTCTGATAAGTTTAGGCTATGTTGAAGCTCTGCTGAGGTTGTGGTGCCTGATAATATTCCAGTACTTCTCTGCTCTGTCATTTGTAGACTCTGATAATGTCCTGTATATATGAATTCAGCAACTGTGTGTGATTTTTTTCCTGCTGGTTTGCATACTAGGAATGACTACAGACGCCACAACCCCAAATCACTTGGATAGTTACTTTTTGATTTATATGTCAGACCTATAGCATTTATCTGGGCTGAGATGGCCTACTTTTTTAAGGAATTATTCAAGACATTTCGCTGGTACTCCTAAAAAATCATTCTTCGCACTCTTGCACAAACCATAAAATGCTGTTATTGCAGGGTAAACAGAGTATCTGCAGCCCGACTCATGGGAATAGATGTAATCTCCGATGTTTGATGTTGGCCGAGTGTGACCCTTCCTTAGTGGCAGCTTCTCCCTTTTGGGAGTCCAAGCTCTGGGCTGTCCTCTGATTCAATCATGTCTCACTGGACTCTTCCTCTTGTATTCCTTTTGCAGATCTAACAGCATGTTACAGTGAAACCTGCAGCCTTGTCAATTATTTAGGGGATGCAACTTTGAATCCTCCTAAATATTTTCCGCTGATCTTAGTTTAATGATTCTTCTCTAACTACCCAGTGGGGAGTCTTAAATTTTGTTGGCAAGAAAAGCACTCCAGTCGACATGTTACCTTTTGAACCCGGCTAAGTATGTCACCCAGTTTGATAGAATCCACACTGTCAAAGTGTGCAAAATAAGGATTTACTGCCTATTAAGTGGGATCTGAGTGTGTAGCTGAAATGCTTAAGATGCTGCAAACCCTTGCTGAAATTGAAGCAGACTACTTGACATATATCCTGAGTGATTTATGGCCTTGATGAAGAACATGAAAGGATAGGACACAAATAAAATTCTGATGAGCAATTTGTAGGGATGATCAACATAAATCAGTAATAATTTGCCCAAAATAGATTGCCAAATTGTCAAAACAATTCTACAGATAAACTTTAACATTTGCTTTCTGTGCTAATTGAAGTTTTATTCTTGAAGATGACTCTTGCTGGGTGCCAGAACGGCAGTTGTTTGGTACCATCGTTAGGGATGTGAGTGTATTCTGTGTGACTGCAATGGATCAGAGCAGTGTGGTACACAAGCCTGCCTCTTCACTCAGTGTGACACAGTCAATGGCCTCTGACGAATGAAAATTTACTGATAGCACTTGTCTCTGCTCTCTGTCCATTTATAATGCACTGCTGGTATGCAACACCATGTTTAAACATCCTGTTGGGGGGTTAGAAAATCCTGAAGCCTGCTTATTGTAAGCTGTCATTGGATTTGGATAATGCTATTGTGAAGGGAAGCCTTGCAAGTCCAATTTTGCTAATATTTTCAATGTGAATTGTGATCGTCCTTATAAGGACATTAAAGGTCCAGCATGTATCATTTAGCAGCATCTGGCGGTGAGGTTGCAGAACTGAAACTGAGCCTATTGGGAACATGGTGGACTCTATGGACAAGGATTAGCTCCCTATTTAGATATAAACAGCTCACTTTAAAGTAAGAAAACACAACATTTCTTTTTTTTTTCAGGTTGTTATAAACTGATCAAAACATACTTATTAACAGAATATACAATTTTGCCAATATATGCCCTTGAATTCTGCACACTGGACTTTTAAAGAAGTATTTCACTGCTGGAAACATGGTCTTTTCATGAAACTAGACAGTCTCGGCAGTAGAAATAAGCAAACATTTTATAAATTGGTGCTATGACCAGAGTAAACAGAGAAAAGGACTGCGGAATTTGCTTTTGCTTAAGACGTAAAAACCCCACAACTACCAGAATGCACTGTGCCGTACCAGACCAATAAACTCTTCTGCTGGTAGGTGACATAAGGTGAACTCGTCCATTGGACATCATAGCTGTAACAAATGATCCTGTATTATAGTTAAACATTAAGCTATCTTGGTTTTGGCTGCCTGGTTTAACAGTTTGATCTCATTTTTTTCATCTTCCATTTTCACTGCGCAGGAAACAGTATGGCGCAAACACCTCCATCTTACAAACTTTGGCTATTAGAGCTAAACAAGGCGCTAAAATGTGTACACATACTACCCACACAGTTATGAAACAAAGCTGTATGATAATAGGCAAAGTGTTTAAGTTATTTCAAAATGCATCATATAGTTTCAGAACTCTGTGCCTTACACTGGCTTTGTTTTTTCTTTTAAATTTTAAAAAGTGTAAGATTTCTAAGACATCAATTTTTCCCCCAGCAGTGATAACTTTCTACATATCTTGTTTTTTTTCCTCCCCAATCTCCCTTCGGTTCTCGCATCAACAAAATGATTATTATGTCGGTCATGCTTCACCTTGAATACGATTTCATTATTCCAAAGCACAATCACCAAAGTGAGATTTGCCAACACTTAAACTCATATTGATTGCCTCGCTGGAGGGTACAGTGATTGGATACCCCTCCATCCCCCCACCAGCCCATCGCACCCATCCTCATTTTCTTTTTCATTTTAATTTTAATTTGTAATGTATCTCTCAGATGAGGAAAAGTCTCCAACTGTGCAGGTAAACTGTGGCTGGTGTACGATAAGGTGAATTTGGCGGTCTTAAAAGCAGGTCTCATAGCAACCTATTAGTGCCAGTCTTGCGGCTGATGGTGAAACAGGCTCCAAGGCTCTGAGCGTATATATTGTAGAGGGGGAAATTAGCTTAATGTCAGAGCTGCAGAGAACTCTAAAGAGCTGTAGACAGTCTCTGGGGCATTCCTCGCTGAAATACTCTGTGCTGCAATTTTGGGGGGCTGTAAAAGATGAGAAATGTTACCCAGCGGCTTCTTGCATTACTGCTATTGTCATGCTAATGCATCAGCAATGACTGTCTGTGAATGTGTCATAACCAACCAACAGGCTGATTGGGGTTTCCATGCCATGTCAGAGCCAAAATAGATGATGAGTGTGCCCTCAATTCTGTCTTGACTGACATCTTTTCACTCTGATGGCTGCCTATTTCATTTTTTCCCTATGTGGTAAGTGCACAGCTCTAAACAGAGTATTCAGCAGTGAAGCAGTATATGCCCCTCCCTTGTTCTCCCCACACATGGATGTAGGCTGCTAGGAAGCAAGCGAAGACAAAGAACATTGATGGGCCACTTGGTAATTAATCGTCACACTGATACGCAGCTTGTTGTGCTGTATTTTAGGATGTAGGAAATACACAAAGAGATATTTTTAAGCAAACACATCAAAGTTACAGTTAAATAGTCCTCTACAGATATTGCACTTGTGTTTTGTGTATAGCTTTCACCATTACATTGTCCTGCTTTTGAAATAGTATGCAAAAGATGACATTTAACGCACAATATTACTAACATACTAACATATTACCTGCTGCTTTGACATAAGTTAACTTCCATTATGATTGTTTGAGAGTTAAAAAACTTGTGTGGCGTCTGTGATTGTATTAATTATATATTGATCTCTGGCTTGTGTTTTAATGTTGTGGTTGGCTTGCCCCCCTGAATCTTTAGTATATCAATAACTTGTTTTTCTTGTAATTGTGTATCGATTCAGCAAATTCAATGTGGCTGTTAGTGTAACTTTTCTAGGTGGGTAAATTCCCTTTAAGACAGAACAAATCCCTGTGGCTTGATACTATCTTCATTTTCTCTTCAGAGCTGTACGAAAACATTTATTCGCCATCCAGGTGCATAATAACTGTCATTACCATACCTCTGGAATTTGTCGAGCACCGGGAGACACGGACAGTTTACCGTTTACACACGAAAACAATGCCTGAGTTGTGGAGAGATGCAGCTGCTGAAAGAGTCTGCTGTGAGATTTCACATGCCACTAAACATGAACATCCAGCATTCTTGAGTACCTCTCTAACACCTTCCCAGACAAATTAGACACAGCTCAGTAGCACTCAATGGGTTTCACCCCTGGGAAATTATCACAAGACAATGGGCTTCTCATCTTCGTTTTATGTTCTGAGGGGGGAAATGGGTAGAGTGAGAGGAAAAAGGGAGTTTTGAGACATCCCCTTAAAAAAATGGGACAGACTGGCAGTATTCGACAATCACAGAGCTGTGAATGATAAGTAATTTCCTCGCGGGTTTGTCAGTGTACAGGAGCAGATCTCTGAGACTCCATAGATGTGGTGTTTTCAAAGGGATGATTGCATCTTGAAGATGATGGATGTGTTCTGGGTAATGTGGGAGACAGGAGGATGTCCAGGCTGCTCAATGGCTGATGACTTGCCACTGGCAGCCATAACCACAGCCTCATTACACACAATGCATGAGCTAAACTCTTTATCCTGTGGTATGAACAGTAGACAGGTGATCTCAATAGTCTTGCTCAATTAAACAACAGGATTCACACCCCTGTCCTTTTAGGTGGGAGTCTGTTAAAGAGTTCTAAACTATAAATGAGGATATCATAAAAAGGAGCTGCACAGAATCCATTGCGAAAACTGCAGCTAACCCTGCGCTCTGAGGTGCACAGGCAAAGAAGATGAATTTATCCCTTGGGAAATGTCAAAATGATGTAATGATATTCAACACGTCCAGAAGTGAGACTCATCTTACTTTGGAGGATATTTTCCTCAGCTCATCCTTGGTGTGAGCTTACAAAGGTCTTATTTGCATATGATTTTTGGAGGGGAGCAGGCAGGCGGTGTCGAACCCTGTTATCCAGATGCACTGACCTGTTTCAAGCTGTTGACCCAAACAATCCAGAGCACATTTCCTCAGCTACAACGGTTCAGTGAGAGGATGAAGGAGACAGTTTGAGTACTGAGTCAGAGACAGCCTGTGAAAACACAAATGTGAAATGTTACTGTTGAACAGAGAGGAAAGGAATATACATGTATTGGATGAAATGTGGTTGTTGTGTTGCATTTTGTTATTAAATTAGCCAGTCAGATCATTTATTCTAATTATGGCAACACCAGCAATAGATACCCATATGATAATTTTCTGCTTTTCCCTGTTTTTATGTTATTGTAAATTATCTGTGTGGGTATAAATAGAACAAACAATTTGATAATAACACGGGCTTTTGGAAACTGATGTGCATTACTAAGTATAATCCTCATACCTGTAGTGCTAGCTATTAGTCGAGGTTATTTTGGTGTGAGCTGCTGGGATACTAGCGGTAGATATGTCTGACTTCTCTCCGATATGATGGAACTAGATGGCACTCAGCGTGTGGTCCTCAAAGCACCAAAAAATGACATTTGAAATACTCAACAGCAATGTCTCGTTCCAGAATTCATGCACTGGTTACTCAAAATACCTTGTTTTGGGCAACCCACCAACCGTATCACTGCACAGAGGGAAGTGTGCATCTACTCATGGACTGAGGCTCTTGCCTATGACAGCGCAAGCTGTAAACCGTAATAGTTTCCTCCTGCTGAGCTGTAATGTTAGTTAGCTCAAGTGACCAAGCAGTATCAAATTAGTATAGAAAGTAAATGCATGCTTTCTTCTGCATGGCGATACAGTTCATATATGTAGTTTATAAAATTGTTCCTACACAGAACTGCTTACAACAATGTTTATAGGGATCATGTCACACGGGGATCTGCTAACAACAAGGGTGTGGTAGAAAACAAGACTTTTACTGAACAGCTGTGCAAAGAAGACTCTGGGAACAGGAAAGGACAAATAAGACTGATAAAAGACAGGTGTGAAAGAAAACAGGAGGCAGGAAAAACTTACAACGTAGGGAAACCACACAGGAAAGTAAGAACAGGTGAGTGTACTGAAGGGCTAATGAGAGACAGGTGAAACTAAAAAGGGAAACACTAAGACAGGAAAACACACAAAGACAGGAAGTAAAACCAGACATGGAACATGAGGAGTAAATCTACAAAATAAAATAGGAAACAGATAAAACACGATTGAATAACTTGAAGCAAGAAAACCCTAAATAACTAAGTCCCAGTTATAACAGAATATAAACAAAAAACAAGACATAGCTGAATCTGGAATGTCATTGTTTCTGTCAATACTTGATCATAAACCAAAGTATTGGACACAATAAAATTTTGACCCGCTGGTGACAATTCATCAATTTCATGGCAATCCATCCTGTAGTAGTTGAGATGTCAGTCTGGACCGAAATGTTGGACAAACTGACCAACGTAATCCACCGAGTCAGGCCACTTGAATGGATAAAAACTCAAACACAAAATCTGTACAATACAGGGCATCCAGATCTCTGAATGTATTTGTAGTGAATTCATCCTTTCTGGCAGTATTCTTGGTTTGTTTCTCTCTTGTGGGTCTCATTTTAAAATATACTCTGAGATACTGTTATCTGTTTGGAAAATTGTATATGTATGACATCCAGTATGTACATTCACCTCCCCAGTGACCACCTCTCCACTGATTAAATCAGTGAGTCTGTTAACCTGAAGGCAAAGCACACAGCAGACAAACATAGATTTCCCATTGAAAGACCCAGATGTGTTTTCTCTTGGAAACAGCCACCTTGGCAATAACCAGCGGTAGTTTATTAGATGTATCTTTATGTGCTGTGAAAGCTGGGAGAGCTCCCGGTAGTTGGCATACCCTTCCCTTTCTCTCTCACTATTGTCTCCGAGCAGCTGTAATTCCATGCCTGTTAGGCTGCCTGTTAGCAGCCGTCTGAAAAGCTCACATTTCCACATAACTCTGAGCAAAGTGGAGGGAGAGCACAGTTTTAGCATTGTTTTTAAAAGGTATAGGGATCAACAGCAGAACAGTGATGATGCTCTTGTGCATTACATTACATCCTTGCAATAGAACATTATGTATTTTTTCAACCTGTTGACCTATGATGTTGCCCATAAAGTCTCTTTATTGTTTGTTTGTCACACTTTTGCAACGTTATTACAGACAAACATTCATGGTTTCACTGAATATACAGCATGTATTCTGTGAGGACTTCGAAATCAAGGTGCCATTTTGAGGTCCATAACACTGAACTATTTCAGGCACAGTTCTGTAGAATTCAGCATGACTATGACGTATGTGTCTTTTGAAACTTTTGGACTTTGACTAGAATTTAAAAAGAGTTTCTGCAGACTTAAAGCTTAACTCTGCAGTATGGCTTTGAGTGATGGAATGGAAATGTTAAGCAATACAGTTAAAACAATCATAAGGATACTGATGCAACTCTTGTGCTCTCACAAGAATTTGATAATTGACATGTGTGAAATAAATACTGAAACCCAAAATCCCATCTTCAATAACTGAACAATAGATGTACAGAACAGAGTTTATGATTTGCACCACTCTTCTCCTCACAAAAATACAGTCTATGTGCAGATAAAAACATTAGAAATGTCTTCTGTGCAGGAATACTGTAAATCCCTATTGCACAAGTGGGCCCATCTTTTTACTTCTAGCATGTGTGCATGGCTACACACCACTCTGATATTAGGGCTTTAATCAGATTCAGTTGGTCGGTAATACGCTGATGGCAAGACAATTGAGTTTGTGACCAGAAGTTCCAAACCAAGCCTGACTGGTAAAGTGAATGAGTAATGCTTTACTGAAAAATGTCAAGGTCAAAACAGCAGTCTCCAGGTTGTTTTAGTGTGATGACCTCTTTTTGGGGAAAAACACATCTAGGTGCCTTAAATATATTAAAGGTTGAGTGTGTATGATCTAGGGCCATCTAGTGGTGAGGCTGCAGAACTGAAGCTTCCTCTGTGTGTTAAGTGTGTTGAACAGGGGTTCCCCAAACTTTTTTTAATGGAGGTGAGATTAACTAATTTTTAAAATACCTGGGGGGCAATGGCTTCTTACATCAAATTGGATATTAAAAAACAACAAAATGTAAATGACACAAATGTTACTGTTTTATTGTTCAGTGAAAAACGTTTTCCTTGATGTTAAGTTCACACTTCTGTGCTGTGGATATATCTGCTACCTTGCAGGAAAATGTCTTCTGTTAAGTAACCCTTCTGTTTTATTTATTTATTTATGAAAACACATCAGCTCTGCCTACACAGTTCCTATTTGGTGCATGTCTACAAACATGCCATTATATCTTTCTATTGTGTGGTGAAAGGAAAATTGCAAAGTGATCTTGCTTGATTAACCAATATTGCATGGCGGGCCACATATTATATTTTGAAAGTCAAGCTGATGGCCATTTAAAATTGGTTTGAGGGCCACAATTGGTCCCCACGCTGGACCTTGGACATGCTTGGTGTAGGAGAACTACGACGACCGACACAAAAAGAAAAACAGCAACAATAACAAAAACCTGCAAATGGCCCTCTCTAAATCCAGTGTTTGGTTTGTCCTTTCTGGGCCACTGTAGAACAACATGGCTGACTCTGTGGGAGAGGACCTGCTCTGTAAGTAGATTTAAACAGCTCATTCTAAGGTAATTAAAACACAATTCTTATTTTCAGATTATTATCAATTAATGAAAACATAGTTATGGAATTTATGTAACTGCTAATAGATGTCCCCAAATCTTACACACTGGACCTTTAAAGCTTTTAGATTCAAATGAAAAGCATCCCAGACATTTATGACCTTTGACAGTTGCTGTAATATAACTTGTTATGACAATACCAACTCTAAAGAACCCTCTAGGATGAACAGGAAATCCATTAACTCAGCAGGGCTTAGTGCAGAAAAATATTATTTATTTTACATACATGTGTGCTGGACTAGCTTTAGCATGACAGATATTGAGTTCTAAATGGAGCGGTGCACACCTTTTCTGTTTCCCCCAGGATAAAATCCCTATGACAGCTCCTCCCCTGAGAGAACAGTCTGTATCTTCACAGTGAGAAAGTTCGGGGAACAACAAAGAGACAGACAAGGAGGAAGAGACACAGACCGAGACGGAGAGAGTGAGAGCTAGGTTTTCTGTACTAAGAATAGCCATATGCACGAAGGTAATCTATGTTGCTATGAGGTCATGACCTTTGGGCTTTATTTAAAATCTTGAATTAAAAATGTAGCAGGAATTTTCAGTCATGTCAAGAAACCACAACTGAATGTACAGCTTTATATAGCCTGTTAAAACGGACATACTTTAAAGTATACAAATTGTAGAGGCAAATGTGTCATGAGAACAGCTCATTTCTTCTTTTATTCTTTCAAAGTGCAGCTGTAAATCAATGACACATTTTTCCAAAAGAGATGAAGTGCCTTCAAAGCTGCAGACAAACATGTGACCACTGACCAGACAATAACCTATAGTAAAGGAGCAGTCCAATGCCCAGTGTTCAGATTAGGCATAACATCAAACTGCCTATTCTTCCTATGCAGAGCTCCATTTTTATCATCCCCTTGGATGGATGCAGGCCATGTCCCATCTGAGTGAGCATAATTAACACCCTGTGATAAAACCGAGCCCCGGGGGAGCTGTCCACTCACAATATATTTAATTGAAGTAAATGATATAGAAGGATAAATTGTGAGTTATATTGCGTTGCCTTGACCAAAGGGTTCAACTATAAAATATTATACAAGGCACAGTCATTTTCTTTTGGAGTGTTCATTAAATAAAATGGTTCCGGGCACTGAAAAAAATCAAACAAAAAAAAAGAAAAACAGATGAGGATTAGGACACCAGTGCTCACTCATCCTATCCTAACAATCACATGTGTGTATGTTAGTGTGGATATGCACAGATATGTCAGAGTGTCTCTTTTGTGTGTTTGTGCACAGTATCTGCCTGCAGGTCATTGTGTGTATTTCATCATGCTAATAAGCCACTTCTGACAGTCTTTGCTCACCTTTCTGCCCTTGTCTGATAAGACCTCTGACAAAGTATCACAGAGGTCAGGGCTTCTCCAGACAGGCTGCTGGGTTTCTGATCCGCTGACTTCATCAGCATGCACATATGCACGCAAATGCATGCAAATTCAAGTTAACAGTTTCCACGCACACATATACACATAAACACAGAGCCACACATAAAAGAAGAAACTGAAGTTGATTGACATATACAAACCCACATTCACCAGCAAAGGCACACACACACACACACACACACACACACACACGCACACACACTTTTTGTGTATCTTGATTTGTCTCTCAACACTTAGACCACATTTCGACTAAAAAGATCCAATCACAATGGAAAGAAGGGGATTTGCTGGTGACATTCACGTCCTCCTACCTCTAACAAACATTTTCCCTTTCCTGGCAATATATTCGGACACAGACTGCATATTAAGAGTTATCTGTCAGCAATCACAGCAACAAAACAAAGCAGTGTGAGAACACATGTCCCAATTGTTTTCCCTGGCTTCAGATCACTGTGAGTGCTTCTGTTAAGCAACTTGTTTCAACTCCAGAACACAACGTGTTCAGCACCAGTTAATTAGGAGAGAACGACAAGACTGGGACACTGGGAAATTTTTAGTATGAATTGGTACAAAGAAACTTTTGGACAGTTGGGTTACTCTGCAGTAAATGATTTCATCTTCAAAAAATGTGGGACGATGAAGACTTAGTCCAGGACATGGTCCTCCCTAAAGTCACCAGTAAACGGTGGATATGGTGGATGGCTTGACTTCCTCAATAAAATTTTGTCAGGATAATTATAATAAGACAGTAAGAAAGAGAATTAAACATTTCAAGATTATTTAAAATTAGCAGTCACCATCTGACCCGTTCATAGACCAGAACTAGGACAGAAAATGTATGGGTTGATATCGTACCAAATGAAATTCATGAATGAGAAGACTGGAGGATGACTGGGACACTGGCGCATTTATGAAGACTGACAGCATATAGATATTCATTAGTAGCAAAGCAAATGAGGAAATGTGGGAAAAAAATCATTCACAAAAGCATTATTGAAAGAATTTTATCTGACTCATTTAAATTCACAGGGGGTTTTCATTATAATGTGGAATTCAGCTGGCACCGTTATCAAGAATGAGATACAAAGAGTGAGCAGGTAAAGGGCCAATGGCGTGTTAAAGGCCACTGTGACACGTGACTCCAATCTTTCACCAGTGACCTTTCGCTGACAGTAAAGCCTGTCTTTGTTTTGAGCTTCCCCCCTGCCTAGAGAGGAGTGACTGTATCATCTTCAACATTACATACTGCTGCATTTCAAAGGGTTTCAGCCATATTACTTGGTCTGCATCTAATAATAAGAAGATAGATAACTAATGTTACTATTAGCGGTAATATTGAGCTGACAGTTTTTGTTTTGTGAAAAATAGCCTTATATCTTCTAGATGGACCTTTTGCACAGACACTGACTTGTGATCCTCTGACTTTTCCTCTACTGATATCAGTTTGTGCATTGCTTTGGTTAACCTGAAGAACCAAAGACATTCCCATCAGCCCCAGCTGCACTGTGTGCTTATTCTACTAATTAGCAAATGTTTATATGCTAATATTACAAACTATTAAAATTGTACCCACATGAGCAGGTTTTCATTGTCATTGTGGGCATATCAACATACTGATGTTCAGTCCGAAGCACAAGTGCCTACAGTCTTGCACAGCATCTTAACTTCTGACACAATAAAGGAAATAAACTATTAACCAACCCATTCTCATCTTAATTTTTCAACTGCCACCATGTCAGTGGAACTATATTTCAAACTATGATGTGCTGCATGCATTGTGTCTTTTCAAAATACAGTTTCTGTTCATTAAGTGTATATAGTCTTTTCCAAAATAAACTTACAATGTGGGTAAAACACGTCATTTCTAAGTTTATTCCTTTCGTTTAGGATACAGAAGAGCATGGCTAGGTTTAGAAAAATGCCATCATCATGTCACATGACATATGTCACAAGCGTGACATGCTACACATCCTAGCACACTATACTGTTAAGAAAGTGATTCCATTGACTTTTGGTTTCATATATGAAATGAGCTGTGGGTCAGGTGTTTGCTTGACCCATCCATCTCTCCTCACTTCCCACCCTTTCACATGGACTTCCTTGCTCTTTTCACAGTAGTTACAGGTGGTGTCCCAGAATGCAGTCGCTCAGTGCATATCATACTGCTGTGCACTGTGCCACTGTGCAGTGTCTCCCATCTCTGCAAACACCTGACAAAACGTCAGTGTTTGCAGAGTTGAGAGTGAGAAAGGGATCAATCGACTATAACAATTAGTATCAGTTAATTTTCTGTCAACTGACTAATTGATTCATTTCCTAATCGTTACATCCATAAATCCTCTAGGCTAAAGTTACAGACGTCATCTTTAGTCAAGTTACAAATTCCTCCCCCGCTAATAACTCCTAAAGTGACACATGATCGGAAGAGTTGACTCTCTCTATATATATATGTGTGTGTGTGTGTATTATCTGCATCAGTGTGCATGCATACATGTGTCTGTGCATGAGATCATGTGTTTGCATGATGAAAAGTGCACACTCAGGAAAAGCCATTATGTTTACTGATGGTAAAATGATGTCAGAGAGGCTTTTTGAGCCACTTAGCTCTGCAACCAGATCAATAGTGTAGCTTTGGGATTATTTACACTGTCCACATCTCAATTTAGGCTTACGTCTTGTTCATCACTCACAGATAAATGTATGTTTCTGTAGCAGGCAGCTGAATAGAGCACTTGTTTGGGTCAAACAGCCATTTTGATTAACCTGATTAGGTAAAGTGGGTGTCTATTAGGGTATTGATTTTTGAGTCACTCTGGTTGAGATCATCAGCAAAGTGGGGTGACACATAGAAACTGAGCATAGACCCAAATCTGCAGGAAATTTATGGACCATTGAAGTGAATGAGAAGTGCATGCTCACATTTAAAGAACAGTTCTGTTTAGCTGAGGTCAACGTGGATTATTTATACTGACCACATTCTCTTGAAAGAATCCAAAGGAAAGAGCAAACTCACACATGCATGCTCACAGTGTTAAAGATGCCAAAATTTAGGTTGATGGGAGTAAAATCTGGAAAGCAATGAATGCAGGTCATACGAGTGCATGATGGTTCAGTAATGTGCTGCTTTATTGTGAGTTATTGATTTCTCTCTGTTTACAGCTTCAGCAAGTGCGGCTACAAATAAGACAGCAGATAGATGTGATTAACATCGTGCCAAAATAACAGAGATATAAGAATCTGATGCTTGGTGGATATTTGGTTCACCAGCAATCTAAAAATACCAGCTTTGCAAAGCATTTGGAGAAGGATCAAGCTCTCCAGTGTGTGTTTACGGCTTCCTTCTTTTCAATACTCTTTCTGCTTGAATCTGACATCTCATTGTTTATTTCAGTATCTCTATCCCTGCCCGTAGAGGCCAAGCAGCGAGGAGTGATGGTAAGATCTTGTAACATTGCATCTTTGATTCCTGAACCTCTGCCACAGTCCTGCCAAAAGCCCCCGCTGTGCTTTGCTCCTGTGTCTCCCCACCTTCCCAACCCCGTCACAGATGAGAGAGGAATACAAATGCCTGCAGTCCCTGAAGCACAGCCTCCCTCACTACCACCTCCTGCCCCCTCCTTCCACTGCTGTATCCCTTCTCCCACATCTCCACCAATCTCTGCCAGCCTCCCTCCATCCCTGACTGCTCTCCTCCAAGGACAGCCAAAGACATCCTCCTGAGTAAGATAAGAGTGATTTCAGCCGACAGAACATGGCAGCGCTTGCGTGGCTGTCTTTGGCGGCTGCCCATGGGGTGTTGCTGGTGGAGCCACAATGAGATTGAGACTTTGAATGCATATGTTTGACTTGCTGTCGCACCACCAATGATGTGCGACACAGGAAAACCATCTATATTTGTCTTTATTCATATGTGACAGCAACATATGAGGAGCACTCTGATTCAAAGCATGAGGGGGTTGTCATCTTACAGAAGCACTTACATGTGCTGCAGGTTAAAAAGCCAAGGCCTGCAGCATGAATGATGAATGAATGGGACCTATTCTAAATTATCTGCAAAGGTATGCATATTGTGTTTGTGTCTACTTTTTAAACAATTTTTATTGAATAATATATCAATGTTTATTCTTTTACATGGATGATCACTTGATGCTTACTATGCACAGGTCTCTATTCTATGTTTTCATTTTTGTTCACATAATCCAAAAAATTTAGTCTTTTGATGCACATGCTGTTGAAAGTATGAGTAAATAGTTTGTTCCTGCACAACAGTAAAAATACATCACAGCATCTCGCCATTCAATTTGCTACTTCTTCTTCTAACTAATCAGTATATTAGTATTTTGTGTGAGAAAGAAAGTCTTAAAAGCTGTGCCTCTGAGAGGTGGAACATGGTTATAGATGCAGCAGGTGACACGTGAACTCCAAGACCATGAATTTGTATTTGGGCCTGCCTGCAGTTCTTGACAGGGAATGTATGAATTTTATGACCATCATCTATGAAGTTATTTGGCGCCAGAAGGACAAAGCAGAAAGAGGTGATTAAAAAGCAGAATGGAATGTCACACCTAATAGATATAGAGTCGCTCACAGGAAATAGAAAAGGAGAGCAGCAAGGGACAGCAAAGGGGAGACGAGGCAAAATGCAAAGAAAAAAGGTCTATTTAAGAGTCTCTGTGTGTGTGTGTGTGTGTGTGCTGCGCATGTGTCCACATAAAGGGCCTGTAGAGAAATTGGAGTGTGTGACTGGAGGTGTTCCTTGCTCCCCCAATTTCAGGTGTAATTACCCAGACAGAAAATGAGACTTAAGTGGACTAGACAGAGCTTCCCTGAGTCTCCTTTTCTCGGATCCAGCCTCCTCTTACCTCCCCTGTACAAAACAAGGAAGACAACATATACAGCCATAAAATCATAGTAGCTTATGTTACCTTGGCATGTAGATTTACATCACCAATAGGGTAGGGTATTATTTAAAAAAATATGACACCAGTACTAATGCCAGTACCCTTAAATTGATAAAAATGCCAATAGAGTATTTCATTTCATAACCATAATGTGAGTGGAACGGTGTGTAGTGGACATGGCCATACTTTAGAATGTTTTGGTGGCATTTGGGCACATTGAACTGCCAACTGTCAATACACCTGACTTCATCACACCACAGACTCTGTGTGTTGTAGCTGTTGCCGCAGGAGTGTGTGCTCTGCTCTGGAGACAGTTATGGGAGTCCACCCAGCTGCATACACAGTGACAGGTCTAACTGTTAGTATCATATAGCTAACATTACCCTACAGGTATTAATAGGTTTAGTGACAGTTGAGCGATTTCGGTGTCAGCGTGAGTTTGTTGGGACTGTTTACCGTAACAGCTTGGTGTTGGATGTTATCTGCTGCTGATGTGTTAGCTCATGTTAACTGGGCATACACTGAACTAACCTTTGGCTGGGAGGATAGTGTCTCCAAAGGCAGCAGAAATAGAAAGTTTGCTGACCTGGCACTAGTTGGGATAGTGTAGAATCAGTCCCCCAATGTAAAAAGGTATTGAATACAGGTACTATTTGACTGGAATCCTTCCGATACTACTAGGTAATGAGTTAATTCAATCGATACTTAAAATATATTGAGTACTAGTACCCAGTTCTAATCACCAGCATGTCTATAAAAACATACAAGGTTGCAGCCCGTTCTCTTGCCACATCCACCTGGAACGCAGCTGGACAATGTCAGCAGCTGATAACGTGACTAAACAGAACCGGTGTCATTGTTATCATACGCCAGCAGCCAATACCAGGTGTGTCTACTTGCAACACTCACGGGCAGCATCACTTGAAAACGTGGCTGGACGGAACCGGGGGCGTGCACATGATTATTACATGTCAGGTAATAACGCTGTCGATGATGACATTATATAAGGAATGCAGGAGTCCAGTGTTGGATTTCAGTGTGGATGTGAGATCTTTTTCTACACCTTACCATGTGCCTCTTTTGCCTAAGCATCCGTGACTTTGTTGCCTCATCCTAACCATAATGAGGGTTTGCTTTGGTTGCCATGTGCTCATGTTGGATGTTCTGTGTCATCCCACCATGTGCATTTGTTGACATCATGGTAACATTCAGGGGCGTAAACAGCTGATGCAGAAGAATACCTAATACGTCATAAGAAGATGCGGAAGGTCACTGACAGAGTGGCGCCATGTGAAGAGCTGGGTTGAGAATGTGATAAAAGTTGAAAATGTTGTAATCCTGTTCCTCTGTGTGCATGGTTTTAGAGGCATTAAATACTAAATTAAATAGGCTATCATAGAATTACTACTGGTAGGCTATTAAAATAGTATTAGACTAATTCACCTGCAACAAAAACACATTTGAGGTTCAAAAACAACAATGTCTGACATCAGTAAACAACAACAAAGTCTGATATCAGTAAAGTCCCTAACTGTTTAGAGTAATGCTAAACTTGCGCAGTATCTCCAGTGTTCTTTTCTTCCAGTTTTAACACTGTGGTTTAATTACTTTTGCCTTTGTTAAAGTTGACTGCTTTCCCGTTGCCTTCTGACCCAGTAAAAATCGTTTTTACAATGCCTGTTCTGTCTGCTTTTGGGCACCAGATCTGTGATCCATTGATACAAATATTTTCTGGGTGACAGGTTGCCAAGGAAGCTGCCCAGTCCTCCCACTCTCTCCTGCATTTGGCTGCTGAGCTTTTCCCTGAAGCAGTTCCAGGTGAAGGACATGCATGATCCAGGAACCCCAAGGCTGGATTTACAGTGTGTATGCTACGCATTCTTTCAAGGGCACATTTTTTGGCACTTGTTGATGTTTCTTGGTGCAATGGGAGGTCCAGTGATGGCGGAAAACTGGCTGAATTCCTATTCCCTGCATTAAACCTCTCCAAAATGTATCCTACAAGATCTACAGCCATCACTTGTCCTTGGTAAGAAAAGAAAGTACAATTGGCATGTCTCTTCAGTTGCAAATGTACAGGCACAGCACTGGCACCGTCTGTGATTTTGTTGAAGTATGAGTTAATGCCACATTCGCAGTACACAGTTTTATCAAGAAAACTGCCAGGCATTTGGTGAGGCAGATGGACAGCTCTTTAAAAAGCTTTGCCATATAAAAATGTTTTCCTGTGTATTGTAGAAGTTTTTGCAGGATGTAGAACTCACCCTTCAGGTATTCAAGCCAGGATCAAATGTGACTGCTCTGTGGAGGGATCTGTTGTTTATCTAGGCCCTATAGTGGACAGTATGATGCCTTCTGGCCAAATATGTAGACTAGACATCAGTTTAGACTTTCTGCACTTTCATCTATTTTTAATCATTTACCATACGATATCTTGATATCATGCAATTAATACAATAATGAAAAGTTTACTTTTACATGACATTTAGCTTTTTTTTCTTTTTTTCCATGCATGTGTGCAGAATGTGTTAAACGTTCTGTATGTTGCAGTCGGTACATGAATACAGCACTAAACCACCATTTGCTGTGTAAACGTAATGGCGTAATGGTGTCCTGAGCAGAGATTGAAAACATGCTCTCTCTGTGAATGTTG
This sequence comes from Plectropomus leopardus, assembly GCF_008729295.1. NCBI lineage: Eukaryota > Metazoa > Chordata > Actinopteri > Perciformes > Serranidae > Plectropomus > Plectropomus leopardus. The sequence continues at coordinate 28,829,630 of NC_056463.1, forward strand.
TAATCCAAGCTTTTGTGCTCAATGTTGTGATAGACAGTCCAACCTCATAGGCTATGTGTCCATGTGAGTGTATCCCACTTGTTAGCTAAGCAGTCCTGCACTACAGTCTTACAGCAGTTACCACTGATATTGGGACCACGCCATTGCATACGCGTAGTGCCCACTCTTCAGTTTCCTCTCAGATTAAGGGTGATGCACATGGAAAACTAGTTGGCCAGCTAATGTTACTTAGCTTCCTAATAAACAAGCTACCAGGAAATATCTGTTAAATTTTCCAGTTTATTTCATTTGATCCCTGTCTGCCAACTCACTGCCAGGTAAATAACACCTCTCACATGGGGAAGATTGTATTTTTGAGTCCAATATCATACAATATTGGCTGGTTAAACATGGCAACAATCATTGTCTCCTCCGTACACATCTAATTCCTGCAGTATGAATCATCTGAGGACACATGCCAAGCTTCTTTGTCCCTTTTCAACTCTTTGAACCTCTGTTGTTAGCACCTGCATATTATGTATTAAAGCTTTAACTGAAAATAACTGATATCCTGCCCCTTCCTTTGTTTCTCTGCATGAGCACATGGTGCTTCCAACTAATGCATTTTGTGGGCTGAGTGCTCAAATACTGGACTCTCTGAAAAGGCTGAACTCTGTTAAGATACTACTTTTATGCCTATTTACTTAAGACATCATTACTGAGAGGTGAGAACTGGCTCTTTCTCTCTTTGTAAAGCTCAAACCACCCTGTGTAGAAGGATGTCTTCCTGTCAAGTTGTTAAATTGTTAAGCTATGATATTCAGGTCTGTGGCATTTGTGCGAAACGAGGCCTAAATTCAAGGAGACATCTATTTTCGTGTGACCTTCTCAATAAACACCCCTCCTCTCTTCTCCTGTCTCTCCCTACTAATGCAGTCCCACTCTGTCCTTGTTTGTAACATTTCCCCACCTGGCTCTGTAGGGATCTTTGTTTATATAGGATTTATTTGAGCACCCCTGCTTTCACCAACTGAAGAAGACAATGTCTACTGAGGATGCAGAAACACAAAGCAGACGAGACAGACAGATAATGGATCTCATTTATAAAAAGACAGTTTTTGGAAGAAACAATTTAAAGTTTGCAGAAAGAAAATAACAAATACAGACTCTCTCTGCTACCCCTCAATGTGAGTATTAACCACATGCCAATTGTGAATGTTATTTTCTTTCTTTATCATTTGAATGTTTAAACTACAGAACAATGGAAGCTAGAAGTCAAACAAAATCATTATCAGGAGAGTCACAGACTTAGATTCACCCCTGGGCAAGGTGATGGAGCTGGCAGGTGGTGGAAAAAGGGAAAGCTGGAAAAATCAGAAACAGTATAATTGACTCTGAAATGCACACTGGGGACAGAGATATTGACATGTTTTAGAGGGACAGTACTCACCACTCTACTCAGTGGGAGTAAAGATTACAAATATCCAGTTAAACACACAATGTGCTTACCTGTTGTGTGCATGTGTGTGAGGCTGGGATAGGAGTCAGCATTATTCTGGCCTGCTGATGATCATGCACTGTACTGTAGGAATTTAACTAATGTGCAAGTGTTTTGCATGTGTGCAAACTTGCAACTGATTTCAGACTGACTCACCCCCTTCCTTCTGTTCCTTCTGTTCCTTCTTTTCTCTGTCTCACTTGTACACACTAGAAATATAAAAGCCTATATCAAATAATGTTGCAAATACGGATATATTATTCAGACATAGCAGCATGCATTTAGAACAGATATAAATATCAGCTAAAGTGAGCAGTACTGTTGTTGTTTTTTGTATTTGCTTGCTGTTGTGATGTTTTCACATATTCAATAGATACAAGAAGAAAATCCATATATATTGAAGTTGCAATAAAGCCATTTTATGCATAAGCTCATCACAGTGCCTGCAGACTGCAAGCAGAGTTTTTGCAGCTTCCATCTGAATACAGATAGAAATACCCCAAAGTAACTTTTTACACCCCCACAATCAACAGTGATCTTGCTCTAAACTTCCAATATCAGCATCAATATAAACAATCAAAAATTTCCATATTTTCCATTTCTGGTGTGATAAGGTCTAAGAACTGAATACAAAACATCTTCTCCTCCTGCATAAAGTGACTGCTGGATTAGTAAAGCCGAACCTCAAACTGAGGAAGGGATCAATGGTGCGTGTTCGTCTTGTTGCTGTGACTGCAAGCGATTTACTGATGCATGTTAACAAGGAATTTCCTCCAAGCTTCAAGCTGATGTAATGTCTTGCAAAGGTCATGCCAACACTGTACATGTTTGGGAGTTGGATACTCAAATGAGTTTAAAATTTAGGTTCTTATTTAACTTATTTTAGGGCCAAGAGCATATTTTCTGGAGTTATGTAACCTTGAGGAGAAATAATGATTATGAGTTAGTACATTTTTTGTATAATATTTTACTACTTTTGCTAATTGTGCTTCTTGGTTTAGCTGGAGGTCTCCAGGCATCACATGAGTCCCTCTTCTGTTTCCTAGCTTTTCTCTGTGATGTGGATAAGATAAATGATGTAATTTTGTTGGTAATACCTTTCATTGACCATCTGATTATTGGAAAAGGGAGTCCACATTTACACAGTGCAGAAGGAAGTGTGCATCTACTGCGAGCCCACCTGGCACCACTGAGCTACCTAATGCCATTGCTCAGCCAAGGAGGACATCATTAATGTTTACATCTCGTGCAGTCACAGGCACAATCTCTGTTTCACAAGTACATGCACACTTTCTTCTGTGTGGTGATACAGTTGATGGGTTTAATTTGCTTGAAAGAAAGTAATTCCTATGTGAAACTGCTGACAACAAGGTCTGTGGATTATCTTGAGTAAACCGGGTCACAATTTCTGTAAAGAGACATTGCTGTTGAGTTTTTCAAATGTATTTTTTTTTTAGCACCACAAGTCAAGTGCAATCTTGTTCCATTATATTCGAGAGATGCATATTTTCAACACTCAGAAACTCACACCAAAGCAATCCAGATTGATAAATAGCACCACAGGCAAGAGGAAAAAATTGTATTTTAGATTTGGGAGTGAACTGCACCTTTAATGTGATGCGCCTTGCTCCCTCTCCCACACACACACACACACACACACACACACACACGCAAATATTCAAACTCACAGATGTGTCAGTGTCAGCAGAATGCAGTTTTATAATCAATTTGGACTTGGGGGTGGAGTGGGCTGATGTTCCTTACTGCAAAGTAAATCCCAAAGTGACTGTTGCTCATATAGTGCAGGCAGGGCAATCAATTTCACTCATCTGACCACTGGAGAGCTGGGTGCTGTGAAAGATATGAGCTGAGCCAGAGTTCAGGCAGAGAGTGACAGTTTCCCTCCGAATGGGGTACACTTAGTTCTCTCTGCTCCCATACAGATCTCTATTTTGACTTTTTCTCTCTCAATGAGGACACATTGTTTAGATAGTTATCAAAACACATGATAGTCTGCAATTGCATTTACTTCAGTACAACGCTTGCCTGAAAATGAATTTCCATGGGTGGTAAATATGAATAGTAGTCCAATGTGTTGGATTTGAAAGTAGAAAAAAATAAAGAATCACAGCCCTTTCTTTGATTTAACTTAGAATAAATGAGTATTTAATGCCCATTCAAACCTTTTGAATAGAGAGACAGGCAAATTAGTCATGTTGTTTTAGAGATGAGGATGACAGAGTTAGTAAATTACAAATACATCCAGGAAAGAAAAGTGCTAAATGGAAGAAACAAGAAAACATAATTTATCCCCTATGCAGTGCTGCATTTCAAAGCAATATCCATCCTTTCCAATGAAGTAATGTGCTTTAACGGGATGTGCCAATTTGATGTAGATTCATCAAAGTCATTTGTATTCCTTTGAGGTCCTCTGCTTTTATTGGCAATCTCATAAATGTGATTCTCTGAAATTGTAGGCTGATTTAACAGTGGGGGCATCAGGTTTTTAATCTGGCTTAAAAGCCCATTAAAAGCCATGAATCAGTTGGCACGATAAGGAACTGTGGAGGACATTGTCGCCTTTCCCCCTTTAAGAACTGTGTAATTACTTCTCTCATGTTTTATATAGATTAATGAGAACACAATTTTCTGGGAATCATTGGTGAGCTACATATATCTCATCCAAAGAGGTGAGGACCGCTAATGCCTTTGTCGGTGAAATCTGTGTCTCTAAGATCTTGTGACTAGGGAAAGAGACTATTTTTAGATTGTCTCCTGTGTATTGGTTAACTTATTGCTGCAGAGGTTTTGCAGGTTTCAAGGACGTCACTGAACCTGTTGTGAGCCCCACATGGGCTATAAGTCCCAACAAAGAAACCAAAAGGAGTCCAGAAAACTGTCCATCAGCCCAGCGGTCTAATGACTGTCTGCGATTGTTGATCATCAAAGGTGCCAAGGTGGGTTCAATCATGTACTCAAGAAGGTGGACACAAAAAAACACGTTGCCAGTGGGTTATAGCTCATGGGCCCCACTTATAGACCTCCTTGGTCCAATCATTGCCTTTATTCTCACAGCAAGAGACCCACTGAGGATGATTCCTCATATCAGCCCACCACTGCAATCCACATGGTTAGACACACACGGCGCCTATATGGCGTGGATGAACACATGTTTTTGGTTCTGTGAATTGAACTTAAATGCCATCCAATCACTGACCCATGTGAGAACCACATGAACATGTTTGCTGAATAGTACAAGACACTGGAAACATGTGCAGCACATAATTCTTCCCAGAAAGCATGTACCAGACTTTGGGTGTTAAATCAAACTTAAATGTGCTCTGTGGATTTTTCTTGTAAACAAACAAGTCAGGGTTTCCCACCACTTCAATGCCTTTGTTGGGACAATGCTATGTTTGTTGCCATGCTTTCAATAACTGTTAAAAAGAATAGAGTAGAACTGGTGTTTGTGTCCTCATGTGTAACCCATTCTCATTTGTAACTTGCTTGTAAATTGTTAAATACCACTGCTTGGTCAGTAATTTTGGAGTCGAAACACCTTTGTTGGCCATATGATACGCCGCCGAGTGGTGACAGATTATAGCGCTGCACAGTGTCAGTTTCAAACACTGCCAGTAACAACTTCATGTGAGGAGCTGGAAAGTTCCCACAGGGCTGACAGGAGGGGGGATAGATGGGTTCAACAAACCCCTGACTTTCAACTGGTAGCCTTCAAGGTGCTTTTGTTGCACAAGGAAACAAACGTAAATACGAGGTGTTTTACCAACGCTGTAATTTTTTTTTGAAAGAGACTGTATGCATCTAATGAGCAGAAATTGTACATTTCCTGTGAAAACGGAAAGACACAATGCATTTAACAGGCATAAATTGACAGGCCATTCCAGAACATCAACAACAGATGCAGGAGGTTACCCAACACATCATGTCTAGACTTAAATGTTCACTGACCAACCAGCATTATTTAATGAGTTGGGATGGGAATTTGTTGTTGTGCAAGTGGACAATACAAAGAAAACAGGGAGTCACTGCTAGTGGTGAAAAACTCCACGGGTTATTGGGTTTATTTGCTGATGTGATACATTTTTGAGGCATAGACAATAACAAAAAAAATATGAAAAAAAACAAACATTCAAGCATATGAAAGTGGATCTTTCTGATTTAACCTGTCATCTTTTCTCCATTGTTTTCTCCTTTATTAGTCTCCTTTATTTAAATAATTACTGTTCATAACATTTACCTAAATCTAATCTATTACTTACAGAGTGCATTGGAATATTTATATACATCAAAGCAGCCTGTCTGTTATTACCTAGGCCACTGTTTTTCAACCTTTCCAGGGCCATTATAAAACATGTAAATCAATGTCAGTAAGCCAAAGAACACCTGTTGAAATCCACTGGTCGGGCCCGAATCCACCTCTTCAAAGCACCCAGAGAAAAAGTCAGACACTTCTTTTATTCAGTAGCCTCCACACACTGCACCACTCAGGCCCACGCACACCTGTTCAAAGTGCTGGTCTCCTCTTCCTGTCATCTAATCTGTGATTCATATCAAATGGATGCATGGCTAATGTGCAAACTGTTGGCTTACTGTTTAACACTGGATATTATCTGGATGTGTTCCACAACCTGAAAATGATGACGGTGTGTCTGTGTGTGTGTGTGTGTGTGTGTATGAGATGTACTAGGAGAGACTTTGATTGTCCGTCGCTTTTAGTTATTAATGAGGCACCACAGTCATCTTCTATACCATCTGTTTCCTCAGGGCTGATGGAACAGTGTTCAGTCATTCCTCTATGCCAATTCATGCAGCTCCACACAGTCTTTTGCCTCTTATGAACCACGGTGTTGTCACAGAAAACCAAAGCCTCCACCGACAGCTCCTGCCCAGAGTGCTTGTCATTCCTGTCACCCTTATTTAATCATATTTATGTCTCTCTGTCTCCCTTTTTTCCTGGCTTCCTCCTTTATTTCAAAACTGCAGCCAATCTGCATTCTAAACAGATAGCCAAAAATGATGCTAAAATAAATATTTTTAAGTCCGAAAAGAACTGATGCAGTAAATGTAAGCTAAAGAAAAGAAAAGAAGAAAAACATGTCACTTTCATGCATTGTCACACAAATAAGACCCAGAAATTATCAGTTTTATTTGTTCATACAATATATTTTCACTAAAATGGACAGCACCATGTCAAGTTGGCTGCACCCGACCCAAAACTCATTTGTAAATATTTGTCTGAACCAAGCCTGTTGGGTTCTGTCAGGTATTCACTTCATACAAAGCTCGCAGCAACTGAGTGTTCACTGGGAATCTACAGTTCCCAGCTCGCAGCTACAGCTCCTCTATAACAAACCAAAGACAGCAAAATACGCGAAAAAGATTTGTCATCAATCAATTCTTTATTTATACCTATCACTTTCTCACTCTCTTCTTCCTGTCAATTTCTGCTCCTATTCTTGTGTCCCAATCCATCACTTATCCTTTCTCTTCCTGCCTTGCCCTTTCTGCATTTATCCAGTGTCTCTCGGCTCACTCGTCTGTCTCTCCATCATCCCTTTTCTCTTTCTTTTCCTCCCTTCTGCTCTGTCGCTCTTTCTGTCTCGTTCTTTCTCCCTCCATCAGTGTTATCACACAGTCCCTCAGCCTCACTGATGTAAACTGACATGTGAAATACAGCTAATTGGAAAGTCTGGCGCTACTTAATCCAATCTGACAAAAAATCCATTTCCCCCCTTCCCCCTCTCTATGCAACATTCATCAACTCAGAAACAAACTTGTTGCTTGAGGTATGTAGGGATCAATCGTAAATGAGTCATGAGCTTCCTATTTCAAAAGGAGAATGACAGTATATTTCCTACAGTGCTTTTGAGACTCAGGCCACATTGGTCTTGACATGTGTGACTGATGGCCAAGAAGAGTAGGTTTTTATTGATGTGAGATAAAAAACAAATAAATTTAAAAAAGCAAACATTTTTTTAGTGGATATACAGAAAGTATTGACTGCCCTTACTATTTGTCAGATTTTTTTTGTGTTGCAAACTCAATGGATGCTTCAAATCCGAGACAAGCCTTGGGGACACGATAGACGATTTTCTTTGGCTAAGGAGAGAGCAGCAACCTTAAAGGTGCCCTGCAGAGTTTCCTTGTGAACAAACAAATTTTATTTTTACATTTACTACTCTAGTGTGTATGATTTAGGGGAATATATTGGCAGACATGGAATATGATATAAAAACATGTTTTCGTTGAAATTAAGAATCGTTGTGTTTTCATTACCTTAGAATGAGCCGTTTATATCTGCATAGGTAGTGGGTCCTCATTTATGGAGATCGCCATATCTGTACAGTGCCCAGAATGGTCAGATCAAACACTGGCTTCAGATGGGGCCATTAAAGACTATGTGATGATCTCTGAAAACGCTATACGAAAACCATCACTGATCTTATTTTCACTGAACCTACTAATTGGCAACTAATTTAGATAGATGTGTTATATTTGCTCTTTTGTGATGTTTAACTTACATGTTTTAAAGGCATATGTATTGTGAACACAGCAGAGCGCAATATGAATTCAAATTGTAATTTCTTATATTGACGGGCAATATTTATCTGCATTTCTTAATTACGCAAGCACTGCACGTGGTCAGAGGCAGGTGTAGATTTTCTTAGTACAGATCGGAGCTACTAACGTATTGATGAATGCCAAAATACATGTGAATTTCTTTTTGCAAATCCTTGATACTTTGTGAATAAGATCCATTGTGTGTATCCTTGAGGTCTAATTAACATGCATTTGGAATGCTTTTCCTTCGTCAGAAAATAGAGAATAAATATATACATTTTAATCTTGCATTTTTTATACTATTCACTGTGTAACTGTACCCATGAAATGCTTTAATCCAATTTAAAATCAGCACAAAAACAATAAAAAATCCAGCAAGGTTTCAAGATACTACAAGCAATGGCAACAGCCCTCCATATTGAACAACAACATGAAGTTTGAACAACACATTAAAGTGTTTTCTGATTTGACTCATCTATTGCAAAATAGTGCACAAAAACAGAAAGTGTTAGGGGTAAAAAGTACTTTGTTATGGTTACAAAAAAAAGTTGATTTGTTTTAAAATTGCAACTTAAATCATTGTCATGGTTACAATAAAAACCACACCTCAGCTTTTAAGGTAATTCGCTTGTGACTGAAAATTCATTCTTGCAATCAGAGCAAAGGCACTCCCGAGCTCCTCTTAGCATGTCATTCACCGCTGCATAATCCCTCTGTATCTCCACAGAATGGGCCAGGGCAGTGAATTAATAACCCTCTCTGAGGACTGCGGCTCAAACCTCTCTCAAAAATGAGGTCTGACAAAGTCTCAGCTCTAATTGTATAAGCATTGCCACTTTTCGTCCGCTTCCAGGCACATCAGTGGAAGTGATGCTTGCAAGAGCTGCCCTCTTGGCCTTGGCACTGCTGTCATATCTCTGCCCCGCCAGCTACCCCCTCAGCGGAAAATCAAATACACTTAATGGAGAGAGGAAACATTACGACTGTAATCGAACCTGGAACGAGATAAGTGTGCCACCAATCACCACCTCCCAGCATATCGTTGCTGTAGTGGAGAAAAACCTTTTACAGTAACTCCAGTGTCAGCGGTCTTCGTGATTTCACTTGAACGGTGGGATGACATGGTGCTTCCTGCGCTGAATGTATTCAACAACCTTCATGCGCATGAAACCAATTAAAAACCAATGACAGAATTTCACCAAAGCACAGCAGGCAATCCTTAAATTCTGGAAAATGACTTTGAAAATATAAGTTTTTAATACTCCACTAGCTTTTTAGAATAAAACAGAAAATGTGACAAACTGTTATAACCTAATACAGGCTTCGCTCTTGTGTTTCATGTGCTTATGTTGCTTACATAGTGACTCAGGAATAAACACAGTGAGCCACACGTCCGTCCGCTGATGGCCTAAACTGCATCTGGTGGGCTGCAGAGTGAACGGCCAGTGGATCAAGTTCTCCCTCTGATTGAGGTCAGTGTTCTAGAGAGCAGAGGCTTAGTGGTGCTCAGCTCACCACAATCCAGCTCCTGTTTCAGGGGAAATGGGCAGACCTCAGAGGGCAACCTCAAGGTGAAAGACATGATAAGTGATGGGGAATAGTGGAGGACTGATGCTGTGTCCACGTAAAAGATGTGGATTGTTTCTGTTGAGTCAGAGGACTGAGGTTTTTGAGACATACTCAGAGACTTAGAATTTAAAGTTAGTAATTGTTTTGTGTTTAAGTGGTTTCAAGTGTTTGTATGTGAGAGCTGTTTTCCAAATAAGAGGAGCACTTGGGTTCAGGAAAGAGGAATAAAAGACAAACAGCTGACTTTTCATTGTGATTATCACACACCACACGGCAGAATTTAACAAGAGTCGTCGTTTCAACTAATTAGTCCTCTTCCTCGGAGTCCGCCATGTTGCACTGCCATGTTTCTACGGTAGTCCAGAATGGACAAACCAAACTCTGACTCTTGATGGAGCCAATTGGCTTTTAACTTTTTCAAATCGGCCACTGTGATTAGCAAGCCCTCTGCAAGAGGTCATACAGCATTAGATTTATACTGTGAAACTGTTTAATTCAGTGTTTTGCCATTTTTAATCAGAAAAATCCTCCTTAACAATCCAAACTGGGATTTCAGCTTTGGTGTTTGCTTCCTGTTTGAATGTTTTGTTTTTTTCTACACCTACCCATGCACTTCCTTTCGCAAGTCCTAACCCTCGGTAACTTTGTTGCCTAAACCAAACCGTGCTCGCAGCACATAGGTTTATTGACATCGTGGCGATGGTTGTGCTGTTGTTGTCTAAACATAACTATATGCATTGTCAACCACCATGTGCATTTGTTGACATCACCGTAGGCATCCCTGAATGTAAAGAGCAGACATAGAGGGATACCAACCTAATAATAAATAGATGTAGAAGGCCACTGACAAAGCTGCAATATGCGACAAGTTGGGATGAGAATGTGTTGGCTTGGCAAATGGGAGAGGTTTCAGCAATTCTCACTGCTAGATGCCCCTACATCCTAAACACTGCTCCTTTTAGTGAACACTGTTGTTTAAGAAATATCTGTAAATCTTTTTTCCCCTGTGATCTCTTTTGTTTCTTCATGAAACTTTTAAGTCAATTCTTTGTATAGTACAGCCGATATTTGATCTTGCAGCTCGGATGTAAACTGGCAAATGGGTCAAAATCAATCTTCAGAACACAGTGAGCCTTGAGCACTTCAATTCTCCTGATAAAATACAGTAATATCCATAGTCTCTTGTTTTCACATTAGATGCCAAACTCTTTGGATGTTTCTTCCTTACATATCATCCACATGTGTATTGTTATTGTGAATATGTGTTACATAGGGGGGGGGGTATTTTTTGTTTCTTCCACAAGTTTTATATATAATGTTTTCCCTGGGTATTCTAATTATTACATAAAATTATAATTAAAAGTCTTTTCTGTAATATGCATCACAACCAAGCAGGGAATGACATCTTCAGAGTTCACTTCAAAACTAATGTGTTATATTGCTGTAATTACTGGTACTAAGTTATACGTTTAATTACCCATCATAATGCTATACCCCAAAATACTGCCTCACATCCACATCACAGTTCAAAACTGCCTTGCAGTTCATTCTTCCTCTGATCAAACTGTCAAGCCAACTCTCAGTGCTTCACGCTTTCACAAGGCAATATGGTGTCGAACCAGCAGCCTTCTCTTTTCATCATGGCGATACAGTAATACATTAACAATAAATAATGAAGAAATTCATCAGAGGAGACTTTGCATATAGATAGCCTACTTAAGCCGGAAGCGACCATTAACATAACTTGCAGGGACTGGTGGATAATTAGAGTGTCTCTCCTTCTTTCCTCCCTTTTCTGTGACTAATAGAGAGACCATGGTGACAGAAGGATAACAGGCTCTTAGCCTATAATAAGGTGCCACCTTTGACATTGTCTGTTAGGTCACAAGCAAAGCAAAGCAGCTTACAATAATATATAAACTGCAATACATCTGTGAACTGACTATATCTAACTCCTAAGTCCATCCAGGGCGGAAAAATAAGACCAACATGAAACAGCCAAAAACTGCAGTTCATCAAATGGCCACTTGAGGCGGGCTCCAAAGCTCAGTCATGTTAACATTTCCAACTTTACAGCAGAAATAAACATGTTTACAGCCTAGTACAAAACTAGTTTTTGGTCTCCTCAGCTAATTTCCCCATTCATGATAACTGTATGGGGGGCTTAATTTTTATATAACTCACCTGTTTATATTTGGTTAAGGCATAAAGTTACACATAATTAAGTATAAGGACACTTTTGCAACTGCAAGGCGTAGCTACTATCAGTCTGATCTGCCTCTCATACAAATTATTATGATCATGCACATGGGACATACAGTGCTACAAACAGAACACCAGCAAACACAGCTCAGTGGCACAAAACTCAGCACTCAGAACTAAACAGGAATTTGCTATTCAATAAAGCTGATTACACTGACCAAAAATAGCACACCTACCAAAGTTGTCCATGTCTCCCAGCAAACCACATACAGAGCAGAAGCAGAGACCACAGTAGAGCACACTGTTAAACCAGCACACAGCTGAACCCAATCATGTCATCAGTAGGTGCAATCAAGCATGGGCCTGCTGCTACCTAAGGCACGACAACTTAAACTGAATGGATAAGCCCTCAGTTGTCACAGTGTATGTATGCATGGGAGATGTGAGTAGTAACTGAGGAAAAAAACAACTGTCATAGCAAGGGAAGAAAGAGTCTGTTGGAAGTTGGTTCCCTTTAATGTCATGAGCCATACCAGGGCCCAGTGTGGTTAAAGAGGTATGTGGCTTAAAGAGGGCCCTCTTTGCCTTAGCGTGGATCCTGTAAGACAAAGTGCAGCCAGGAAAACAGGCACACTGTAAAACATCACAGCACATCTTAATAAAAAGAGTAAGTTAATATAACTTTGAGTGGCATTCAATTTGTGGAGAATTCTAAGTAGTGATAAAATATTTCTAGTTTTTCCTACAGACTCATTTTGTTTAAGTTTAATTTCAATCATCATAAAATAACAGGCCCCAAAGTGAGGATCAGTATGTCTTATTTGTGGAGCGGAGAGCTGTCACAGTGCTCACTTCTGGCTCCAAAAACCCAAGATGGCGACAGCTGAAATGCCAAACTTAAGGCTTTAAAATAAATATTTCTGGTATTTTGTACAGTCTATGGCTAATATTTTACAACTAGTGACGTCGTGAGTAAGGTAAAACAACAGGATAATACATACCCGGTTATTTTATCTCAGAGATGATGTCATCAGTTTAGTCAGGTCTTAGAGGACATCAGGGGCAATAAGTCAGAGGCAAAATGTTGCAGAAAGGTGAAAGTTGATAAGACATCTACATCACAGGCACAGTTCTCACAATGTTGTGCTTCATTTAACAGTTACCAAATGCTCTACAAAGTAAGCAACCCCTAAAGAACTGCAAACCTGCACATTACATTATGAACTCCTTAAAATCTGAAATGACAAGAAAAAGAACAAGAAGAGGAAGAAAAACTTTGATCCAAAGTGCCGCTTTGATTTTATGCCAAACACTCGCCCTTTTCCTAAACCTACATGTAAAAAACTACATGTAATGACGCAGTGATTTGGTGATAGCTGTGACAGTTTCATGTCCACCCATGGGCTCCTAGTTGGGTCTCTAAACACCTGTGGACCTACAAATCTTAACCTGATAGATGAAGTGCTTATCCCTCTGCTAGGTCCCTGCCAGCACTCACCTAATTATACAAATCCCTGGGAACAGGTCATTAAGTACAGGATATATTAAATATCCTCAGGATTTAGACCCCATCCATCAAACAACCTGTCTTTACTTCCCTCGGCAGGATGAATCTCATGCACATCAATCAGAGTAGGGTGCTATTTTTATGAAGCAGGTGGAGGAGTTAGTTGGACTGAGTTCCAGAGTTGAAGTGTAGACTGAAAACATTCCCTCTGGTGTGATCAATGTTGGCAGCATGCTGGCAATTTTTAAAATATGCATGCAACTGTTTCCCGTATTACCTTCCCAATCTGCTGTTTCCTGCTGTCAGAGGCTTCTCACAAGCATTAGCGACCTTTGTTGTTATCATTTTTTTTCTCCTGACATTTACTGAAACACACAGGAAAAAAACAAAGAAACGACTAATGGCTATTGGCTTGGCTTAAGTTTGGATGACGCTGCAAATTAAGGAGTGCAATAAACGCCAAAAATCTGCTGAAGCATCATTACTATGATGCATGAAACTTTCTTAAGGGCACCACCTGCAGTGCCAAGTGATATTTAAACAGCTGGAGATACCACTGTTATTAATTCACAGGATTTTTCATAACTTTGGATGGCAGTTGCAACATAACACATTACCCATGTCCCATAAAAAACAAACACCTGCAGGTGTTCTTTAGTATATTGGCTAAAGAGGAAAAAGCTGTGCCACACACACTTGCACATTTCCTCAATTTAAGAGAGGAAAATCTTTCAACGGTTTATTCATTTGACATTGCTGCCATAGCATGAGTGGTGTGTTAGCAGTGCAGCCCAATGATTTGAAAAGTGTCATGTTGGGGACCTGAAAATTGATTCAAGGATGTAGCAGAGCCCGTGTGCATTACTCATGTGCATGACTTCTGCTCTGCTGCTCTCTAAAGCTCTGCTCAAGGCTGCCTGTCATGCATGCCAGGGTGAGAGTGAGACGTCAGGCCGTAACACATTAAGACATAAACAATATATATCTATATCTTATATACAGTCTTACCCTGAGACATGACATGGTAATTGTTTATTCATCACATTCATGTATGATCAAGTGCATATGTACAGTTCTCTTTAATTTATAATGTTTGGCATGCAAATTTGACCTTGAGTTGATAGAAATGCAGAATAATGTTGCTGTTAATAAGTATCAAATTTGACAGGACACAACATGTTTTATGTTTTATGTTCCACATGAAACAAAATGTGTGGTTACATTGTTCAGGGTAATGTAACTTCTCAGAAAGCTTTTTTTAAAAACTCATATTCTGCTGCTGAATGTTAGAGATAGATGAGAATATCCATACCACTCTCATGTATTTATGCTAAATAGAGTGCCCCAGGGATGATATCTTTCTATAGGCTGACAAAGGGTGGTGATGCTTAAGTTAACGTCACCATGGTTCGCATGTCAAAAAATCTATGGGATTTTTCCATTGGATTTTAGGTCATGGAAAAATAAGTTCTGCGGTAAACAAACGTTTATAATACTTACGTTTTAGTTTTGTTCAGAAAGATAATCTTTTGTTCAGAAAGATAATCTTCACAAATGAACTCCACTTTCAGGATTTTTGAAGCCTAAATGCAAACACAAGATGGAAAACGCTAATGGAAGGCTATAAACTACACTATGGTTGTATGTCCTAATGTCGCCACCACAACAAGCTGTGGTCAGTGTGGTTCAGCTTGATGATGTTCTGTTGTCTCGTTCTTTTTTAAGACACCGAAAGTTCATGAGTGGGGTATTCACTGGTGTATTTTATGCTGAATAAAACGTGAAAGTCTCTTCTGCTTGTGTTAACCACAGACCCTATTTAGGCATCTAACTAAAAACCCATTCAAAAAAACCCACTGACTAGATGAGGAAACCAGAGGTGCTAAATTGCTAATCATTTCCGGTTTGTAGGACTCATGAAGCACTGACTAGGAGATGCTTAGCTTTCCCTAAGAAAAGAAAGGGAAAGAAAACAAACTAACATTGCAAAGAAATAAAATAAAATCTAAAAGTATGTGAGAGAGACTCAAATCAACAGAGGAAAGCTGGGGAGCTCACAGATACTGCTAATGCACAGGGTCCAGAATTTGGTGCTACACCCCTTACGGGGCTGTCTTAACTTTCTTTTCAACCTTTTAGTTATTTAAGTTATTAGATATATTTTTTACTTTTTTAATTTTTGTAATGAACTGGCTCTTGACATGATAAAAAAGAAATACTTAAACCTCACAGTGAACATTTGTAAATGCAGCAGTGCCTATCTTCAGAGCCAACAATGACAGGGTAAACAGTCAAACACTATAGCATTACTTATCATAAAGAATTGTTAAGAGAGGGATGAAGAGACCAACACAGACAGCTCTCACTTTTTCTTGACTGTAATAAGAGAGGGATTTGTTATCATTGGCTGCATAGCCTTAACAATGATCATTAGTAATACACATTTAGCCTACAACCAAAAATTAAATTATATGCTATGGAAAAAAGATTACTGTTGCTAATTTAATAATACAAGAAAGACATTAGCATCTCCCCAGATTAATTGTTTATTAATCTATCTATCTGTCAATGAAGATTATTCATCCAAGTCTTATGGTATTTAAACGTAATACCAACTAGACTGCCTTGGGCCTAGCACATCTGGATATCTTTTGATCAGTCTACTTGTCTGCTTTTCCTTCTTCCACTCTTTCTTCAAATTTAGCATTTATAATGCTAAATTTAGCATTTATAATGCTAAATTTTAGGTCTCGGATCCACATCTCCAGAGATCCATGCTGCAGCAGCAGGAGGAGGAGGATGACAGTGACGTTTCTCTTGTTGAGGACAAGACAGGAGAAAAGAGAGAAGGTGGAGAGATTGTCAGCAGTGTTGACTCCTTCCTCTCACAGTTGACGATGGATGGCTGCAACACTCCCATCACTGTTGGCTTCTGATAAGCCCTCTTTTTGAGGCCCAAGGTGGAGGGCCTTCTTAATGGAATTGCTCTCATCCGGGTAGCAGTGGTGTATCGACTGCTCTCGCCTGTGAAAGAGGACCCCCTTTGTGAACCGAATGAACCGGAAGATTGATGAGAGGCTTGGCTGTGTGAAATCAGCGCAGCCCCTTCTCCCATCTAGCCCGAAGCCTCCAAAGGGCATCTATTTAGGGGGTATAATTCATATGTATGTGAAAATGAAATGCCGCCACCAGGTTGTTGGAAAAGCAATGCAATGCCAACATATGTCACTCTCAAGTGAAACAGCCCGGAGATCCTCCTTGTAATTTGCAGCAGAAAACACAACATAATGTATGTCTCTGTCACAGTGTTGTGCATCATCAGCCTCTGAAAATATGTTTACATAGACTGTGGAACAATAGAAAAAGATGAGAAATGTTAGTGTAGTGTACAATAATAAATGGCACTGCATAAACTTTTAGCATTACCCACTTTCTGCCTGAGAGACATGATTCGTGAGTTAATTGATACACTGTCAGAGGGATGGTTTTTCCTCAGTGTGTTCTGTGCAAAGCTACAAAAACAGAAAGGTCCTTTGTCTGCAGGTAGCAGCGGCTGTCTAACATTGTGTAATACAACAGGTATCCTCTGAGAGTTCAGGAGGCAGACGACAGGCAGATAAGATACTTATCGCCGCTGAGGCTCTACAACCTTATCGCTCTTATAGAGGCTCTTACCTTTTGGCTCTCACACAGCCAGACAATGATCCATTCTCAACAGGAATTTCAGCGCTGTGTGGAGGAAACAATTTGTTTTCTTTGTCAGTTTTCTGTAACCTGGAAACTGTCTGAACTGCTGTTGTAATTTCTTACATGTCTTCTTCTTACAACACTTTAAATGGTATTAGGAAGAATTCAGATGTCAGCTGTTGTTTTGTTTTGGTGTTGCTCGACATGTCTGCTGCATTTGATACTAAAGATTATGTCATGGCATATTAATTGATTCACTGGAAAACTGGGTAGGTGTGACTGGGGCTGCTTTAGACTGCTTTAGGTCTGAATGACCGAACCTTTACTGTATCCATTGGGAATGTCTTTTCTAGCCACACAAATATTACCTGCGGCATTCCTCAAGGGTCTTTTTTTGGTCCTTTACTGTTCTGTATCTGTATGTTACCACATTCACAAGTCATCCAAAACTTCAATATGTCTTTTCATTTCTATACTGACAACACAGAAATCTATACACAAATCGAATAGACCACATCTCAGTTACTTCTCTCACAAACTGTTTGCATTCATCTTTGTCGACTAAACCCAATCATCCATGCTATGTTACTATGTGCCCTTGTTACCTAAACATGAGCGCATGCAGCATCATTCCACCATGTGTATTTGTTGACATTATGGTAGCGGCATCCCATAATGTAAACAGAGGATGCAGAAGGATACCCAACTCATTATATGTGGAGGCAGAAGTCTACTGACAGAGCAGCAAGATGTGACAAGTTGAGATGAGAACATGCTGTATCTGCAGACCCGATCTTGCTTTTATGTTTTTAAAGCATTTTGTAAACTTGTTTTTGAGAGGTGCTATATAAATAACATTTATTATTAGTATAATGGGCCAAAAGGTGTAGAATTAATCAACTGAATTGTAAAAACCTTTTTTGACATTCTGCTTTCATTTATATGTGAAGGACATAGAGATGTTTCCATATTCTTGGTCATGATTAACACTAGCATTATTCCAGACGATGCACTATAGTTTTGTGCAAATAGTAATCCAGATATTACTCCATGGCAGAAAGCCCATTCTGTTAATGCAATTGTCCCCCCGTAATGGAAAGTCCTTTGTCTTTCCTGTTGGCCCCTGTCTCTTCCATTGTGGTATAGCCATTTAGCCAGTTTAGAGATCCCATCCATCAGGTCTGTGAGTGCCCTCATGTCTGATCATCTGTCAACGACTTCCTTACGCCCTCCATCCCTCCTGCTGCTGCTCAAAATAGAGCAGGAGATTAGGAAGAGAGGGAGCATTTTAGCCAAGTCCCAGGAGTCACCTTCAACCCTCCTTCCAACCTCCCTATTCTCCACCCCTTCCTTCCCCAGTCCCTCCTTGAAAACATTCATGTTCTCCACCCTTCCTTCCCCTCCTTCTCTTCTTCCTTCTCCTCCCTATTTCCTCCAGCAGCTCCACCTGATGGAGCCATCAAGGGAAATCATTGTCCAGAAGATGTGCTCCATGCTTCGGGGGGCCATCATCAGTCACAGGCAGACACGCTGGTTCAGACATGGACACACACTGGTGGTGAAGAAAGGATAAATATTGACTAGAAGCAGAGACAAAACACACTGCCAATCAAGCAGTGAAAATGTGAAGTCATTGCAAACGGTCCAGAAAAAAATGACAAATGAATAGAAATTAGAATTGCTTGTAACTTTTAATTTCATGCAAGTGGGCTCGATCTTCACCACTCAGAGCAATATCAGTGGAGCACAGTTTATTATTCATTAAAGTCATTTGGATTCCATCTAAAGACAGATTTTCTTTTATGTTAATGACTATTGACTATTCAAGTTCCTAATGGGAATCTTTATTTATTCCTCTAAAACTTCAAAAAACCTATGGCTGCTAATAGACCTTTTTCACATCAGACATTTTGAAGCACCATTGCAAGAAATGGACAAGCATAGTTAATAACATTAACAATGGCTCTGTTTCATCAAGAGTCCCAGTAAACCATGTCAGTGAGTCAGCATGCACAATAACAGGACCCTGGCAGGAAAATGGCATGCAGACCCAATTAATGTTATCAGTTACATCTCTGTGTGCTTCCTGCTATCACATGTCAAAATGTCTGCTGTGAAAAATGTATAGTCTGTTAAAAGTAAGTGATGGTCAAGAAGTGGCCAAATCATATTAACACCTATGGCAAGGCACGTCTTTAACAAAGTGGCTCGTAGGTGCAGTGTAAGGGTCCAAAGTTAGAACCATGGTCAAAATGGATTCACAGTGCTACTGTGGATGGAAAATAATGCAGATATTATCTACCTATACTTTCTAAGATTTCCAAATGTTAAGTTTTATGAAAAGTAGAAAAAACATACTAATCTGAATATGTGTATACAACAAACTAAATTTACATTTATAGTTACATTTATGTGCACAATTTCACTGCTGGATCTTTAAAGCGCAAAAATGGTGTCGTGTGCACAAATTCTCATTCTTGCAATTGTGGATTTTAATGTATGCATTTCTTAGAACCCCTGCAGATGCACAGATGCGTATTGTTGTATTTTTTTGTTTGTTTGTTTTTAATCATAAGTGTAAAAAATATTTTTAAATGCTTTGTTTTACAAACATAAGTCTTGTCCTGTGAAAGACAGATCTTGGTTTGTGCATTTTTCTCATCATGTGAATATAAACCATATCTTTCTCACAGACACTTTTTTGCACTTTTTCTGTGGCAAGGGGCAAAAAATCCATGTCTAACCATGAATCACAATGCTGTTCCTACAACCAAGCAGTGACATTAATCTTTGTCCTTTCAATGTCAACAATTGCTGATGGAGCCAAGAGATGTTAGCGGGGCTTTTGTTGTAGATCATGACTGATATGCATCTGAGTGGAGCTTAACACATTAGATGTCCTTAGGGGTTATGGATAACAAATTTAATTGTAGTTAATTCTTTATTTGTCATGTGATGTGCTAAAGTTACCGTGCTAAATAACTAAGTAAGTTCAGCATCAGTTATGGGTGGGTAATGAGTGGCTCAGCTGGTGACAGTGTTTCTGGTTTGAATAGGAAGGCCTCCCCTCCGGCACAACCTAAACAACTGCTCTTAACTGACACCACTGGAAGTATTCAAAAAAATCATTGCAGTTATTGTCAGACGCACAGGGAAAAGACCCACACGCATTACTCTGAGGCAGTTCAGGTAAGAGATAATCAAGGTCTTTATTCACAGAAAGCAGATCTGATGCACTAGAGGTCAGTCAATGAAGCAAACAAATCTAAAAAGGCCTGGGCTAAAGCATAGTCACAAAACAGTCTGATACAAACAGGAACAAAAAGGAAATACACTTGCTGTAAAGACAAACTGGAAGAGAGGGAAGGGAACGCACAGCTTATATACACAAGGGAAGGATAACAAGACACGGGTGTGGCAGTCAGACACAGGTGAAACACATTAGGGGCTGGTGATCACACAGGAGGGAAACTTGACATGGACATGGGGAAACAATTAGAGACAGAGATTAACAAAATAAAACTAAAACAGGAAATTGGAAAAAAGAAGAAATAAACAAAAACATGACCTGACAGAAGCATGACAGTCATAATGCCGATTAATGTGAATGAACACATTCTTAGACAATGCATATATTTAAACACAGAAAAATTGTGTTTATAAAGTTAAATTGGTTCATTACACAAAATGCCGTCATCCAGTCCATACTGAGCTAAAGCCAAAGTAGAAAAGAAACTAGAGATACAGGGGCTACCTACTTTGCCTTTCTTTCATCTTGTTTCAAAAATTAGCATTGCACTTCTAACTTTTAATCTGCATTGCAATATTTTGTGGCACAGTATGACTGCAATTGATTTGGTTGGATTTGATAAGGTAGAATAAAAAAGAAGTTTTATTTTGAGGGGAAAAACACTCTAGTTGTCTAATTATTAGCTTCTGCAATCATACAGAGAAAGAAAACATTTGCTTTGGCTGCTGTGGCATAAATGTTAAAATAGTGTTTTTATACTCTTCAGGGTTTGGAGATTAAGTGTGATTGTCTTCAGTTAAACACAAGATCACACCAGATATGTGTGGAGACACTTTTTTGGATAATCTTCGTTGTAAGAAACTCGGCCTTACTCTGTGCCCTGCGGAGGCACTTACAAGAAAACCATTAGCTGCAAGGCTGTGCATGATAATAACTGTTGTGGTGGTAACTACAGCAACAAAGAACAAACAAAAGATTATCTGCTTAACGTAATATAATAAAACAATGATGAACCAGCTAGACTTTGCATTAATCAGTCTGTACCCTGCAAAACGCCCTCCTGCAAAACTGTGATATAGGATCTAGTTAAGAAGTCTAGGTTAGTTTTCTTCAAATGCGGAATGAAAAAAAAGAAAAGCTAGGTTTAAATGACCACATCTGGCACACCTTTACATTCCTTGTTTAGACTTCCAACCATAACAGGTGAGATTTTCCTATGAAATAAAGAGAAAAAAAACAAACCCTGAGCTTAACACAGCTGACAACAGAAAACAATTACATCCTTGACAAATTAAGAACTTCATCCCTCCACCAGCATATATTTAGACCTGTGGAGTAAATTGCAGGTTTGCAAAACGTATTTGTGTCTGCTTATCTTCAATAAATTAGCTATTTTTATTAAAATCCAACAGAACTTCTCGGGAGGGGCGAGTGCGCTGTTTCTTTAGACAGTTTTAAATCGATGCTCAGACAATAATTCAGTTCCATCCCTTCTCTTCAGTGGAGGGGCTGCATAAGGGAATCACAGCAAGATGGATGGTCCATTTCACTGAGATCATTGCTTTTCCTATTGATTGTCCAATGCAGGTCTAGCCTGAGTCCAGACACTGCTTAAGAAATATATACGTAGAGGCTGAGGAACATAACATGCACTCACTGCCCCAAGCGCACACACAAACAGATGTTGATTCAATGTGGTAGTTTGAGCGAAGCAAGCTGATGGGTCAGAGACGCATTTTAACTGAACCAATTCCCATTCGCTCTTCTGTATTGCCTACATTGCAGAGCTAGTTAGCAATCTGTCCTGTTTTCTTCTGCTGCATGCTTCTTTGTCATCCTTTAGTCTGCACACCACAATACCAAAGAAAACCCTCCTTACTGCAATAACTGCCACGCGCGTTATGCAAAAGGTATGAGGCGCATCCCTCTCTGGACACGATCTCATACAGGAATGTTTGGTTTTGTTGTCCCCTTTGTTCTGTCTGGAGGAAACTTTCTGCTACAGTGCCCACACAGTATTGAGTAAGCATCTGGAATGAGTCATAGCCCCTCTAATGGAAATCCATTTAGCTTGGTCTGAAGTATAAGTCTGCGCAGGGAAGCATATCGTCACGCTGAAGTGAACCCCTGGCTACCTCTCAGCAAAAGGAGGACAAGCGGGCAGCATTCAAGGTGAAAAGAACTTCTAAACAATCAACAAAAAAAAAGGGTGCATTTTGAGAGCGAACTATAAAAAAAAGAATAGATTGCAGTGCAGAGTGTTTGCAGCTGATTGCATCTTTATCAAACCATTTTTTAGTTTTAACTATTTTCTGACTGACTACACACTAATGATCAGATTCTTATGCAGTCAACGGTAAGTGATTGAGTGTCCTCAGTGAAAGAATGATCTGCTCTGAATGAGAAGAGCCACAAAGGCTCCAGAATATGAGGCAAAATGCAGATCCATGGATCATTAATATTTACATATACTTCAAGCCGGGGAGAATTGGATTTTGAGGCAAGCCTTTTAGTGTAATGTATGCGCTCTGGCTCTTGATTGTGACGTTGCTGCAGCCTGAGAGGCAAACTGTGAATACATTTGAAGTGAATCTTTTAACGGAGGACATGAAAGAGGGCCCGTGAAGGTCAGTCCCTCAGTAGTGCTGCTGTGCTCTCCTAAAATGTTTGGGTTACTCAGAATGAAATAAGACTGGCTTTTCCTCCAAAGGGGAGGGATTGTAATGGATTGACTAAATTGTGCAGTCTTTTCTTTTAACACCGCAAAGATGAAGCTTGGTGTTTTCTCTGGACCAAGGGAACAGCATGTGAAGTATTGTTATGGTTGTAAAAGCCCTGACTCTCTGAAAACTCTTTCTCTGAAAAAATAAAGAAACGCACTAGTACTCTGTAAGTGACAACAGTAAAAAAGGCAGATGCTATTAGCACCCAGGTGCCCATAGCCAACGATGCTATTTACAATGTCTTTGCAACGTTGAAATATGATGTTAACCCTTTGAAATACAGTCAACTTCTTTCAAAAACATGGGAAGAAGACACTGAGCAATTTAGGAAGAAATGACCCAGAAATTATCTAGAAATTAGTAAAAAGTACACAAAAATTACCTGAAAAGCCCCCTCCCCCCAAATGAACAAAACAGAAAACAATCAAACAACAACAACAAAAAACAAAAAATGGGAAAGTAAAAACTTTTTTAAAGGAAAAAAGAAAATTAATAAATAATTTAAAATATATAATTATGATAATTAGAAATATATAGTTTTCTAGACATTTTTCCCTAGCTTTTTAAAAGAAATAATTTTATAAAATCTTCAAATCTTCAGAAGAAGCGACAAATTCAAACATTAATGCTTCACACACACATCTTCAACCTGGCAGCACAGAAAATCTATAGAATCGTGACACTTCAAGGTGGACACCAAATTTTAGTGTCGCTACTTTGGTATCCTACCAATCGTCTCCCCTTCTGTTATGATGTTAAATAATGTGAACTTGACCAATTAATTCTCAGTTTATCAGTTCATCCATGAGTCCTAGTGGATGTTTGTGCTAATTTTCAAAAAATTCTCCCAAGGCCTTTTTAAAATATTGTGTTCCCGAAAATGAGATGGCAATCCTCTGCACAGAGGCAGAATAAAAGCCAACATTGATTTAAACAGGAATCAAACCCCAGTGTTCTGTGTTAAAGCCTTATGATTAAGCCGTTAATTTAACACCCTATCTTTACTTCCTCCAGGGACTGTGTTGATCTTTACAATAGGTCGACATCACTTGACTTTCTGGTGGTAAATTTAATTTTCTTTTTTCTAAAATGTACTACTTTAATATCAGAGAATATCCCAGATTGGCTAGTACTAGCCTTAACCATGACTTCTGTGCATAATCATAACTGCATCTGACCTTGACATGTCAGTGTGAGGAGTACTAGCCAATCATCACATGCAGTGCGATCCAAAACATTGTCAAGTCAACTTTATTTGTATAGCACATTTCATACGATGTAGGCTCAATGTGCTTCACACACAACAAATATGCACAAAATAAAATAAATTAGGGTGTAAATGCATATATACACACAAATACAGAGAAGAAGAGAAAGCAGTAGTAATATTAATAAAGGAATACAGATTGTTTAGTCCCCGCCCACTCGCCAACATAGTATACCTACCCATACATACAGAGAGAGAGACAGAGACACATGGAAGGAACGAGAGACAGAAAGAGATGAAGGCACTAACTAACCATAGGCCTGAGAGAACAGGTAGGTCTTCAGTTGTACATCTTAAGTCATACGGGAGTTTGTTCCAGAAAGTAGGACCATAATAACTAAAAGCACCCTCACCAGATTTAGTACTTATCATGGGTACTGTTAGGAGACCAGTGTCTGATGATCTGAGAGCTCTGGAGTGTGTTGTAGAGTGTAGCAACAGTGACTGCCAGGGGCAAATAGACACACCAAAAAAAAAAAAATATATATATATATATATATCATGTATTCCATGAAGTGGTCTAACACTCTTGACTTCACAAATACAGATTTATCACACATATTCTGCAACATATAAAAACAATCTTGTGAAACACCAAAAGTTAAGCTATCATTTTGATATTTTCTCCAGTACAGTGTCCCTAAAAGTGGCACGACTGCTGAATGAGTAATGAGCTCCATCACTTTTTTCATCTCTGTTCATCTTCAACTTTTATTATTTTATGATAAATGTATGTGTGTGTCTGTGTTTGTTCAGAAGATTTTATGATTCATTTACAATTCTGCGCCCTATCTCAGCCACCAATTTTACTATCATGTCCTTGGAGGTAAATCTGTCACTGGTGATGCACACTGAAACATAACCTTCCAAGGACAGAGTGGCAATTAGATAAAGATAAAACACTAGATAGATAGATAGATAGATAGATAGATAGATAGATTATTCGGACCCATATGTTTCAGCCTTGTGTTTACTGTGTATGCATATGGAGCCAATATGATTTGTAATTTTACTTTTCAAGGTGTGAGGACTGAAAAATTGTGACTAAAATGCAAAAATTTCATCCACAGTATGCAGGATATTAGTATTCTTTTTCTATCATAAAACCCTAAACAGTCCACTGTGCAAATTGGGTTTGCCATTGATTCAAGCTTCATCCCCCTCCTCTGAGTCCGTCCGGCAAAAACTCACCCTGAAATACTTAAAGAATAAACATAGGGTTCCACACACATGCAGCATATTTTATTCAGTAGCCATTCACTGTGCTCTCCCATGTGAAGATTACTCCCCACACTGCCATTCACCACCAACAGAGAATCAGAATACATTATAGCATTCACTATATATCCTGATTAGCCATTTCCCCAGCACTGTAAGCTGTTTTTGAAGAGTTTTATACCTTTGCTCTGGTGGATAAAGCTTCTAACACCAATTGATTTTTTTTTTTTTTTGCATTAAATTTTACACTATGTGGAAAATATCATTACCTTAGGCCTTAATTTAAAAATAATAATAATAACTTTCCATTCATGTGAAAGAAAAAAAGGAACAAAGTGCGAGCAGTGGAGACTTTTATAGCTGTATAGTAACAGTGTCTGTGGGGATGACACCTGGCTTATTGCTCTCCAGATGCTCTGCTAACATCAGGTCATTCAGAGTCACAGAGGGATTGGTTTTCCTTCAGCCACTGATTCGGCTGTGTCTTTGTAAGGCAGACGTCATTACTGCAGCTCTGCGCCTTTGTTCTCAATTTGCTCTAACAAGGCTCGCACAGACCACTATAAAAGTGTCGGTTGTCTATTAATATCAGGAATCACCTGCTGTCTGTAAAAGTGTCTGGTTTTGTTTCTACGCTGCCGCACTGTTTAAAGCATCTTTGGGACGCTGACCAGAGGAGTTGGCAGGGACAGATTACATTAATTAAATGAATCTGGGGTGAAAAAAAGATAACTGCAGGCTCTTGCAGTTTGTTACATACTAATGAGACTGTAGGATCAGCTGAGAGGAACTTACTGCTCCCAAACAAGAAATAGTCAGGCACAAAACCCACTTAAGCTGTAAATTGTTGTTTCTACACTTTGATTTTTGTGTGGATTTAACAAACAAGATGTATTTTATGTAGGGAGCTTAGAGGTGCTGGTAGATTTAGTTACCTTTGGACAGAGCCAGGCTAACCGTTTCTCTATTTCCAGTAATTATGCTAAATTAAGCTATCTGGCTGTTATGAAAGTGGTCTCAGTCTTCTCATCTAATTCTCAGTACAAAAGTCAATATCCATTTTTGCATTGCCCGATTAGGCTCGGGGATAACAATAAATGATTAACCGGGGAAAAAGAAAACTAGACAAGCGCAGTAGGTGTATAAACTAAAACTGTGATTTATTTACAAAAGCAATGCAGTAAAGATGTACAAAAAAGTATTCAAAAGGGGGTGCCTTGGGGCTCAGTTGGTAGAGCAGGCGCCCCATCTACAGAGACTGTGTCCTCGCTGCAGCGATCGTGGGCTCGAGTCAGCCCTTTGCTGCATGTCATCCCTTCTCTCTCGCCCCCTTTCACGCTATATCTGTTGTATCAAATACAGGCAATGAAAAAGATGCCCCAAAAATATCTTTAAAAAAAATGTAAAAATGTATCAATAGACAACTGAAACAGTAAAAACACAAAAAAATGCACCCTCTGTCCAAAACAAACTAATGATGACCGGCAGCACATTTCCCATTATTGAAGGGTGGAGATCCTATGGAGACATGTTATATATGCATGCTAATACAGTGTGCTTGAAAATCTTGGCTTCAGTGTACCATAATGCACTGCGATTTGTTATGGACTCCGCACACATTATCACAGTTTGTATGACAAAGTTGGTTTGTTTTCTCTGTCCAACTGTAGACAGGAACACTGTTATACTTTTCTTTATAAGGCCATTTCACATGAACTGCCTTCTTGTAATGTTCTCTACTGACTCTTAAAACTGTCAGTAGCTGCAACCTTCTGTCACATGGACACCTCTTGTATGTTGTTTCTCAAGCCCACACTGTCTTTGGTGAAAGTTTTTGAAGACTTTTTGCTCAGTTATCTTGGTGTCAGCTGCAGAGTCGCCATAAACCACTCTTTTATCAGCTTGGGAGATTTTAAAAACAGGATTAAAGGCCCTTTTGGACACTGGATGCACATGTTTGGTTTCTGAACACTGCTAATTGGCTGTTTGTTTCAAGTTTGTTGCTTGAGTTTGAATATTTAATGCAGTTTGTTTCAACTTCTGCTGTTGTGTTTTTAGTTATGTGAAAATCCTTATGCTGCTGTCTTGGCCAGGTCTCTGTTGGAAAAGAGATTCAGAATCTCAGTGGGACTATTCCTGGTTAAATAAAATAAATAAAAATCACCTAGTCCAGCACATCAAACTACTTTCTTCTGTCTTCAATCTGACACAGCACCCGTGTCATTCAAGAAACTGCAGTTATTAGCACTTAGCAATGATTTCATTTTTCCTCTCCTGCCAAGCAACAAACAGCAGACAACAGACCACTATTTGAGACCAACAAACATCAAAATTGTTTTTTTTAAAAAGTATTTTAAGCCAAGACCTGATTTTTTTTTACTCTAACCAAATGATTTTTATGTCTACACTTAACCATAAGTATATGCCATATGAAAAACACAAACGTAAAGAATCAGTGGTATGCAGAGACATACATTTATTCTAGTGATTGTGTATGGCAGCTGTGGCTTAGAGGTAGAGCGGGTCATCCTTTAATTGGAAGGTCAGCGGTTTGATCCCCAGCTCCTCCAGTCAACATGTCCAAGAATGGTTACTGAGTAACAGGTGGCACCCAGTACGGTAGCCTCGGCCACCAGTGAGTGAATGTGTGCATGAATGTGACATGTGGTGTAAAAACTCTGAGTGGTTCAAAGACTAGAAAAGCGCTATACAAGTGCAGTCCATCTCACTTGACTGGTGGTGATTAGCAAAGCAAAAGGCTAAACTCTTCACAGCTCTCCTCTGCTACGTTCAGTCTGAATCCAGGTTTACATTTGAACACATTACTGATGGAAGGCAAAGCAATGAAAGTAAGGCTCTGATGGATGCAGCCGTTATGCTGCAGGCTATCAATCAACTCCAGCTGATTCTGAATGCGGCCCACCGTGTGCTGTGCTGTGGCCCGGGGTGAAGGAGGAAAAGTCGGCTATTTCTTGCTGTCTCAGTGTGGGAACCGGTGAGTTAATCACAGAGATGCGCAGCTTCTTTCCTCGGGGCCCAGAGCCTTGACGGCCTCCTCACAGTGTTGTGTCTGAGGCGAGCGACAGACTGGACAAACAGATTGGCTGAAGCTGGATAATGAGGCGTGCTCCTCTCGAGCCGGGAGGCCGGCCAGCCAAACCACACATAAACAAAAAAAAATTGCTGCAATAATAGGCAATTATCCATTTGCCGGTTAACTGCAGGCTTCCACTTCTCTATCTCCTATTACAAGCTCCTCTTTCATTTGAATTAGATCCCTGATATAATGAAAAAGTACACCGATTCTTGGTGTGAGGGATTTCTTATATCCATAACTATCCGAGCAGCAACAACATGATTGACCACAGACTCAATAGGTCACCCTGTTATCTACTACAGCCCTCTTGCTTCTTGTAAGAACTGCTGGCGATTGATTCAGCTATTTATCACAAACGTGACATCTATGAGAGCAGCGCTCACCAGCCCACCATGACAATATCGGACTCAAACACACTGATGGGAGAATATGAGCTGTCCATAGCTGACTGTGTCCCATCAATAGCAGTTCGCTCGCTGAAACTTGTGACCTTCATTCATTCAACCTTGAAAGTAATGAGCTACAGAGACAGTAAGAGCAGGAATGAGTGCAATAATGGAGCACCAACTGGTGACTGATATTACAAGCAGACAGGAGTTCTTGACTGTGGCAGTCAAGACAAAGACAATAGCTGGGAGGTACAAGAGTGCTCCAATACCATCTAGTGGTGGCCACACACATGCACACACGCATACACACACACACACGAGTAAGTGGTGGGAAATGATAAGAGTTTAACAGGGTGTGGTAGGATCCAATTGCAGCATCCAATTGCAGCACAACGGAGCAGGTGAGCAGTTGTTAATGACCTTTATGTGATCTTTTGGCAGGTTGAATGGAGCAAAGAATCTGCTTTTTTGGCCAGGGGACAGTTATCAATTCTGGAGCAGAGTTTGTAGAGAGACTGGGGCGAGCTCACATTCACAGGAGATAGCTCAGAGTTCAAGAGTGGAAATTGTGAACGTGAAGCAGACTGGCAGGTGAATGTATCAGGGAAGTTGTAGAAACACTTACAGCAGGGAGCTTGTGGGAAAAGCGGGGACTCCAGAGAGGAGCAGGCAGGGCTTGTGGTTGAGAAGGAACCAGAGTTGGCGTCAGGCAGGCAGCAGAGCAGACGAATCCAGTAGGAGCAGGAAGCAGGATGTACCATCAGAACAATAAACACCAGCGGCACTCACATGGAGATGTTTTGCGCGGCGGGAGGCTCTGAAGACGGCCCAAAGATTGACGATCTCTCTCGACGGAGCTAAAGCAGTAGAACACCGCACAGCCACAGGCAGAAGAGAACCAGGAAGTGCACAGGACACACTCGTGGTCAGAGACAGAAGGCTGTTAGGTTTACCGGGTCAGAGACAAGGAAAGGTGATCAGAGGCAAGCCAAGTCAAAACCAGGAAAGTAAGTAGAGTAAGTGCTGGAAGGTCAGGCATGGAAGGGAAGACAAGCTGGAAAAGAGTGAGTGGAGCGGGGCTGCTTAAATACTGGCTTGATTGGAGATGAAATGCAGCTGGGAGCACCAGGTGGAGGTGATGAGGCTGATGAGGAGTGGCCGGGTGGAGAGAGAGGTGGAGGTGGAGTAAGTGGAAAAAATCCCACAGCAGCAGGAGAGAGGCAGAGCAGGCAATGACAAAGAGGAAATCTATTTGTACGAAGAGAATAAAAACAGTTCATCCCACTCACACAGCACCCCACCTGTTCCAGTCATCAACCCCAGAAAGCTGTTTCAAATCACTGCCCACCGGGACAAAATAGTCCAAAATCTAATTTTTACCCACCTATCCTTTCTGTTTACCCCATCCGCAGCACACTCTGGGCAAACTAGCTGTGGTCTTGCTGTCAGATGTTTGAAGGTGATATGTGATGTATACTGTACCCATATTCTGTATGTCCTGTTATTTAACCCTTTGAAACCTTGGCAAATTAGCCTTAATTTCTTTCAAAAACATGGAAAGAAGGCAATGAATAACTCAACAAGAAATCCACCCCCTCCCCTCCCATTAGCTACAAATTAATTAGATTTGCAAAAATTGAAAAAAAGTGAAGATCAAACAAGGATTTGACCTAGAAAAAAATATGCTACAAACTTAGATTAATAATACATTATAGATCTTAGATTTTTAAAATTTAGATCTTCGTGAATCTTAATAATAATAAATAGTCTTCTAGAAATGTTTCCCTTGTTTTTTAAAAATATTTTTGTAATCATTCTCTCTCTCTCTCTCTCTCTCTCTCTTTTAACGCTCATTTCAAAGTCATTTTTAAGTTTTCTTGTCACCTTCTACTGTTTTTTGCAAATTGCAGGACATTTCTTGCCAAATTTCCTGTTGCTTTTATCCCATGTTTCCAAGAGAAATCAAACCAATGTGCTCACATTTAAACGATTAAATAGCTCGTGAAAGGTGTCTGAACACAGCTAACTGATGATAGATAACTGAAGATAACTGATGTTAATCCAGGTTTCAAAGGGTTAACACTGTCAATATGTGATGATGTTGATCGATCTGTGCTGCCACACACCGGACACAAATCACACTTGCATTGCTGCGTGGTTAATTAAGTGAACTGAATTAAATTGGCATACCCGAGTTGTTACGTTTTGGTTTTAAATAGTCACTAACAAAAGAGGCCCTGAAATGCACATAGTTAAGTTCGACAAGAACTGAAGTAATTTAATGTATGTCACAGGCAAACCAGAGGGGCATTGCCCTTAAGTACACTAACTCAGTTCCTCAGGCAAAACGGGCAGAGGTGGTTGTCCCCTTGGATGTTGATGGCCGCTCTGGATAAGGTCTGACACCTGAATCTTTTGGCAAAGAACACCATCTACTGGAAACCACAAGAAATGCATTACCTGGAAAACCATCCATGTAGAAAATCTGCAGCTCAGTTATAGTGCTCTATAAATGTATTGTTTGGTGGGTGATGTACTGCATGTATAAGGTGCACACCAGTGTAGCCGGGGTTCCAATACATTTTTCATTTCTAAATTACATACTTTTCCAGACTTTGCAGACTTTTGTGACCGTGTTTAATATCAAATAGCCAACTTAAATTTTAAAAAACTTTATTTAATGATAGTAATCATTTTCTTCTTTGTGATATACATTTCTATATATATATTTCTTTTCATGAAGACATGTTCTGTCTCTTGTGTGTGTCCAAGAGTGCCAGTCAGCTCAGCTCTGATTGGTCCAATCTGATCGTTTCAACCTGAGAATGAAATGACTCTCAATCAAGCAGATCACAATCACCTGAGAGATGAATGTGCTTATATCGCTCATTCTGCTTTGTGCTCTCTTAAGTAGAAACTTTTAATAGAGTGTGCAGATCTTCTGTTTAATTATTGCCTCAGTTTGATTTTTTGATCCAATACCTGTAAATGTTTTTTTTTTAGATGTGCATGTCCTCCACCTTGCTTTTATATTTTTCTGACAACTGCATCACTGCAGATCTGAAATGTTTAGACAATCTTTATTTTTGGTTATTTGTGAAGCTTTGTATACATGCAATACAAGGATATTGCAGCATTTTCTGTGTGACAAAATATCCAGTTTGATCTATTTATGAGAGTTTCACTGCCAAATTCAGTGAGCTCTCAGTACTTTAAGCTGATCCTATTTTAGGGGTTATATTTTCATTCAATAGCAGGGAGATTCTGAATAGATTCATATTCCAGAAAACAAACTGTTTTCCTTCTGAAAAACAATTTGCATTAGAACAGAATAAAGAGATATTTCATAAAATTCTTTATTTATAAACTTGATGCAAGTTTACAAATTACTTTACATGGTCAAAATCACCCTTGCAATGGAAAAAAAATGAAACCAAACCAAAGCATGCTAACAGTGCATAACTTTATAACCCGGCCACTGCAGTTAATGAAGCAAGGGAAAGAACCCAGAATCAGGCTAATTCAGACCTCAAACCAATATATCGCTCGCCAAAGCAGAGACGGTTTCGTGTTAGTCAGACAACAGGAGTTGGTGTGAGAGATGCTGTTATTCAGCGCAAAACAGACTTGAGTACACCATTATTCCAAAAATCAGGTTAAAGACGTGGGCTTGGGATTGTTTTCATGGCACACATCTGAACTGCTACTTTTTGTTGGGCATCTTTTAAGGTAATTCAAGCAGGTAGAATGTCTTGTAAGTCCATGCTTCTATCATAGTATCTGACCCGGTTTGATAAGCGGCACACACGGGAAAATCATCCTGTGCACTGATGTAGGAAACCACAAGTTAAATAAACATGAAAAACAAACACATCTAGTCTTTTAAACCACCCTACCCAACCACGCTTTGCCTTCAGTAGCTTGGGGAAAAACACCCATTGATATATTGACATGCAAAATAAAGCAATATCAAAGAGACAGGGTCGATGTGTTCTGAACCCCTCATCAAGTTAATCTGAGGGTGGGAGCAAATAACCGCTCCACATATCTGATCATTCCAAAAAAAACTTGCTTAATAATTATTATCAACCTCAAGTGTGTGCAATTTGACAGCTAAACACACCGCAATGCCTATTGGTAAAACAGGGGCGTCATTTTTTAAAACGGCCCCAAAAAAAGATCGACACATTCAATCTTGCATTTTATGACTGTATTCTGAAGCAATCCTTAGCAAAGTGTGCGGTATGTATTCCTGAGTTTGCTTCTCCAGAGAATGCAGGGGTGGACTTGACAGAGTGACCAGGATGAAGTGATTAGTACATTACCAATGGCATCACAACAGCTAACAACCATGCCAATTATCCACACTGGGATTTTACTTGTGGTGAAACAAGAAAAGGAGGCTTGTTATACATATCCTGCAAGTCCAAACACGTCAGACCTGTTGAATATGATCATGTTTCAAACCCATCTCTACCCGTTTGGAAAATATTGGTGTTGTGACTGAGGTTAGTATCACTGAGAAAACTCTAAATCAACGTAAAAATGAGGAATGACTTGTATGAATTAGCGTAACTAAGCTTTCTATGCTGGTTTTTCAGGACAATATACTTAAAACAATGCAAGTAACCACACAATAGAACACCCACAACAAACGTGTAACTGCATTAATTGGAATGCTCCACACAGTTTTTCTGCATATTATTCACATTACATCAAAGACCCAGCACGCTGAGGGGTGCAGCAGTGCCGAGAGTGGTTATGAATAGTAACCAGAGAGGTGGTAATGGGAAGAGCTGGGTCCCTCCTGTGGCAAATCTGAACAAATATTTATCAAACCTACGCAAATATTCTGGAAATGGAACAGACTCCAGTCAATCTTCCCAGGTGTGAAGCCAGAGGGTATATGGTCGAGACTATTGCTGTGATTTTGAAACTCTGGCTAAGATTTAAAAACCAGCCATGAGGTCAAGGAAAAGTCAGAAGGTTAAAAAGGTCACTTTTTTTCCAGACTGTTAGGACTGCAGGATTGGCAAAGTGCTCAGGATATGAACCAGCTACAAGAACTAAGCAGGTGACTACACTGTTAAGCTGTTAAGACTAATTTTCTTCAGTAAAACAAAACTCCACAAGACTGTCTTCACTGCATAGCCTTACTGAGGTTCATCCGGTTTGAGTGATTAGATATGAACAGCCAAACCTCTGGAATGCAGCTGGAAACAGCTGTGTCTATTATTCTTATGGACATTGGAGTTAAGAGGTGCCATCAAATAAGGGGAATGGTACTGTCGATGTTGCCAATAACATGAGGATTACAAATCAATATTTAAAATTAAAAAAAAAAAAAAAAAAGAACAAAACCGCAGTAGTTTTTATTAAGCTTAAGATCATGGTGTACTTTTGTTTCCTTCTGCAAGAGTATCCATGAAGCAACTTTTTCTTATTCTAAATGGGTCTTGAGAAGTTGCAGTGCCCCTGCTGTTAATAGTCAGGGGTATATAGTAATACAGTCTTTGCCCAGCCAAAGACCCAGACAAGGTTACATTATAAACAATTAAATCCTTTTGCAGAAATACAAATTTACATGTTTACATGTGGAGTTAAAATCAACTACATTACAGTGTGATCCAAACCAAACGCGCCCCTGCTTTGCCTGGTCATGTTTCTTGTGTTGCCAGCCTACGACGCGCCAAACCTCTCCTGCAGGGAGTTGCTGGTTGTGATGATGACAGTGGTCTCCAAAGTTGGAGCTCAGCAGGATGCTGTTCTTCAATACGGGCTGTCCCACCCAGGCTGCAAAAGTCTCTTTATCTTCCTCCCCACCTCAGGGCTTCAAGCTTTAAAAGATAAGAGGTTTGAAAGCAAGCTAGCCTCAGAAGCGTGTTATTCCAGAGGAGGGATCTTGGCATTACAAAGATAATACATGAGCACAATATTACAGAGGCCGTCCATGGAGAGGAAAGGTAGTGGTTCTTCCAGCGCCAGCATTTAAATGTCCTTTGCAGCCACCACTGCATCATATCAGGGAATGTCACATGCCATTCTTGGATCCAGTCTGTGGGCAAAGTGGTGGTCTCTGGCGACTCGAGCGTCACGCTGCCACTGCCGGCGGATAAAGCCATGCTGCACCTTTCAACTCAAGCCAGCAAGTAACCTTGGCATGCTCAACGCCAAAACCAAACGGTGAGCTTGCGCGATATTTAGTCCATCTTTTTCCTGGAGTATGGGATGAATGTCGCAATGGAAAAATTAGATTGTATCAGATAACAGATGTACAGAGAGATAAATATTGAGGAGAGGACACCCTTGCTGGTAGCTGATGA
The DNA here is from genome assembly GCF_008729295.1 of Plectropomus leopardus. Taxonomy (NCBI): domain Eukaryota; kingdom Metazoa; phylum Chordata; class Actinopteri; order Perciformes; family Serranidae; genus Plectropomus; species Plectropomus leopardus. The sequence continues at coordinate 28,864,921 of NC_056463.1, forward strand.
GCTTGGATGTAAATTTCAGGTGGGGAGTCTGTGTGTTTATGTGGTAGTTTCTGGGTGGGCACTGAATGAGGAAATTTGGTTTGGAGTTCAAACTCTCATATAGAGAACAAAATGGTTTGCAGGATGAAAAAAAAATATTGGTCACAAGGAAAAAAAAAAAAAAAATCAAAGACGTGGTCCCAGTGCAGGAAAGGCGAGAGTCCATTTTAGCCATCTTCCTTCGGGGGTGTGTACCAGCCTGGAGGAGAAAAAACAGCAACAAAAAAAACAAAGAATGACTACACAGTAAACAAAAACAACAATCTCCCGAGTTCCCACACATGTTCATGGACAAAATTTCAAAATTGTCCAATGAGTTTTTAAGGACCTATAATAAAGAAAAATCTTTTCCTAAATAACTGCATGTTTTAAATATCAAAGTCAAATTCTAGTCAAACATAATTTCAGACAAATGGCTTATATGGATGGAGAGACACAAGGCAAGAAGAAAATGAAGGAAGAAACGTATGTGATGGTGAGCAAAACGTTAAACACTGATACATATTAAAACTGTCATGTCAACAGCTTCAGAAAATAAATTTGCCACTCCTGGTATGCTACATTACATGGAACACTAACACAAATCCATTACTTTTCCAAAACCTTTAATCATTTTTACTAATTCCATGACTTTTCCAGGCCTGACAATCAAGCTTGTAAAATTCCATGACTTTTCCAGGTTTTCCATGACTGTGAGAACCCGGAATCTACAAGCGAAAAAAGAGTTTTAAATATGGCTCTCTTTTGACCTTGGCTATCCGGTCATGCTAACTTATGCTTTCTTACTACTTGTTACTACTACTACTCATGGATTTCGGTGCTAGAATTGTAAAAGTTTGAGTCTTTAGAGACCAAATGGATCCTGGCAATATTCTCTATCAGCAATAATGGAATCTGCAGTGGAAATGAACATGCAGTGTTTCCCACAGAATGTGTGACTGTGGGGTTGGGCCAGTTAACTTCCTGTTTAATCATTATGTGTATCCTTTTATTTATTTTTTTAATCATTCTGAAGTCCCTCCTCTAAATTCGGACATATTTGCAGGTCCATGTGCTGCAAAGGCAGAATTAGGGCAGATTCAATCTCAAAACAGTCTGCACCATTTTGCTGCAGTTTTCAGGTTGAACATGTTTCCTCAAGACTGTGTGAAACGGTGTGCATCAAAGGTGTACCCTATCAGCAGCGGCATGTATATAAACCACATTTTTATTCTTTACTTATTGTACATAGATTTGTTTTCATTCCACACTTCCTTTGGAAATGCAGACACAAGTTTTCCCACACCAATGAAGCCCCGCTGAGTGTAACTGAATAAACCCCACACTATTAAAAGGCAGTGCGTCTGCGTAACACAACAGAGTTTTCAACGTACCACCGTTTCAGTTGCAATAAACATTTTGCTATATTTTGTCGTGACCGAACGCAGACCTAGTCATGCGTTCTTTTGTTCCTCAGCAGCAGTTTGAGAAGTTTGAGCTGCTGGGTGGATAACTGATCTGTCAATTCAGGTAGAGTCGATCAGATCAGATCAGATCTACGGATTGGAGGAGGAGCAGCCGAAGAGGCGAGGGAAAACTTTAAAGAGTGCATTTAAGGGTTAAAGTTTCACTGCTGCTGCACCTAGCATTCTACTGTTCTGTCTGTGCCCAGAGTACGCTCGGCACAAAATGAATAACTGAATGGTATATATTTTAGAACAACAATAATGAACAGTCCCACTCCTAAAATAAAAACATCAATACGTGGCTGAAGATTGAGGCGGGCTGCCGCAGAGAGTGCGCTGAGTGACAAACATATTAACTTCACACAAATCTTACATTTTCTGCCAGTATTTCTCTCTTGCCTTTTTTTGCAGCAGTATTGCTTCTTTGCTGTAATAAATATCCATTATAATGTCTTGTTCCTCTTGACTGAAGTAGGAAGCATGAAATCGGTGCAATCTGTGCTGTACGAAACTCAAGAGATGCACCATACGCCACTCTTTATGGGATTAGCCAAAGTCTAATAAAGAAAACCTGTGTTGACTACAAAAGGTGATAACTGCCACCATGATTGGGGGTTTTAGGTTTTGACAAGTCAGCTCAGGCAACTAAAGCCTTGCCATGTTGAACTTGCTTTGAAGTAAGCCGCTCAGGTCTCCACTACCAACAGAATTAGGGTAACATGTAGATGCTTTTTGCACGTGCATTGTTTTCTGCCCCATTGGCTTGTGTCTGCATTTCCAACTACGCCTAATCAAAACACCAGGTGGGAAGTGTTTAGTGGTTAGACACAGGGCACATATGGTTCCTAATCAAACTTTCTATTTCTATTCATTTTTAAAAATCTGCTCCAAACTTTTATATTCTTCTGCAGTTAAATACAACTCAATGTAGCCTGACAGGGTAAAAGTGATTTACATATTTTCAACAGCACTTGTGGTTTTAAATTGCAGCATGGCGTTTTCATATTGATGAAAATTAAAATTTTCAAAATTTGCATTAACAATTATCTTTGAACAACAGACTTACAAGTTCTGTTGTTCCAATAAAATTAGCTTCCAAAACTGGATGTTGATTCTTATCTTGTTGGTTATCTTGCCAATTTTAAGTTAAACAGCATATTAATTGGATTTGACAGGCCATATTTTTATTTTTATTCTGCTCAGCTTGTAACCAGCTGAATATCAGTTATAATGATCAAAGTCACAAAAAATTCAGCTCATTTACAGATAAGTGCAGAGTCTGTGAAATAATGTTAGAACATTTACCAATGGACCTGAGCATGACATTCAAACATCAATTTATTTGGAAAACAGCAACTTACATAAATGAATGTAATAATTGTCTATTGTTTGTTTCTAGCCAGCCACAATATTTTTTTCCAGACGGAAAACTCGTATTACGTCACCGACCAGCCAGGAGCATTTATTAAAAAGGAGTGCACTCTGGAGGCTGTAGGTTTTCTATCTCTTGAGCTGAAGTGAGTGCCACAGCCTTTTTTCTCTTTTCTCTGGTCATAAAGCACCAATTTCAAAAGAATTCTACTGCATGAACAGCCCGGTTTCATGAAAAGACTATCATTCTAGCAGTGAAATAATTCTTTAGGTATGAATCTCGAATGAATAGATGGCTTTGAACCACAAGAATAATGTACGGACTGCATATGTATTGCTATTATCTATACCATGCTAGCTGTACCACTTATACAAATTGAGCATAATTATCTAGACTACATGCGTGTAAATGTTATCCATATTTGGTACATACACAGAAGTGAAAGCACTAATTTCCTTCAGCTGTGATGCATGGGAGGGATTTGGTTTCAGTAAACAAGGTCAGTGTTGCACTCTGTATGAAACTGGAGACAAAAACACTCACCGTTCTTTTCATGGATCTGAACCAGGGATTTGTAGGACTGCTGTGCTCTGGCGAGATTGTACTGGTTCTGCATTAAAAGATGTAAATGAAGTCAACCTTAGAGTGTGCACTGGGTTTATGATGACAGTACAAAACAGGAAACAGCAATGGCAGCTATTTTCTAAAGGCAAAAAAAAGCTCATCTCACTATCTCCAATTTCAAGAAGAAAACCTACTGCATGGTAGACATGCATTCTTCCCTTGTTTGGCCATCATACTGAACTGCTTTCACGCACACTTGCTCATCAGCATTCACAAAAGACCTGGCTCTGCAGATACAGTCAGCACAGAATTACAGACTTTGTACAAATCTACATGATGGAGATTCACTTAATTAAGCATGTGGAAAGGTTTATAGCTCCATACCTGAGGTCGGTTTCACAGAGATGCCTTTGTCTTAGGTCTAGACTATCTTCAAAGGACTAATTTGCCATGAATTCTGGATAAATTAGGACCTTTTTCAATCTAAAAACATGGCTGACCACTAAAACGGCTCTTCTCCCTTTACACTAGCAAAAAATAAAGTGTTCTGGAAGAATTCAACTTTTGTACAAGAGCATTTTACAGGGAAAAATCAGTGAAGATTGTAATAATTAAATCTGAATCTAAATTAAATCTGTAAAAAAAAAAAAAAAAATCTCAACACAAAAATGACTCATTATGTCCTCTGGTATACACATATGTACATTTCCAATGTGTTACTGCAGTTTGTAAAAACTCTGTCATGTCTCATTGCTTACTGCACAACATTGTTAGCAAACCACAAATTATGAGCCATATTTTCAGTTTTTTGGTTTTTGGTGCCATTGGTCAGCGGATGTCAGTGACTGTTACCATGAAACATGTTTTGACTAAGCCTGGGGAAGGGTGGCAAATTTTCTTGGCTTATAATGAGTCTGTCTTTTCTGAAAGCTGCATTAGACCCATTTAAGAGTAAAACTGAGACTGGCCTAACACTACAGACCAGTCAAAAATATCTCTGTGAAACTGGCATCAAGCAGCCAAGAAAAAACAGATTTATGGCCAAGACAGCTAAAAGTTTCAGACAACATCTAGGGTAACGGCACACACAGGAGACGTTAAGCTGTGTTTTTTTTAGTCGTCCTTCTTACGTGCATCTGACACCGATACTACACCATTTTAATCAATACACCTGCTTACACAGGCCACATAATGGCACCCGTTTTACAAATGTGATGCGCACAAAACTGACAACCGAACATGTTTTTTAAGAGTCAAGTCTATTCTCTATACTCTGCCTGAATGCATCCTGTGCAGGCACAGAAGAGCTGAAGCTGCTCTGCTTATGTGCTACTTTTGTTAGTATGACTGTGCAGATATTAAGACTGAAGCAATTCTGTAGTAACACTATCGTGATTCTATAGTTTTTAACGAAGCCCCTGTTCACCTTTTCATACTGAAGTAAAGTGGCTTTGGATTAGCTGCTTAACCCTGGCTGAGACAGGTTATGACACCAGGCTGTCTACCGTGTTGAGCTATTCACACTTTCAAAAAACAATGGTTCATCACAGGTTACTGCGGAAATCTGAAAGTGGCATGAGGAGTAAAGCTTATCAAACAGTCCTAATTAATGCATTTTTACAGTACTGGTAAAGCTTTACAACATGTATTGTGTACAATTTAGACATTTTCCTTAAAATTCCACTCTAAAAACAAGTCTTTTCATCCCAAACACCCACAGACAGCTTACTCCTGTTAGACCGCTAGTGAAAACTGTTATGGGTCCAATTTTAAGGTTGACAAAAATACAGATTGCTCTCTGATAAAAATAACTTTGCATGCTCATTATGATGCTAACATTATGCATTAAGAACCCAACAAAAGCAATGACCCAATTGCCTATGGTTCTCAAAGTAAAACAATATTTTAGTAGCTGCTGTAACAGACACTAAAAATCAGCTAATTAAAGTACCTTTTAAATTACAACAGTGCATACATTTAAATGTAAAGAAAATCATGTATGTTTTCCAGATGAGCATTATACCAGGTGCATATAATGCTTCCCCAGCATTTATCAGATTGGAAAAGGATGAAAGCCAAACAGAAAAGTAAGAAACATCATCTAATTTAAGTCTACATCAAAACATGACACAGTGAAATGGGATTTGCATCTATGAGCTTGCGAGATTGGCTTAAGTATCCATGCTTCCTTGGTACTCAACTTATCAAACTCTGAGAGAGGCTTATTGCCAGATTAGGTTTCATTTAGAGAGCACGACAAGTGATAGCACAAAAAGATAAGCATCTACCTCGGCCATCCCGTTGGTGACACACTGCACCTCCCACCCCACTCCAGTTGAATTGAAAAAATAGCACATAACCAGCTCTGGCTGCAGAAACAGGAGACTGTCATACTGGACTAACAGGTAGCGCTTCACAGACAGGGAATCAGACCTCCGTGTCAAAGTACCATCATCACGGTCCACATCATTCATTATGTGAGCTCAACATAATCACAGGACATTTACTGACTGAAAACTAAACTCTGGTGCTTCCCCACTTACTTTATTGGCTCCAAACTGCACTCTGGCTTTTCCTTTGACTAAAGTGGCATTGATCTGCATGATGACAGACTCAATGGAATAGGCACTGCTCCAACCCTGCAATCAAAACACCCAATGTCAATACGAGTAGGTTTTAAAATGTAAAACAGATGCAAATATGGTCTCAAGTTGTATTTAATATTATGCATTGCAAATTCACATTCATTTACAGCTTTAAAAAAAATGCATACCTGTTTGGTGAGAAGCTCCATGCACAGGGCACCTCCTCCAAGAACGTAACTGAAGCACAGACACAAAAAAATGATCAGCGACAGGGGTGTCAGAATAACACAATGAAGTCTTCTTCCAGAGGAAAAAGACACTTTTTTCATTTTTGTGTTCACAAAGTTAGCCTCAACACTGAAAACAGTGAATAGGGATGGAGAAAGCAGCTGAATGAACTCACCCTCCAGAAAGCACAGGCGAAACCACCCGCACAAACGGTGGATCAAAGGGGAAATTATCCTGCGGAGCAGGGCAGGCAAAAATTGTTAATTTACAGACTTCAAAGACTCCAAAATGGTGTTTCATTTTCATTAATATAAAGTCAAATTTACTCACTTTATATGAGAAGTTTAGTAAAATGTAATCCATTCCTTCCTTTTCCTTTAGGACTTGTAAATCACTGTGTAAGGGGCTATCTGGATCCACCCTGTTGGTCATCAAATTGTGAAATCAGTCTGTGTTTGTGCTGACATGGAGAAACACAACGCATGACACATGATCCCAAAGTTACTTACGTCCTTAGTTTGACGTGCCATTCATACAGGCTGTCGTTAACAAGCTCGACTGAATAGATGCCTGTGAAAGAAATTGATTAGATATGAGTTCTCAGATGTCTCCCAATGCAAGCTCTTATAAAACATGTACTGATTTAATCTCCCTTTTCATTTGAATTTAAACTGAAAGGTAATGCAGTGAGGCAGAGCTTAATATGTATTTTAACTGGTGCCTCCATTCTTACTCTACTGTCAGTTAATGGTGCTGCAACTATGTGAGGCCTTGTTCAAAGGTGAATAATTTAAACAAAATAAAAGACTATTTTTTTCAAGATATGCCATTTTTTGTGTTTAGCTGCATTCCAAACCATGTCAATGCCTTTATAGCCATGACTAAATCATACAGGACATAGTTTCAAATTACAGTAAAGTGCGTAATAACCTACAGTACTGCCACCACAGCCACATGATTGTGGAGCTGACTTTATATGGACAAGTCATAAAGGGTTAAGTATCTTTTGATTGCTACACAGCTAAATTCCCTCTCAAAAGTTCATCGTTTATCCTGTAAACATCATGGATCTTGTATTACAAAGCTTGACGTTCACCAATGCTTGTTTATTACATAAAGTGAAGTGAATCGATGATTATTGTGTGTGAGGGTTAGGCTTGTTGCAATGATTACATAATCGCCTGATCACGATTATTTAGGCTGACCGTGAACAATTTGCATAATAGTCAAATTCCACAATCAAGGGAATTTTAATGTGCGAGTCCATCCTTGCTGATCTACACTTTTCCCTTGATTAACGCACCAGAGAATGAGACAAACAAAGGAGTTTTTAGGTGCGGCTCAACCCTTGCAAACCACTAATAAGTTAACTGACATTTAAATGTTTAAAGGGTAACTTGGTGTTAAAAGAGCAGCGTGAATCCTTTCAGGAATGGCTCAATGTGCAGCGCAGGCATATAGCTATTGTGTAGTCGACAGAGTGTGATGGTGGATGTGCTAAAAGCGAACAGCTGCTGGAGATGTGAGCAGAGAAGAAATCAACAGTACAGTTGTGTAGTAGTAAGTGTTTTGGTTATTAGTTTGTATCTGAATAAACAGTGCAGCTCCACAGGATTCAAGAAAGTTCCTGTGCCAACTGCTGGGCAAAATAAAGGGGTTAGCCCCAAAGTGAGCATCATCTTCAGTCCTGGAGGCAAATTAAAATCTTCGCAGTACCCGCCTACCACAGTCTGGAACTGTTAACATTGGCTTTTTGTTTATCAGTTGCAATAAAATCAAACCTCCTAACTGCCTTGAACCACCTTTTTGTTACATTACACACATCATGTGCAGCAGAGAATAGATGAAACATTACTTCAGCAAACTATTTAATTGACAGAGATTACCTGGCACTAGTTTGGCAACAATTGCATAATTTCCATGAGCAGCCATTGAAATTAACAACATGAATTCTAGTGCAAAGCCAAAACCAATAGCACTGCTGTCTGACATTTTTTTTTATATATATATTACAACTAATTGTCAGCTACAATATATTGATCGTGACCGTCGGTGTGAGGGTTTAAAGCTATGCTTGTTTGTGGGTAACATTTTTTCCAAGTGTTCTTTTCAGTCAGATGTACAGCAAAGAGCAGACCGCTGTGCAGAGTGCAATACCTGTCTTGTAACTCTGAGACCTGTAGATCTCTCTAAGCTCCTTCATCAGGCGGTCAGAGGCTTGCACTGAACCAGACACAGCTCCCTGCAAAATTCAAAACAACAACTGTAACAATAAAGACAAAGATCACAGTGCTTTGCTATTCACCATGAGGGTGAAACTGTCAAATGAACTTAATGTGGGCCAACATCAAAGAGAAAGCTTTATTCCCCTAGACATCAATATTTATATCTGTACACCCCTTGAGAGCATGTTTCACTGATCCTCAGAATATTAAAGACAAAAAGGTAAAATAAGTACACTGGTTCCTTAGTTGGGATATCAGTGTATTTTTGACACATTTTAGAAACCACGACAGCCTCACATCTAAGCCATTGAACAGGATGATGAGCAAACAGAGCCCTTCCCAGAAGAAAAAAAATAATCTTTTCATAAGTTTATGCAGCTTTGAGGGGCAGATGCAAAGAGAAACCTCCAGTCAGATATACTGTACAAAATGTCTTAGCACTGCCGTGTTTCTTCACTTTCTGCTTTAAAACCTTTCCCCTTTTATCATTCACTACTGAAAAACTGACCATTACTGATAAAATGAGCTTACATAAATTCTATGCACATTAAATGTATTTCTTAATATCGTTTGTCAAGGTATAAAGTTAGTTCCTAAATAAAGTATGTCATCAGCCATAAGCCCCTTAACTACCTGAAATATACTGTATGTACTTTACTGAATAAAGACTTACATTCAAGTGGTCCTGCCTCTGGTTCTTTCGGATCTTCTCCAGGATGGCCAAATTCTCCTTCTCAATGCCATCATCCTCAGATTTCTTCCCATCCACAGGCTCCTCTTCTTTCATTTCATAGTGGTCCAGATCCTCTATGTCCTGGTGGTTCATATGTGATATTTTAGACACCTCAAAATACCTTATGGTTCTCCAGAAATATGTGCAAAATAAAAAAGAGTCTAGGAATTGGCCAGTCATTTCATTTGGCCAGTGCCAAATGAAAAGATGTAACTTAACTCCTCTGCTCACTAAAATAACACTGTAACAAAGATGAATTAAAAACAGCTTATCAATAGCCAGAGGGACAACCAACAAAAATCAAACCTTATAATAACAGTACTCATGTATGTATTTGGGGAGAAGGACAGACATACCAATCAAAAAATGTTTTAAACTCATCATCATCATCATCATCATCTCATCAGCATCTTAATTGAACAATATATATATGAGTTTTTTTCTTAGATGATGTGAGGGTCTAAGGGCAGAGGGGTGCTGTATGCTGTAAAGCCCTCTGAGGCAAACTGTGTTTTGTGATAATGGGCTTTATAAATAAAATTGAAAAATTGAAAATTGAAAACTGATGTGAAACCAAGATGGGAGCATCCAGCACAACCTTGTAAGAGCAATACTTGAGGTGTTTAGACCAAAAATGATAACTTACCTCTCCCATCTCCTCCTCCTCTTCTTCTTCAGATGTGACCTCCTCTGTCCCATGCTGTACACACATATCAGAGACAGGGCATTAAGTCAGGATGAATTAATTGGTCTGAAAGAGACTCCCTGGGCTTCTTATTCTATATAAGACCACCTTTTACTAACTATAACCACAGGAACAGCCTATTGATCAGCTTAGAGAAGTGCTTCACACAAATCACCAGGAGCCTCAGTAATGCAGGCTGCCATTTCATTACTGAGAAAAAGTGGTTTTCGAGTGCACAATAAAACATCCTTATTTAAATATGCATGTCTTATTCCTTTAAAAGTAATCAGCTACTAGGCTTGTCCTGGCCGTGCCAGTCCATGCCATGAGGAGGCATTTCACATGAGCAAACTAGGCAGCCTTGCCTTTCGGTCTTGTCCCACAGGGCCTGCAGGCAGGGGCTGGTCCAGCATCTCCACATCTGGATGTTGGGGAAGGTTGTACAGCCGACAAAGGTCACAAATGAGTTTCTTCAATTGCTGCAAAAGCTAAAACGAAAAAAACAAACAAAAACAAAGAAGAGGGGATTAAAGTTAGATCAACCATTCAAATGCAGCTACAGATCAATGTTGTGTGGGAGACACAAGACAGAAAAGCTATTGCAGTCATGAAAAATGGTGGATTATCAAGTCAAGTCAATTTTATTTTTATAGTTTAACATCACAAATTTGCCTCCAGGACCTGTCCTTAGGAAGGTAGAGGTTGCTCCTTAGCTAACACACAACATCTACAGTATTGTATTCTTTATCTAAATGTAGACTAAGTTATATTGCAAACAAAAAAATTCTTCTGTCCAAAAAAGTGAAAAAGAAAAAAATGACAGCACTTCTATAAAAAGCATATTTTGTGTCCTACAAACAGAGCAGCATGAATAAGTAGGCTAACTAAGCTCAGGATGTCACTACACACGTAGGATTACATAAGAATCTGCTTGTCACAGACATTTTGACCGACAAGGTTGTCCCAATGAGCTAATGACAAAGCCATTTGGTCTGCCGAAAACCTGCCTGTTTGTACTTGCCAGTTATACTTGTTCAACCAAATCCCTAAGTACAAAGTCACAGGCATTTATGCAGCACATGCATGCTGTTTGTTTAAGCTTGACAGCCCATAAAAATATTGGAACAAGCTCCTAGTTGTGTATTTCTTGTGAATATAACCCTAAAATGGCAAACACCCGACCTGCATCAGCAAACACTTGTTTCCCTAGTTCAACACAGCAAAAATGAGCAAGAATGATGCAAAAATATGAAATAGTAATCCAATACCAAGTGAACTTGGTGTCTGACACATCTAAATGATAGCTGGTTCCACAAATCAATCATCAGTCTGACCAATACTTGTTTAGCCAGGAAATTAAGTCAAGTAAATTTTTCATTCAGCTATATGGCATATACCTCAGACATATTATAAATTCATACTGGCTGTGGCTGCACCAGTCTAGATTTAATATATCACAATAAATTGAGAATAAGTCAGCTGGCAAACTAATGATCTGCTCATTGGTCATTTTTGTTGAGCTGAAGCCAACTTTCGAATTAAATCAAAGCCTTTTCTTTGTTCTAAGTATTCACATTATGAGTTCCACAGAACTAATATGAATGTTCGAGCAATGTTTTGGATAGAGTTTTTAAGGTTATCGTTCACTCTGGATACTATAATTGTAAACCTCTCCTCACAAACTACATAAAATGTGAAGTTTTCTTCAGTGACACACAGTGGAAAAAACAAGAGTTAGGATAGCTACCAGGGTGCTGCCTTTTCTCACATCTTCCAACCTCTCCAAAACTTGCGCCAAGCTCGGGTCGTCAGAGTCCACAAACCATATTGGCGGTGTAGATGGATAAGATTCCTACAGACAGTGAGACACAGAAAAAACGAGATTGTTAAAATCAATACGTTTGACCTATATAGTTGCGTGTCGCATGGCTAAACATAGAATCAGTAAATAACGTAAAAAAATGAATAGGCGACATTAGCATTCAGAGAGCAGTGTTAGCTAACAGCTACAGTAGCTTATCAACACAGTTTAATGTCGATTTGTCAGACCCACACACCTCATATTAAGACTGCGTAGCTGCCACTGACACTGGCTTATGAAACTACGCAAAACCTGTCCCGCATAGCATCAGATTGTACAGTTGTTGAGGTAGCCTGCTACCTGGCTAGCAAGTTAACCAGCTAACTTTAGCTCGCTAACGACCATCAAGGGAAGTGTATAAATCCCGGCAGTTGTGTTCCCGTCCCCTTACCGTTATATTGCAGTGGATAATTAACAGCTTTTCCCCCGTTACATTAAACTGGCAGCTAAGCTCGTCGGGCTTCCAGTCAATGATCCTGAAGCGTTCGTGGTTTGGATCAAAAATGGACTCCAAAAACTTCAGTTCGGCCTTCAGCCCCGACACCGACATCTTCCACGCATCTCCGGCTGGGCCGCTGGGGAGGGGGAGAAGTCGGGACTTAGCTTTTAGCTAGCTAAAGCCACAACGTAAATGTCTGTACAAAATTCGTTAAAAAATACGTCAGAGAAATGACTGACTGTCCCGGTAGATGTAGCTGGATACACAGTGCCAGCTATAAACAGCGTCCGGTCAAATTTCAGCGCAACCGGACAGATTTGCTGATGAAGTAGCTAACGTTAGCTAGCTTTCAGTTAGCATTTGAAAACAGCGCAGCTCTTGGCAAGATGCTAGCGAGCGAGTTAGCGAGGCTAGTCCGTTGTTGTTGTCTTTCCGTCTATTGTTGTTGTCTGCCTATGATAACAACAGTTTAAGGCTCTCGCGGTGTCCCGTGACCATCTCCTCACAGTGCCATCGTGCAGTTCCTCATTGTTTACTTAACCGGGGAAAAATCACACCATCTCCACGATCTGAACTTATATCCCGCTGTAGGGATAGTGTTTTTCATCCCGGTGTACAACTGTAGCTGGCCTCTTGCGGGGTTTAAAGATGGCGTTCTGCAACCTCCCCGTTCCCGCAGAATCCCAGCATTCAGCGCGCCCTCAATTTATTTCAGGGTAAGAAAATAAAGCAAAGTTTACAACAGTGGATTACATACTCAGCGATTTAAATGGGACAATAGTGTCAGTGTGATTTTATTTTATTTCTCTGGAAAAAAAAAACAATTTCCTGCTTCACATAATAACTTACATACCAGAGTAAAAGTGAAGCACATGAGCTTCAGAATTGGCCCTTTTACAGTAAGGGAATTATGTTTACTTGACAGTGGTGGATAAAGTACCTGAAAGCACAGATATCTTACCAGAAAAATTGCTTCAGTAAAAGTTAATGTTGCCTATTAAAATATAAAGTCTTAAAGTATCTGATATTTACTGTACTTAAGTATCAAAAGTAATTTTATTGTATTAAATGTGTTGAGGAATTGAAAATAAAAGTACAAGAAAAATCAAGCTATTTATTCATAACATAATCATAGATACAACACCTTAAAAACTGAGTGCACTTTAAGAAAATGAGGTCTACTTCACAACTTAAAGCACTGAAAAAACAAATCCAGTTTTCCCTCCCCCATTCCTTCATGTGTATGTCTGTCCCCTCGTCTCGCTTTCCTTCCCTTTTTTTGTAGTGAGTTACTAAAACGCTTTGGGGAAATGTAGAGGAGTAAAAGTATAGGCTACATTTTCTTTATTAAATGTGGTGAAGTGGAAGTGAAAGTGAAAGTTAAAAAAATATAAATACAAAAACTCAAGTGGTGTAGGCTACAGATATTCCCCAAAAATACTTAAGTAATTTAATGAAGCATTAATACTTTGTTATATTACACCACCGTTGCTTAGGTACTACAAAGATGTCTGGAATTATTTAGGTTTCCATGATTTAAAAAAAAAAAATCATTTGGATCCACATAAGCCACTATCAGGGCGGTAACTAGGCTATACATCTCCTGGGGTCCACACCTCCACACAAGTAAACATTACATCATAACTGAAATAAATATGTATCTAATTAAAAAATATTAGGCAAAAAAATGAACAAAAACAACATAAAAACATGCATCTTGATGAAGTGTTAATCACAAGTCTGACTTTCTATGATGACTCAGCATAGTGTATAGTAGGAGTGTCCAACTTTTTTGAAAGGGGGCCGGATTAAAAAATGTGAAAATACCTAGGAGCCAGCTGCTTCTTATGTCATATGGGATACTTAGAAAAAATCACATAAAAATGATACAAATGCAACTGTTTAATCTTTAAGTAAAATAGTATCCAACTTTCCAACACTCCTGAAAGCGGTAGCCCTCGCTGTCGACTTTATGCGTCTTTGGTGAGTAACTGTTTGTTAGCTTCTTTACTACCTGTTTATGAAAACATTAGTTTTTCCCACAAAGTTCTTACTTGATGCATGTCTTCAAACTATATGATAGTCCTGCCATCGTGAGGTGAATGGAAATATGTAGAAAGTAAACTTACATGATTAACCAATATTGTGTTAAACATATATTTTGAAAGAATCAGAATCAGCCTGAGGGCCTCAATTGGCCCCGAGCCAGAGTTTGGACATGACTGGTTTATAACAATATTAGAACACAATAAAACACAATCACTCAAAATTTTGTAATTACTCACATAAATGTACAAAAAGATAGACTGTTGCTATGGAAATTGTTTACATCAGATTTGTTTGACAAAGTGTACATCAGGGTACTCTACACACCATTATTCAAGACTTGCTGTCTTATTTTGAGTTCAGGTCTTCAGTCCAATTTGCCCTGACTAAGGCCATATGATTCCAGGAAAATTGAATCTAAATTCTAATCTATAGGTTCTTTGTTTAATTTTATAACAAGTGGTCTTAAGAAATGCACAACTATTAGGCAGATGCATGCTGGGTTGTGAAAAAAAAAAAAAAATCTTCTCTGCTCAGGAAAATTACATGTTGTAGTCCTTATGCTCTCTGTGTCTCAACCCCCCAAAAGCCATAAACAGTGAAGCTACTTGTTTATCAAATTATGTCTGTAGTAGCACCTGGTTTCCACTAGGAGGTAGTGTTGACTTAAGGTTTGAACTAGTAGGTTAAGAGGTTAGAGGGTTAGAAAAGGGTAAGCTAATGAAAACACTGTGTTGTTGGTCCTACTGTCTCCTATGTTTCAGGCTACATGAATATCTCTCCTGCATGTATTACAAATGTTGACATCATTTTGATGGTTCAACAAATGGCAGATATTAAGATTATTTGCATTCTTACCAGGAAACTACTCTTTGATCACTTTGTCCTATTAAAACATGGAAATATTTTGACTTTCAGGTTGCAAGCCAGACAATTTCAATACCAGGCAGATGCTAGAAAGTCTTCAGGAAGCAGTTATTTTAGTCCTTGAATTCAATTAGACAGATTGTGTGGGTTTCATGAGCACACCAAACCTTAAAAGCAAACTTTAAAAGCCATCTCCCTTTGTGAGTAAGTCCGTTATCAGGAGAGATTTGGGAGTAGCTGACTGGCTCAGAATAGTGCTGTGCTGTCTCCTCTAATTATGCTATCATGAGGTCTCCCTTTCAACAAGGATAACCTTTCTTTTATTTGGCCGTCCCCAAATTAGTATTCCGCAATAGACAGTGGAGTACAAAGGAGACTTACTCAAACGTTATTGGTAGAGGTTTGGTGCTTAGTGTCTAATTTAGTCATATGTAATACCTCAGACCTGTCATATCCCTGCATTCGTTTGACTGAGCAGACAAATGCAAATGTACAAGCTAATAAGCAACCAGTGTGTGGAAATTGTATCAGTTCTTGAGCTACTCTGCAATTTAAGGTGTCAGTGTTGAGGAATAACATATTGATTTGCCATTTTACAGACCCATAAACTACAAGGGCACAGGGTGGCTGGCCCTCTTGTTCAGACCTGTGCACACCACTGTTAAAGTGTATGTGCCTACAGCTACAGCCTACAGCTGCAGACCCAAGATTGGTGTGAGCAGTGATGAACGGGGATTATCCTTAACAGCATTCTTATATGTCTACATGTGCAAGTTGACAAATTCTTAAATTGACTGTGCAGAATATTGAAACGTGCAATAAACTCTAACAATCTACCTGAGCTCACTGGGTGTGCAGTGAGGTCAGGGACTTTGTTAATGCAGTGGTTGCTCAGGAAAAGGTCAAGGTTCCAGTCTAGCAAACACTGTAATTCATCTTGGGCGGCAAGAGTGGAGGCGGTGGTGTAAAATCAACAACAATAGTTGTGTAGAGCACAAATATTAGCCACATTTTCTATTCTTTTTGTTGGATAATGTTTGCATCTGTATAAATGACTGTGTAAGTGAGGGCTAGTCGCTGTCTCTGTATGTGTACTTCTGTTCAGCTGTGTTTGTGCAATAATGACATTCATTCATTAGGGTATTGGCTAGACTACGTCAATAATACTTTATTTGGAGTAGGTCACAAAGGTTTTAGTAATTATGGAGGGGAATTATTTAGTTCCCTGTTTAAATCATAACATCACAGCATACTTCCAAAAGTGAAGATAGGACAGTTGAATAGGTTGCAGAAATAAGGAAAGACAGTGCACTATATCAGCCGTGAGCAAAAAAAGACATTATGAGAGGAGAAAGCATCGACGGATTATGAGACAGTGGTTCCCTGGGCACAGATATGCAAAGGGGCCTACAACCTATCATAGCAGCAAGGCACATGGACGGATCTCTCTGTGGTTTTGCTTCTCTTTGCAGTCATTTCATGTCTTCTTGTAGTTGTTTTCTCGCTCGTTGAGGTATTTGTGAGATTTTTTAAAATAGTTTTGTATTTCAGGGTTGTTTTGTTTCTCTTCTGCTTTTTCCCCTTTTTAAAAATGTTTTTTGTCTCTGTTTTTGTTTTCTTGTCTTTTTTAGTCATTTGGGACTCTTATTGAAGAAATTCTGTGTTGTTTTTTGTTGCTTTGTAGTAGTTCTGTGTATCCTTGTAGTTGTTGTCTGTCTCTTTTTTTGTAGTTTTGCATATTTTGTTGTTATTTTGTGTCTCTTATCATTTCCTTTGCATCAGTTTTTGGTCTTTTTGAATCTCCTCTTTGTTGGTACTTGCTCATTTGAGCGACATTTTGTGTGACACTGTGGGCCCCTGGGCTTGTGCATGGGGGGCCTTTTCAGTAATCCATGGGTGAAAGTAATAAGCTCTTAAAAATAGATAACTAATTTATTTAAAATATCATGAATGAGGCTATCTCTGTTAATAAATATTTGAATGAATAAATGAATGAATTAATGAATAATCTTTTACATACTTTCAGCACATCTGCCTTGCCACCTTTCTTCATTTAAATGCATCTTCCCTGTATTGAGTTGACTTTTCACAAGCAGGTTAAACCATTCTTGTTGGTGTGTAATTACTCTGCACTACTTGTTTATTGAGGATATATTGTGCTCAGGGTGTTGTCCTCTACATGTGTTTATTGTAAGGATGCCAAGAAGATAGCAGTTGTGTAAGATGCTGCCAAAAGCAATTAACATCTTGTGACAGCTGACAGCCACTGAGAGGTTGACTTCATACTCGTGGACGTATTAATTGTACCAGAATATGTCCTCTCAAATCAAGTCAAGGCAATCAAATTCTTTGAATAAAGTACACTATGCATACAGTATGTATGTTTGCATTAAAAAACATTATCATATGTTATATATGGTTCCTTATTGATTAAATCTACAGTACATTTCACCCATGAAGAGGACATGCAAATGAATGAGAGGAGATGATCAACTGAGAAATGGATTGTAGACATGAATGCTAGAATTATGTTTCATATATTTTAGGCTGAGTGTATATAAAACATTCTTGGCAGAGCGTATCTTTGGGGATGTCACAAGTGCCAAGCTTGTCAAGGGTCAGAAAAAACTAAAACAAACAATGCTGGTTGAATCCTGATTGTCTTTTCAGCCTTATTTTATGATTGAGCAGCTGACGTGCAGTTTGTCACAGCGTGCCTGTGTACACACTAATAAAGAGGCAGATTGCTGTTGTCCTCCGTGATTTATCCTGCTCTTCTGTCCTCCATCTGCACTAGATGAAAAAGTTAATTAAAACCCTGCCTTGTCTCCTCATTCCACCCTAGACAGCAAGAGCAAATCATCTCCCACCATTTACGGCCTTTATTATTTCTTTATGAACGACACTAGAGCTGAGGTCAGAATGGCTAGCCTTCTTTTTCAGCTTGAACTTTAAACCTTATTGTAAGATGTAAATGTACAACTGCTGTCATGTTTTATTTCCATCATCTTTGAAATCACAGTCTTGAAATGTGCATATTTAAGGCAACAGGTCACTGATACTAATGTTAAGAGATTTCCTAATAGGTTCTTAAAAAACTATCAGCTTTTAAAGTTGTGACAGGATGCCCAAGACACACAGGAACTAGTTTGATTTTTATATATAAATGAATAAATAAATGAACAAGCTACTGACATCACATCGTTAAATGTGCATATTTAAGGAAACAAGTCACTGATAATGATATTGAGCGATTTTGAGGGCTCTTTTTCACAAAGTAACAGCTGTGAAAGTTGTGACAGGGTGTTACACACACATGAGAAGTTGTTTGATGCCAAAATATTCATAAATGAGCAAGTTATTGAAATTCTAACCTTTGAATTTATGTATTTAAGGCATTAGATCACTGATAATAAGGTCATGGGATTTTCTGCTGTGAAAATTGCGACAGGATGTCCAAGACACATGGGAACTAGTTGGATGCTGGTATATTAATAAATGGGCAAGCTAGTTAAATCACAACCATCTCTGCAAAAAAAAAGAAACACCCTTTAAAAATCATGTTTATCTAATTCTTAAAAACATAATCAATTATGAAGATGATAGAACAATATTTAGTGTGTTTTTCAGCTGCTCAATTTGAATCTTGACAGTATGATAATTAGATATCAAAATAGAAACACAATATACCAAAAACTGATGTTTTACATTTGAAACTTACAGCTGTTTTTTTGATTAATTAATTGCCAAATTAATGTTTGGGAGTTAACCTAAGGACTCACAGAAAATCCATTTAAATACAGTAATTAATGAAGCACCCAAGGTAAACTCATGCAATCACAGTAACGAATTAAAGGTCAAGTGTGTGGAATTTAGTTGCATCTGATGGTGGCTTGTCTATCGTTGAATAGAATGAGTAAAGCATAAGTGAAACTGTAGCCGCTGATCCTCCTTAAGCTCTGCTACACAGAAGAGTGTATTGTGCATCGTGTCGACGAGTTCAGCTCATTAGTCCATTAACAGTTAAAGAGGTGTTAAAGACCCGCATCTAAGCCACTGTGGTGTTAAACCAATGTCTTGTATGGATTTGGAGGTGTTCAGATGTTTAGCTTTGGATAGCTGAAGCCATTCCTCAACTGCCCTGACTGCTGATTCACCACATGCAGCAGGGCAGTTTATCAGAGGAGACTGCACCATTCTCACCAAGGAGGAGCGATATTCAATTTTCTTCTGGGGAACAGTGAGTGTACAAGCAGAGACAGAGAGGACAGTTTACATCCAGGGCACACAGAGCCCTTATAGTGAGTATAGCATACGACCTTGCATTATCCACATAACTGACAAAGATGGTAGCTGGTTTACAGAGAATCTTCACCTCTCACACCCAGTGCTGGACAAAAAGGTTTTATTTATATGAGTACAGCAGCCTTTCTGAAAATTATCTCTCCTGTTAGCCGAGTACCACAGGCTTATTTCCAATATGTAATGGGGGGTGCCTCCCCTGATACTGGCAAGCATCTTGGGAAATTGTCCCCCAGAGGACCATGATACTTTTTCACTTTTCTAAAGGTCCCACAAAAGCACTTCATCCAGAAAACTGGCTAAAAAAAAATAATTGAAGGACTGATATGATGAGACAGCAAGCAATGTGTAATAATGTACAATGCTGAACGATATAAATCATTTTGGACCCAAAGGTTTAAATCTGTACTCCTGTGAAATCCACTCAGGGCAAAAACCTCTGTTAAGTCACACATTCAACACATGCCTTTCTTGTTAACAAAGGTAATATTGTTAGCTACCACTGTAGTGGTACTGTCAAGAGGCATAGGTGCTTTCTCCAATGTGCCATTATTCTATTTTATGATGGCATCACAAGAAAGAAAGAAAAGCTTAATAAAAGAATGAAAGAAAGGAAGATTTGGTGTATTATAGATTATAAGGTATACAGTGTATTCTACCAGTTGGTTACACTTTTTAAATCAGTGTCTTTCAAAACATAATGTAATTAAAAAGCCACTTGACAATTCCATGGGTCTTAGTCGACTTAAGTGTTTCTCCAATGAGCCCACAGAGGGCCATTACTCTCAAAGAGTGCTGAATAAAGAGCAAATGTCACCTTGAACTGCAGTGAGATTGCCAGAAGTGTCTCAACAGTCCCTCTACTTCATCTGTAAAAAAGTGAAAGCTATAGATGAAGTCAAGTTTGAAGGAGAAGCCTACAAGTGTGCAACATTGTTATCAAGAACATATGAAAATGTAAGACTGTAACAGATGAATCACATTAATAAGCTGCTGATGATTCATTGATCATGATGATTCATTATGGACAGCATAGTGATAACACAAGACCAGCAGCAATAAAGGTAACAACAATGAGAGAAACAGCTTCTACAACACTATCAACTTTAATAATGTAACACATCTCATCAATGATGCTGTGTGCTGGTTTTATAACTTGAGATCAGGAAAGCGCTGCATACACACCTTGCTCTTCCTTTAATAAAATGCCAAGCATGAATCCAGATTGAAGCCATTATAAACATGGATGGAGTAAAGGTGTGAGAAGGGGCAGGTTAAATCAGAACGTTATTGTTACACCACAATATCACAGCCTGAAAAGACGCATAAATTGTTTGATGGCAGCTCCTTATATTTTAAAAAGTCATGTATTTTTCATGAGTTTTACAGTGTAATGGGTAAATGGACTGTGTTGTGCCAGTCTAATTGGATAAGGGTTATCTGTGGAGCATCGCTGTTCAGTGGGATCTGTTGTTCCTCATGTGGTCTAACCAAGTAAACTGCTGCCTAATCACATTCAAGCCAAAGTCTATTTACTTTCTGGGGCACTGCTGCTCTGGCAAGAGGCAAAATGGGCCGGTGGAAGGGGTCTCGTAAATGAGTGCACCATTGCCAATCTATCCATCCTAATGCTAACGCAGTTTACAGGGCCAGTGGGAGACCCTGACAGGCTGACAATAGGGGAAGGAGGCCCAGCTTAAATCAATTAGCTAAGAGGACAAATATCATG
Organism: Plectropomus leopardus; assembly: GCF_008729295.1. Classification (NCBI taxonomy): domain Eukaryota; kingdom Metazoa; phylum Chordata; class Actinopteri; order Perciformes; family Serranidae; genus Plectropomus; species Plectropomus leopardus. The sequence continues at coordinate 28,886,041 of NC_056463.1, forward strand.
TAAATCATACCCTGCCTGGCCCTGGGCAACAGGCCTGAAATGGAAGGCACATGCTCGCAAGAGAGTAGCACTTACTCAGTCCTGGACAGTTATGAGTTATGATTAAGGTGCTTACACTTACTGTGTCAACCAACTCACAATTGAGCATGCACCAAAAGTCAAACAGATGATCAAACTTTGAATAAATTGTTTGCTTCATCATTCAATGCACTGTTCGTTTCCACTGCGTTACAGTAAATGTACAATATGTCCGCTAAGCCTTCTAAGCCAGAATTTTATAGTTTTCATTTGGATCATGATTAAGACCTCAATCAGAATGTCCGACTATGTCTATGTAGCCCTGAACTGAACCTGAATGAACTGAATGTAACTGAACTCAACTTGAATGATCTGAACTTCACTGGACCTGAACCACGTCCATATTGGAAGCACTTAATTAAACTCAAGGGCCCATATATACATATGTATATGTGTGTGTGTGTGTGTGTGTGTGTGTGTGTGTGTGTGTGTTTGTATTCATGTTGATTTTTTTTGTCATGACAATTTATAATACTCATCATACTCTATGTCTTGAGAACATGGCAATGTTAAATGCATTTTTAAATGCATCAGTGTTGAGGTATTAAGCGTCTGCAGGAATTCCCTTTTTTCTTTGAAATATCATCTTCAGTGGATGTGATTCCCTACACCAAAAAGAAGACAAAGCAAGTGGGGTCTATGTATCCTTCCACTCATCTGAAATTGTCCTTTTGATAGCAGAATTGCAGAGGGTTCCTCTATCAATTTTTGTGACTTTCTGAACAGATAATCCAACTTGTACCCACTTTACACTGTGACTGGTCAGGTGTGTTGAATTGTGAAAGTGTATACATGGCAGATCACCTCTAATCTTGTGTATGGAAGAATTATTGTGGAAATATTTGCAAATTTGTGTGTAGAGTTGTGAAACTGTATCTTAATCTGTAAATGTCAACATCTTCCACCACCCCAGGCTAATTTTTACTGTCTGTGCTCCAGTGTTGGTGTCATTTACAACTGTTAATAGAATCTAATGCAATGATAGTCAAGTTGTGGCCCATGGGCCAAAAGTGGCCCATGATATGGTGCCAGAAGGTCCACTGACCATTTGCAATTCACAACAAAAATAACATATTCACACTGGGAATTTTTTTCTATGCCTTGAATGTATGTAAGGTGCCAGAGTACATTAAAAAGCATAAAAAGAGCCTTTAGTTGCCCCGGGACAAAACAAGTTTAACATCCCTTATCTTGTTTTAGGGATACTAATTTTCCCTCAGAAACATTGTCAGTGCATGGATTATCTATAAACACCCTCAAAGAGACTTTTCCAAACATATTCTACCAGTATAATAATTGGGTTTCCTTGACCAAGCTAAAGTTTGCTAACTATCCCAACATATCTCACTTTATGAGACTGCCTGCTTGATCCTTTCACTTTCTTCCACAGGAAAGTCATAACTGAGGAGCAAGACAATCTGGACACTTTTTCTAAGATTGTCCTCGACCCGTCTAACTGCCTGTGTTCCTGTCCTGGGAGTATGGACGGGCGTGAAGAATAGGGAGGGACGCCAGGCCATGAGAGAAGTTGGGAACATATGGTAGCTGCGCTGAGAAGCTGTGTGTGGCAGATAACATTTTCCACCAATGATTCTGATCACAGTGGAGACTTCAAGAAGGAGAGAGTCTCAAAGGAGCAACATACCATCTGGAATCTTGCGAGCTGTGACACATCCAATTTACCTCTACCTGTGGACCAGTCTTGTAACCTCTCTGTAGTCCTCACCAGGCCAACAGCAAGGGAGATTAGATGTAGTCACACCTGACAAGACAAGCTTTTCAGACAGGTCAAAGTATTTTCTAAAGTAGAGCAGAGCAAATTTTAGAATATTCTTTTTCCTCTGCATTGAACAATGATTTATGTTGTCTTGATTTACATTTTTATCCTGTAAGCCAAAATGTACCTAAAGATAAAAAACAACATTTACTTAAGTTCTTATTAGGCTGTGTCAAACTTTTCCTTTGATTGTCATCAGCTACTATGCTGTAAATGAACAGTGTTGTCATTCAAAGATGTAAGATGTTGTAAGATTTGCAGACTCAAGACTAAGTTATGCAATGCTAGGATTACAACATACATCTAATCAAGCCAAGGACATCACCCTAACCTCACTCTCTGGTTTAATGCCAAGCAAAGGCTCTTTCATTCATAGCATCACACAACTTGATCATTAAACTGAGCATGAAGAGTCATCAGTCATGTTTTATAGCAGGAGGATTTGTAATCGTATCCGATAAATCATTTAGCTTTCTTTCAAACAAATGTCAAAAGATTAGACAAACAAAAGGGAACAAAGCAATAAAATACCACATTGAAGAAATCAGTCACCCTCAAATTACATAACATGTCTCAAATGTCGACTCAAGGGCATGATAGGCCTAAACAATTTATTCACTTGTGACTTCTAGCCAACATCAGCATGTAATCTGAACAGCCATTTGTGGTGAATGTATTCTCTGGAACTTTTATCTTTACAGTGTTTTTACTGCTAATGCAATGGTTGTCTAATACTGCTGTATCCACTGTTATTTACTTATTTTATGCTGCTTAAAATAAAATAGCAAATGCTGCAAACAGCACAGATGTTTTAATAGCTCAACATTTTGATAAATACACCTTTTTACTTTCTGGCAAAGAGTTACATGAGAAGATTTATACCACTCTTAGGTTTTTACAGTAATATGAAACTGCAGCCAGCAGCCCCTTGGCTTAGTTTAGCAGGCATTAAGTCTGAACCAGGGAGAAACAGCAAGCTAACCAGTGTGACAATAATAATAATAAGTTAGTGTGACTGTGGATCCCTCTACAAAAAGCCTGTGGGATTTTTCAATTGGATTTTGAATTACTGCAGAATTTAAGTCCTGTGGCAAACAAACATTCATGAAAAAGACACACATTGTTCTACAGAATCTTTTCAAATGAGCACCATTTTTTTGTTTCCTTTTGAACCCAAAATGCATTCCTCAGAAAAAAAAGCTAGGTTAGGCTATAAATGAACTACACCACAGTAGCATGACTTAACATCCCTACCACAATGAGGCTGTAAAGCCTGTTCATCATCATGACTGTAGTCTCATTTAGCCACTTGTTAGCAACAGCCTTTCCTTTTTTTTAAGATTATTTTTTTTGGCTTTTATTGCCTTTAATCCATAGGACAGTGTGAGCGTGAAAGGGGTAGAGGCCGGACCCGAACCCTCGGCCGCTGCAGCGAGGACACAGCCTCTGCACATAGGACCCCACTCTATCCACTGAGCCACCAGGTGCCCCACCAACAGCCTTTTTTAAAGTCACAAAAAGCTTAAAAATTCATGAGGTGGTTATTCACTGACCTATTTTATGTCATAAAACAAAACAGGAAAGTCTCCAAGGCAGACATCAGACATCTAACCAAAAACACATTAAAAAAACCCACTGACTTTGAGACGAGGGAACCAGGAGTGATAAAATTCGAAACCATTTCTGGGTTTTACTCATTCCTGGAGCACAGGGAGCTAGCTATCTGTTAAACTATGTCTTGACTATAACTTCCTGAACACTCTGCAGGTTACCTGGCTTACAGCTAATATAGTATTTAGTGAGCCATTGGCTGGGAGGCTGATTTGGTTACCAATGTCAGGCTAGACGTTTACCCTTTGTGCTGAGCTAAGCTAACTGCCTCCTGGCTGATGCCTTACATTTACCAGACAGACATGAGCGTGGTATTATTCAGCCCTGGGATGAGAACAAGTTGCATTTATTTCAACTAAATCTCTGCACACTCTTCTAAGTTGCAAACTTTTGTTTTTTCTTCATACCTTGCTTAGGCCTACATTTAAATCCCCCTTTAGGGTAGACTTTGCAGGTAATGTTTATGTAGGCAGGTCCTCTTAAATGGATTTTTATGAAATTCAAGGAAATTATCTTTTTTTATTATTCTGGTCTCTTTTTTTAATATAGCAGAGCTGGCTTGCTAGATGGGCTGGGAATGCAACAATTTTTACCTGTTACTGACTTCCCATATGTGCATGCATCATTTGTTGGGGCAACCGGTGATACTGTTTTTCTCTGTACCCCTGTCTCAATTTTACAAAACTGATATTAGCCCATAATTCAAGCTCACAGCATCTGGTGGTACAATATGCAAAACAGACACAGGATGGAAAGCATCTATGTGGGTACACCTATGAGCCACTCCACCAATAACAAACTATCACCTTCTGTCTGGGGGTATTTGCTTACAGCTAATTGATGGATGGCTGGATTTCCATGTGGAATATGTGGCTTCGCATCCAATCTGTTTTACTTATTTTGGAGTAACTACCAGCCACGCTGCAAGTGGTTGGTTGATTGTCTCTGCTTTGCATCATTAGCAGCCAGTCCAGAAAGACAAGCAGCAATCAGTCACTTCTTCATCTGAACCCAGCCCCCTCTGGATGAGCTCTTTGCGATGATGAGGGCCTTTGTGGTCTCTTGGGCACCACAAATGACAGACAGACTCCATCCTCTCCATCCTCCTCCCTGGAGAGTTGGTTTGACGGTAACACGGACACTGAATTGAATCATAGAGACACAATCTTGGCCAAATGTACAGATGTCATTAACCCAACAAATCCACTGAGCAATGGCTGAAAAAGGATATAGTTACGTCATGAAAGCTCCAGTCACATACAGGTCAGTGACATCAGTAAAACAACTCTGTATTTTATAATGAAGTCTCCAGGTACTCTGTATTACTTCAACTGTCTGTTTTAGTGACTGTGATGTTTTATAGTGGTCACAGTGGATTTATATGCAGATTATTAAGAGTAACACTTGAAATTCTTCTATTAAAATGCTATTGTGATCATAGCCTGAAAATTTCTCTTCAAAAGTAGTGCATCTTTCTGCCATTCTCAAGCTCTTTTCCAAATATGTCAAACTAATGTATAATGAGTCCCCCACCTCGTCCAACAGTGGATTAAGTTGTGTGCTTTTAAAGACACATCCTCCCACCGGGACCACCCTCAAAGTGGTGTATTACTCGTCTCACACTCCTGGTCAGGCCCAGACGGGTCATTTCCATGTCCAGCGTTGATAGGCATTGATTGAATCTGCACAGCTATGACCTTACTATGAGCCCCAGGAGAGGAGTTCAGCTTCCAAGGTCCAATAACAGCAGAGTTGCACTGTCAGTCCTAATCCATCATAATTATGTCTAGCTAGGACCAATGTCTCCTGTTCTTCCTGCTCAACACAAATGAGTTCAGAGGATTGAATGTTGCATTTTTCATGCTGCAATATCAATGGCTGACAGACAAAATTGTATTTATGAAATGAACAGAGTGAACAACATGACTGTATGCAATGCAATACTGAAATGCACTTAAAGACAAATGTCTGCCACGATGGAATTTTATGTACTGTTGGAGAATTGGGTAAAACATGTTTATGCCAAAAAGCTGAATGGTGACTTCAAATTTTTGTTTTAATGAGGTAAGAAGTTTCATTTATCTTGTTTGTGGAGTGTTTCATCTTTAATGTTCACAGATATTGGTAATGGGTTATATTTACGGCCATAAACTACCTCTACATTTTGGAGTGAAGGTTTTTAATACTTTTGTCAATTTTTGTGCTTAAGTTGAGAAACAATCAATATTATGAACTTGCATCATCCACCAGCATTTCACCACCATATAATGTTTCCCTGTTGCCTGTTTAGCAGGGGCGTTACACCAAATCCTTGGCCCCATGCATAAGCAGACTGTGGGCCCACATCCTTTCTCTGTTATGCACCTTTTAACTTTTTTTGTTTTACAAAATCAGTTTCCTTCCTTTCTTTCTTTCTTTCTTTCTTTCTTTTATTGGAACCCAGATTTCCCTTTCATAGGGAAAGACATGCCACTGTCCATGGGTGCTCCAGCAGCATTCACAGTCACTCACTCAGCTTTAACTGCATTTAGAGACAAATACTGATGCAGGGGCAGACTAAACAATTTTGCACCTTGAGGGGTTGAGGAACCTCAGAGAGCTTCCATGTTTTTTTATGCAGAGTTCAGTCTTTCAGCTGATTTATTTAGCCAATTTTAATTTAGTTATGGCACATCTCCCCTGGATAATCTAACACGTTCTCATCCCAAATTGTCGCATATCGCCGCTTTGCAGTGGATGCCCACATATTACGCTCTAAGTATCCTTAAGCGTTTGCTCTTTATGTTCCAGGATGTCGCTACCATGATGGTAGCACAAGCACATGGTGAGATCATGCGACATGTGGTTATGTTTAAGCTAAAACAGTCAATCAATCAATCAACAATCAATTCCGCTTTGCCCCCACTATGATGCCCCTGCTGTTTGCATGAGGAATCTATCACTAATTTCAACCACAGTTGTTAAGATGTATAAATTAAACATCAGATTTAGCCTCATTGTCTAATCATAGGAGCGTTCTTTGTCAAGGTGACAGACATTTTCTCCTGCCGTGCTTTCCTCTTTAACTCATATTGTCTGAGGACATTGACACTGAGGATGTTAAATCATTTGGATTTCATGAGGCAGTCACAGTTCCTCAGACAGCTTAGGTTATACAGTGATGACCCAGGTTCTTTGGCAGCAATATCTATCTTGCCACACACTACCCTAACTACATTCTTGTTAGTATTCCACCTCTGCTTTCCACTGGTTTGCTTTCTTTCTCTGTGTCTCTCCCAGGCCAGCATTTGTTTTGTTGCTGACATCTAACCCTTCCTTGTGACCAAAGAAGCAGAAAGGCAGGATTTACAGATGGACACAGTTTTCATGGCTTTGCTTTGATCGGGCTCTTGTCTAGGAGCTTTTAGATACACCTTTCTAAGCACATTAAGATCTCATCTAGAGCAGAAAGAATTGATTCTTGTCAGCTGTGGCTGTGGGGATGCATGTCAGTAAATAGTGCCTATGTAGAAGACCTCACAGTGACAAATGGGATCGATTTTACAGTTCTGTTAACACGGAAGCACCATGCCATTTGAATTATGTAAATGCAGAAAACTTGGGCAGTCAGACAAAAATACACACACATACACTAGCTTGTGAATGTGTACACACTCTTAAACACAAGCACTGACTTTCAGGTGTACAATGAGATTTCTAATGCTACCTCTTCTTTCTAAATTGTTTTATTTTCAGAGAATAATGTTAAAATCTGTATTTATTTAGAACAACCACAAAGTATGATTTATTTTTATTCTAGTTCCTGATCTGTCAGCCTCCAAGTTTCTGTCTGTGATGTTTAATTTTTGTAAACCAGCCTTTCAACTTTTAATCCACTTCAGTGAAGGCTTTGATGACAAGCTCCTTGACTGTGGACATTAGGGGAAGGCCACCTCTAAATCAGTGTGTGTGTGTGTGTGTGTGTGTGTGTGTGTGTGTATGTGTTGTGAGTGGGGAACCACCAATGAATCCCTTCAGGATTTGTGGAGTTGTGTCTCAGGGCAGACAGATGTGGTTTAATACCCCTCCCTGAGCTATAAAAGATGGCACCACAGAGAACATTCAGGAGGTCACATTAAGTCCCGCTCTATCTGCAGGTGTCACGGAAGACAATTTATCTTCCTCACTCTTGCTGTATGACATATTGGACACTACACTCAGGAGCAGTCTCACCTTCCTGTCTATCACTGAGAAGCAGAATACATTAATGAACAGACTAATCTGTCTTCTCCAGAGACAATTCATTACTGACCGCTCAGTCTGACGCAACAGCTTTGAACGATGGAGATAATATGGCTGACTATTGAATTCTACACTCTTATGTTCTTCCTTACAATTTCTGTTGCTGTTTATTTTGTTGTTGTTGTTGTGCAAAAATGTTACCAAAATGTTCCCCAATAACAAAAGTTTCACCTCATGTCCTTTTTGAAGTCTCAGAAACAGCCACTGAAATTGGTTTGCTTGCAAGAATATGAATCAATGAACAATAAGTAATTATTTTTGTGGTCAGTGTATAATGCATTTCTGCAGAGTTTGTGGATGGTGTTTTAGTGGTTCTGGCCAAGTGGAAGTGCTAAACATTGGATGTCTGCCAGTGGCCACTGATGAGCAGTTCCAGTGACAGGCTTCAAACGATCAGAGAGCCTCCAGTGATATCAGCATAGTAGAGACATTTTATGGTAGATACAACTACATTCACATCTTGTGGCACCACATTTAGATCTCTGCTGAAGCAGCTGTTTGCTCATTACTGACCAGCTGTCGAAGATGTATTCATATCTTTTACTTAAAAATTAGTAATTCAACAATGCAAAAGTAAAGCATTGATATAAAAATGTATCTAAAGGTCCCATATAATGCTCATTTTTAGGCTCAGAGTTGTATTTTGGGTTTCTACTAATGCATGTTTACATGTTTTAATGTAAAAAAAACTTTATATACTTTATTTACTTGTTTTTTCTCATATTGACTGTCTGAATATACCTGTATTCACCACGCTCTATTTTAGTGCCTGGCCTGTATAGCACAGTTGTGACATAACAACTTCACAGAAATCCTGACAGCTTATTTCAAGTTTCTGAATACAGACTGTGTGCATTTTTCTGTGGATTGAATGTATTGATACTGTCACAGTATTTATATCACACCTATACCTTCTTTATATTAAAACCAGGCCAGTCTGACTTTTGCAATATGGGACCTTTAACTTTTTTAAAGTTAAAGTTGAAATGGTCACTAAAAGTGTTATCTTATCAAATATTGTATTGTTGAACTGTTAATACAAATGCATTAATGGAATTAGTGATTGAGGTAGAGCTAATTATAAATCGTCACTAAGATCATATTTTAATGAAGGGGTTTTAATTTTATTCTACAAGTTCATTAGAATTTTACCTGCCAAGGGGTAAACATTACAATATTTGTTTATAAAATGTAGTGGAGTACTATTAACTACAACCATTAAATGGTCAAGTCAAGTAAAGTATAAGTACTATGCCTTAAATTTTTAGTTACAACATAAGAAGAGTTAGATCAAGCAAGTACATTTTGTCTTATTATTTTGATTATTTATTCTGTTAAAAAAGAGATTAAATGGTGACATTTCTGATGAAAAAGAAACAGAATAAATAATAAGAAGAGTTACTATGTATGAGTGGCCCTGTGAATTTTACAGTACATGCATGTTAAACCTGGTGTGCTCGAGTGAAGCAATGTTCAGACGAAACACAATAAGAAGCTATAAACACATATTTTTGAATACACATACAAGCAAATATACACAGAAAATGTTAGCTGTATCTACAGATTGTCACTAGAACACTAAAACATTTTGCATGCACCAATAAGATGAGTTGATTCCCCTGCAGGCAGTGGATGGTTGGCAATCGATATCTTCACATGAGGCTGTGACTCTCTAGCATAGGAGCCAAGCACTCCAGGTAATGAACTGCCTGCTTGATATATATCCCTCACAGGGTGGGATTGCAGTGGTGCAACATGGTACTGCAACAACAGCAATTCTTTGATTAGTCATTTCTCTTCCATCACGCTTTCCTGCATTCAGAGAAATCCCTCACACACATTTATATTAAAGTGTTAATGTGTAAGTTTGTCTAGTTTCAAACTGTCATGTGGCTTCATATGATGAGCCGAACTGTGAGTTTAGGGATGTGGGGGCTCTCTCATCTTGATGCCACTGCAGACAGTTAGACAGGTGTGACACCCTTAAACTGTCTGGATCATCAATGGATAACCAATGCGCAGTTAATGTCAGTTAACAGCTTTTTTTTACTGAGGTATTCAACCCCACTGACATGTAAAGCACAGAGTCAGTCAGTCAGTCTGCCAGACTTGTTTGGGTCCTTAATCATTTTTGGAGCAGTTTCCTGTTTTTATTGGGTCCACTGAGAATCCAGACAGGCTTTCTGCTAGAGTGAACTTGATTAAGATGATTTAGAGACGTGAGCAAAAGGCTGAATAAGCTGATAACGCTTCCCATCCACAACAAAACAAGAGGGCCTCTGCTGCCATAAGAACACACCAGCGCAGACTCCTAGAGAACATACCCCTCAGATAATATATATGCTGGGACCCTTGAATTTCTTATTGGCTACATCTCATATTTCTGAACATATATTGCTCAATTTTATCCACTGCTCCACTTGTTAAAAGTGATGTGATATTTTCAAACTACGGACTATTTTATACATGATATATGATATACAGATATAATTGGGTATTTTAACCTTGTATGATATACCTTTTTATGGTTTTATCCTCTCAGGTTTTGCTGCTGCAATGACCTACTTTATCTACTGTTATGCTTAAAGAAACCCTCCAAACATGTTATAAGACATTAAATAATATTTTACTTGGTATGATGATTTGTGACCAACAAGGTTCTCAACTTCCCAGTTAAATACCTGCACCTTCACCCTCTGTGAAAAACACAAATCTACCATATTCTATTATCTAATCTATGATAATCTATGATAATCTATGATAGTTTTTGCTTTAAACTTTAACTACTGTGTTGCAAAGGAAGACTCGCGCACACAGAACAAAAAAAAAAAGACTGAAGTCTTTCAAATATGAAAGTGCAAACATTTCAGTCTATGTTGGACTTTTCTCAGTGCAGAATGAGGCATGTATAATGGTTCACCATATAGGCCATTCTTACAGGTACAACTGTTCAGTCATCAGCAGCTTGATTAAGCACACATGAATTGCTAACAGGCTGCGTCCTAGCAAGTCCAGTAGCAAACAGAGCATAGTCAACAAAGTATAGTCCCAAAAAAATGCTGATATACATACGATGATGGAATGAACACATAAAAGTGAGGTTAGCTGGTACAGAGAGACATAAAAATGTGTCACAGAAAAGAGGTCATATCCAGTCCTTCATGGAAGCCATTGGGATGGAGCATTTTAATGTCAAAGATATATCTGCACTCACACTGGAGTTGAGTTTGGACTCTATTTCTCCCATGGTGACTACTGAGTGTCCTTACCTCAGTATAAAGTAGTCCATTTTCAGTGCAAGTGTAGTTGTGATGTCCTAAAATGATCTTATACAAATGCTACTTGTTTCAAACACAGATTTGAGGAGGGTATTGAGTGACTTTGCCTTGTCAGCAGATCAATGTGAGAACTGCCCTACACCATTCTTCATGTGCAGTTTAAACATCCAAAAAAAAAGAAGTAAACATTACTGAATGAAGGGGGGCTTTCAATTTCTATTGTTTGTATCATACATTAACTTTACTTTTTTATACTGAAATATGCTTTATGTGCATTTGATTGATTGAATAACTTTTCTTCAACAGGCCTAAATTTTATAATATTTCAGATAATTACCTCCACCAAGGAGTTTTATGTTTTTGGTTTGGTTTGTTTGCTTGTTTGTCTGTTTTTCACCAGGATAATGGAAAATAAACGCTGGCCCATTTTTTTTTAAAAATTGGTGGAAGGGTGAAGCAGGCCAAGAAAGAACCCATTCAATTTAGGTTTTGGGTAGATACGCAAATTATTTTTCACTTTCATTAACATTGCTTGAGTTTTCCACTATTTTAACAAGGCTAAGAGCATAGTGGCTCTTTGAAATAAATGCTAACAACAGCATGCTAACATGCATATATAACATAACAAGGCTAACATGCTAAGCAGCAGCTGTTAATCATGTTTGATATGTTAGTTTAGTGTGTTAGCATGCTAAAAATTGCAAATTAGGACTAAACACTAAGTGCAGTTGAAGTGAAAACTTTGAACTTATGCTGGTGTGAGATAAAGAGCAAAAATCTTTGATTTGATCGTAATTTGTCCCTGGAGGAACATGAATGTCTAATTTCAAATCAATTCATCCAATTTTTGTTGAGACATTTCAGTGTGGACCAGGGCACTGGACCAACTAAGAGACAGACTAACATTCCCATCCATCGAACGCCATTAATATGGTTAAAAAAAACAACAACAATAAGACCAAAAAATGATATATATTTTGTATTAAAGCTGTTAAACTGCTATGGCAGTGAATAGTGTGGTGACAAAGCTTTACTTTTTGTGGCTAGGCTTTTACTTAGTGCCACTTAATCCTTTAAATGTTACACCTTCGTGATTAAAAAGGAAAGCTTGCACTTCATGATTAAGAAGGGCCAGAGAGAATTTTTTTTCTCTCATTACTGGGGTTATCAAAGAGAGCCGTCAAAATCTCGCCTGATTCTCTCAAAAAGTTTGTGTCTGCCTACCATTAAATGTAATATGTGTGAACAACCATTTAGAATACTATATCAGGCAGGGGAGGAGATTGAAAATGGGATATTTAAACATGAAAGTATGTTTGCATCACACTTATTATAAAAGTCTAATAACCAAAAGTATATTTTTAACCTTTATTTGACATGGGATGTTTGACCAAACACAACCGATCTTTCAAATGTCTTGCTTGACATCTACACACATTCACACTAGGGAGGCACTTGCATACTTAGCATTTATAATAACCAGTGCAGATTCTCTAAGATTTGTTTCAATCAAGACGATAAGAAAAAGAAACAAAAATCGTGCCAAAGACCTGTAACAGGTCAAGTATATATACATCTATCCATAGAGAAATTAGGGATGGCATCCTATTAGTGATGGGATTCTTGGCTTGAATCCAAAATCCAAACAACCTTCTTGCTCTCTAATCAGAAATTATATTGTAGATATTGAGCACTTCACAGAGTGCGTCCCTGTAAATTGTCATCACTGTGTAATATGATGAAGTAGGCGGCCATTTACAAAATGAACTGGCCCATGGTTGATTTTTGAGCAGTCATGTTTCACCACTCATGACTGCACTGCAGCTCATTGTATATTCAAAGTGTACTGTCAAGGTTGGTGCTTAAAAGATCAAAGTTCTAAAGACAACATTAGAGCTGACTGATTTTAGTGCTCATATTCGAGCATTTTGCACATTTGCCACAGTTTGGTTTGTAATAATGAAAAGGTAGATGTGATAGAAATTATGACTCATAAAACACTTAGGTGTAGGGTATCACTTATGTCATTTTAGGTATTTTAATAAAAATGTAACACTAGACTTGACTTATAACTTAAAGTTCCCTCTCTACTCATAAATGAGATTTTTCCCTTTTTAACTATAAAGACTGCATTTGAATTCATCAAGAAGGCATGTTTCTCTGTGCACACCTTAAAAAGTTTAGGATGTGGGCAAGGACATTCCGAGTTTGCAAGCCAGTAGGGGTACAAAATCCATTTTTTTTTCACATAGTCCGGATTTTCGATGAAAGGGAAACTGATGCAGTTTCTTCAGTATGCATATCAGACAAAAATCATCATTCAAAAGTATTTTTCTATGTCTTAACATATTTGGAGTACATCTTTAATCATACTTGCTACACTCAGATAATGAAGTGATTTCTGATTTTGACAATAAACATTTTTTAGTTTACATGTTTTCCAGTTGGTAAGTGGATTTAAGAACACACTGTTGCTTTGAATTGGTGATATTTATGAAAACATATGTTTTCTGTATAAACAATAGGTCTGACACGTATGGATCTTGCAAACAAATGGACATACTGTCCACAGTGAACATTTCTGTCCCCTTCCACCTGATAAAACACAAGTGAGGGTCAAAACCTAATCAGGCATCATTGATCTGCTCTCAATAATCCAGAATAAAAGTCTTTGGAGATCAAATTTATAACCCCAGAGGAGTCCTTGGGGCTGCTCTTCATGCCGGATACAGTTCGTTTACTGGCCATTATAATGAGGCTTTAAGCAGTGTGGCCACAGTAAATCTGCCTTGCTAAGATTGCACTGCTCCTGGTCTGACTGGACCTCACCTCACTAAATCTCACATCCAGGACCAGAGAATAATTTATCATCCTCTCCTGAGTGCATTTGCCAAAGCAGTGCGAAGTCAGCAAATGATCGCAAGCGACCAGGTTTGTCAAATAATGTTTGTTGGTGAGAAGGGAATTAGGTCCAGATGGGTATATCAACATCTGGATTGTCTCATTGAGGATGCTGTTAAACAGCAGCCTCATGTTGATTTGTGATGCTGAGTTCAACATAAGTACATGAAACAGCACAAAACTTCAGATATGGTCTTTTAATCCTTGGATGTACACATCTGCATTTTTTAATTATGTGTGTATTTTCTGTTTAGTTGGAAAATAGACACATATTAACATACAACAATTTATTAGGGTGTGGGGGGCAAAAGAGGTCAAAGAAATAAATATGGGTCATACAAGTGCACGATTGCATACTCTCCCAACACCAGGCGTGTCCTCACCAAATCCAGGAGCAAATTATATGCTAAATGCAGCTTGTGCATTCAGCTGTAAATACTACATTATGTACTCTACCAGCTAAAGAAAGCTGTTAAGCGGTGTAAACTTACAGCAGCCGACCACAGACCGGGTACAGGACCTGCAGGACTTGCTGGTTACGGAGAGCGCAGCGCGTCAGGACAGGCTGCTGCGAGTTGGCAGCGCGTAAAGACCCGTTTGCCAAGAGGAGACTGGGTGAATTTCATGGGGCGAATAACCCCAACGCGACGGAACAACATACTCGCTATTCGGTAAATGATCTCCGTTTCAGACATCCGCCCAATGCCGGTTAAAGTGTCCAAACCGTGAGCGCGTGGATTCCGGCATGTCCGAGAGGAAGGGCGCTGAACACTGCAGCTTTGAGGCTTCATCAGTTACAACTCCCGCGGATCAGATGGTGCCGAGACAATGACTCGGGCTCTCTCCATACTTGCTTACTTTTTCTCTTTGATTTACTGTAAGTGTGCCTTTCTTTACGCTCTGTGAGTTTAACTAGTAATTTGGGCATTTCGAGCATGTGTTTCTATCTGTGTGTCAGCTCCAAATTTATTTGGGTGAAAGTGCTTCTGTCTGGTGAGAAATGGTTGTCTTTTTTTAGTGTCCCAATGTCGGATCGCAGCTTTTAATTTTGAGTGTGAATAAGTTTTTGATGTAGTGTCTCAGCAGCACAACGGTGACAAAAAGATGCAGTAAATATGACCAAATTAATGGCCTTAATTTTTTAAATTAAAAGAAGAAATTATGGGTATGTTAATGTGCATTTAAACAAATGCATGCATAGAAAAAGCTTTTTTTTTTTTTTTTGCAAGTTGAGCCGAAATATGATACTTTTGCATTTCAGCACAGTGTATCATTGGGAGCTATTTGATGATTCAATCCTGCTATCAAATGTGGCCTGTAGTCACCAAATGAGCAACCAACAGTCATAGGAAGGTTTGAGATATTGAGAGTAGGATCAAAACCAATATGCCTTAACACATGCTCCTGAGAAGTTTTAGAAACAGCTTCCTGAACTTACACAAGTAACAGTTTTAGGGAAACCTCACTTGTTTTCTTAACTTCATCAGCATCCCTATTTTACATGACCAAAGTGTTTTTATATGGTGAGGTCAATGGGATTCACAGGATAAATCATTTATAATCGAATGACTTTCACGCTCCCTGTGTAAATATTTTGATATTTCTAGTAATAAATCATCATGTGTGTCATAGAGACAAAAGTTTCTATACTTTTTTTCTCCATATAAAGGGGAGTTAGAAAAAAAAAACAAATAAGAAAAATTGCCTGAATCTTACAAATATGATTATCAGAAGAGAGAAAAATCTGTGTTCATAACACCCCATTCAACCTTTGCCCCATGTTTTGGTTCATTCACCCATTTCATTATGCTCCAACTATATTACAGTTTTGCAAAATAATGATTTTCAGTGTGCTGTGCAGTGTGACCTTATCAACTCGGGCTGACTCTAGCATTGTATTAACACGCCCGACCTCACTCTCAATCAACGTGATGTTAACACTTATGAGGCTCTGTGCATTTTACACATTAAACTCACACATATATACACCCACCAGTGGCAGTTCACAGCAGGTAATCACAAGTTTGGATGGCATGCCAGCAGCCTTCATCTCTGGGGAAAGCAGAGCTTGTTTGACTCAGGTCTCCGAGGGCTTTGACAACACACCATCTGTTAAAGAGTGTTGTGAAGGGCCCGACTCTGCTGGATGGGATGGGACCTCAGCCAAGTGACTGACAAAGGCACAGTCATGGCAGCATGCAGTGACCCGCGAAGGCTAGACTGTTGCCATGCCACACCCTGAAAAGCTCCAGGAGACAGAAGGTCTGATAATGGCACACACAGTTTGATACTAAGGAAGTGGAGAAGCACTGGGGTTAGAAGTCTAACACTGTTCTTACTGATAGTACACTGCATCATGACATAGCTTCACGAAAGCCACATGTGCTGAAGTTCTACAGCCATCAATATCACTCTGCTGAATATTGACAACAGTTGCAATTCTTCTTCAACGCGCCCATCAGTAAGAGTCTCACCTGATTGGATGTCAGTCGACTCAGCTACTCCAGACCGTGTGAGGGCATTAATAACCAGCTGCATGTAAAGAAAATGGAATAGGGAGTGCTATATATATTCATTCTGCTCCTGATGAGAAGCACAGGTTATCAGTTTTAATCAGGCTTGTCTTCACCTCTGACACGGGCATCATTCATCTGGGATGGAGGCATGGATGTGAAGTGTTGGTATTCACAGCTCATTCTCATTTGAAAGATACATCCAGTGGTTTGGCTTTAGGCAAAAGTCAAATTGTTAACATGCAGCCAAAATATCTGCCCTCGTTCCAAATGTAATTACTTATTCGGAAATGACCTTTGGGCCTTCATTACATTTTGGTGTAATTTCCACAACACAGCCATTCCTGGCTTTCTCAATTTACAGCTGCTGTTTCCTTTAAGACTTGGAATGTTTTACATGCAGTATGTATGAAGCAGTCTGACACATTCAGGTGAATTGATGGAGAAGGAGCAGTATTTTCTAACAGCACTAAACGTAGGCTGTTAGAAAATGTACACACAATATTTCCCTAACCTTCAAAACATTGAAAAATAATTAAAAATCTAAAGAAAGTTCAAACATTATGTCAAAAGTCAAAAACGCAGGGGCAAATGTCAATTAATGCAGAGCAGGTGGACACAAAAGTAGGCAACTCAGGAAAAAAAACTCTCTTTAATCCAAAAGAACAACAACTGAATATCATACAATCAAATCAAAGATCCAACAAAGAATGAAGTGAAAACCAGGATTTAAATATAAACTAGACTGACGAGGGGATGAAGTGCAGGTGGAGAAAAAGACTTGGAGAAGCTCAGGTGAGGGGAGTAAGGTGATGCGGCAGAAGAACAGGCAAGGAGCCGATTGGCTGGGAGATACTGAGGAGCAGAGAGGGACTAACAAGGCTGATGTAGGACAGGTGTGTAGATTGATAAAGGAGAGAAAGGCAGCACAGAAACACAGGAGGGGAAGACAGAGTAACTGAAACCCAAAAACTAAGACAACACATTCTTCAATAATAATCTGACAAAGTGAAAACAAAGACAGGCTTACTAATAAAGGCAACTTAAATGAGTCTGATACACTTCAACCAGTCTTCCTAAAAGTCTGAAGGAATCAGCAAAGACTGTGACAGCATATACAAAAATGTTTGCAAACAAATGTAATTTGGGGAGAACTATATTTGACATGTTAGCCAAACCAGGCCCACTTTGAGTAATCCAACCAAATGTAAAGAATATGATTTACATTCTGCATGTAATACATTACAGTATTACATAAAATTAGTAAAAAAAAAAAAAAAAGAAAGTTAAAAAAAGGCAAACAAGACATACTGTAACATAAATTTAATAATGTAATTTTGATCATTACAAATATATATTTTCCCTAGCTTTGTTATTCTTCTTTTCCCTTTATTTTTTTTCCTAGCATTTTTAAAAAAATAATTTTCCAGATCTACTAATTTCTTGCAATTTGTGGCACATGTTTGTACCTTGTTATTCTTTGTCATTTTCCACATATTCTTGAAAGAAATCGCAGGTTTAAATGCTTATGAGAGGCATCCAAAAGCAGCACAAGAAACATAATGTCACTCCAGGTTTCACTCGTAAATAACCATTTTTGGAAAACACAACTGTCAATCTTTTTAAGTTGTTATAAAGACTTGCTATCTCAGGTCTGACTCCACAGAAAGACCAAAAAGCAAAACAGCAGGAAAACATTGTTTGGACCTTATAGGAGAATCACTGCAGTCCACTTATCCACTTATGATTTCCAGATAGCTCTGTCCTCATTTTCAAAAATAGTTCAAAGGGACAGCTAAATGTAGTGGCTTTTAACAACCGGCTCAGCATTGGAGCTATGCAAGTACATAGAGCCAATGTGCAATTGTGATGGTCCTAATGCATTAAATGGATTGAAAATCAGTGAGTAATATACCAGCATATCTGTATGAAATCAAGTCGGTTTGAAGTTAGCCTCTAGTCTCTCTCTGTTGAGCCCTCAGTCTAATGTTCTAAAGGTTTTGTCTTGATACTGATATTTTGGTTGTTTTGGACAATATCTTTGCATGAAAAAATCACTGAACAAACTTGTGTCACCAGGTAGCAGCTGTGCTGACTCAGAGGAGCGTCTCATGAACTGGTTGCTGGGAAAGGATCGATACAATCCACTCATCCGCCCCGCTATCAACAGGACCGAGAGAGTCCCAGTGAAGCTACAAGTGTCTCTGGCTCAGCTCATCAGTGTGGTGAGGCACCAATTATTTCTGCCCACCATGAGGATGTGTGTGTATTTATTTCTTTGTGTATCTGTGTGTGTGTGTGTGTGTGTGAGGGATGTGCGTTGGGGAGACAAAGTGGGTGAAAGAAAAAGAGAGAAAAAGCTTATATGAGAAAGCAGTTAGTTGCCAACCAGCCTTTGCAGAGAGGCTATAGCTCTGAATAGATGGATGAAGTCGAGGATAGATGTGGTCAGCTGTGATCTCTGCTTCTGTCATGTCCAGATTGAAACTTCAGCACATTGGATTAAAAGGGGCCATAAAGCTGTTTCAGCCACAGTGATAGAGGCTCTCCTCTGATTTACAGCAGAAGCTTCTCCCAGCTGCAGACCCAGGCAGCAAGGCTCATTCACAGCCTCACTTTATGAGTTTGCATTGTACCCCTTGGAGTAATTGACATTTGGTATCACTTTATTGGATGAGTATGTCATGGGAATGTGATGACAATGCCATCAACAAACATGTTAACAAGCAATCTAAGGAGAGGGGAAGATTAAATGTGGTTATGTTTGACCTCATGTACAACTAGAGAACTAGAGTACGTATGACAGTAAGCAGGGAGGTTTATTTGAAGCTTATTAGTGTTACAACAGCTCTGTCTTAAAATCTTGATTACTTTTCTTTTGCAATGAAATGTGCATGGGCTACAAAGTAGAGGTTTAGATGCTGACTGTGTCCAGTCGAGATTTGGTGCAAGACTGCTGTCTGCTCTTGGTCCTCAGCATCTTCATTGGCTTACTTATAGTAGAAGTAATGTTAAGTGAAGATATTGTTAAGGCTATTACTGTCCTGTCTTACCAGCATTGATTCCCCTCCCTCTTTGTCTGCATAGCTACCCACAGCCCTATTAGAGGAACTCAAGTAGGCTGTCACTTGATCAACACCAGCGGTCATGTTCCAAAAGGTTTTTTGGGAATAGACTCTAAAGTGGAAGTTTTTTAACACCATAGATTATACACTGTGAAATCTGACTTAAATTTTGAATAATCTATGAAACCGATTGCCTTAAACAATGTAAGTAAACACAACTATTAGTCATAGTTTATGTTTACATTATATCTAATTATTAAGTTAACTTAAAATTTAGTCATGTTTTCATAATTTTGTGAAGCTGTTGCAATTTGAAATGACAAGTTTAATCTTATCAATCTTTCCATGTTTAAACAAATTCAGTGAACCACGTTTACTGTGTTACGTATGTACGTGTATTCTGCTGGTTTAAAATAGTCAGTCATATTTGTATATTCTCAAACATGATAACAAAACAGAACTTGCAGATCTCCTGACTTCATTGTTAGCCAAATTCTCTTTGTGATGGTTAAGTTAAGTCAGACTAACTTGGTTTACGGAAGTTGCTAACACTTAGAAAGAGCAATGTCATTTCAATTGTCACTTTTAAATTACTACAACTTCACAAAAATAAGAAAATATTGCTAAGGTTTAAGTAAAATTAAACATCAGATAAGGTACCCACAACTTGAAATCATTGGTTATTTGTTATCAGTTTACTTTCCTTTTTAATGCAATTGGTTTCCAAGATTATTGTAAGTAAGATCAACTTGTCAGTGGATATTGATATAATCATTTTATAGCTGTTTAGGTATTTTTACCATTTATCCATTACTTTTAGCTAACTTTTACAGCCATTTGTTCATTGGTAGTGTTAGCTAAATATGTCTACCATTTATCAATTACTTTTGGCTAACTATTTCAACTCTGTCAGATACTTTTGGCTATTTCCATTTTTCTGTTCACTTGATAACTTTGAACTATATGTATATACATGCTCTGTTACCTGTGCCTCTTACAGTGGTCAAGCCACAGTACTTGGACAAATTAACCACGCTTAACATCATATGACTTGGTAGCCCAAGGCTGGATTACAGACCCTGATACTATACTCACATATCGGGACATAAAACTATCTGAGTTCATACACTTTGGTATAATAGAGGTAACAGAATGCACATCTCCTCACAAACCAGCATCCTCAACCATCCCTCAAGGCGTGACATAGCTTGCTTTCACATTCTACAGCATCACATCCATTTGGAATAGCATCAGGCTTTTTATTTTCCTCCTTCACACAAATATATGTATAAATGTATACCTTTTGACCTAGTCATCATTTTTATTTTTATTTTTTTTCAAATGAGCTTTTTCACAATATTTCAATTGGTCTGTGAACTACAGAAGTACACCTAAGGGTTCAAGTAGGCTACATCTGGTTGGGAATCACTACGAGAGTGTCCTGAGCAAGCCATAGCTTAAATCTATTTTCAGGGTCAGCAACCATGCAGTTATATTAAATACACAATTTCAATATTATTTATGCATGAAAACTGTTCTGAAAATAAGTTCTACCTCCCTTGTACATTTCCAGAATGAAAGAGAACAGATCATGACCACAAATGTCTGGCTTACTCAGGTAAGTGACACTCAGAGTCTCGTTTATATGTCTTGTTAAATGTCCTTCCCCCTGAACTTGAATTAAACCGTATCCATTCTTCCTCTCTCAATGTGGAACAAACTGCTTCTGTAATTGAGCTCCAAACACACTTCTCTGATAACGAAGCATGTAATTAGAAATGAGCTGGTCTTGAGAAAGTGTGTGGAAGTCGGACTTGACGGCCAGGTCTCTGTGTGTCTCCAGCACTGGGTGGATTACAGGTTGTCATGGGACCCTGCAAAGTATGAAGGTATCGACAAGCTGCGCATTCCCTCCAGACACATCTGGCTCCCAGATATTGTCCTGTACAACAAGTAAGCATCACTGGAATGTCATTATGTAAAGTTACAGAGAGATTTTACATGTTTACGTGCAATTGAGTCAAAAGATAAGATAAGATAAGAAAAGATAAGATTATTATATAAAGGAATGTTCTCCATAAGATTAAATTCATGTTTTTGAGTAGAAATGGGAAACTTTCTTATTGCTAGACTTTTGAGAATGGAATAAGATGTTTTCTGTTTACCATCAGTATCTTCCAGCTGACTCTCTGAAGCCTCTTGAGAGTACATATATATATGATTGAAGGTTTTAGTCTTTCCTCTGTGGATTTTGGTTTTGATATTGATTGGACAGTCCTTGGCTGTGAGAAATAACCAATACAAATTTTCAGTATGAGTAGCTTCCCTCTTATCTTCACTTCACTCCTCACTTTAGGATTGATAACACAAGCCTCAGAGATTGATTCACAGGCCCTCTAAAGTTTTCTTTCTCGTTTTTCTTCCTTTTCTAATAGCGCTGATGGTACCTATGAGGTAACAGTCTTCACCAATGCCATTGTCCTTTTCAATGGCAGCATCAACTGGCTTCCTCCAGCCATCTACAAAAGCGCCTGTAAGATCGAGGTCAAACATTTTCCCTTTGACCAGCAGAACTGCACTCTCAAGTTTCGCTCTTGGACGTATGACCACACAGAGATCGACCTGATCTTGAAGACTGAGGTGGCTAGTATGGATGATTTTACTCCCAGTGGGGAGTGGGATATCCTGGCACTGCCAGGCAGACGAACTGTAAACCCCCTGGATCCCACCTACGTGGACCTCACATACGACTTCATCATCAAGAGAAAGCCCCTTTTCTACACCATAAACCTCATCATCCCCTGTGTTTTGATCACCTCTCTGGCCATCCTGGTCTTTTATTTACCTTCAGACTGCGGGGAGAAGATGACCCTCTGCATCTCTGTCCTCTTGGCTCTCACTGTTTTCTTGCTTTTGATCTCAAAGATTGTTCCTCCCACCTCACTGGATGTGCCCCTTATCGGCAAGTACCTGATGTTCACAATGGTGTTGGTGACCTTCTCCATTATCACCAGTGTGTGCGTGCTCAACGTACACCACCGCTCTCCCAGCACCCACACCATGCCCACCTGGGTCAAGCTGATATTTCTTGTCAAACTGCCGGCCTTACTCTTCATGAAACGCCCTCAGAATAACTCCGCACGCCAGCGACTTCGCCAGCAGCGGTGTCTACGGGCGAGAAGAGCCATTCTGGGCTTGGGTTACCCAGTCGTATCCAAAACAGGTATTACCATGTCGTCTTCTGCCCTGCTGTCTTCCGATTCTGCCTTCTCCACCCCAGGACACAAAAATCTAGCACCTCCGCTGGGCTACAGTCACTCTAACAGAAAGGGGGATTTGCGCTGCACTGATTACCTCCCCAGTGGTTTCACTTCCACCCAGGACCTCCAGCAGAGAAGCAGCTCAGATTGGGCTGCTGATGTCCAGGAGGCGGTGAACGGGGTGCGCTTTGTGGCTGAGCACATGATGGGAGATGATGATGATCAGAGTGTATGTATACACATTTAAACCCAATATTTAATCATGGCCAAGTTTTTGCTAGATTTGTTGTGCTGCTAAATGATTTGACTTCTGAAATTTGATTTAAAAGTCCAGTGTGTAGGATTTAGGGTGATATATGGGGGGGGGATAAAATATAATTTAATAATTCTGTTTTCTTAAGTGTATTATCACCAGAAAATATATTTTTTTAATGTTTTTGTTACCTCAGCCCTTTATATCTACTTAGGGGGAGGATCCTCATCCACCGAGATCAGCATTTTGCACTGCCATGTTTTGACAGTAGCCCAGAACAGACAAACCAAACACTGGCTCTAGATAGGGCCATTTGCATCAGCCACCATAGTTAGTACCCCCAACGCATGTTGTTCTTTTTTTTCTTTTTTTTTTACATATCGTCAAAACCTCCTGAATGTCTGGATTAGGTAAAAAAAAAAAAAAAAAGGTGGGCACACATTAATCTGATTTATTCAATGTTTTTACAGATTTCATTGTATTTCACTCCGCTTAGGATTTCACTAATAGAATCCTAAGCGGGAAAAGTTTAAGCTGGTTGCAATCTGCAATCCTCACAGCCACTAAATCCCCTTAAATTGTACACAATTTTCCTTTCAGAAAGATGAGTGGGAGACATTTATATTTTCACCACAAATTAAACATTTGTGATTTTGTGATTTTCAAATTAAATTCCAACATCAGTCACATTATGAGACAGTATAACTGGATACTATATTTGCATGTGTTCATCTTGTGATAAGGTTAAAGGTTAGAAGCTAAAATAATTCTGAGTAAGTTTAGAGTTCACGTATTGTTCTGTCAGAGCTATAGATAATTAGCTATTTGCCATTCCCTACTGTCAGTGCCTTTCATCTCTGCCTCTCCATCTATCCTGATCCCAATAAACTGGATCAAAGGTGTCTGGACTGGTGTGACAGTATACGCTGTGACCCCTGAGGTGCAGCACAGAATACCACTAACCTTAACTAGTGGCTGTGACCTGGCAATTTGAAGGCAGACTTTTAGTAATCAGTTTCTTTCTCTAATAAATCAATAAAAAAAGGAGGGAACCAGGAATGAGATATGACTTATTTCAAAAACTACCAAGGTCAGCACTGAAAAACGGGTGAAAAGTTCAATAGCTATTTCAGCGTCGGTCTTAGCAACATGGAAATGTCCTGACAGGAAGGATTTTTACATTATGCAATATTATTTCTATGAATATAACACATATAAAAAATGTTTATCACAGAACATTTTATGTTTCAATTCAATCCAACTCAATTGCTGTCAAACATAGTAGACTACAGGACATACTTTCATGATGCATGTAAGATGTGTCAACAAGATTTTACACTAGGTTGGATGCAAAGAACCTAGATTCAGAGTGAACCACTCTCACATACAGTATATTCACTTATTCTTCCACTCAGTTACACTCTCTGCCCCCGAGTGGCTGCTCAGAAGCATGGCAGCGTCCACAGCCAGCTCACTGAAGCAGCTCTGCGGTGCTGTTGGTTTATTATAATAAATGGCAGTGTAGTTTTTTTGTGCCAAAATGCATCCACACTAATGGCTAATGAATTTTATTTCCGTATATTTGCAGGTGATTGAGGACTGGAAGTATGTGGCAATGGTGGTGGATCGTATGTTCCTGTGGATCTTTGTGATAGTGTGCGTGGTTGGAACCCTGGGCTTATTTCTCCAGCCTGTCTTCCAGAGTCACATTGTCCCCAGCCAGCAGCCAAGCTCAGAGACTCCTCGCATATGATGGGCAATGAAGAAGACAGGGCGAATTTTAATTGTTTTTTTACAGCAATCAAGCTGTTAGGATAAGCATTTTTATATGCAAATGCAGACCTGTAGTAGCTGCAAAGTCTTTTTGGTATTTGCTCAAAGCTTGTAGAAGTACCACATTGATGGGGTCAAATAGTAGTCACAGCAATGTCCTCTGTGTCAAAACCCGTTAATGAGGAACATGAGATCGTTAAACTAGACAAAAAAGTACTCCCAAACACTCATTTTGCACATCAGTGGAACAGACAGGATCTAAGTTATGAATCAAATGTCTCCGATAATGAAAACCACATGTTCCACAGTAATACAACCATCTAGGTATAGCAACCAATATTGTAAGTAAATGGTAAGTCTGCAAGGGGCCCGAATGTGGCATCATTGCGCTGAGGTTATTTCCGTTCATGTCTACAAGGGACAGCTGCAGACTGGACTGAATGTAGCTTTCATTGCACAAAAGTATATTGAACTGTTGCAGAAATATACCACGTCTGAAATCTGTGGAACATCCATCTGCTGTCAGATGTTGTTTGACTCCTGTGTGTCTAACCATGCCATTGAAATGTGATGTGTGATTAAAGAATGGATAATGTCCTCCCTCAGTTTGATTAAATGTATGAAATCCCCAATAAAGTCTTAAAATTGCCAGGGTCTTGCCAAAGTGCTCAGTTAATCTGTGTTGCCGGTGATAAAGTCTGTCCTCAGAGCCAATAGGCTTGCTTGAAGATGTGCCAATTAGAACATTTCATCACATAGATAAGACAGCTGTTCGCTTGAAATGTGAGAGTGTGTGACCAGGCACAAAATAATGTTGATACAACAAAACTGTTGGAGACGGAGCTGATCTGTACAACAATGTCTTGAGGCACAATACCTTTGCCCTGACACGTATCCTAAAGCAGTGTTTCAGACACTCTGATCTGATGGTCCCTCATTTGTGCCTTGACACATAAACGAGGCTTCACAAAACACACAAAAACATGCTGAACTGAACTCTTACTCACACCCACATACACATTTACTGCTCAATAAACAGTGCTGAGTGGGCTCGTTAGTGATTCTGCAGACTGTTGGTTCTTTTGTGAGACCTTCATTGAAATCAAGAGACAGCAATCAGCCTCTAATGCTTTATCTTAACCCTTTGAAACCTGAACATCTTGATTTCTTTGAAAAACATGGTAAGGATGCAATAAGCAACTTGAAAAGAAATGACCCAACATTGCAAGAAAATGACCTGAAATTAGCATAATGATATAAATAATAAAAACAATACTTATTTATTTACCCTAATTTTGAAAATATAATTATAATAATCAGTAATATAAATATCTTTATTAATGTATTATTCTCTCTCTCTCTTTACATTATTTTTTGAAATTTCCAAGAAATTCCATGTCATGTCCAAACCAATCAAACCAATTTGCTCACATTTCAAAGGTTTAAATTCTTGTTAAAAGTGGTCTGAACGCTATACAAGAAAAGTGATATGGATCCAGGTTTCCAACGGTTAATCTCTGAACACAGTTTTCAAGATCGTTCCTGGCTTTCTCATTCACCTGTTAGCTTCCTGTCATTACTGAGGAGAGACAGTGCAGCAGCATACATCAACAGTTTATCATCTGTTCCAGTCTAAACAAAGCGGGAGGAGTCGTCATTCAACACTCGAATGAAGGTCCCATAAATCAGAGGCCTTACGTCAGCAGCCTTTTGTCATTAGTCTCTAATAAGATATGCTTGGAAGCATTGTCCTTGAGAGATGTCTGCCACATAAGCAAGCTTTTATGAGTTTCACACAAAGATGTACCATAATATAGTCCTCTGGGGGGGGTGGGGGGTGATTCAAAATGACACGCTCCGCTCCAAGTCTTTTTAAATGTGCAGGATAGCCTTTGCAGCATGAGATGTTTGGAAGCTGTGTGTCACTGAAGGTAGTCTTGTTAAATGACCCGAACTGCAGCTGAAGTCTTCAGTGTGTTGGTGTACAAACAACCTAAGTTTCATTCTGTGCTGTGTGGGAGAGTGAAGGTCAGATTAACATTTCTTCCTACTTTTTACGTGTAATGTAATCCCATATTATTCTCTCCTAGGGGCAATTACCTTTTCACTTGCCCCACTTAAAGGAGCTGGGAGTGCAGGACCGGACACCAAAAAGCATCTTTGGTGCATGTGGGAATTATTTATCATCTGAGGGCACTTGAGCATAGTGGATGTTTGCCGAATAGCACTTGGACCTCTCCTTCATCCGGCTGAAGGACAGAGCTGTCAAACCACTGAGCCACCCTGCTGACTGAAGGAAGGAAATATGCTTCTTTGAACTGACAATGAAGAAAGATAAAGGAGGGCAGAGTCAAAGACAGAGCTATATCCCAATTAGAAGTGGGCTGAGCTGCAGATATTGACATATTTTTAAAGGAAAAATAAATAACAGGAACCAAAATCAATAATCAATCAGTCAGTTCTGTTATGCTTATAAACTGCCACTAAGGAAACCCCAACCCAGTGGCACACATGCAGTGGGTATTGATCTTATTTGATGAAGCGGTGGCTATTTGGGGATTTAATATGGACATCTTGGCTAAAATGTCTGAATTTTTTCTGGATCCATGTTCATTGCCTTTGAATTTTTTTTTTTATAACATTTTGTATTCATGACTAAATAAACAACATCATCCTAAAACAAAACACCAGTATTTTTTGTTTAGAGTTTAATACTCAAAAAATCAGCTTATCTGTTTCATCAATACCATTGGCGGTACACTGCCAAGGTGTGTAGGTTTCATTTCAACATTGTGGAGGGGTCAGACTTTATTTCCAGCATTCTCACAAATTTTCAAGCATCAATTAGTGCCTGGAAGGAACAAATGTCCATGTCTTAAATAAATAACAAAATAAGTAACACTAAAAAAAAAAAAAAAAAAAGCCTGTAATAAATGCCCACAAATTATCATCAGATCTGATCCAAATGCTGTCAAATCCTGATTGGCACACAAAGTGTGTGACATCACCTTTTTCCAAGGGTAGCTCCGCCCATTTCAGACCATTATCTCATGTCAAATAACCAAAAACTTATAATTTTTGCGGAAAATAATACTTTTATGCAGGACCCCATCGCTCAAAGTTAGGTGATTTAGAAAATACGTTTGTTTGCTTGTTTTTTCTCTCCCTTAAACCTTTAGGCATAGATTGATTTTTTTTTTTTTTTTTTTTTTTGTAGAGTGTTCAAATGAAAAATGTAATTACAGTCGGTTGACTGAAAGAAAATCTGTGGCCTCAGTGATTGTAGTAACAAAGCAAACACATCCTGACTCCGGAAACTAAAGGAACCAATCAAAATGAATACGCGGGCAGATTTATGGCCAACAAGCCTGCTGTGATCTGTAAATCAGGAAATCGCACCACCGAGCCTGTTTTTCTACTTGTTTGATCAGATTAGGTCTTTATAGGTTGCACTTTTTTTTGCAGTGCAGTGTGCCTCCTATCAGTGACTGTGAGCCTCGGTGTGACTGCCTCCCTCTGCTCTCTCTGCTCTTTGGCTCTCTGTAGCTGCGGACGCGCTTTCACTCTCCACACTTTCCCCTCGTGTCTGCTCCACGCAGCGCCGACCCTGGATACTACTTAAACCTGTCATTTGAAACGGGATGAAAGCCACTTTCTGCTTCGTTTTGCCCACATGTACCCTCCTCCTGTTTCTTCTACCAGGTGAGTAATAATCTACAACTCTAACATAACATATTGTTACTTACTTGTTGCTTATATATGCATGTATTTACTAATATTGTCATTGTTAATGTTGGACTTGTTATTCTTGGCTAACTGTAAAACAAAAATAGCTATTAAAAATAGGCATCTTGAAATTTTAGATTACTACATTTTGTAAATTAGGCTTTATAGTATGGAAATCAAGGTAAAAATGATTACCTTAAGCTATTGTTGTTATTTATTTAAAGGAGTGTGCATATTTTGGTGCCAGTTTTTATTATTTAAACTGAGGAGAACCTCGAAATTATATTAGACCAGCACAGCATGATTGCAGGCAACATTGCTCTCCTGCGCTGATGACTAACAAACAGGCTGTTAGTCACCTTGTAACTAGCTGCACTGTAAAACACATCGCTGAGACAGATCCGTGTCTGACCCTCTGCTCTCATCCAGGAGGCTCCTGTTCAGATGCAGAGCACCGGCTCTTCTCTGTGATATTCTCCAACTACAACCAGTATATACGACCAGTGGAAAATGTGACCGACCCAGTCATCGTACAGTTTGAGGTGTCCATGTCACAGCTGGTCAAAGTGGTGAGTGAAAAAGGTTTTTCACTGTTTCTGTGACATGTGTCTGTAGTTCATGTGATTTATTGGCTGCCACTTAACCACAATCACTCTGCTTAATGAGAAGTCATGACCCGAGGGAAAAAAAACAAGGGCAACAGAACCAGAAACATGTGGAGGGTCTGCACATAAGAAGAAATTGAATATGTGTGTCGATATGTGGACTTTGGGAAACAAAGTGTTAGAGAAGAGGTTTTTGGGAAGCAATCGGAAACGTCTGAGTTTTATCCCTGCCACTTAGAGAAGTACTAGATGAAAGAAGGGGCAGTCTGGCTGTTTCTGCAGCCAAGACAAGATGGGGAATGTCAGCTGTCTGAGTACCTCTCAGTTTAGGCAGCCTCTATCACTCAATCACTGCCACTTCAGATGAGCACCTCCGGATTTAACGGCAAGTTTCGCCGGAGCTCGTTGACTGCAGACTGGCGGGGCAGACAGAGCTTCAGACAGGTCCAGAGCGGATGTCAATAATGAAGCCAAGAGGCTCATGTTGGACAGGGAGGACAGCTTCATTCACAAAATTAACAGCCTTGGATGTATTGCTCTCTATCACATCAGTTTGTCTGCTTACGTTGAATAACTCAAAGAGATGCTTGGCAGCTCTCTTTTGAAATGTTTTACTTCAATCATGTGTTCATGTTACTGACAAGAACACAGCCTTAGACTACTGTAAAGTCCAACAGATTGTTTTAAATTAAAGGGAATGGGATAGCACAGGAATGACTCGTAGCACTCTCCCCATCAGAGGCCGGTGGGTCTATTGGTTGCCTTCATCGCTTTGATTGGCAGTAGGTTTAGGCAAGAGGAGAAGGACTGCGTAGGGTATGTCGTTTGCTATCCTCGGATTTGCAGATTTGCCTACAGTAATGAGACTCATAAGCTTAGCTTGGCATAAATACTAAAAGTATTTCCTGAAAAGTTGAACCACTTCTTTAATTTGCAATATTCAATAAAAATTGTAGTATAAAAGTGTGTCACAGTGTATGCAGCAGCCGTAAGACTGCCACAGGAATGAGTCTTAAAACCTGGTATTAAGTTAGTATTTTAGCTCTCCTGGTTCCCACGTCTCAAAGACAACGTTTTCTGTACTTCTTTTTGTTAAATGCCTAAAATAAGGACTGCGGTTAATACAACCTTAAGAGACTTCTGCGATTTGTTCTACAGCATAAAATAAGTCAGTAAATATCCCATTTCTGATTTCTTGAGCTTTTATGTGTCGTTCACAAGTGGCTAAATGAGACTACAGAGGTTCATCATGCTGAACATGGCTTTACAGCCTCGTTGTGGTGTGATGTTAAGTCACGCGACTGTTGTGTAGTTTGACCTTATTTTTTGCACTAATGCAAAATCCAGTGCAAAAAATTATAAGCTTTGTGAAGAGGGAACCAGGTCAACACTAACCTTACGTCAGCTTACAGGAAAAACGTCATCCCTGGGGCACTCTATACACAAGGTTTGTTTTAGACAGTTTGAATGGATAATGTAAGGTCTGAGACATTGTAGTCCATCCCTATCTGTTTTTCTTTGCCCGTTGCCTACAGGCAATCTTGTTTTTCTCTTTCTCTGAAGAGCTAGATAAGTATTGAGGACCTGTCTGGATCTTGAGATGCCAAGGAGATAAAGTATATTTTGCTATATTCTCCTTAACTCAGTTGATGTAGCAGGCTGCTGCGCACCCCATGCTGATGGATGACTATTATTTCCTCCCCACACCTGGTGGCCCTAACCCAGATGCAATTGGTATTGGTCAGCCTACACCAATTACAGCAGCGCTAAATGAGCTCATTTAGACCATCAATAGCTCATCGCCCAAGGTGGCTCAGTCATCATCTCGCAATCAGGGATTATATCACATGGCTATATTACAGGCTCCACGCTTGAGGTGGCAGTGTGGTAACAGAGAGTGTTCTTTTAAGAAATAGCTTGACATTTTTGGAAATTGTTCATAGTCATTTTATGTCAAGATGTAGATGGGAAGATTCTTACCAGTCTTGTGTCTCTTTATTAATAATGAAGCTATAGCCAGGAGTCAGTTAGCTTAGTTTAACATAAAGACAGGAAACATTGGTATACAGCCAGCCTGACTCTTTCTAAAAGTAACAA
The DNA here is from genome assembly GCF_008729295.1 of Plectropomus leopardus. NCBI lineage: Eukaryota > Metazoa > Chordata > Actinopteri > Perciformes > Serranidae > Plectropomus > Plectropomus leopardus. Next base: position 28,917,259 of record NC_056463.1, read on the forward strand.
ATCTGCCAGCACCTCTAAAGCTCTCTTATGCAGTAGTTCCAACTAGTGGGTCGTGGTCCAATAGTGGATCGTGATTTCATTCTGAATGGACTGCAATGTATGTGTCAAGTTTGTAAAAAAACATTTTGAAGTACAGTGGATTTCCGGCACAAAGCTTTTATTTTGAAGTGCCATTTCTATTTACTCTTGCAATATGTCTTTTTTCTTTGTGTTCCAAGGCAACGTGTTGTTTACATTTTGTGAAATAAAATTGAATATGTGATAATTTGAACTAATGACTAAGTAAAAAATCTGGACCCCGAGGCTGGACCAGTTGGGAACCACTGCTCAAATGCTCAATACATCTTGTCTGTTTATTCAGTACAAAACTTAAGTCTATAAATTGTATTGCTTGACCAAGAAAGTACAGGCTAGCTGTCTTTATGTTAAGCCAACCAATTTAACTGGTTGTAGCTTTTCATTTAATGCACAATCTGATCTGAATCAAAACATGGTGTATTTCCTTTGTGTTGCACAAGAAGGTGGGCATTTACTGTGACAGTGCTGTAATATTACCATTCTTCCAAAGATAATCCAATAATGATTGTCCCGCGACTTTCTGTCCACCTGTGCTTACCAACCATGTAGAACCTCTCCTGGATACTGAATGGTAACATGAATAGTTAATGTAATGCAGTGGGTCATGAGATTGGTTCATGCATGGTCTAAGTCCCACACACACACATACACACCATAGTCCCTCTGCTGCACCTTTATCACTGAGTAGTTAAAATAAAAGTAAAGGCTGTGCTGTGAGCCCCTGGCTCCAGCTGTCACGTGGGTTGTGTTTCAGGCGTAGAGGACCCAGGTGTGCATCTCTTAATCCTGTTGTCCAGGATACGCAGAGGTCTGACCCTGCGGAAAGCACACAAACAATCTTCAGTGGTAAATTGGATGATCGCCTGTGACAGTGTTCTTCCTGTTTTAACTTTAAGATGTTAACATGCATTCTTTTTATTTTTCTTTGCTTAAATGTCTTCATTATCAATTCTGCTCTGTTTCCCAGGATGAAGTCAATCAGATCATGGAGACAAATCTTTGGCTGAGACATGTAAGTTTGCGGTGCTTGACTGTGCAAATGGACCTTGAGCAAGGACATCAAGTATGGATCCTGTTTTCTGTCATACATGATTCTTTGGGACTAGACTGACAAATTGAATTATTCATGGGAGGAGGCTAAAACACATTGATCCTAATAAACCACATGCACTGAGATTTCTCAGCATCTGCAGCACACTGAACCTGTAAGATTGAACCTAATTTAACCTCAACGGTGTCAAGACATGCTGTATAGCTTGATGGATTTGTTTTTACTTAGTCCAACACAGTGTTTCTGCTGCCTAGATGTATAGTGCAGTGACCCAGATATGAACCAAATGAGCCAGGGCAGATCTCCAGGTCCCACATTACAAGTGCTGAGCGAATACCACATCTGTGGTGGGGGCATGTTCATGTTAAAGGGTTGAGTTGTAATTTGGCTTTGGTGCTGAGAGTTGAAGCTGTTTCATTTATTTTAATGTGTGTTTATTTATTTTCATATTTGTTTTGGAGGCTTTCTAAGCAATGTACAAACAACAGAGTGTAGCCTGCATTTCCCCTGTTATTCATCTGAATTTTACAATATACTGTAGATACATTCTAGTTAAAGGGGACTTATTATGCTTTTCCTTATTATCGGTTATGTATTTAATATTACAAAGCCGGATATTCCAATTAAATGTGACCAAAGTTTCAGCTAATTAAGCAAACATATATATAAAACTAATCCCTGTGAGCAAAAGCCTCAAGCTCATTGATTTTTTCCAACTTTTTTTTCTACTTTCGAGACAAGCTGATGTTGGCTTGTGACTGATATTTTTATATGGGCATCTGCACCAGGCACACTACTGCAAGTGTTTAAACAGCCTACCCTGCTACATTAGGCTACAAACTGACATTGGGGAAAACTGGAATGTTGGTCTCTGATGCTGCCCATTACTCCTCCATTTGGATCATATTCCTGCTGGAACATGTTTTGTTATGCTTAGAAGCTTTTATAGGTGATTTTTAACTTGAGTAGGTGTGTTACACACAAATATATCCTGACTACAAGTAGCCCTACACTGCTACGTTTAGCTACATGCTTGCATCAGTGTAATCCTGATGCTGATGTTGTTCATTTTTCCCCTATTTGGAATCATCTTCCTATTGGAACTTGTCCAGTCGTGTTGAAAGCTTCTATTCTCCATTGCAGTCATTCCACAGCTGCAATGTCAGTATAGAATTGCAGCTATATGGAAGACCCAGAAACGGAAATGATTAGTTGGAGCAGACTGGGCTTTTTTTGGATGGAAGGCTTAAAGAGACAGGTGCTGGAACAGAATTGAGAGAAATATTTTTTTGACGGAAAAAGCATACTAACATGTTCTGGTAGAAACCTTAAATCCAAGTATGAACCTGAAAATGGTTATAGCATACTGAGGTTGCTTTATGAGTGACATGAGGATCACTGGCTGTCCTCAAGAGAGGGTCAGAATCAGTGGCCAAAAGGTCCATAAAACACACTGTAAATTGTGGTCTGCTGTATCTTCTCTCAGACTACACACTGTAAGCTCTATTTATATGGCAGTTGGAAATGGTGACTTCTCTTTGTTTTTATGAGGGACATTTTACAAGAGAATGGGTTTAAAATCAGTCAGAGTAGATTTGTTTAGTAAAAGATAATCACCGGGAGGAAACAATTTGTAGCCTCTTGCTTTTATGTCAGTTTTGTAGCTTTATGAAGCTGTTTACGACTGAGTTGTTGTGATGAAACTGCTTGGATGGAAAGAATGCACTTGCCACAATAATACTTGCAGAAGTAGCATCCTGGCATTTGCAACTGGGTTGGTTTTGAAGGGACATTTCTCTCTAGTAATGCATTCTCAGGCTGTCAGATGCATTGACATATGGTCCCCAGAGGATGCTTGATAATGACTTTGGTGATCCCCTGGCATTTCCTCTAGTGCCAAGAGGTGGATATTTGTGGTTTTGAGTGAAATGGGTATACTTTTTTTTATGGAATATGATAATATATATGTAGTTTTATAGTCAGGGCTGGTTGGTGATCCCTTCACTTTTCGTGATTGAGCCAGATCATTTATTTGATTATTAATTTGTCCAATATTTGTCTGACAGAGTAATTTCTCTGAATTGTTTTAAGTGCAGATTAATCATTCTGTTTTGTTTTTCAGATCTGGAATGACTACAAACTCAGATGGAATCCAAGGGATTTTGGAGGAGTCGAGTTTATCCGAGTGCCGTCCAACAGGATATGGAAGCCAGATATTGTGCTCTACAACAAGTGAGCCTGACAACAAATTAAAAGCCTGGCTCAACATCTCCATTGATCGTTGGGTGCATATGCAATAAAGGATTGCCGAGCAATGACAAGCTTTATCATTCTCCATTGCTCATTTTGCATGGGTCATTTTTTTGTTTTGCATATTCTTAAGGGAGCGTGTAAGGGACATCGAAAGGTGCAATACACTGAAACCACAAGGCATCTTTTTTAATTAATATCTTCATGGCACAATAGTCAATTGATTATATTGCACAGTTTAATCTTCAGTGACTCTGTCTTCCTCTTTTATTCTCTTACTCTTTCTCTCTCTACAGTGCAGTCGGAGATTTCCAGGTTGATGACAAAACAAAGGCCCTGCTTCGTTACAATGGCGATGTTACCTGGATCCCTCCAGCCATATTCAAGAGCTCCTGCAAGATTGACGTCACTTACTTCCCCTTTGACTACCAAAACTGCACCATGAAGTTTGGCTCTTGGACATACGACAAGGCAAAGATCGATCTGGTGCTCATTGGCTCAACCATCAACCTCAAGGACTTCTGGGAGAGTGGGGAGTGGACAATCATTGACGCCCCTGGTTACAAACACGACATAAAGTACAACTGCTGTGAGGAAATCTACACGGATATCACTTACTCTTTGTACATCCGCCGTCTGCCACTTTTCTACACTATCAACATGATCATCCCCTGCCTCCTCATCTCCTTCCTCACTGTGCTTGTCTTCTATCTGCCATCTGATTGCGGCGAAAAAGTCACCTTGTGTATCTCCGTCCTGCTGTCTTTAACTGTCTTCCTTCTTGTCATAACAGAGACCATTCCCTCCACCTCTCTAGTCATCCCCCTGATTGGCGAGTACCTCCTCTTCACTATGATCTTCGTCACCCTCTCTATTGTCATCACTGTCTTTGTATTAAATGTCCACTACCGCACACCAAAGACCCACACTATGCCCTGCTGGGTGCGGACTGTGTTCCTGGGGCTGCTGCCCAGGGTGATGTTTATGACTAGACCAGAGAGGGACCCTGAGAAGGTGGCAGCAGCCAGCAGTGCTCAGGCATTACATTCAAGGCCCTGTGCCATTCATTCTTCAGGTACTTTGCAGAAGCAGCACAAGCCTCAGGCCCTGGCCTCCAGCGTGGTGTCCAGCCTGACAAACCGCCAACGGCTTTTCAACAATGTTACAGAGCTCTCCAATCTCAATAACTTAAGTGGAGACTCGGTCAAAGGTGCAGGCTCCGCGCTCTCGTGCTCGGAGGGCCGATGCAACTGCTGCTGGCATCAGAGATCCACCAAACTGCCCACAGACTCTGGGGGAGGGAGTGGAGGACTGGGCAGCCTGGGGGCGCTGACTGGAGGCAGTGCTGTTGGGGTCGGAGGGGGGAGTCAGTGCTCCAGCTCAGAATCTCTGGATGGAGGAATAATGTCCCTGTTGCCGCTTTCACCTGAAGTCAGGGAGGCTATTGAGAGTGTCAAATACATAGCAGAGAACATGAGACTACAGAATGAAGCAAAGGAGGTGAGTGCTCATAATCATAAAAGCATTTTAGATTTTAAACTGTAATGGGAAATTTGCTTTCAAAGAAGCTCTGACATCACTGAAAATGTTTTCACTTTGATCTCTCAGGTTCAGGATGACTGGAAGTACGTTGCCATGGTTATCGACAGGATCTTCCTTTGGGTTTTTGTCCTTGTGTGCATCCTGGGAACAGCTGGTCTCTTCCTCCAGCCTCTGTTACTTGGGGATGACATTTGAAGAAACATATACTCAATACTGTTTGAACTGCACAGCATATATAACAAATGTGATTCTCACCACGGCTCAGACAGAGGAAATACGGAGTGGATCCAGGGTCAAGAAGAAAAGATGACTGGTTTAGTGACTGTGTTTTCACAGATTAGATGATTTTTTTGGGTGAGGAAGTGGAAAGGACTCTCTCGCTGAGGACGCGGTTAACTAACAATGGTAAGGACCTTAGTGGTTAGTCATTTCATTTTGTACAAAATATTTCTGTTGTAAATGGCAATATAATCTGCAATGCCAAAGCTGCACCCTTGTAGGATAAATTATTTTGAAGAGTAATAAATGGGAAGAGTGATCTTGAGGCACCTACTTTTATGTTATGTACATACAGGGACAAATGCAACCACCAGAAAGCTCAATATTCAAATAAAATATCATCATGTTTTATACAAGAAAAGCTTTTACATTTTCTTATTTAAATGTTAATTCCACGTTGAGTGCCATGCCAAAACTATATATGTTGGTTTACCCCGCTGAATTCATGTTTTCTGAGAGAATGATGGTGACTATGTTCAAACAGTGACATCATGTGGTGATTCTTTGCTACTACATATGATTACAAGGCTCTGACTGTTTTAAAGGGGTATGCCAACCATTTTGTCATCACCTCTGTTGTATCATCTTCCCAGTTGTAACATTTAATAAAAGAAATTTAGCACTTTATGTGTTTAAGGCATAAAATGCTGTTTGATCTGGACAGCGTGACCCTCTCGAAAAGGGTGACATGAGAAAATTACATCTCTAATTTTTTTTTGGACCAATTTGATATTTAAAGAATTTCATGTGCAAAGAGAAAAATCATCTCGAAATGCACACATCTTAGGACTGTTTTACTCCCATATTTCTGTAAATAAATCTTTTAAAAAGTCATATAAAGGTTTAAGGGGAAATCTATTGTATCTGTGGTTTCTCTAAACTAATAATATTTCTGACACTGGTAACAAAAGCTGTGGGATGTAGATGCAATTTGGAGGAGGCCACTGAAGCTCCGTTTATTACTCTGTTCCACATCCTCTGTGCCCCCTTGGAGCTAACTCAGCTTATTGGATCACAATCAATATAGAGAGTGAGTGATGAAGGACCTTATTGGATTGCTCTCTTTTCTTCATCTAACCATCCTTCCTGGCTAAAATACAATTTTCTGCTCTTACTACACCACACTGCCTCTTAGCAGCTAGTACTTACACCACAGGTCTGATGCCGTCGAGGGTTAAGAGTCAAATTACTCACATGTACTTAATGACATATGTGGTGCCTTTAATTTTACTCTAGTTATGGATTAAATGTGCTGATGGATATTACACTTAACTCCACAGTCCCAATGTTAGGTACAAGCAACCAGAAAGACGAGATCTACTATGTGTAATGTGAGTATCAGTTCTGAAAAGACTCTAAGCGTCCTGCATGGGGTCTGAGTCTCAATATGTCACTGTCTGATTCATTTTATTCAAGTAAAAATCAAAGCAGATGGCGAGCTATGTGATTCCAAGAAAATCCAGTCTATATTTAATTGAACGCTGGCAGGGAAGCACAGACAGATACTGTATTAGCTCTCTGTCACATCTGATAAGAAACCCCTGGCTAATGAATTTAATTAAAGCTCACTCAGAACTTGTGTGTGGCTGATCTGCAGGAGGGCAGGAGATCTGCCCAAGAGATACGATATGATGTATAAAGTGAAGGAGCTTTTAAAGGTATCTGTGAATATTTTGTGACGTGTCCTTTTGAGAAGTTTTACCTGCCTCTGTAAAAGTGTGCAAGAAGACATTTTTAACTGATGATGTTTCATTTTAGAACAAAAGTAAAAAATATCAGAAACCACAGAATGAAAAGGAAGTGGTTCTTTATGCAAGTTTAGTCTTTGAGAGCGTCTGTGGGTGTAGACAAGAAGGTGATAGGTGCTTTCACAGGGGTTTCATAAGGTGTTCTGGAGTCGATGGGTGTCACATTGCATATAATCATGAATAGAATCACCTTTCTTCTGTGTAAGTACATTGCAATTTATATGTTTAACTCTTTAATTGTTGGTATTCATAATGAATTTTAGGAGAGGGGATTAATTTGCCTTTTTTCTTCTTCAAGGTGCTCTCGCAAATCAGGTCACAAGCCAAACTAATGGTGAGCTTTTGTTTAGGAGAAGACACCCGTTTGCTGTATTCTCAATATGTTTTGCATTGTATCATTTGTTAATTTGTCTATATCTGTTTTATCAACCAACTGTTGCAGATATTTTTCCTGCAAAGATCCTGGCCCAACAGAAAACCATCAGCGAGAACAGTGACCTTTATGTAATCTGCAGCACATTTGGGTTCAAGAGTAAGATCACAGTTTATGTCTATTTATGTAAGGATGACCATTGGATCATTAAAAAGACGCAGAAGCCGGATCAGTATGATACTTCCTTCATGATAGATAAAGTTGGTATTCATCACAGTGGGAACTACAGCTGTGTTCACTCCATAAGGAATGATTCGCTTCCCAAAGTAGTCAGGAGAGGACACAATGTCATTCAGATTCTGGTGATATGTAAGGATTTTCATCCCTTTGAAAGCAAATATGTCAGTATTATTTCTCTCTCCACTCATTCTTTCTTTCCTGCTGCACAGCCAATTTTCTCCCTGCAGATATTTCAGTAGCTGGGCCATCCACTGTCAGAGAGGGTGACGATGCAGCATTCAGATGTACTGTTTCTGACAACCTGCAAACACTCGGTGAATGCAAACTCATCCACTCTTACCTGAGAAGGGATGAGGCTATCCTCCAGGTGCAGGCATTCAATGTCACCCAGATGGAGGCGACTTTCAGCATCAAAGGTGTCGTCATGAGGGATGCTGGTCATTATAGCTGTGTGGTGCTGCCATCAAAATGCATCCAAGAACATGAGAAAACACTCTATGGGAATAATGCAGTGTTACTCGAGGTAAACGGTGAGTGTGTCAACTGCTCATGAATGCAATAAACAAAAATTTAAAAGCTTCAGAGCTTTAGATAGGACGTTAATTTTCAGTAGGATTTTTTTCTTTTCAAATGGTTGAAAAAAAGCTTTTGAGAAACAGTCAGGTTTATCGTGTGTGTTTTTGCTTTCCAGTAAGTTTGCATTTCCGACTGATTGCCTCTTGTGGAGTGGCAGTCCTGTTCCTGATGTTATTACTGGGTCTGTCACTGTGGTGGATCAACAAACAAGGTCAGATGATCACATAGTCTCTGAAAGACAAATCACTTAATTTTAGAGTTAGTTTTTTTGTGGTAGAGTAGTATTTTTATTCAGTGACAAAAAGATCTGTTATTAGTATTCAGATGTTACTTCTAGACTGTATGACACTGGCTTGTCACACCAAGCACATCATACATAGTATGCATGTGTTACAGCTGTGTGTGTTCTTTGCTGTTGTCTTATTTCCCTCTGTAGATCTGCCCAGGTGTGCTGCATCACCTAAGAGCTTCTTTGATTGGTTTATTTGGTTGTTTTAACAGTGTCATAGGGCATAACAGCATTTTCATTTTACTTTAAAAGTATGTGTTTTGTTTTCCTATTTTAGGCTGCTCAGCTTTGTGCGATTCATGGTGAGTTTTGATCCAGTCTCATTGATGCTGTCAGGTTTATAGATGCAGGATGTTTATAGTGACCTAAAATATACTTGATACAGGAAGGATTCATAACAGGATCTGCCACCGTTCTGCCAATGTTGAGTTGATTTGTGTTGTCTTATAGTGCAGCAAGTCACCAGTCAGATGCAGACATGGTGGAGGAACAGCCGGTGCAGTCAGAGGAGGAGGATCTGGAAGAACAAGATGGTGTGTTGGAAAAGGAATTACAGTAAAGGCATACTCTGGGGAGATTGTAATGTAATTACGACTTAGGAAATGTTATCCAGCTACATTCTGGTCTGTTTAAAAACAACAGGCCTCTTCTCTCAGGCTGTATAACACATTAGGAACACCTCCATATTTAAAAAAGAATAAATAAAAAAAAATCTATGATCTCCTAATGTGGATTAAAACCTTAAATGCATGAATGATTATGGCTTTTACATCCATCCACATGGTCAGTTCTTTAAGAAGAATTGAAGCTCTTTTTTTGTCTGCTTAGTTTGTTCAAATTATTTTCATCATGACATATCTTGTGGTGATTGCCAAAGCACTGTGACTTTCTTAAGAATAGTACTATATAAAAAATTGCTGATTAGGTTGACATGAAAAAATATAAAGTGATAATAGAAAGTAATTATTCCCATGTCTCACTTTAATGTATTCTAAAATCTTGTTTTCTCCCTTTTATAAGGAAACTCTTTCAGCATGGAGGAGGAAGAAGAGTAAGAATATGGATTCACTTATTACAAATAATTTCTATGTCACGTTTCTGCATGTGGCAAGTAAAATGTGCTTTATTTTGTCATATTATAAAGGTGTAATATTTTAAACGGCATGAGAAAAAAATAATTTGCTAAATAAAACAGACTTCTGATATTGAAATAGATTAACTTAAATTTGCTCTAAATAAATGTTTAGTATTATTGATTTTTTTCAGGTATCAGAATGTTGCGGTTGACGGGGACTTCACTTACTCTGACGATTATGTGTACAGTGTTGCTGGTAAGTCATAATAACCTACTTTATTACAGGAGTAGTTTCTCTTTGCATATCGATGATCATGAAGATGACTGATAATGGTCAGATGAGCGGCAACTAAAATCTTTTTCGTTTCAAAGGTAGGCCTGTAAAATTAATCAGTATAATTCAGTTTTCTCAGACATGGTGAGTAAAGCAAAGGAGGCTAATTCAGATGTGCAAATGCATCATTTGTTCTTTTTTGGGTGTGTGTTTTTTTCGCTTACACTGATCACTGACAAGTCAACGTGACAGAAATAAGAATAGTAAACCATGAGAGAGTTTAGAAGGCATAATGCATTATGTTGCTGCCTTGTTATTTCAGAAGAGCAAGCTTTCTGATAGTTCAGTGTATCTTACAGGAAAACCACATCTTCATTTGAAATAACTGCACAGATATGAGTAGCATTTCCCAGCATGCTCTCCGACTCATGAGAGCTAATTCTGTTCATGACGTGAAAAGAAAGCTTCAAAGAACCAAAAGTGAATGTACAAAAGCCTAAAAACATTTACCACAGGGCTTCATATGAACTGTGACCTTCTCATCCACAGATGATCCCCCTGTAGGACCAGATCCATCATGTGTGTATGCCAAGTCAGTCAGACAGAAGAAACGCTATAACCAGGGCTCTGTGGATTGTAATTTCAGTCATGCGTAACTTTTCACCCCCCATTCAGAAATATGTTTTTCCTTGTGCTCATATACCCTAAAATGAATGACCTTGACTATACTGACTGGTGCATGTTCAAAGATTGTCGTTAGAGATGTGTTTTCACAATCCTGTACTGAGGGGGTGCTGTCTGTGTGCTTTACATGAAATGATATTCAAATTTAGATCAGGCGAACTTGATTAGGTGCATCACAAACATGAAAGCTAATCACTGTCTGATATGGAACGCATATCGACAGGGTAACTTTGACCAGCAAAGAAACCTGAAACCTCCAGCACAGAGTGGACATGTCAGTACAGAGATCAGTTTAGATAAGCATATTTAAAGTTTTGACAGCAATTATAGTAGAATTATCGTGCAACTGATGTTTTGATATAGTTTGCTGTTGTTAAATGTAGTCCCCATTCAATATGTTAGCTGTTCAGCATGGCTTCAGGCAAGAAAAATAGTTTTCTTCACAAAATAATTCATTAACTGAGATACAAATTGTCATTTTGTGGATTAAGTATTCCTTAAAAGTGTGTGGAGGGGGGACTTTAAATTTAAGATTTGAGATTTAAGAAGAACCTGATCATCCTCAGCAAAGGTGCTGCAAGAATAATTAGAAAACAATCTAACTCCTTTTGATTTCAGGATATTTGTATCTCACAAGCCATAAATAGAAATATTAAATGTTGCCATTATAAAAAAGGATTGCATGTGTTAATTTTATGTGTTAGTTCTTAGGCTTTGTATGTGTGCAGGTGGTTTTACCCAATATCCATGTTAAACATATATGGATAAATACATGGACAATAAATTGTATACACCAACCCTCTGTTTTTGTTGTCTCATTTTGTGATTTTTCAGCATTGTCTCATTAGTGCTCTAGTATAGTAGATGCCTGCAGCAGCTGTTACCAGAGAGCTTCCCCTCATGAAAGTTCAACCAAAGACTTCATTGACCTTATCTGATAAGAAAGGCACTCCATCAGCAGCAGTGACTGTAATGACTAACCATGTTCCTCAGCTGATGAGCTACCAATAAAGAGGAGCATCCAATATATCTGTCACTGCTGCTTTCTTCCCCTTTCCCATTACTGCTGCTGCTCCTAGGGGAAATACAACAGAGGAGCTGATGGAAAGAATGGAGATGGGACTTTGTAATCGAAAAATAGGGAGCAGCAGTGTGCATTGCTGTGAATATTTAACTTCTGTACACAGAGGTTTTAACTGTGAGCCATGTTAATGTTTTTAGTGTCATTTTTCATTCTGAACATAAAAGGTACACTAAAGAGCATATCCTTTGGAGTCATTTTTGTACTGCTGTAAACCTTATCTTACACAGGAAAAAAGGAACAACTTCCTTTTATTCAGTAAAGGCTCAGATATGCAACCCATACATAATTCCCCTGTTGCACGTAAAGGGGGACTTTTTCCAGAAGTGTTTAATGGTTGTGTTTTTGTTTTATGAAAATGTAATGAAATTTATTTCAGTGAACAAGAACAGAGTTCAGTGTCTAGTCATTTTTTATTAGTTTTTTTCTTTTCAAGCTTTTCTCAAGACATGCAAATCTGCAAAATACAAGAGCGAGGGAAGTGATCGCCCCAGCAGCAGCCAGAAAAGACAGAAGCACATCTACAGAGTGATAGGAATACCAGGGCATTTTGTAGGACTCTGTTCTCAGGTGAGCTGCACCTTTGTGTCTCATAACAAACTCTAACCAGAAGAGGGCGTTCTCCAACGGGGTTATTGGCTGATCTCTGTGCAGCCTGGAGAGTCTCTGCATGTTCATCCTGTAGGAGGGCTCATTCAGGACTTCCTGAATGGCTGAAAGAAGATGTCTTCATTCATACTAAAAATATCAATCATCTTTCCTGCTCCTCTTACCTCAATTCTTAACAGATTATCACGCTGATCAAAAATTAATGGAAGTCCTAGGATAGGTACTGCGTGGTATATCGCCTCTTGAACGCCGTTTGTTCCTCCATGAGCCACAAAAAGTTTCATCTTGGGATGTCCTAAAAGATCATTCTGTGGCATCCAGTCTACTATCAAAGTGTTGTTGCCCAGAGTAGCTGGTCTTTTACCTTTATATCTCCAGATGACTTTCTGAGGTAATTTAGCAAAAGCTGCAGCAATCTCATCAGCTAGGTCACGGGGAAGCTCTCCAATTAAGGTTCCCAGAGACATTATAATGACTCCATGCTCTCCAGAACTCTGCACAAACTCCTCCAGGTGTTCAGGAAGAGGTTTTGCAGGTTTACACTGGAATCCTCCCATATAGACAACATTAGGCATGGTGGGACGAGGGAACTCAAACACAAAGTCCGCTCTCATCAGCCAAATGTCTGCCGCTTGAAACAGGGATAAATAGTCTGCGTCTGGACCTAAATATTTACTAACAAGGCCGACATAATATGGTAAAATATAATACGCAATTTGAAACTCTGTGTAGCCAAAAATGAATATGTTAAGGAGTCTCTGAGGAAAGCTCATTTTATCTGACAGCTCGGACCCTACCAATGGCACATAAGAAAGAGGAGTAGGTGCAATTGCAGAATGACCTTCACCATGACTCGTCCATCTGACATTGAAAACAAGAGCAATTTGAGGTAGTGTGCAAATATAACACCGATTGGTGAAACAGGGTCTGCAAGGACAAGGTCGTATTTGGCATCCAGTAGTGACTGCATCCGATCTTTGTTTTCAAAAAGCAGCTCAATCATTTTGCATCCTTTCTCGTTCATTTCAGCAGACTTTTGTGCCACTTCAATTTCCAGTTTGAGACGTGTCCACAAAGACTTTCCTTCCCTCTGGATTTCCAGCAACTGGGTCACAAACGCAGTTAAAAATTCTTCATCAAATCCAGACTCTGCATTGAGTGTAATTGAAGTGTAGAACGGGGAGTTTTCCTTGATGTACCAGCTGTCTGATGCTCGTACAACAGAAACTTGGTGGCCCCTTGAGTGCAGTTCCTCAATAACGATTTTCATGTTTATCCAGTGGCTCCCGTCCACTGGAAAAACGATAACTTTCCCACCATAAATCACAACTGGGCAGAGGAAGAAGAGGGTGATCCAGACCCAGGGCCAATTCATTTTATTCTAAAGTTGGGAAGAAAGCATATTATTTCTTAGCAGAGGCACTCTTTTCAAGTGTTTTTATCCAAACATTTAATTTTCTTAAATGCAGTGAATAAAAGTCCAAAAACAGAGACAGTTTCTTATGAATTTAAGTCATAGGCAAACTTATTTAACAGCAGAAATATATCAAAACAGACATTAAAAACACTTGTTCAGTATAATACAAGTGTTTATCCAGTCGTATACTCAATATTTCCAGAAACACATGCCTTTTTGCTAAAACTAACAATATAAACACTTCCACCCACAAATATTTGCCCTGAGCGTGTCTGCGCAGGGGCGTGCACATGAGATCCACTTAAGCAGAGTTCAAACACACACTCATGCCCAGACATGCTGCTCGACCGTGCTAGGCCGTTTGCACTGACATGTTTTAAAAGTCAAGTCTGTAGGATTTTGGGGCATCTGCTGGCAGAAGTTGTATATGATATTTATCTATGTTTTTATCACTTAAGAATAATCTCAGTAAAAGAACTGCTGTGTTTTCATTACTTTAGAGTAAATGGTTTATATCGACATAAGGAGTGGGTTTCTTGCAAGGAGTCAACCATGTTGTCCTTCAATAACTCAAAACAGACACATCAAACACCAGCTTGAGATAGGGCCACTAAATCCTGCACACTAGACATTTAAATACTAAGGTCTAAGCATAAATGCATGTGTTTGAGAAGTACTGAGCATACAACTGGATACGTGAGACTTGGATTATACTGCATGAGATGTGTAAGAGTTTATAAACTGATGTTTTGATATAGTTGTGCTGTTGTTAGATGTGTTCCCGTTTGCTTTGATTCATGAGTATTGTTCCTCTTTTTTGGATTCACCATTCACAGTTGAGACACGATAAAAATTTTTTTTAAAAATGTCTTAACTAATTCACTGTAACCTGTGGTGAGTAACTGATATAAAAATGAGCCTTTTGTGGGTGAAGTATTACTTTTACATTTTTTGCTTTTAATAATTTTACTGTGGTTAGTGTAGCCTGCTGCAGTTGGTTTCATCATAGAGACTCAAATGTAAGAACAATGACAAACTAAAAAATAAGGGTGTTAATATTTTTATTTAATTTTATTTCACTTTTTGTCCATCCGCAAATGCTGTTAACACTTTCAGCCACAGTAAGAGCTAATTGTAACTGAGAGAATCTGAACCACAAGAAAATGTATTGCATGCCAGTTAAAAATTAACTTTTGGATAAACACAAAACTTCAAATAGATAGCTATCAGTTATTTTAATTGGCAAAAAAAATGCTAATGTTACCTTTTTGGCATCCAATGTATTTTATTCAATATGCTCCCTTGTTAGAGAGCAGAACACGTCCTCGTCTGCAGGTTCCAACCCACGCAGGACTTTGGTACTGCAATTGCATGTTCTTAAATGCACAAGTGATAAGGGGGTGGAAAGGAGAGTAAAAGTCAACCATTATTTTTGACCCTTACATAAATAGCAGTTATAAAATGATTTATAAAATGCAGGACCTTTATCCTGTGTTACAACTGAAAAGAAACACAAGAAATCAAGATTGTAAAAAACATTTCATTTTTTGGGGGGGAGTTTGTGTGGCCTACAATGCTTGGGTGAGTGTTCTTTTGTCTTCTGAAAAAGTAAAATTATAAAATAGCTGATAATTTGCATTTACAGGCTGGTAAAAATACTGTAAATGGCTGAACAGCAACACCTGCTGGCTGGGAATGTGATTAACACGTCCTCATTTAGTTCAGGTTATTTCTAATACATCCATGCTATTAAAACTTATGCCATGGCATATATGAAAAGAAAGTTGATTATTTTTCTCAAGTCCAACAGTCCACATTGTTTTCTTCTTAAAAAAATGGCAATGTGAGTCTTTTTTCCTCTTCTAGCATGATAACATAGTGTAGCATACATCAAAATAGATATAGAGGATAGAGAGTTGAAACTTTTGACTTGACTCATGTCATCAAGTTCGTCTACTAGTACGTAGCTTGCATTTGCTGTGAGTTTTATTTGTTTAAGACCAAAATTAGAGGTTAAACTGATACATTGAAAGGTCAAGAGATTATTAAAAATGACTTGGCTTTAAACAAAGTAATCAAACAGACTTTACTCTTGCAAATTGGCAGTCAGTTGCATAATTGTGTAATGGTAATTACATCTCTTTTTTATTTTTTACAGTCCATTTTTTTCTAGCAATATTTAAGTTACTTGCAGAACACTTAAGACACATTTAAAATGTCAAATTCTGTACTTTTCGATATCCAGCGGATTACAGCCAGATTTCTCATATACCAATGTATTCAAAAATATGAAAATTATCATTCCATTTTTCCTGATTAGTCAGTTTTCACTTTCTTTTTCAAACACAATCTAAAGCATGACCATACTAACCCTGCAAAAAATAACAAAATGAGCAAAGCAGCTGTTACTAAAAATAGTATTACATCTACAGAGTGATAGGAATACCAGGGCATTTTGTAGGACTCTGTTCTCAGGTGAGCTGCACCTTTGTGTCTCATGACAAACTCTAACCAGTAGATTGCACGATCCAGTGGCTTCACTGGCTGATCTCTGTGCAGCCTGGAGAGTCTCTGCATGTTCATCTTGTAGGAGGGCTCATTCAGGACTTCCTGTATGACAGTCTGAAATGTTTCCCTATCCAGTACAGAAACATCTATAACCTTTGCAACACCCTTTGCTCTCAGTCTGGAGAGGTTGTCGGCTTGATCGAACACAATGGGAATGCCGACAATTGGAACTCCATGATATATAGCCTCGTATATTCCGTTAGTTCCTCCGTGACTTACAAAGAGTTTAACATTTGGATGTCCTAGGAGGTCATTCTGTGGCATCCAGTCGACTAGTAAAGTGTTGCTGCCCAAAGTCGCTGGTTTGTCACCTTTATATCTCCAGATGACTTTCTGAGGTAATTTAGCAAAAGCTGCAGCGATCTCATCAGCTAGGTCACGGGGAAGCTCTCCAATTAAAGTTCCCAGAGACATGATGATGACTCCATGCTCTCCAGAAGTCTGCACAAACTCCTCCAGGTGTTCAGGAAGAGGTTTTGAGGGCTTACACTGGAAGCCTCCCATATGAATAATATTCGGCATAATAGGACGAGGAAACTCGAACACAAAGTCCACTCTCATCAGCCACAGGTCTGCAGCTTGAAACAGAGAGAAGTAGTCTACATCTGGGCCAAAGTAGCGGCTGGACAATTCAGAATAATGTGGCCCAACCACCTGCTTGTACAGATGCATCCTCATGGTGTAGAAAACTATGTTTTTGACCCTCTCATAGAAAGTCATTTGATCTGTTAGTTCTGAAGGTGGAAGCGGTACGTAAGAAAGCGGAGAGGGTGCAACAGCAAAATGGGCTTCACCGTGAACAGTCCAGCGGGCGTTAAACACTAACGGCAATCCCAGATAGTGAGCCAGCATGACGCCTCCTCCGTTAGCAGGGTCCGTCAAAACCACATCATACTTGGCGTCTCGCAAGAACTTCATTAACTCTTCATTTTCAAATATGTGCACAATCACTTCACAGACTTTCTTGTGTAATTCAAAGAACTTTTCCTTCAACTCCATGTCTAAAGCAAAGCGGGCCCATGCGGACCCCTTGCTTCGCTTAATTTTAATAACTTCAGAGACAAAGAGTCTAAAAAAATCTTCATTTCCACCACCGGCAACATCCACTGTGACAGTATTGTAATGTGGAGACGCTTCTCTGATGTACCAGCTATCTGCAGCCCGAATGACAGTAACAGTGTGTCCCCTTGTATGCAGCTCCTCAACAAGTACCCTCATATTCACCCAGTGGCTGCCGTCATGTGGAAAAACCAGAACTTTCCCACCGTAGGCTGCTGAAATAATGACAGCCAAAAGAGAGATGATGGAAACCAATGACATCTTCAAATCCTCTTAAACTGTGCAGTCTGAAATCAAAGAAAAAGAGGGGGAAGAAAACAAACAAGTTACTTATGCATTCCAGGAAATGAATGCGCAAAGGCAGATGATAATCCAGGACACCCACAACAGGGAGCTACAATGATGTTCCTTTCAATTGTCTCTCTGTTTGTGTGGAAAAACTCATTCTGACAGCCCTCACGTGCATGTTGCACATGGGGCCTCTCTCAGGAAATTAGAGTGCCAAGAGCTCTGCGTGCATTTTGTTTTGAACCCCGATTCCTCTGAGCAGCAGTGTTTTCACAACCTGAACTGTGTGCATGAAAGAAATATTCAAGAGCTTCCATTTGAGAAAACACATAATCCCAGAGCATTAAATCCCATACACCTATTTTCCTATTGATTAAATGTCTAATCTTTCAACAATGGACTTGATTCAGTAACATTAGCTGGCAAAACCTAGAAAAAATGATTCCCTTACCATGCTGTACAGCTGCTTACAAAACTCTCCACAAAGATCACTCACTCTTTTCTCATAAAATGGAAAAAACCTTTAAATGTCAAGCTTACAGCGGAAAGTTCCCCGGCACTCTTGAACACAATCTCTCTCGCCAGACCCAAACAAAACAAAACAGACCACTGAAGAGCTTTTAGTCAAACCAGTGTGGCAATGAAGCACTTCCTGGTTCCTTTTGTCCCACCCTTAAAGACTGTCACAACAGATTCTCCCTTACCAGGGAAGCTTAGTCCTCGTGATGCAATAAGCAAGAGCTGTGGTGCTATTGGCAGGAAATAGTGGCTGTAAATACATGGGTGGTCTACTTCATGCTTGTGTTTCACAACATTAGAGCACCATACTTACTACATGCCTGCAGACTCAGTATATTTGAACTACTGCTATCTTAAAATATAAAGATAACAAAAGTGCAAATTGTGGGGTTTTTTTTATACAGCAGGATTTGAGTCTCTTAAATAACAGTGGGGTTTGTTTGTATCATACAGTGTCATTTGGATGCTACACTGAGAGAGCAGTTTAACATTTGCTGTCACACATTAAGTGTGACATTTTTGCAAATACATTCAAACAGACATCTTGCTAAACACTCAGTGGAGCAGTGGGCGTAGTTAAATGCCAGCAATTCAATTTAAAAAAAAAAAATTAACTGTCTGCTTGTAATTGCTGAGGCAGGACTGTGCAGGACTAAAAAAAAAAAAAATAAAAACCACTTCCTGATTTTTTGTGTTTTCTTTTACAGCATTTGCCTCGCCCCTGACGACGGTTCTGCTTAACTTAACTACATTAAATGATTGTCTCTTTAAGACACTCATTATAGTTCAATGAGGCAGAGCTCCAAAGTAATCTAAGGGAAGTGTTTATTTATTGTGGTGATACTCATATGAGACATTATATTAGAATTGAAGAAATCCAAAAGAACAAAACAACATTAACAAAATATAAAAACTAATAAAGATAAAAAAGCCCTCACTCTGCTGGATCTTCAGTCTGAAGCCAAAACACTGACAAACACTTTGACCTGAGATGACTTTATCTTGAGCTCCGGATCTGCAGGCAGTGACCACACCTAAATAATCACGGCACCCACATAGACCTGTGCACACCTTTGAGGTAAACTCCACCTCTAGTTTAACATTTTTATTACACAAAGTCAAACATGTTATTATGAAAACAGGTCTAACAGTGTGACGTACTTACTATCTGCTCGACTTTGAGGCTTACCAGTGACATGTGCTTTCAACATTTGAAAGCATTAAAATGAAACCCAGTTTTAGGAAAAACAAACAGATTTATTTCATTGTTCTTTACAACTCACCATTTGTAGATCCAACAATGTCAGAGATTTCCTTTTCAAATGTTCCACAGAAAGTACAAAATCACAAAATTGGACATAAACATAGACTGTGGCTGAGCTTGGCAGAGGCAAAAAGAAAAAGAATACTTCTCAGGCAACAACAAAAGCTGCAACACCTGAAGCTTATCACAATGACCTCCTGAAGGGCGTCTGCATCAGATGTGTCAAAAAAAAAAGATGCACCACCTGGTGGTTGGATTTGTAAAACTGAAAATGGCTTACAACACAAAAAATGAATAATACATCAGAAAACATATTTTAGCTTCTGTGGGATAAACCAGACCGGAACAATCAAAACTGATCAATCTGTTTCAATAATATTTCTCATAGAGCTACATTAAGTTACACACAGTACAAATGACTAAGATAAGGTGCAGGTCTTAACCCCAAACGGGTCTTTATTTGTGCCTATGAGCCCCTGCTATCTTAAAATACTTACAGACATCAGGTATCAGGAACATTTAGGCTATTTCCCATGAACACCGGTCAAATGAAGATTAGAAATATCCACAATGGGAAAAGTGAAATCTAAATCAATTTAGAATAATTCCAAGTATTTTACATGTAATGCTCCTGAAAGAAGGTTACAACACCCATATTGATTATGCAAATACTTAACTAAAATACAATCATACAAATTAAAATAGCATACAATGTGATTGCTGAGTAACTGAGTAACATATGGCCATTCAAGCAAACCTCATATTGATCTCTTATAGTAATGCCCAAATCAGCATCAGAATCATGTAAAAAAATCAAACTAATCCAATCTTTCATTATATAAGATCATGTTAATCATGATTATTTATGATTAAATCACTGATGTATTTAAAAAAATGTACAGAATTTATAGTGCTGAAATGATTAGTCATGTTTCACTTTACGTTTACAGAATGTAGTGAATAAACACCTCATGAAAACGAAAATAATGAAAAGCACGAGCAGCACAGCTCCAGCCAGGAACAAAACCACATCTACAGAGTGATAGGAATACCAGGGCATTTTGTAGGATGCTGCTTTCAAGTGAGCTGCACCTTTGTTGTCTCATAACAAACTCTAACCAGAAGAGGGCGTTCTCCAACGGGGTTATTGGCTGATCTCTGTGCAGCCTGGAGAGTCTCTGCATGTTCATCCTGTAGGAGGGCTCATTCAGGACTTCCTGAATGATTTTCAGGAAGTTGTTGTTTTTGTCCACTGAGGCTAATGTAATGATCTTAGCCCCTCCTCTCTCTTGCAGACGCAGCAGGTTGTCATATTGGTCAAAAAACAAGGGCAGACCCACAACTGGGACTCCGTGGTAAATAGCTTCTTGAGCGCCGTTTGTTCCTCCATGAGCCACAAAAAGTTTCATCTTGGGATGTCCTAAAAGATCATTCTGTGGCATCCAGTCTACTATCAAAGTGTTGTTGCCCAGAGTGGTCGGTCTTTCACCTTTATGCCTCCAGATGACTTTCTGAGGTAATTTAGCGAAAGCTGCAGCGATGTAGTTTGTTAGGTCAGCAGGAAATTCACTCACAAAAGTCCCCAGAGACATCATGATGAATCCATGTTCTCCAGAAGTCTGCACAAACTCCTCCAGGTGTTCGGGAAGAGGTTTTGCAGGTTTACATTGGAACCCTCCGATATAGACAACATTAGGCATGGTGGGACGAGGGAACTCAAACACAAAGTCCACTCTCATCAGCCACAGGTCTGCTCCCTGTAATAAGTCACTATATCTGACCTCTGGGCCAAAGAACTTATCACAAACAGATTGATACTGAGGGTGGATTAAAAATCTATCCTGAGCTTGCCAAATGAGAGAGAAAATTTGATTTTTGATTCTTTGTATGAAGGTCATTTTGTCTGACAGTCCTGAGCCGGTCACTGGGATATAAGACAAAGGAGAAGGTGCAATGGCCATATGTCCCTCTCCACTAGTTATCCACCGTACATTATAGACCAGAGGTATCTTAAGAGCATGAGCCAACAATATACCTGCACCCCATGCCGGGTCAGTAAGAACAAGGTCATATTTTTTCTCCTTCAAACTATTCATCATGTCTCTATCTCCAAGCATGTTAGTAGCCATTTTGCACATTATTCTGTGCATGTTAAACATAGCAGTAAACATCTCAGCCTGCAAACTAGCAAAACTCAGAAATGAGCTCTCTCCTCTTTCAATAACAATGATCTTTTTCAGGATTGGGTTAATGAAGTCATGATTAAAGGCCTCAGTGACAGGAACTGTGATCGTCTTGTAGTGTGGAAAGCCGTCCTGGATGTACCAGCTTTGATTGGTTCGGACCACATCGACAGAGTGTCCTCGAGAGTGGAGCGCTTTGATCATGATGTCCATGTTCACCCAGTGGCTTCCCTCTAAAGGAACGATTAAAATCTTCCCCCCATAACAGATTCTCCACAACAAGAACACGATAGATAAAAAGAGAATAAAAGTTGGATTTCCTTGAGAAGGCATCTTAAACCTGGCAGGAAAAAAACAAAACAGCATGCTCTGGATAAGTTCTTTAAATTCCATAAAAATACCGTAAAACAAAGTCATTTCTATATTAGGCAAATTCAGTGATACTGAATTACATACAATGTGATCTATTTCATACCTCTTTTACATGAAGTAGCTTTGGCCATGCATCTGCTGAGATGTTGGTGTGAAATACTGGAGGTACCACTGAATACATAACTACAAATTCCAGGAAAGCTTACATAAGTGGATTATGGATAATCTTTTTTCTGGGCTTTTCTTCAGGAATGGACACAACATGGTCTTTTTGTTAAAGCTGTGGGCTGAAATGTGTTACAGCTACTTGTTTGTGCCTTCTTGCATGAATTCTGTTCTGTTTTTTATATTTAAGTCGACTGATGTATTCAGTGTTTCACATTTATAGTCAATGACTTGCTTAGAGGAGAATTTTTGAAGGTATGCTTGTTCAAAACCACCAATAAGATGTAAAGTCCTTGATCCTTTGGGGCAGAGCCAATGTGATCCAAATAATGTGTCTTATATCGAAATATCAGCCAAAGATCCTAATAAACCACAAACAATGCCAAATAAATCCAGACTGCATTATTACTTGTATATTTTGATGCCAAAGTCTATTTAAGTTGATTGTTGTTTGTCTCAGTTGTTTTCTGCCAGACTCTTCTGGATGCTAGTATCTGCAGTACCTTGTCTTTCCCCTTGTTTTTCTAGTGTTTTCCAGTCCCTTCTTGTTGAATGTTTGTCCCCAGTTTGTCTCCCCTGTCTGTGTGTGTCTTAGGCTGGGCGTGGATACATTCTGTTCTGCAGCTGAACTCCTCACACACCTGCAGCTCTGATTGCAAGCTACCTCATTTAAGCCCAGCTTTCCTCTTTGCCAGTTTGTTGTGAACCCTTCTGTGGCAACATCATGGCTGTCATCTTAATTATTTATTTATTTTTTTGGTGAAGATTCTAGGAGTTTTTTGCTTTGTTTTTGAAACCTGCCTGAACCTGTCTTCTTCTCAGCCATCTGTGTGGTGCACAGAAAACAATCTGGTCCTGAACAGTAGTGAGACTAAGGAGTTGATCATAGACATTAAGAGGAAAGGAACGGGCATTCAGCCCCTGCTCATCAGCAGGGACTGCGTGGAGAGGGTCTCAGACTTCAAGTTTTTGGGTGTTAACATAGAAGATGAATTCAGCTGGAACGTCAACACCACTGCTACCATCAAGAAGGCACAGCAGAGCCTGCACTTCCTGAGAGTTCTCAGTAATTAGCCTACCAACTCTGCTCATGTCCTTCTATCATTGCTCCATACAGAGCATTATGACCTACTGCATCTGTGTGTGGTTCTCCAGCTGCACAGCTGCAGACAGGAAAGAGCTCCAGAGGGTCGTCACCACGGCCCAGAAAATTATTGGCTGCCCTCTCCCCTCCCTGGAAGATTTGTACACATTCCCACTGTTTCAGGAAAGTGCAAAGCATTCTCAGGGACCCATCTCACCCTGTGTTTGTTTTGTTTACCATTTTTTATTTAAAGTTTCTGTATTGAGACAACCAGATTTTGTCACTGACAGCATGTTGGTGCTGTTGGTGCCTTTGTTGCTCTTTCCAGCTGTAATTTGAACGCATGTCCATGCAGAGGCAGTGCAGGCTCAATCAAAGGCCGAGCTGTTCAAGTGCTGGAGCAATAAGTTTTCCTGGTGTTATGTAATGTTGATCACTGCATAGCAAACCTAAGGTTGTTTATCACATTTCTCAAAATTATATCACTTGAGGTATCTGCAGTAGGTGTCAACTAACAAGAAAGATTATAAATTGCTATAAACCTATTTTTACTTTTGATAGATTTTGTGCTTAGGGTGTAGCAGGTTAAAAAACATTCTGGACACACAGTCCCTCTGCACTAATCTGTTACCAAGGATCGTATTACAGATGCTGCAAAGAATGCAGATTTTTTTGTCCTCAAGCTGAAAGGACAAAGACACTCAAGTCTGGGCAAGAAAGTTTGCCTCTCCTGCCCACTCACAGCCAAGAAGAATGAATAAAGAAAAACTGTTAAACCATGTGTGTCCCTGTGGTTGAGTAACTGACCCAGGAGGTGCTCTGAATCCTTTTGTATTGTTTGCGTTTATGTAACTGTGATCTTACACAGAGGGAGAAATCACCAAGAGGTTCAGATCATTTGTTAAAAGAGTTGTGTGGATCAATATTCACTTCCATGTTCTTTTTATCACAAGTTTGAAACTACAAATTACAGAAAGACAAAGTTGAACCATCACTTTTATTTGAACTATGCCCCCCAGATAAAGTGGTCATTTTTCCAAACACCAGAGCAGTATGCAAAATGAGAATGAAGGTCTCCTCCTGTGTGTGTGTGTGTGTGTGTGTGTGTGTGTGTGTGTGTGTGTTTGTGTATATGTGTCTGTGTCTGTGTTTGTGTGTGATTGTCACGAGAGCCCTGTAATTGCTCTTACAGAGATATATAAAGTTGTATTGAACTGAACTGATATTCAACAGTGTGTCCTGCATAAACACAAGAGTCATTAGAGGGACATTTGTGAAATGATCCTGTGAGGACATGTCCTATTCCTATTTTGCATATTTTGCATCCATGAATCTCTATCAGACCCAAAGATGTATCTCTCTATGATGCCAGCAGAGGTGAGATCAACGCACATCACTTGACTCAAGAAACACGTGGCAAATAAGAGGACTTGCTAAAGAAACAATGATAAAAGACTTGACTTGACTTAGACTTCATACATATAACTCAAAAGAACTTGACTTTTTAAAAATAAAATACTGGCATTTTTATAGACATTAAGAATCTACATTTTGTTTTTGAAATATGACTGATGGATTGCCATGCATGCAATGGCAACCTACTTGGATGCAGCAGACCAGAAGAGGCTAACACATGAGGTAGCTCTCATGGAGGGGGCTAGTCCAAAAATAATAAAATTTGGATTCAATAATGACAGTAGAAAAGAACAGCAGTATGCGAAACCTCAGAAAGTACCTGACATACCATGGCTTATAGCTCACACTCAACTTGCTTGATTCTCTCACCTCTGGATTCCAGCAAGTACAGTAGGTGAAATTAGGTAATTGAAATTTTATTAATGTGTGAGATGCAGACAAAAATGCATGGGACACGGCTGAATGTTGATCTTTCTTATCATATGTAATACATCAATTTAGTCTTTTAATTTATCTTTAAACTAAGAAATACATTCAAAATCTCTTAAAAACAAACAAACAAACAAACAAACAAAAAGTCTTTGTGAGATACACAGCAAACAAGGCTCCAAAATCTGCAGCTTGATCTCTGGCACAGCTGTGGTTTACAGAATGACTGTGGATACGCAGAGCAGGGACGCATCTGAGTGGTAATCACAGTATAGTCTTTCAAATCTCAAATAAGACCCATAACAAGCTTTTAATGTGCTTTGCCTCCATTTTTGGCTAGTTGAACTGTGGCTCTTACAGTGTACTTCCAGCATGGTTAGGGACGATGATGTTGGCCCATTTGTAAATAACTGGGATGAAGAGGAGAGCAGAGCCCAGGATGGACACCAGGAGGAAGGCCCAAAGAAACATTCGATCCAGGACCTGGGCTACAAATTTCCAGTCTTGAACCACCTGGGACACAAAAAAAAGCACATCACTTTCATGTACTTAAAGTTGTGCTCAAGTATGGGGCCAGAAATTATCATTTTTTAATCACTTTTACCATTTCTATTATTGCTTGCAGAGGTGCAGATCCAACACACTCACCTCTCTGACCTCATTTTCTTTCACCACATGCATGGTTATGTAGCGAATAGAATCCAAAGCTGCCTGTAGGTTGTGTCTGGTGTATAGCAGAGGTGTCAGTTCAGGTTTCGAGTCCTTCATCATATCCTGTCCTCCTGCGCCTCCTGCTCTGGTTACTCCAGCTGGGGCATAACGGTCTGCATGGCTGCGCATACATAGCAGCTTAGGCAGTCGATGCAGGAAGATCCTCCTCACCCAGGGTGCCATGCCGTGATGTGTAGAGGAGGAGCGATGGTGGATGTTGATGGCAAAGACGGTGATGATGATGGAGAGTGTGACGAAGATCATAGTGAAGACCAGGTACTCCCCGATTAGAGGGATTGCCTTTGAAGAGGAAGGTATGATCTCCTCAATGACCAGGAGGAAAACTGTGAGCGACACCAGAACTGAGGTACAGAGAGAGATCTTCTCGCCACCATTTGAGGGCAGATAGAAGACAAGGATGGTGAGGAAGGACAGGCCAATGCAGGGGATGATAAGGAAGAGGGTGTAGAAAAGAGGCAACCTGCGGATGATGAAGAAGTACGTGATGGTGGGATAAGAGGCGCTGCCATCTGTCCTCAGACCACGACTGCCTGTGGCCTTCACTATTTCCCATTCACCGTTGTCAAAATAGTCCTTCTTGTCCACATGGAAGTCCTCCAGAATTATGTCCACCTGTTAAATGCAGAGGGCAATATCGTGTCAGTCACTGGTCATGACCAACACTTATGTTCTGTGGAGTAGAGACTCACCTGGGAGCCATCATATGTCCAGGAGCCAAACTTCATTGAACAATTCTGGAGGTCAAAAGGGAAGAAGGTGACATCAATGGTACATGCTGACTTGTAATTGGCAGGTGGAGTCCATGATATGGTTCCATCATATTTAACAACAGCTTTGGTGACAGTGCCCTCAAAACGCCCATCAGAGCTGTTGAAAGAAATAATATATGTGCATCTAAAATATTAACTTATAGCTAGATTATCTTATTTTACTTAGTGCCTCTATTTGATTCTAGGTTTCTATTTCAATTGCCATCATATACATTTGCAAAATATACATTTTCATCGATGTAATTTCCTTCCATATATAATGCACATACTTATCATACAGTACAATCAGGTAGCCAGATCCTGTCAGAAGGGACTCGGATGATCGTAATACCCAGATAGTCATCAGGGTTCCATCTGAGTTTCCTGTCAATCCACTCCTACATAAAGGAAGCATTTTGTAAAAACTCATCAACAACATCTACACAGTGAAGGGGCAGTTCACCTATAATCAAAAAGACATATATTTCCTTTCAACTGTAGTGCTGTTCATCAATCAACCTTTTATTACAGTGAGTTGCCGGGTAATGGCTGTAGAGATTTCTGCCTTCTCACAATATAATGGAATTAGATAGCACTCAGCTTATGTATCTTCGCACAAAGACCGAAAATAGTGGAAAAAAGCTAGCCTGGGTCGTTGGTAATAAAATCGGCCCACTAGCACCACTGAAGCTATGTAATCACACATATCTGATTAAATCCTTTAAAAAAAAATGTGGAAAAACTGCGAAAAGATACAGTGTCTTTGCTGGTGAGCTTTAGAGGTGCTGGTAGGGTAATTTTGTTACATTTGAGCAGAGCCAGACTAGCTGTTTTCTCCTCCAGTCTTTGTGCTAAGCTAAACTAATCAGCTGCTGGCAGTAGCGTCATGTTTACTGTCCAGACAGTGTTGCCAGCTCCTCAGTGAGGAAAGTAGCTACTGGCTCTCCCAAAAGTCGCTAGAAGTAGCTAGATGACGTAATCAACTAATTTGCATAATATGAAATTCTGAGAGAGGCAAAACTAATAGAAAAGGCTGACCAGGTAGTAACTATTTATGTATTTACAAAGTTGTTTTGTTGCTGCTGGACTGCATGAGTGCTGTGCCAGTAGTGACGAGAAGACGGCAGCCGTCCTCGCTGTACTTGGCTCTCGTGAGCACAGCCGTAACGTGAACCGAGTACGATATATGTTAGATGCTTTTTTGCAGACCTTTGTCAACACAATAATTCCCCAAATGACCAGAAAAAGTCACTAGATTTGTCGCTGGTCACTTTTGACTCATTAAGTCGCAGAGGGGTCTGAAAAGTCGCTGGATATAGCGACAAAGTCACTAAATTGGCAACACTGTGTCCGGATGTGAGTGGGCAATAACCATTTCCCTTGAGTTGGTATAGTTTTTCTGTGCTGAAATATTTCGCTAGCATACACGACTTTTCTCTGTCCAGCCCACATATAAGAGTACATGGACAAACATATATATCAAAATTTACTGTTTTAAGATAGAAAACTAGAAAATCTATTTGATTTGTTTCAGATATGCCATACACATTACGTGCCTTGTGATGCAATCATCTGATAATGAATCCATTCCCTGCTCTGCTCTGTTTCTATTATTGCTCTCAAACAGCACTGCATTCACCTCTCTG
Source organism: Plectropomus leopardus (assembly GCF_008729295.1). Lineage (NCBI taxonomy): Eukaryota > Metazoa > Chordata > Actinopteri > Perciformes > Serranidae > Plectropomus > Plectropomus leopardus. Next base: position 28,945,299 of record NC_056463.1, read on the forward strand.
ACCTTACTACAGTGTGTATGCCATCTAGAGTTTCTGGAAATGACCTCTGTGGCCATGGTTTCAAGAGGCAGAGAAAGTGAACCAAACACACACTAAATATACAGTGGCATTAAGAATCCTTATGTATGAAAGCCTGAGAAATCAATGCAAAATGACTAGCTTTGACCCCTGTCTGCTTTGCATCAGCAACAGATGACACAGGTGTGTCCTTTTTTCAATTAAGTGTCTGTAATGGAGCCATTATCAAAGAGACGGATGATATTGAATGTAGCAGTTATGAGTGGATGTATTCAGCATTAGGTTGGTGTTTTTATATCATTTGGCTGCTTGCCTGTCAACTAGAGCCAACGTGTTTAAACAGAATTCTGTTTTTTCTCAGTCCTGTACTCTGTCCAACTAATATACAGTGTGAGTCTCAAAGGAGTCCCATTGTCATGTTTATGTTCTCACTTGGGTTTTATTTCAGAGTAGAGCTTCAAGCTGTTATTCCATTAAAATAAATCTTTGGAAAGATTTTGTTCAGGAATGTTATGTCAACTGAGCAATTTCTAATAGAGATTTGGCCCGCTTCCTATACTGCATGTCCTTCACCAAAGTGAGAAGCTGATATACCTATTTAACTGTTCTGCACTGTGACTCATATGCGTCAGTGACTGTATATAATGCACACACTCTCAATTAAACATGCTTCTTCCAATGGATCTTGGGTGATTAAGGGTAAATGTAAGTAAAAAGGTAAACATAGGATACTGTAAATGGGACGGTGAAGTGTACTGATGTGTCAAAAAGGTCCAGAGCCACAGGTCAGCACCATAGACTGTAAATAATGGACATAGTTTTGTGGTGTCACCCATTGGTTTGTGGACTGGCTTTTTGAAGCCTCAAGTTCGGCATTTCAGCCGTTGCCATGTTTGATATTTGGAGCCAGAAGTGACTGGATGAGAGGTTTGAGCTGCAGAGGAGTGAGGGGTGGATCTGACTCAGAGACTTTAGTGACTCCTCACAGACAGCATGTCACTCAAGTGGCACGGCCTCTAAATATGTATAACTTGGAGCATTAACAAAATGTAAAGGGATGAGTTATATAAAAATTCATCCCCCTGTACAGTTGTGATGAATGTTGAATTTAAGAGTTAAGTCAAGTTTTAACATGGTGGTCTATGGGGATTTACTGTTTTAGCGCTAGCCTCAAGCAGCAGTTCAGTGAATTGCAGTTTTTGGCACTCATGCACTGGCTTCACTTTTAAGCCTCCAAAGTTGCCACATGGTCAAAACATGACTTGAACTTTGACCTGATGTTCATGATAGAAGAACGTTTTATATTGACCCATAAATGTGTGCAAATATTTTTTGGATTGACATGAAACAATTTGCTCCATCTAAACTGACCTTACATTGCAAAAGAAAGAATAGACCAGTGTTTGACCATTATTTCTAATCCAGTTTGAGGTTGTCCTCTTTCAATTCTGAAATAAAAGTTAAATTGTTTTTTCTATCCATACATGTATCAAAGCCTGCACTAAGTGCCAAGGCATGTCGTTACAGCACCATGTGCACTTACAAGATGAGTGTAACTGACCTATTTTATATTGGAGTAATATTGTTTTGATCCCAGTCAACCTGGTGCATTGTTTTGCTGAAGCAGAGCTCCTTTACAGTGTAAAAAATATCGATTGCATTTTGAATCACAAACCATTTCTTTTATTCCGCTCTTTAAATCAGTCACCAGCTAGGATATAAATTTATGGCAGGGAAATCATCAAATTCATCATCTATCCAGCTTCTCCCCCACTATCACCAATGCCTTGCCCCACTGAAAAGCAAGCTGCAGAGTCTGGTAGATTTGAAATAACTGTGTTTTACTGTATGATGAATGGAATGTATAGAGTCTGAACACAAAGATAATGTAGTACTATGAGGTAAATGAAATGCTCATTTGCACTGCATGCTGAGTAAAATACATTTTTGATATCATTTTTGCTAGGTGCAGTGGGCAGCATAGCAAAAAAAGTCAAATCAAACCAACATTAATTAAACATGGAACATATAATGTATGTGGGCTACCATACAGATTGTGATTACAGTAATGTCAAATTTGCATGTTGCTACCACCAGCCAAATATGTAAAACATCAACAGTAGAGAGAGAGAGAGAGAGAAAGAGAAACCAATAAAATGTATACCAGAAGGCAGAGAAACCCATTATAGATGCACAAACATATATGCATAAACATACTGTGTGCATACATACAAGTACCCTCTACAGTTGATACATACATGCACACAAATATAAACACACTAAATATATATACACAGTGTCATGGCAACAGCGGTTCCTCTGCTAGCACATACTGTTAATCTCTATGTTGTGCATAACCTCTCCCATCATTCCTCACCTACCCAAAAGCTGTCCCTTCAGAGTTTACTGCATGAGCTCATCACCTGACCCAGTCATCTGTCCACTCAGCTGGGCTTAATTTACTTCAGTATAGCAGAATAAGGGACAGCCTCCTCCTTAGTTTAGCTGAACACATTTTATTTTGTAGTCAGTTCCTGTTGTTGTCCTGTTCTGATGCCTTTTGATGACTATGTGTACACCTCATAGCATTGCAGAGTACACTGAAGACTTGGTCCTACATAGTGCTGAAGTGTGTGAATACCAAACAGACATGAACACCTCACATCCATGGGTGGATAATGAGATTATGGGTCCCTGGGCAAAGACATGTAAAAGGCCTCACCACCTCTCCCACATAGAACTGGAAACACAAACAGACTTTGCTGTCATTTTTTCTTCTTTTTTTGTGTGTATTTATCTTGTGTTGTTATATGGTTACGGTCTGTCTCTTTTTGGTTGTTTTGCTCCTTTTTGGAATCATACTGTGTCTTTGTTTTGCACATTTTAGGAATTATTTTATGCCTGTTTGTAATTGTTTTGTGTCTTTTTTTTGATTGTTTTGCAACTTTTTGGAATAATTTTGTGTGTCTTTGTAGTCATTTTCTGTCCCTTTGAGATATTTGTATTCGGTTTATGGAGTAATTTTGTGTCTTTTTTGTCCCCTTTCTAATTATTTTGTGTCTCTCTGCAGTTCTTTTGCATCGTTTTGTTGTCATTTTGTGTCTCTTTCTGATCTGTACCTGTTAATTTTAGTGACAATGTGCAAGTGAAGGGCCCAAATACTTTGGACCACAGGGCCTGTGCTTGGTAGGCCTATTCAGTGGTCCATCCATGCTAACATCAACCAGCATTACTCATTCAATTATGTTCAACTCACATTTAGTGTATGTGGTATTATGTTGTTAGTGCACACTATCTGATTTTTGTTTTTCTGAATTTCAGTTATTAGAAATGTGCTGTTTTTTCAATAGCTGAATAGGAAACTTATTTCTTCTTTAAACTTAATTATAATGGCTCCCATGCAGCTAAAATAGTTTTTTAAAAAAGAAAAAAAAAACACGCTTCCTGACAAGTAAATGATATGAAAAGGTAAGCAGTGACATTTTTTGTCATGGAAAGCTCTCCTCACTCTCCTCTGACCATCTGCCAGTTTCTACATCTTCTTTTCTGTTTCTACACATATCCACCAGCATCCAACTTATGTTTGACTATGCCATCAGTCAGACTGACGCCAATACATGACATGTGCAGCCTCTTGTGTTGTCCTTTAGTCATTGCCAAGTAACAAAACGATAGTGAGATAGCCATCTCGTGTTGGCAGGTCTAATGAGGTCTGGGTTGGGGTTGAGTAAACAGGAAAATGTATGAATAACTGTAATTTTGGCCGATGCTTTTATGAAAGCATCGACTTTAAAAACAATAAGCTGATAAATGATGACTATCGTGATCTGATTATTTCACATGCCATGAAAATATAAAGATCCTATCAATCATTGACTTCCTTATCAGGGGTGTTCGCACGCACACCGTTGACAGTATGTTTCCCCTCTTTTCCGGGTTGCTTGAGTCCATCAGTCTGGTCTCTTTGGTGGAGGCTACTGGCGCTGGAGAAAGCAGTTTCCTATCAGCGTGACTTTTCCTGTGCGGAGGAACAATACGCTCCACGGTAAGCACGTACGCACGCGTTAACAATGTTTCAGCGCAGATATGCGGATTTACTGAATGTTAACGGAATGTAGAGGCAAATTTTGCTGCTCGGAGGATTTCCACCGCTTGCATGTGCGTTGCGTTACGGCTCCGCTGCGGTTTTGCCGGTGTTGCCGGTACCGCTTGCGCTCTGAGTCCGGCACGGCGTAGCACTGCTGGAGTGGCGAGACCGAGGAGTTCCCGCGGTAATTACAGAATCACGCGCATTGTATAGGTACAGAAGAAGTAATTACTCCATTCCTTTCATGGCTTAAATTATAGTGATATCGATTCACTCCCATAACTCCCAATAATAAAATTAATTAATAAATTGTTCCACGCCATTTCCATTCTATGGTTGTCCTAATAAAAGGATATGTGGTGTCATAAATAATTTTGTGGTTTTCTACCTCCCAAATTAGCTTCTCCTCCTCTGTGTTGCCGGTTGTGACTTCCGAAAACTTCTGCCATGTTGATACAGGCCTGGATCCGCTCATTTTGATGTTTTGTTGCTGTAGTTAAGTGATATACGATCATGCGTAAACACGGAGTGTTTTATTCTGAAAAGTAACGGATGTTTAATGTTGTGTCGCCGTGCGATTTCCTGGTTGCCCTCTGTTAAATTCAGTTTATGCATAGTGATCCGGCGTCTCGCAAAAATAGGAGGCTTGCGTTTGTGATCCGCATGCAGAAAAAGTTTATTGAAATAAGTTTCGAATATCGATCCCGTGTGTGTGTGTGTGTGTGTGTGTGTGTGTGTGTGTGCCTGACTGTCTATCAGTCTGTCTGTCTGTTTGTGTTATTGCGCAACACGCATATGCGCATAGGTTGCATAATATGCGTACGAAACACAGAACTTTAGACTGTTTAGACACAGGAGCCACTGGAGAGGGGCTAAAGAGCCGCATGTGGCTCTAGAGCCTCGGGTTGCCTACCCCTGGTCTAAGACAATCTAAAATTATTAAATATTGGTTAAAATGAACAACTCTCTCAAATCCAAAAATAAAAGTGCTCGAACTTAAATTTATGATATCATAGGTTATAAAGTGTGGAGGTGCTTTATAGACAATGAATGGTGAAAGATTGTAGACAGATGTTTAGTGAAGACAGGTAGGCAGGCAGGTATATGGATATACCCACCTCTTTTTCTGGCTGTTTACAGTTTACCCACAAATCAGCCAAAAGACCAGGGAAAATATAGCAGATTAAATTTACATCCTCCTTGGTAATCCTCCAATCTTTCTAGAGGTACACCTAACTGATCAGTACATGATTGGTTCTGGATGACACTGACAGCAGCCAGGGGAATGCTCTGAGTATATAGACACATTTTCTGTTTCACAACTGAGAACACTGCAATAGCATGAAGCTCATTTGTGTATATATATATAAAAAAAGAGAACAAACATTCTGTGGGTGTGTTAAAATAACATATTGGAATCGTTCATTTAGGTGTGTTCCCCTTTAGTTTAAATTAGTTGCACTCTAATGAGATTTTTCACCAAGTCTCTGTCCATTGTTTTCATTCCAGATGAGGCTGATCTGTTGCTGCAGTGTTTTGCTGCTGCTCATGCTCGTCCCCAGATTCTGTCAAGGTGGCAACATCTTGGTCTTTCCCACTGAGGGCAGCCACTGGATTAACATGGACATCTTACTTCAAGCTTTGCATGCGCGAGGACACAATATAACCATTGTGAGGTCAAGCAAAAGCTGGTACATCAAGGATAAATCCTCCTATTACAATGCTTATACAGTTCAGGTGAAGCGGAGCTTAGATCAGCAGTTCATAACAGATCTCGTGTATGAGGTCATTCAATTTGAAAGGGGGGCTCTTCCCCTGACCATTTTTCTCCACATGACTGTAGGAATGTTTGACACGTTCCTTGAAGCTCACAGAGCTGTGTCTGACTTTGTATCAGCAATGCTAGATGACCAAGAGTTGATGAGAATCATGAAGGACAGCAAGTTTGACCTGTTACTCACTGACCCCTGCTGGGGGGGTGGACCAATTTTGGCCAAATATTTGAACCTTCCTTTGGTGTATAATGTTCGGTGGCTGATAGCTGGTGAGGGTCATCTTTCAATTGCACCTTCACCGTTATCATATATTCCTATTACAGGAAGTGGAAACACAGACAAGATGACCTTTATTCAGCGAGTTAAAAATGTCTTTTTGCATGTAATTACTCAAACCCAAAATGAGTTGGTGAAGCAGATTGTTTACCAGAAACTGTGCGACAAATATCTTGGGCCCAATAATGACTTTTCCCAGTTACTGCTTGATGCAGACATTTGGCTGATGAGAGCGGACTTTGTGTTTGAGTTCCCTCGTCCCACCATGCCTAATGTTGTCTATATGGGAGGATTCCAGTGTAAACCTGCAAAACCTCTTCCTGAACACCTGGAGGAGTTTGTGCAGACTTCTGGAGAGCATGGATTCATCATGATGTCTCTGGGGACTTTTGTGAGTGAATTTCCTGCTGACCTAACAAACTACATCGCTGCAGCTTTCGCTACATTACCTCAGAAAGTCATCTGGAGGCATAAAGGTGAAAGACCGACCACTCTGGGCAACAACACTTTGATAGTAGACTGGATGCCACAGAATGATCTTTTAGGACATCCCAAGATGAAACTTTTTGTGGCTCATGGAGGAACAAACGGGGTTCAAGAAGCTATTTACCACGGAGTCCCAGTTGTGGGTCTGCCCTTGTTTTTCGACCAATATGACAACAACCTGCTGCGTCTGCAAGAGAGAGGAGGGGCTAAGATCATTACATTAGCCACAATGGACCAAGACGACAACTTCTTAAAGGCTATTCAGGAAGTCCTGAATGAGCCCTCCTACAGGATGAGCATGCAGAGACTCTCCAGGCTGCACAGAGATCAGCCAATAACCCCGTTGGAGAACGCCCTCTTCTGGTTAGAGTTTGTCATGAGACACAAAGGTGCAGCTCACTTGAAAGCAGCATCCTACAAAATGCCCTGGTATTCCTATCACTCTGTAGATGTGGTTTTGTTCCTGGCTGGAGCTGTGCTGCTCGTGCTTTTCATTATTTTCGTTTTCATGAGGTGTTTATTCACTACATTCTGTAAACGTAAAGTGAAACATGACTAATCATTTCAGCACTATAAATTCTGTACATTTTTTTAAATACATCAGTGATTTAATCATAAATAATCATGATTAACATGATCTTATATAATGAAAGATTGGATTAGTTTGATTTTTTTACATGATTCTGATGCTGATTTGGGCATTACTATAAGAGATCAATATGAGGTTTGCTTGAATGGCCATATGTTACTCAGTTACTCAGCAATCACATTGTATGCTATTTTAATTTGTATGATTGTATTTTAGTTAAGTATTTGCATAATCAATATGGGTGTTGTAACCTCTCTTTCAGGAGCATTACATGTAAAATACTTGGAATTATTCTAAATTGATTTAGATTTCACTTTTCCCATTGTGGATATTTCTAATCTTCATTTGACCGGTGTTCATGGGAAATAGCCTAAATGTTCCTGATACCTGATGTCTGTAAGTATTTTAAGATAGCAGGGGCTCATAGGCACAAATAAAGACCCGTTTGGGGTTAAGACCTGCACCTTATCTTAGTCATTTGTACTGTGTGTAACTTAATGTAGCTCTATGAGAAATATTATTGAAACAGATTGATCAGTTTTGATTGTTCCGTCATCTGTACTATGTGTAACTGAAGGTAGCTCTGTGACTTAGTACTTTTTTTTCTGTGTCGTGAGACATTTTCAGATTTACACCTCCAACCACCAGGTGGTGCATCTTTTTTTTTTTGACACATCTGATGCAGACGCCCTTCAGGAGGTCATTGTGATCAGCTTCAGGTGTTGCAGCTTTGTTGTTGTTGCCTGAGAAGTATTCTTTCTTTTTGCCTCTGCCAAGCTCAGCCACAGTATATGTTTATGTCCAATTTTGTGATTTTGTACTTTCTGTGGAACATTTGAAAAGGAAATCTCTGACATTGTTGGATCTACAAATGGTGAGTTGTAAAGAACAATGAAATAAATCTGTTTGTTTTTCCTAAAACTGGGTTTCATTTTAATGCTTTCAAATGTTGAAAGCACATGTCACTGGTAAGCCTCAAAGTCGAGCAGATAGTAAGTACGTCACACTGTTAGACCTGTTTTCATAATAACATGTTTGACTTTGTGTAATAAAAATGTTAAACTAGAGGTGGAGTTTACCTCAAAGGTGTGCACAGGTCTATGTGGGTGCCGTGATTATTTAGGTGTGGTCACTGCCTGCAGATCCGGAGCTCAAGATAAAGTCATCTCAGGTCAAAGTGTTTGTCAGTGTTTTGGCTTCAGACTGAAGATCCAGCAGAGTGAGGGCTTTTTTTATCTTTATTAGTTTTATATTTTGTTAATGTTGTTTTGTTCTTTTGGATTTCTTCAGTTCTAATATAATGTCTCATATGAGTATCACCACAATAAATAAACACTTCCCTTAGATTACTTTGGAGCTCTGCCTCATTGAACTATAATGAGTGTCTTAAAGAGACAATCATTTAATGTAGTTAAGTTAAGCAGAACCGTCGTCAGGGGCGAGGCAAATGCTTTAAAAGAAAACACAAAAAATCAGGAAGTGGTTTTATTTTTTTTTTTTAGTCCTGCACAGTCCTGCCTCAGCAATTACAAGCAGACAGTTAATTTTTTTTTTTAAATTGAATTGCTGGCATTTAACTACGCCCACTGCTCCACTGAGTGTTTAGCAAGATGTCTGTTTGTATGTATTTGCAAAAATGTCACACTTAATGTGTGACAGCAAATGTTAAACTGCTCTCTCAGTGTAGCATCCAAATGACACTGTATGATACAAACAAACCCCACTGTTATTTAAGAGACTCAAATCCTGCTGTATAAAAAAAACCCCACAATTTGCACTTTTGTTATCTTTATATTTTAAGATAGCAGTAGTTCAAATATACTGAGTCTGCAGGCATGTAGTAAGTATGGTGCTCTAATGTTGTGAAACACAAGCATGAAGTAGACCACCCATGTATTTACAGCCACTATTTCCTGCCAATAGCACCACAGCTCTTGCTTATTGCATCACGAGGACTAAGCTTCCCTGGTAAGGGAGAATCTGTTGTGACAGTCTTTAAGGGTGGGACAAAAGGAACCAGGAAGTGCTTCATTGCCACACTGGTTTGACTAAAAGCTCTTCAGTGGTCTGTTTTGTTTTGTTTGGGTCTGGCGAGAGAGATTGTGTTCAAGAGTGCCGGGGAACTTTCCGCTGTAAGCTTGACATTTAAAGGTTTTTTCCATTTTATGAGAAAAGAGTGAGTGATCTTTGTGGAGAGTGTTGTAAGCAGCTGTACAGCATGGTAAGGGAATCATTTTTTCTAGGTTTTGCCAGCTAATGTTACTGAATCAAGTCCATTGTTGAAAGATTAGACATTTAATCAATAGGAAAATAGGTGTATGGGATTTAATGCTCTGGGATTATGTGTTTTCTCAAATGGAAGCTCTTGAATATTTCTTTCATGCACACAGTTCAGGTTGTGAAAACACTGCTGCTCAGAGGAATCGGGGTTCAAAACAAAATGCACGCAGAGCTCTTGGCACTCTAATTTCCTGAGAGAGGCCCCATGTGCAACATGCACGTGAGGGCTGTCAGAATGAGTTTTTCCACACAAACAGAGAGACAATTGAAAGGAACATCATTGTAGCTCCCTGTTGTGGGTGTCCTGGATTATCATCTGCCTTTGCGCATTCATTTCCTGGAATGCATAAGTAACTGTTTTCTTCCCCCTCTTTTTCTTTGATTTCAGACTGCACAGTTTAAGAGGATTTGAAGATGTCATTGGTTTCCATCATCTCTCTTTTGGCTGTCATTATTTCAGCAGCCTACGGTGGGAAAGTTCTGGTTTTTCCACATGACGGCAGCCACTGGGTCAATATGAGGGTACTTGTTGAGGAGCTGCATACAAGGGGACACACTGTGACTGTCATTCGGGCTGCAGATAGCTGGTACATCAGAGAAGCGTCTCCACATTACAATACTGTCACAGTGGATGTTGCCGGTGGTGGAAATGAAGATTTTTTTCGACTCTTTGTCTCTGAAGTTATTAAAATTAAACGAAGCAAGGGGTCCGCATGGGCCCGCTTTGCTTTAGACATGGAGTTGAAGGAAAAGTTCTTTGAATTACACAAGAAAGTCTGTGAAGTGATTGTGCACATATTTGAAAATGAAGAGTTAATGAAGTTCTTGCGAGACGCCAAGTATGATGTGATTTTGACGGACCCTGCTAACGGAGGAGGCGTCATGCTGGCTCACTATCTGGGATTGCCGTTAGTGTTTAACGCCCGCTGGACTGTTCACGGTGAAGCCCATTTTGCTGTTGCACCCTCTCCGCTTTCTTACGTACCGCTTCCACCTTCAGAACTAACAGATCAAATGACTTTCTATGAGAGGGTCAAAAACATAGTTTTCTACACCATGAGGATGCATCTGTACAAGCAGGTGGTTGGGCCACATTATTCTGAATTGTCCAGCCGCTACTTTGGCCCAGATGTAGACTACTTCTCTCTGTTTCAAGCTGCAGACCTGTGGCTGATGAGAGTGGACTTTGTGTTCGAGTTTCCTCGTCCTATTATGCCGAATATTATTCATATGGGAGGCTTCCAGTGTAAGCCCTCAAAACCTCTTCCTGAACACCTGGAGGAGTTTGTGCAGAGTTCTGGAGAGCATGGAGTCATCATCATGTCTCTGGGAACTTTAATTGGAGAGCTTCCCCGTGACCTAGCTGATGAGATCGCTGCAGCTTTTGCTAAATTACCTCAGAAAGTCATCTGGAGATATAAAGGTGACAAACCAGCGACTTTGGGCAGCAACACTTTACTAGTCGACTGGATGCCACAGAATGACCTCCTAGGACATCCAAATGTTAAACTCTTTGTAAGTCACGGAGGAACTAACGGAATATACGAGGCTATATATCATGGAGTTCCAATTGTTGGCATTCCCATTGTGTTCGATCAAGCCGACAACCTCTCCAGACTGAGAGCAAAGGGTGTTGCAAAGGTTATAGATGTTTCTGTACTGGATAGGGAAACATTTCAGACTGTCATACAGGAAGTCCTGAATGAGCCCTCCTACAAGATGAACATGCAGAGACTCTCCAGGCTGCACAGAGATCAGCCAGTGAAGCCACTGGATCGTGCAATCTACTGGTTAGAGTTTGTCATGAGACACAAAGGTGCAGCTCACCTGAGAACAGAGTCCTACAAAATGCCCTGGTATTCCTATCACTCTGTAGATGTAATACTATTTTTAGTAACAGCTGCTTTGCTCATTTTGTTATTTTTTGCAGGGTTAGTATGGTCATGCTTTAGATTGTGTTTGAAAAAGAAAGTGAAAACTGACTAATCAGGAAAAATGGAATGATAATTTTCATATTTTTGAATACATTGGTATATGAGAAATCTGGCTGTAATCCGCTGGATATCGAAAAGTACAGAATTTGACATTTTAAATGTGTCTTAAGTGTTCTGCAAGTAACTTAAATATTGCTAGAAAAAAATGGACTGTAAAAAATAAAAAAGAGATGTAATTACCATTACACAATTATGCAACTGACTGCCAATTTGCAAGAGTAAAGTCTGTTTGATTACTTTGTTTAAAGCCAAGTCATTTTTAATAATCTCTTGACCTTTCAATGTATCAGTTTAACCTCTAATTTTGGTCTTAAACAAATAAAACTCACAGCAAATGCAAGCTACGGTACTAGTAGACGAACTTGATGACATGAGTCAAGTCAAAAGTTTCAACTCTCTATCCTCTATATCTATTTTGATGTATGCTACACTATGTTATCATGCTAGAAGAGGAAAAAAGACTCACATTGCCATTTTTTTAAGAAGAAAACAATGTGGACTGTTGGACTTGAGAAAAATAATCAACTTTCTTTTCATATATGCCATGGCATAAGTTTTAATAGCATGGATGTATTAGAAATAACCTGAACTAAATGAGGACGTGTTAATCACATTCCCAGCCAGCAGGTGTTGCTGTTCAGCCATTTACAGTATTTTTACCAGCCTGTAAATGCAAATTATCAGCTATTTTATAATTTTACTTTTTCAGAAGACAAAAGAACACTCACCCAAGCATTGTAGGCCACACAAACTCCCCCCCAAAAAATGAAATGTTTTTTACAATCTTGATTTCTTGTGTTTCTTTTCAGTTGTAACACAGGATAAAGGTCCTGCATTTTATAAATCATTTTATAACTGCTATTTATGTAAGGGTCAAAAATAATGGTTGACTTTTACTCTCCTTTCCACCCCCTTATCACTTGTGCATTTAAGAACATGCAATTGCAGTACCAAAGTCCTGCGTGGGTTGGAACCTGCAGACGAGGACGTGTTCTGCTCTCTAACAAGGGAGCATATTGAATAAAATACATTGGATGCCAAAAAGGTAACATTAGCATTTTTTTTGCCAATTAAAATAACTGATAGCTATCTATTTGAAGTTTTGTGTTTATCCAAAAGTTAATTTTTAACTGGCATGCAATACATTTTCTTGTGGTTCAGATTCTCTCAGTTACAATTAGCTCTTACTGTGGCTGAAAGTGTTAACAGCATTTGCGGATGGACAAAAAGTGAAATAAAATTAAATAAAAATATTAACACCCTTATTTTTTAGTTTGTCATTGTTCTTACATTTGAGTCTCTATGATGAAACCAACTGCAGCAGGCTACACTAACCACAGTAAAATTATTAAAAGCAAAAAATGTAAAAGTAATACTTCACCCACAAAAGGCTCATTTTTATATCAGTTACTCACCACAGGTTACAGTGAATTAGTTAAGACATTTTTAAAAAAAATTTTATCGTGTCTCAACTGTGAATGGTGAATCCAAAAAAGAGGAACAATACTCATGAATCAAAGCAAACGGGAACACATCTAACAACAGCACAACTATATCAAAACATCAGTTTATAAACTCTTACACATCTCATGCAGTATAATCCAAGTCTCACGTATCCAGTTGTATGCTCAGTACTTCTCAAACACATGCATTTATGCTTAGACCTTAGTATTTAAATGTCTAGTGTGCAGGATTTAGTGGCCCTATCTCAAGCTGGTGTTTGATGTGTCTGTTTTGAGTTATTGAAGGACAACATGGTTGACTCCTTGCAAGAAACCCACTCCTTATGTCGATATAAACCATTTACTCTAAAGTAATGAAAACACAGCAGTTCTTTTACTGAGATTATTCTTAAGTGATAAAAACATAGATAAATATCATATACAACTTCTGCCAGCAGATGCCCCAAAATCCTACAGACTTGACTTTTAAAACATGTCAGTGCAAACGGCCTAGCACGGTCGAGCAGCATGTCTGGGCATGAGTGTGTGTTTGAACTCTGCTTAAGTGGATCTCATGTGCACGCCCCTGCGCAGACACGCTCAGGGCAAATATTTGTGGGTGGAAGTGTTTATATTGTTAGTTTTAGCAAAAAGGCATGTGTTTCTGGAAATATTGAGTATACGACTGGATAAACACTTGTATTATACTGAACAAGTGTTTTTAATGTCTGTTTTGATATATTTCTGCTGTTAAATAAGTTTGCCTATGACTTAAATTCATAAGAAACTGTCTCTGTTTTTGGACTTTTATTCACTGCATTTAAGAAAATTAAATGTTTGGATAAAAACACTTGAAAAGAGTGCCTCTGCTAAGAAATAATATGCTTTCTTCCCAACTTTAGAATAAAAATGAATTGGCCCTGGGTCTGGATCACCCTCTTCTTCCTCTGCCCAGTTGTGATTTATGGTGGGAAAGTTATCGTTTTTCCAGTGGACGGGAGCCACTGGATAAACATGAAAATCGTTATTGAGGAACTGCACTCAAGGGGCCACCAAGTTTCTGTTGTACGAGCATCAGACAGCTGGTACATCAAGGAAAACTCCCCGTTCTACACTTCAATTACACTCAATGCAGAGTCTGGATTTGATGAAGAATTTTTAACTGCGTTTGTGACCCAGTTGCTGGAAATCCAGAGGGAAGGAAAGTCTTTGTGGACACGTCTCAAACTGGAAATTGAAGTGGCACAAAAGTCTGCTGAAATGAACGAGAAAGGATGCAAAATGATTGAGCTGCTTTTTGAAAACAAAGATCGGATGCAGTCACTACTGGATGCCAAATACGACCTTGTCCTTGCAGACCCTGTTTCACCAATCGGTGTTATATTTGCACACTACCTCAAATTGCCTCTTGTTTTCAATGTCAGATGGACGAGTCATGGTGAAGGTCATTCTGCAATTGCACCTACTCCTCTTTCTTATGTGCCATTGGTAGGGTCCGAGCTGTCAGATAAAATGAGCTTTCCTCAGAGACTCCTTAACATATTCATTTTTGGCTACACAGAGTTTCAAATTGCGTATTATATTTTACCATATTATGTCGGCCTTGTTAGTAAATATTTAGGTCCAGACGCAGACTATTTATCCCTGTTTCAAGCGGCAGACATTTGGCTGATGAGAGCGGACTTTGTGTTTGAGTTCCCTCGTCCCACCATGCCTAATGTTGTCTATATGGGAGGATTCCAGTGTAAACCTGCAAAACCTCTTCCTGAACACCTGGAGGAGTTTGTGCAGAGTTCTGGAGAGCATGGAGTCATTATAATGTCTCTGGGAACCTTAATTGGAGAGCTTCCCCGTGACCTAGCTGATGAGATTGCTGCAGCTTTTGCTAAATTACCTCAGAAAGTCATCTGGAGATATAAAGGTAAAAGACCAGCTACTCTGGGCAACAACACTTTGATAGTAGACTGGATGCCACAGAATGATCTTTTAGGACATCCCAAGATGAAACTTTTTGTGGCTCATGGAGGAACAAACGGCGTTCAAGAGGCGATATACCACGCAGTACCTATCCTAGGACTTCCATTAATTTTTGATCAGCGTGATAATCTGTTAAGAATTGAGGTAAGAGGAGCAGGAAAGATGATTGATATTTTTAGTATGAATGAAGACATCTTCTTTCAGGGTATTCAGGAAGTCCTGAATGAGCCCTCCTACAGGATGAACATGCAGAGACTCTCCAGGCTGCACAGAGATCAGCCAATGAAGCCATTAGATACCGCCCTCTTCTGGTTAGAGTTTGTTATGAGACACAAAGGTGCAGCTCACCTGAGAACAGAGTCCTACAAAATGCCCTGGTATTCCTATCACTCTGTAGATGTGATGCTCTTCTTAGGTGGAGTCATGCTGATTATTCTGGGCATCTTTGCTGCTTTAATATGGTGCTTTTGCTCCCGCTGTCTGAGAAGAAAAAATAAACAGGATTAAAAAAATTTTTAAAAAATCAAAGTAGCAATCACAATTAAATCTAAACCACAATGACAATGATTTAATGGAGATGACAGAAAAATATTAACAATTAGTGAAAAAAAAGGATTCTTGTAAAATAGTCAACAAACTTAATCAACTAGTGCTTTATATTTTTTATTCTATCAACAAGGAGGAACACATGTTTAGGGCTGATTAATTTGATTTACACACTGTATATTCTTGCACTGTTGCTATTTGACAAACCTGGAACTCTGGATGACAAGCATATCATATCTCAGCATTTTCTTTCAGATTGACAAATTTATAATTTGAAAAAAAAATCTGGTCAAGATTTCACATTGCACAATCAATACTCTTTGGATATGTGACCCCTTGGTATCTGTTACCTTACCTTCTGCACAAATAAACTGTTCACCTTTAGGAAAAACAGTTAACCAAATGTACAGTAACATTGCTTCACCAGAGGGAACAAAATAAATGCATTTACAAAAATATTTGGGTACTTTCCATTAGTTTGTCCTCTTTGATGAGCGCACAGTAGAAATAACACTTGCATGTGTTTTGGGCTGTTTTTTCTCTCTCAGCTGCACTGCTATGGAAGACTTTCCAAGTTCACTTACTCCGATTCTCCATTTTTAAATGACTACATTATTTCATCAATGTTGCACAGTATTGGGGATTCATGTTCTGATCTCATCCATGCCAAGTGTGGTCTTGTATGGATTTAAGCATATCCAATTTCACACACAAAGATTAGAGTGACACTATACAGTGCCTTTGCTTAATTTCTTTAAATAAACCTTAATGTGTGGTTTTTACCTGTAGGATTTTGTAATTTGGACTATTTTTGATAGCTCAATCTCAGTTATTTATAAAACATATAGGGCCTGCTCATCGCCCACTTCATAGCGTACACCTGTTCAACTGCTTGTTAACCCAAATATCTAATAAGCCAATCACATGGCAGCTTCTCAATGCATTTAGGCCTGTGGGCATAACCAAGACGATCTGCTGAATTTGAAGTGGAGATCAGAATGAGGAAGAAAGGTGATTTAAGTGACTTAAATGTGGTATGGTCGTTGGTACCAGACGGTCTGGTCTGAGTATTTCAGCAACTGCTGATCTACTGGGATTTTCACGCACAACGGTCCGTAAAGGAGGAAATATCCAGTGAGCGGCAGTTTTCTGGGCAAAAACGTCTTGGTGTCAGAGGTCAGAGGAGATAAGCCACACTAGTTCGTATGGCAGGCTACAGGTAGGAGTCAGAGCTTTTTCCTCTCTCTTGTTATAAATCTGGATGAATTATAGGCTACTTTGGTGCTCATGGTTACGGCATCGAGACTACAGTCGTTTTGTTTCATGTCCATATTGACAAAAGCAGGCTAAAGTTCATATTTTGATGCACGATGCTTAACCGCTTAGATTTAACGTTTACTTGAGCCAGTTGCCGGTGGGCTGCCGGTGGGTTTTGGGACGTTTTAATACTCTGAGAGCCGAGACTTTATTTGAAATTAGGCGAAAACCCACTATCTCATTGCATGCTGTTTCCCACCTGTTAATGCAAGCGCCTCCCTCAGTGGTCAGAGTCAGGGACTGTTCGTCATTTATGAGGTGGTGCAAAACGGGTGAGGCATTAAAAAAAGCACTGGGAGGGAATTGTGTTTTTTTTTTGGCCTAGGAGAGGAATATACAACTTTAAATGGTATACTCTAGTGGCATTCTCTATGTATTTTAAATAACCTCTGAACCTCAGATCCTACTAGCTGGTTTGAAATACATGTTTTCTTTAAGAATCTGCAAAATCACACCATTTTGTCATGGCCAGAAGCGTAAACACAGAAACACAAAGTTCCTGATGGTCCTTTAACACATCATTTTTAAGGAGGATTTGCATTTTGTTTAATAAATTAGATGTTTGTTTTGGTGATTATGTAACCTAACGAACAGCTGCCAGTTTGCTTATTGCATTGGTTCTACATTTGATCCACAAGTAATCTTAAGAAAAGGCTAACGACCCTTTTTGAGGGACAGTTTTTACAATGATTAAGTCATGTACTTTGATTCTAAAATACAGCCATTGTTAAGTGATAAAACAACAACACATCTCTATAAACAGATTTAAAAAAGCTCATATATATGATATGTTTGATGAATACTTTGGACTGGAGCCATGTAATACAGGCTAGTATTTGTGGTTTAGAAGAGCTGCCATTGTGTTTAACGCTTTGATGCGGATATGTCTGTACTTTCACAGGTGACTTTTGTCCTGGTACAAAAAAGTGGGCTAGCTGCAGCATTTGCCAAATTACCTCTGACAGTTTTAAGGATGATAGGCCAGCTCCTCCGGGGAAGAGCAGTTTACCGTCAAGGTCATCCAAGTTGTTCATGAAGGAAAGAAAAGTAGTTCTATTGAGTCCCAGTTAAAGGTTTTCATTTGTTTGCTGATGAATATAGCGCCCCGCTGTGTCAAAAAATGAGGGGAGCAGAGTGGATAAAGACTACAGCTTCCTCAGGGCCATACAGGAAGTCCTGTATAAGCTCTCCTACGGGACGAACATGCAGGGTCTGCCCCAATTTCTACACTTAATGGGCTTAACTGGCACTTTGGCAATGTTGCAAATAATAAGAAATACAAGTCAGATACAACAACTGTGTATGTCAGTTTCGGCAGACTTGTGTAGAATCTTCAGGCTTGCAGAGATCAGCCAATAAAGTCATCAAAGCAGTCTCTTTTGGGAAAAGTCTGTCCTAAGATACAAAGACGTCACTAACCTGAGACCCTGCAGGCAGTCTTTGTTTTCCGTTGTAGATATCATGCGATTTATAGCAACTGTTGCTGATTATTCAGATTTTTTTCTTCTTTTTTTTTGTTAGGGGACCTTGTGAAGGTATTGAATGTCTAGCATTCAATATAAACCTAGAGTTTAAAGGATATTTCTCTCACTTTAAGACAAGCTGAAATTCCCAAGACTGCAGCTTTGTGAGGGTTGTGTCACTTTAAATAAATGCAATTATGACGTAACTATACAAAATCCCTGAAAGTTTTTCTTAAATAAATAAATTCTTTTATTACAAAACAATAAAAAAATCATACTGCAAATACTGTTACAGAATGTATGTCTACATCCTACTATTGGCTTGTCACAGCCATGATACAAATTATAATGTACATTGTTTTACATCTCTAGCTGTCAAACAGGTAAATCATTAAAAATATTTGTTCGGTGTGATTTATCACTATTCGGTCGGATTATAACTGGGGTCTGACCCTGGAGACATTTGCTACCCAGGAGGTAAAACAAAAGTATTTCAAGGGAAGTTTCACCTTGATGGAACATTTTCATTTTTGGCACACACACGTCAAACAACAGTAGCTTACAAGTCCACTAATATTAGTCAGATCAATATTAGCTGCCTGGTGGATTCAACTTGTGTCAATATAGCTAATACAAAAGGCACGTAAAAAAAACTTCCAGGTTAAAAGTATACATTTTTTAAGGTTTTAAGAGTGAAAGAAAGAGATCAGTGTTGAGCTGGATGACAATGCATGTCCATTCATGTCCTAAATGTGCCGAAGTGAAATATCACTTTGAATTAATAGTTTGACATTTTGGGAAAAATGCTTATTGCCTTTTTGCTGGGAATTAGATGAGGAAATCGATAACCACTCTTGTGTCTGTGAGGTAAATATGAAGTTGGAGTCAGCAGCTTCAGTCAGTTGGACTTGGCATAAAGACTGGAAAAATGAGTGGAAAGAGATAATTCACTGTTTATTTATGAGGGGTTATGTGCTGGACAATTTCTTGCAGTATTTTTTCCTCTGGTTGCCTGGCAACTGTTTCCATACAAGCAACAGTTCAGCACATACTTTGTGGAAGAGCAGATTATTGTATTTACACTTGTACAGATTGAACCGAGATAGGCTATTACTGATGAATTAGGGACCTATAGAGGTGCTGGTAAACATTTTTGTTGTTTGGACTGAGATAGGTTGTTTCACCTAACTTCCAGTCTTCGTGCTGAGCTGAACTAACTGTCTGCTGATTGTAGCTCCATATTTTAAAGAAAAAAAACTATTCCTTTAAAGCAGTGGTTCTTACTTTGTCATGCCCCCTTTCCCCACCCCATTTCTTATTAATCATTAACAATAATTGGGGAAGCAACCACTAAAGTGAAACACTGAATTACAGTAAAATAAAGGTCAGCATGATAGTGTCAGCAAACTTTTTTCCCTACATAAATTGTATGTATTCAACTTTGTTTCACTTCATATAGTCAATTTCTCACCGGTCAAAAAAAAAATCACTAACACCTCCTGACATCTGGCTTTTGTTTTTAAGCTTACAATCAATAGTCACACCCGGGACAAATGACTGCAGAAGTTGCGGGTATTCATTGGCTCAATCTCCGATTGACCCAGATCTGCAGTGATGAAATAGACACCCAGGTGAACATGCTGATTTTTAACCCCTTTACCGGCACGGTGCAATGATAGGCTACCACAGAATACAGATGATCTCCATCCAAGCGACGCTCAAACCTCGTTTCAAATTAGTGTGCACCTAGCTTGAGAGAATGACTGAATACGTAAAAAATACAAAAAAAAATAAGCTACATTACAATAGGTTACATTTTCACTGACCTCCATGCTGCTTTCTACTTTTTTACTTTCTACTTGGCCTATCTGTGACATCAAATGTGACACACCAGAAAGGCATACTCGTCTAGTGCAGAGCCTGGTCTCCTGGATATTTTCAACAGGTTTTCCTGTGTTTAAAAAAACCTGCATACACACATTAATTTGGGTGGAAAAAGGGTATATTTCCCCATTTTCATCTACTCCTACACCAGGGGGGCTTGCCCCACAGTTTAAGAACCACTGCTTCAAAGATAGGTTAAAAACTATAGTCACTGCCCTGAAGTGTGAGATCAACACAGACACTAGACTGGTTATATATTCACTTGTAATACAAAAACCCCACAATTTTCAATATAATCCATAATTATGGCGACGTCACAGGACTGCATCACTGACCATACAAGATGCATGTCCAGTTTGTTTACCAGGAAATACTTTCAAACAAAACTTATGAAAAGTAAAGTCTGTATTTACAAAGTGTCCATGCCAGCAGGGCAGTTGTGGTGGGCGGTGTAAGTCCTCTCATGATGTCCTGGTCCGTAGAGAGCTCATCCTGAGGACAGTGAGCTCGGCTACATCTGAATCCTGCATCTCCACCTCTTGTTGGCAGCTTTCTCTGATGACATACACTACGAGACCCACACAGATGAAAATGAGGAGGACTATGCCTATAACCTGGGGTACAAAAGAGTGAAGCAACACTTTGTTTAGTAAACATGCACAGAAAATGTGTATTTGTGAGCTACAAAGTGTATTAACACAGCTTAATTAATAGTTTCAGAAGGCTAAAGGCATTACATTATGGATATATTCTCTGCAGTGGATACTCTGAGGGGGAGGTGTTCTCATTCCACTCATCCTCCATAATCTCCTGTAAACTAGAAAATATTCAACTCACCTGAGAAAAAACAAACAGCTGCTGTGAGCGGAGCATTAGTTCTTGTGGGGTGACATCTCCCTCACTAATTGGCTCACACCACTTCTGCGGAGCTGCCTTGTCAACTAGTACAAATCTACCCTCCCAGTCTGTCATAGCACAAGCAAAGTATTGGCCATCGAGGAACAACAAAATGAGCCACACGATAGCAGGAACGAAACTGGAGAGGGAAACAGTTTTCCTGCACCACGTATCACATCTGCATCCTTGAATGATCAGCATCAAGGTGAAAGCCATGACGGCAGGGATGATGAAGAATGCTGATGAAAACACTCCGTTCCATGTAGGGTTGCAAGGACACTCAAACTCCAGCTCCACCAGCTTCTCTAGTCCCATGAGGATAAAGCCAAAAGCCACATTTGATACCAGCGGACTGTTGCTAAGTTCATTTTTCAGCCTGGTAAGCCATTGTTGTCTACTTTCCATACTAGATTGACCGAGAAATGAAGACAAACGCTGTAAAAAGCCCAAAAGAGGGTCCACCGTTGTGAACACATTGGCAACAGCTAAGTGATGCGTAATTAACGCATCCAGGGGTAAGTTTTCCCCTCGGGCAAAATGCCACACTTCCACTCTGATTGGTTTTGAACAAAGGAGGGTGTGCCGACGGCTCTGACATTTCTCTAGCTGATTGGCCTGTGCGAGGTTTCAGGTGGGGTTACATTTTAAATGTGGTCTCTCATGGACAAACTGGAGGGAGGGCTGTAAAGTGGAGGGAAGTTTGTTCTGTAGTTGAGCACAGACTGGCCCTTTGCAATAGTCTGGCAAAAAACATGCATGGAGGTGCAAGCATATGTCAAAGGGCAAGAATTTACAATGAAGAATCAAGTTACAGGCCCTAATTTTTCACTGAAACTAAACAAAATGAGGAAAAGTTACATTAAAAGGAGATTTCAAGAAAGAAAGGTTACTTAATTTGTCTCAGAAAACTACAAACCTACTTATAAATGCATCAAGTGCCCAGGTGTTTTTGGTTCATCCACTGGCTCCATGTTTGTTTAACAATTGATTTCAAGATTTTACTAATCACTTTTAAAACTTGTCTGGGTCTGACCCCAAGCTGCATAATAGACATATCGATCCCATATGAGCCAGTTTACAGCCTTAGATCCTCAGGTGGGGCCCCTCTGGCCGTTCCAAAGTCCAGGCTTGAAACTAAAGGAGAGCGTGCCTTTGCCATCAGGGCCCATTCGCTTTGGAATGACCTGCCTGAGGAGATAAGGCTTGCAGAGTCAGTTTAGTTCAACTCAATTTTATTATTTGTCCCAGAGGGCAGTTTGTGTTGCAGCAAGTGGAAAAACAAATCACAAACATTATGACACAGAAACATGCACCAGTTGACATTAATCTGTGTACAGGGTGGCTTGCACCTGTGCACACTCAAACTCTACAGGAGCAGATTAAGTGTCCACTGTAACTCCATAGGGTCTATAACAATTCAGTGAGCATTAAATATGACAATATCTCCTAATAACCTTATGTGTAGTATACATCACAATAATGCAGCATCAGAACCAGTGCCATGAAGGCTGATGCTGCAATACGGCACACAAGTCCAATATGTACTGTTACTTCTTTTAAATCACTTCTTAAAACCCATTTTTATGGACTTGCTTTTATGTCATTTTATTTATTTTCCCTATTTTATTTGTTTTATTTAATTTTATTTGTAGTTTTGTTTGCAGTTTTATTGCTTTTGTTGTTTTCGGCCTATTTGTATAATTTTATATTGACATTTTGCATCCTACATCCTGCATTATTTGGCCTCTTGTTTTGATTTATCTTAACTCTTAACACTTAACTCACTTGTTGTATTGCCCTCTGTATATCCCATTTCTGATTTTGAATTCTTTGCCAAAGCACTTTGTAAACTATGTTTTCAAAAGGGCTACACAAATGAAGTTATTAGAATTATTAAATTCATCTGTTGCAACTGTCTGCTGTTAAAAATGGAGTGCATGCCCAAGCCTCCCTTAACTGGCCACATGAGGTCGCCCGTGCAGTAGCACAGATTAAGGATATAGAGGATTACAGGAGGCCATGTTGAACTTTCAAGGGGATGTGGTACATACAGCTTGAGAACACCCAGGCCACTGATGTGATGACATAATTTATAAATGACCTCAGTGAGCTCAAGAGCATCACCATAATCTCCTCACATTAAAACCTGACAAGGGAAAGTATTTAGGCACTGTGAAATAGGCTTGGGAAAGATGTGACTGGTGGAAACTGTGGCTGGATTGCGTCTGCAGCACCACTGCAAGTTTTAATACTGAAATTTCGCCTGTGGAAATCAGTCATTTGCTCTGCACAGTTTGTGAGAAATCTGACTCGACAAGTGGTGATAAACGAGCTGACAATTTATGGCTGCATTAATATTGCAAGATCTGTTAGAAAGAGTGAGGAAATCGCATAAGAGGGAGGCTATTACTGTAGTCACCGACACTTCAGTAAATACTTATGAGCAGTAGCATCCTTTGAATGGTAGATGATGAAAATGTGATAAAACTGAATCTTTTTCGCGGGCAAGTAACTGCGAGGAGGCGCATAATAAGTGTCTGAGTTCACAAACATCACATACGTGTTATATGCGTGTGTGCGCCTGTGTGTATTTATCCACGGTCATGAGCGCATAGGGCACGCGCAGCTTGTCGTTGCTTGTGTCCTACCAGCATCTGTTCCTCTTTTTGGAGCAGACTTATGTTTCGGCTACATCACTACCCGTCGGGAATCATTTCTGCGCTACTTTCATTTAAATCACCGAACCGTGAGTGCGAGAGCGCAAATGCGCATCGCTCTGCGCATCTTTGAATCTCTCAGAACTACACTGTGGACAATCTCCCTGACACCCAAAGACCTCTCCACCGCAATCCGACGAGGCTTCTTCCACCGCCTATGGCCGCACATCGGCATCCCTGAGCCGCTGGCCCGGACCTTTCACCCATCGCTGTCCGCAAAAGGTCTTTGAATCAGGGAGGCATTTCTATTTTTATTTATTTTTTTAAATCGTCCTCGGCTGACTATTTTTAAAGAACCGGGTGCTATGCTGGGCCCATCTCTCTAGATCTTGTGATTTAATACACGATCTCTCCTCCCACATTCGTCCGACCGAGACCCTGGTCCTCTCATCGAGCACCCAGCGATGCATCCTAACGCAGTGATGCTGGCGGTGGTCCTTTTGGGGAACTTGATGCTGCCTTTCATCTCGGCACAAAACGGTAAGAAAGCAGATGTGACCGTGGCATAACTGTAAACACCGCGGTGAGGGAAAGTGACCTGACTTGCGTGAGGAGGACGCCCGAGCGAAATGTTTTCTAAAGAGGATTCTGAGAATGACTACAGTTAAAAGCTACTACTGTACTATAGTTTTTTTTCATGCATATCGACAAACAAGGCCAGGAGTTAGATGGCAACAAATGTGATTTCAAGAACTGACCACAGAGAGGAACTCCTAACTGATAAACCAGAGAGGAAACTGACGTTGCTGTGACATTTTTGCGAGGTTATCTACTATCAGCTGAGTGTACTGTAGGTGGGTCAGTGAGAGGAATTAATTGCACTTTCAGGCGCGTCGACTATGTTGCAAATTTCTTTTAAAATAGACAGTGTGTAGTGTTGCTGGGAACAAGGCTGAGGCTTGTGCCTCCATGGGATTACTTCTGAATATTTATATGGACAATAATAGTGGCCTATGGGTAGCCTTGAGCTGCCAGTGTGTAGTTTGTTTAGTAAAAGGGGGTTGGGTAGCTGTGTGTCAAGCAAGACTAACCTGCTGTGGATGCTGAGCCAGTAACATATCATCAACACCCAACACAGGCTTAAGACTGGCCCTGTGTGTGATGTAAATAGGCCTACTGTAAACACCAAGCCCTTCTGGATCACAGTTCTAGGGCCTGTGCATCTATTTGATTTGACTAAACTACTCCCTAATCATACATTTCCCATCATGCCAGCTTAAGTGGATCTTTCTTTGTTGCCCAGCTGGTACATTCTGTATCTACTGCAAAACTAAATGCATGCACAAATAGCCATCCTTATTTACTTTTCTGATGATCATGTTTGAGCGCCACATGTTTCGCCCCTACCAAAAGAGGATGTTCATCTGCGACTTTAACTTCCAAAGTTCACCCGTGCATTAATCATAGTAAAAGTGACATGATTTGGTCTAAGTAAATGTCAGTAACATGCTGTTGGGTGTTCCAAGGCTGCCCTCCTCTGATACAGCATGTCCCGACTTCAAATTCTGTTGAATCACATCACCCAGAGGGGCGCACAAATCAGCAGCCATTCATGGAGATAAAAGTGGAATCTTTTGAATCTTTATTCGCTCAATTTTTAAAATAACCTCAATGGGTCCCTGGAGCAACCCTGGCATGATTGTGAAGATGTTGCCGCTTTAGAGTACAAATTGAATAATCACAGCCTGCATTCATATCGTTTAAGAGGCATCTGTGGCCACATGTCAAGACATCTGTGTTGACAAATCAATATCACTGATCTGTTCCCGTTCAGATGAAAGGCAGGGAATTACTCTGCATACTTAAAATTTTAGAGCTTAATGTCCACCTCTTCTTGTCTGTGGGATAATCGGACACCTACTGTGCAAGACTTAATAAGACGTATTCTGATGAGAAGGTGTAAAGCCTCAATCCAGTCCTGTCCTACACTTGAAGAATTTATGATTGCGAATATTGGAAAATCTCAAAAGATTATTTCTCTAAACAACTAAACTAAGTCTTCCACATTGAACAGTTTGTGCTATTTTTGTGCAACAAAAGCAAAACACAATACGTAGAAATGAAAGAGACGCAATCAAATCTAGATCATTTTACAAGAAAGCACAGACGCAACCTACATCTAAAAATCCTTACATACCACAGCTGTTATATAATGAAATACAATCTCCTAAATTCTTTTATTTCTTCTTAGTTAATTTCTCTGAGGTGCTTGAAGCGTGTGCATGCACAGTGAGGTGTTCACTGATCTTGCTATCTGGAAAATCAAATACCCAATAAGCCCTCCATTGTTTGATGAAGCTCAAGCAAAGGCATTCCAAACACTTCCTGTGGTCTTTGCTCTGCGTTAGTGCCCACTCACTGAGGCCCCGGCTCACACCACAGAAACACATGCACATACAGCCAGGGGTCAGTGAGAAACAGACTGGTGCTGACCCTGTCACTAAATGTGTGGGGGCTTTGTCATTTTCATGTAGAAATCTTAAAGTCACAGCTCATCTGTAGACACATTTCATTTCCTGCAAGCGGATCCTAAATTTATCCCAGTTGTACTAAGCTACAGTCAGTGTCTAACATTGTTGGAAGTATTCTGATATTTGCTCACATCGCATGCATCCAAAAGCCATTTCATTTCTCTCTCACAGTTCAGATTAAGGGTAATAGGTGCATAGCGTCTTATGCAATCCTAGATTTTCCCCCGTGATATCACAGAGTTCAGGCAGTGGCGTTGTGGGAGAATAATAATTATAAGTGCATGAGATGTAATCACTGTATCTAGGAAGCGGAGGGAATTCATGTCATTATTTCCTCATGCTCAGGGGAAAGTAGGCCTACTATAGGTGGCCAGTCTCTGCGACAGATATTTGGAGGGACTGTAAATAGCATCCATCCATTCTGCCTCGTTTCTATTTTTACCACCGAGACACAGCACCGAGAACTGTGGCTTTAAGGTCCTTTTGTGAAAGTGAATTCATTAACTCTTAATGGACAGCCTCCTTGTGCACAGCTGCACAGCCTTCTAAAGGCTCGCTAGGTGGCTGTGAACAACTTAAGCTGAGAGATGATGTGATCTTTATGAAAAGAAAATAAAGGCTGTTGAGAAGGTGGCTGGGGCTGACCTGAGGAAGTGTCTTATATAATTTCCCCCCATGAAGCATGTACTGTAGCTGGCTCCTGCTGCCAACCTCGGTGCTGTATTATCACTGCCTGCGTGAATCCTGACATGCAGAACATGTCAAGACAGCCTTTAGAATAACGAGCTGATTTTATTACTTGCATGTTAACCATTTAGATTTGTTTTTACTCTCATTTAACTGTTTGTAGTAGCTTAAGAGTGAGCATGTACAACAACAAAGACTGGCTCTTTTAAGCTCACACAATTAAAGTATGAAAGAAAGACAGCCATTTTCACATGCACATGCATTTGTTGTTAAAGAAATACAGTTCACCACAAAATCAAAAGCGCATGTTTTTCCTTTTCCCTGTAGGAGTATTTATCAGTCTACATTTTTTTTGGCGTGAGTTGCAGAGTTTTTGAGTTATCGGCTGCAGAGATGTCTGTCTTCTCTTCAGTATAATGGCACTGGATGGCACTTCTTGTGCTGAAATTGCCAATAAGTAAATAGATTGAAAAACGTTATTTACCAGAAATCATAACCCACTCACTCAAGATAATCCCCAAACTGTGTTGTTGGTAGTTTTATGAAGAAGCCTGCATCTAGTCATGGACAAGAGGCTTGTTGTCATGACAGCACGAGGTTGTAAGCATTAATGGCATCCTTCTCAGCTGAGCTGTAACATTAGCTAGCTCAGTGGTGCTAGTTAAGCTAGCAGTAGATGCACACTTCTTTCTGTGCTGTGATAAGGCTGGCGGGTGGAGTTCGGTAGAAAGAAAATAGTTCCAACATGAAATTAGTCATGATAAAATTGACAGTTGGCAGACATCTTTACGGGTGATATCTCTTGGCAACTCACATCAAAACATACTAGATTGACAAAAGCACTACAGGTAAGAGGATTTATGTTTATTTTGATTTTCAGGTGAACTGTCCCTTTAAGATGAGCATCTCACTGTTAAATGCCATTAAATCAATAGACTTACTGTACTATATGATACAGCAGCTTTGTCCATCATCATGTTTCTGTCCAAGCTCTGGACAAAGGCACATTTGTGAGTCTGGAAAATATGCTGTAGGACTCAAGCCAGCTCTTACACTGAGTCACGCTTGCCCACTGTGAAATCTGATATGGACTGCACTGATTAGGAGCCGCATCGCACAGTATAAAACACACTGCAGTTATATAAAACTGCACAACTGTAAGTTGAGCTATGTTTTTTTAAATAGTGATTTGTCTAGGGATGGTTTTTGCTGAGCATGCATGCTGTTTCTCTCAGCACCACCCTGCTTCATATTCACGCAGGTACACACTTTCACAGCTGGAAGTTCCCCAATTTAGCCACAGCCTTGTACTACTGGCTGCTCTGCCGGAACAGCTCAGGTTAAATGTGCTGCTCAAGGGCAGCTCAGAGACAGGATACACAGAGAGGTTACTTTTATTTTTCCGCTGCCTTTGCATTTTTACACAGAACCAGACAACACTGGGATCTTGCTGCTCCAATGTGTGAATTAGACAGCATGCCAGCATCGCAGAAGCAAAAAAAGCCGTAATGGACTTGACATTTAATAAAAGCGTCAGCCTCTATTGTGACATGTAACATACATGTTGGAAGAACTTTCTAAACAAAAACATTGGCATAACATGGCAAAACAATCATTTACTGGCCCTGTTGCATGGCGGCTGATCTTGTCCTCTGCTCAGAGGGTAAGGAAGTCCTGGACCTCATTGTTTTCCAAATTTGCAGATGTTTTCAGCTGCTGTTCTTCATCTTTGAGTTAGCTGCTAACTGCTGCTTTTTAAATCTTGCACAGTGGGTCGCATGCATAGCACACTGTCAAATTTCACCTGTCCCGCTGGCTGTTCATAGTACGTAGACCTCGATTCAGCACTAATACTACCTCTGCTGCCAGTTTAAAGGTGAGGCAACTCTGTCCCCCGATTCGCCGATAGTGTCTTTTATACAATACGGGGAGGCAGCATAACATGATATTCCTGCCTTAAACAGGCAGTGTAATAGTGGCTACAGTTACTTTTTGTTGTCAGCTAGTATTCAGCACACCAGGGTCCTTTAAGTTGACAAAATAATATTTTGAAGTATTAAAAGAGGTTTGAAAGAGCATTCATCACCTTTTGCAGAGATGTAGTTGGAAGAGATTCTTCTTAAGGTGTGGCTCTTCAAATATTAAAATTATGTTATTTTGATGGTGAGAATCCGTGTCCCATGATGTCCCACATCTGTTGCTGTGCTTCTTGGGTTTCACATCAAATCATTTGAATTCCCTTGTTTTGACCTCTGAAAGAGAAATAGCAAGTACTCGCTGGTTGTGATTAGGGGATGGGATTAGAGCATTTCTCCCCAGCACAGGGTTATTGGGATTTAAATCTCATTAAACTGTTGCCTCTCTTCTGTGATCTGAATGACAGACTCAAGTATTACCAGCCAAATGGAAATGGTTGGGCCAAAACCTCTTTTTTTGTAGAAATTCGCTTTGCAAATAATGGCAATATTTTGTCACGTAGCCCCATTGCAGTGATATCAAAAAAGGTATATTAGTGATGTGATGAAGCCAGAGAGGAAAACTATAACCACTCTGTTATCAGTGTGACACAGATTTTGCTGCATACTACATGTCACACCTACAAAGTGTATTCTAGATGTATTGGAAGTTATTATGTGAATACTTTTTTTCTATATATATATATATATAAAATAAGCAGTTAAAAACTACTCTTGTAAGAGTAGATCAGCATTAAATCTAAACTGAGCTGACATTACATTGCATGACTTCTGCACACTGGATAGCATTTTAAGTGCATGAGATGTCAATATTCATATCACCACATTTGCTTGTAGGGACAGAAAATGGCCTTCTAGGACTTGCACTGGGTGTTTTGCAGGTATTACTGCACATTACTGTTGACATTATGACGTTATTTATTTCTTAATTTATCACAAAGTGATTTTGCTAATTCAGTTGCGAGCAGGATATGTTTCAGCTGCCAAACAGCAAGCATTTTATTATATGCATCTAACAGACTCGGCGTACTGAAGCTTTGTATGGCTTCCTGATTCTAGTAACAAAGCTTGGGAATGCCTGCTTTGTGTGTGCACAATAAATAAATAAATAAATAAATGACTTTAAAAACAGAAAGTACAGTTCAGGGTATGCCCTTTGTAAAACAAAATATACGTTTTGGAAGAAGGGAAATTCATAAAAACCACTGGATGTTTGACAAGTTGGAAATTCCACCAGAAACTCAAACTGGGAAAAAAGATTAAAAAAAATTTAATAAATGGTTGGCAGTAATGTGACTACTTGTGACTCGTAGTTAATGGGGTATAACATACAAAAACACCAAAAGATCCCTTTAAATTTTTTGACACACCAAGGAGGATATCAAGGTGTGCAATAAAGCAGATTCAAAAAGTGTTAACCACCCTTAGGTTGACAAAAAGTAGAGAAAGGATTGAGGAAAACGAAAACAAACAAAAACCAAAAAAGGCTTCAATATGTATTATGACAAAATATGGAGAAATAGTGGCTGATAAAGACACCCTTTGTAAAGTCACACAGGTGTACTGATGTCTAATTTGACCTCAGATCTGTTTTTAGCTCACAACCCCCTGACTCACCGTAATTTGTTTTGCAGCCTCTGTTAAAGGGGCAGTGTGTAAGGTTAAGGTGGGTTTAGTAGCATCTAGAGGTGAGGCTTGCAGATTGCAACTAGCTGGAACTTCTTACGATTAGAATTCCTTTCAGTGTTTGTTGTTCAAAAGGATTTTTTCAGGAACCAAAAAATCTGCAGAGGTCTCTTCCCCTTTAAAACAAATGGATGGTGATTTAAACTGGTAAAAACATTGAATAAAGCAGTTTCACGTTAAAGCATCAGTGTTTTTCCAACATTGGTTGTGGTGGAGGAGCTGCTTCCTATGGTGGCAAAAATGCAAATGGCCCTATCCAGTGTTTGGTGTGTCTGTTCTGAGCTACTGTAGAGACACAGTGACTTCATGGACAAGGACTTGCTACTTTTGTAGAAATAAAACGCCTCATTCTAAGGAAATGAAAACAGGATTTATTTAAAGGTGATTGTACACTAACAAAAACATACATATTAGATTACATTTCTGTCAATATATCCCTTGAAATCCTACACACTGGAGCTTTAAGGCAGGATAAATTACACCCTCTGATTATTTGTGTATATGAAAATTGATCAAAATGAGATCTAAATCATTTAGAATATCTGATTACACCTTTGTGGATATGGGCAGCCTTTACATTCTACCAAAATCTCTCATTAGGTTAAATCCTATAATTGCTTAATTATTTTTTGTTGAGTAAAAACAGCAACACACACAAAAAAAGACAATCATAAGATTGACTTTTCACCATATGACTTACAATGCTGTGGCTAATATCCGAGCATATACCACAACTGCACAACTGTCCTCATTTAAACAGTGAGTCAAAGATATTAATCTACAAACGATCATTATGACTGTGGTTCACTGTGTCATACAAATGACCTGTAATGGCCTTCACATATGTCACAGTACCATGCAGGTACAACAAATATGCACCCACAAACTCAAACACAAACACTGCCTTGCACATCACTAGTTCAGTGGCCCTGGGGGTTTCCTACTCGCTGCTTTCTGTGGTTGTGGGACGGCAGCTGACTCACTCTCAGGCTGCATGGTGGTGGTGTGTGGCTTGCTGTCAGTCCTCGGGGGAGCTCTCTTCTCTACCTACATCAGAGGAGTATGTAGGCTGTAATGACTGTGATTTCCACACAGCATCAGACAGAGCTTGTCACAAAAAACTGCAGGTTATTTCGTGACACTATTGTGCACCTGTCACAAGAGACTAAAGTGAGCTAAAGCATGCAAGTCAAACATGGCACTGTGAACAGTATCATTAATTTCTTTTGATAGCCTAATTTCTCTTAAACCATCTTTCATGTAAATGTTTGACCTCCTTAGATCACAAACAAGCCGCCATAGCAACTACACCCCTCTGCACACATTAAATTGTAGATGCCTTATTGTGAATTCAGATTCAAAGAGAGAAACACTCTTCTTGCATCGAAGCTCTCATTTGTTTCAACTAACCTATAATATTCTTTTGAGGATGCTGCATTTCGGGATGTAACACCCCCCAATTTACTGTGACACCGACCAGCATAAAAACAACCCACCACAGCGAGGTCTGTTTGGCTTATATTTCAGTTTGTACCAATTTGTGTATGTACAATATGTTGGTCTTGCAAAACTGCAAATACAGTATAACATGTAGCATTGCAATACAAAACTAGAGAAGCCACTGGGAAGGATTAGAAACAGAGCATCCCCATGTTAGCTCTGCAAGCATTAGCATTTAGCCACCTTTAGCAACTAAGCAAATGGCAATACACTGTATGCCTTGAAATCTTGTACACAACTAACCCTAAAGACAAAATAACTCAGTTTTCAGAGCCACCTTAAAGACTACAGACAGCAAGTATTTGGTACTCAAAAGATTGTAGGTGGAGTAAACAGTGGATGGAAGTCTGATCTACATTGTTGTAATCAGGGTTATAGTTTAATTTAGGCGGAGTGAAACTTTAAGGTCCA
Organism: Plectropomus leopardus; assembly: GCF_008729295.1. Taxonomy (NCBI): domain Eukaryota; kingdom Metazoa; phylum Chordata; class Actinopteri; order Perciformes; family Serranidae; genus Plectropomus; species Plectropomus leopardus. Next base: position 28,977,778 of record NC_056463.1, read on the forward strand.
GTGTTTTAGGGGGATCTAGCAGTGAGGATTGCAGCCACCACCTGACACTGGTAACTAGTTTGAATTCCTCCTGCGTTAATTGTTTAGGAGGTTTTTAGTAAGGGTCGACAGGTTATCGGCCTGGCAGATGACTGGGGCCGATATTTGGCATTTTGGTGATTATGCGTATCTGCATTTTATTTAGATGATCACCAATAAAATAAATTATTAAAGTGCAAAGAAATTCATCATGGGATGAACTTTGACTTTGAACCTTAGGAAGCTATTTTTTATTCATTCATTCATTCATTATTTATTTAAGTTCTCAATTGACTTAATAAAAACAGTTGCTGAGAACTTGCTGTATATGATGTTGAAAGTTTCAGTTTTGATTAAACATCTGCTAAAGGCATTTAAACAAAGTTTGTGTTGGAGTTTGTTATATTCCAAATTCTAAATATTGCCAGATAATTTTTTATTTTTATTGTAAATGCATATTGGTTCCAAATAATTGGTATCAATATTGGTCCTGAAAAACAAATATCAATCGACCACTAGTTTTAACTGGGAGCCGATTTATCCGCAGAGGTCTCTTCCTCTCCAAAACAAATGGACCCATTGATTTAAAATGGTAAAAACACTGGATAAAGCAGTAATTGCTATCTACCGTGGCTGGCACAAAGACACAAATGGCCCTATCTTGAGCCAGTGTTTGGTTGTCCGCTCTAGGCTACTGTTGAAATATGGTAGTGCAACATGGCGGACTTCTTGGACTAGAACTTGCTCCCTATGTAGATGGAGACTGCTTATTCTAGGGTAATGAAGACACTTTAAGTTTAAGTGAAGCTTTTAGTCTACATGTCTTTAGTTCATGAGCACTGTTACTAAAAGCATTCAGGATCCCCCTGTAAAACGTCAGTTAACCGCTAAGAATATTTGGTCTGTTTGGTTAATTTTAGGGGACCAGAGGGTGGGCATAATGTTCCGGCAGAAGAGTGTTCTACCACTGGGACGGCATTGTCTCTATGAGCTAGTCTCTAGCTGGCTTACATTAGCTTTTACCTGACCTGGGTGGTCCGCAGTGCGGAGCGGCCGAGGAGCCAGTGGAGACTGAAGGCTAGGCAGTGGGCATGTTTCCATATGTTAACATGGCTGGCTGACTGTTAACAAAGCCAATGGACAATAAAATAAAGTCAAGACATTTGCATCACAAAACAGAAAAAAATTCAACCCGTCAAAATGGAAAGCTCTTTTAAATGCAGCACTAAAGAGCACTGGAGCACTGGACTAAAAGAAGATGCCCTTTTGTGTTTCACGTCTTTTTTTTTCCTCAAAAATGAACAAGTTGGTTAATGGGTGTTGGCCTATCGAAAGCAAAATTAACCAAAACTGACACCCTTATCATCAACTATTTTGTTCAGAGATTAATAGTAAAGTAACCAAGTTTACCAAGAATTGCTGCATTTATCAGCTGTATAGGTTTTAAGTTGAATGTCTTTGAGTTTAGACTATTGGTTCGACAGAAATATCAATGTGAAGTCATCATCGTAGGCTCTGTGAAGTGCATCTACAGTTTACTGACGTTTTTGGAGTAAACAACATATTGTTTAGCAGAAAATAAAATCATCAGATGAGTTTATAATAGAGACTTGCTGTTTGTTGCAGCCTTAAAGCTTTCTTACAGTGTCCTTGTACAGTAAATGAAAAGCAAGATGTGCCTACAATACTTGTAAAAATAATATACAATAGTGAAACTTTTATCATCATAACATGAGATGATGCCGTGCATTAAGATGAACTGTGCTCGTCTTTCTTCTGTCACCAAATCGCTGATACTGACCACTATTCATTGTCACTTCTTGTCTCGCCGCACGCCTTTGAAATGAATGAGTACCGGCTGGCTGCTTTGTGTTTTGTTGTCACTGCCAGTATAAGCTCCTTGTTTAAACAACACAAAAATTGGCCTGCTCATTGGCCGAGTGTTGTCTGTAGTTTGTTCTGTGGGTATTTCTCCATAGAGCCTCCCTGAGCTGAAATTTAAATTAAGTCATCTGTTCCCTTTTTCTGATTTAATTTGCCATCACCTTGGAGGGCATTCATTAATTATTTTTTTTCTTTAAGCAGATACTATACTGTGATTATTAACACTTATGCATGACTAACAATAGTTATCTGTGCCATGTGCTGAGCCAATTTACTGTCATACCCATAATCATAGTAAAGAACGCCATAGTAAATGTTCTGTCAAACTGAAATATTGCTTTAACAGTGTAGGCGGATAGGCTTGGATTCACCCTCTGGGATTATGTGGTGAGCTTGATGGGCCCAGATGTTTCCAGAGAAAAGAAACAAATGCTAATTACTCTGCATATCTCTAGGCATTGCACATAGCAACACAACTTGTGAGCACCAAATATCCTCAGACACATGAATACCGCAATTATTCTTATATTAATTTGCTATATTCTCCTCACATTTTCTCATTCCTGTCATCTAATTAATTTTCATATGGCTGTGAGTCACAAACTGGTGTCAAGCCATAGACATGCTAACATGGTACAAGCTAAAATCCATGTGTTGTTAGATATGTGAAGTATTTTGGCTGTACTTTGACAGCCTTTTTGAGTCCAGTGCTCAGAGAATAATGTACTGCAAACCTTGTGAATGGTATTTATTTTCACCATGCAGTTCAATAAAATTATTTAAATGAAATGGCTTCATTGTGAGGATGAGCTGAATGTAGCTGTTTACACTCCTTCCTCAGGCTTCCACGGGTTTATCTGTTCATGTGCTTATGATACATTACTTTGAGCAGGGCAGACAGATCTGGGAGGGCCTGTAAGCTGTTGTATTTAGACGCAGCACACAGTCTAACACTCAAGAGACCACAGGCTCTTTGTTCCCATTTCCTCTACAACAATCCAGGGCAGAATTAAGGCAATGTTTTTTTTGTGATTTATTTAAGCACATGTGGTTTACAGCTGACAGGCTGCAGGGGCGGCAGAGAACAGTGTCTGTGGTCCAGGTGATTTGTCATTAGATGAGCTTCATTAAGGCTGGCAGTGTATTGTTGGGCCAACTACTGATGTGAAACCGGGTCATGAATCAGACGCAGCATGGTAAGCTCACAGTTGTGGTAGTCGTGCTTATGGATCCTATGAATTCCACAGCACTTCATGACATGGCGGTAACCCCCCACAGATTAAATGCCAGGGGTGTGTTGTATTGGGGACATGACTGCATATTCAGGTTCCATGTATGATGTAAATTAAGTAAAAAGTGCTTTAAAAGCACAAATCAACTGTGTTTGATTCTGTCTAGACTATCCTATTCCACTGTGACCATATGTGAATTTTGAAAACCTTGCTCTTAAAGTCCAGCTTATCCAAAATGAAAGCTGGCTGACCTAATTTCTGGCGTTACCAGCAAGAGCTGATATGGATGAAGAGATTAGGTTTATACATACATACATACAGTCACATCTATTTGTGACAATTTCTGTGAATCGTTTTTAACAGGCATTTCAAGCTCTGAGGAAAAAAAAGATAAACCATGACAACTGACATCAGTATATGAACGTATTAATTATTGTGCAAGTAAAATATCTGTATGACAGCAGATTCAGACTTTTAAAACTGATGTTAGGATTTTTATTCAGTTTGTTTTTTTAAAAAAAGGACATTTAACATAGCTCAGTATCATGTACAAGAATTGTCTGGGTTTTAGTGAGTTTTCTCACAGCCCAGTGACATGCGCGATATGTGAACTGGTGACTCTAAATTGCCTAGGGTATGAATACAAGTGTGAATGTGTTGACCTGTTTGACAGACTGGCGACACGGTCAGGGTGAACCTACCGACCGGTGTGTGTGCTGGGATAGACTCCAGCACCCCGAGACCCGAGGGTAGTGAAGGGACTAATAAGTAGTTACTACTTGTGGCCTTAGTTGGCTTGGTTAGGTTGAGGCAAGAGGAGTGGGACTGGTTAGGGTTAGGGTAGGAATGTCATTATAAGCCAGTTAGAGGCAGAAAAAGGTAGAGCCACTCTTTCACCATTCTAGGATTCACAAATTTGCTAACAGGACAGACCGGTGTAGAATATTAAACAAAAGCATATTCACCAAAAACAAGTGATTTGTTCCTTTGATAGACTGAGGACTTTATTGCAGAGACAACCTACCAACACATTTGATGAAGGAAATAACCTGATTACACTTTTAGAACTGACAATGCTCACTTTAACCAGGAATCCACATTATTGTTACTTTTTAATTTTAGCAGTTCTGATAACTCTCAAGTGACAATAATTCCTGTGACAGAGTGGTGTCAGTGAGAGTTAAGCTCAAGGGGAACATTTCCAAGCCAGTGATTTTAACAAATTGTGATTTTCTGTGCCGTGTTCTTTTTCCAGCGCTGACAAATGCTTGGCACACTTATGGGAAGTTTTGATGTCAATGGGGTCAAGTAGGAGTGGTGCCACTGATTGTTGCTACAGAGTGAGTGTAGAAAAGGTTTGAGTGATTGTTCACCTACTTGACAAGGCTGTCTGATAAGCAAACCTTTAAGGAGACTGATTAAACTCAGTGAGATTGCGCAAATAGTTCTACCCTTCAATCCTGCATCCTTGCATTAATCTTTATTCAGATAAACGTGAAAGAGACAAAGAGAAACGAAAAAGAAAATGCACAAGATACCAGCATGATTTGCTGGCATGGACTTGGGACTGGCTGACAATGACTCTATCTGACAGTTTTATGGCCTTAATGGGCTAAGGAACCCTGATGTTGAAGTGACTGGATTTAGGTTAATCATTGACCTTTTCTTTTTCCACCTATCGATGATTTGAGCCTTGCTTATTTTTTGTTTGCCTTTAACCATCTGCTTTTGTTTGTTTGTATACTCTGATCCTATTTAATTTCCTTCTCCATACCTTGGCTTTTCCACACCTTCCTATTGCTCTAACTCTTTTCTACCCTTTCCTTCCCTGCCATCCTGATGCACTTTTCCTCTCCAGCTGGGTTTGTGAAGTCGCCAATGTCTGAGACTAAGCTTACGGGGGACACCTTTGAGCTGTACTGCGACGTGGTCGGTAACCCCACTCCAGAGATCCAGTGGTGGTATGCTGAGATCAACCGAGCCGACTCCTTCAAGCAGCTGTGGGACGGAGCCCGCAAGCGTCGGGTATCCATCAACACGGCCTACGGCACCAATGGGGTCAGTGTGCTCGGCATCACGCGTCTCACACTGGAGGACTCTGGGACCTATGAGTGCCGGGCCAGCAACGACCCCAAGCGCAATGACCTCCGACAAAACCCAGCCATCACCTGGATCCGCGCCCAGGCCACCATATCGGTGCTACAGAGTGAGTGGTCTATGTCCTGTGGTACCTAGATGATACCTGTCCTAACCACTCCAGCATGTAAAAACCTCTCAAGAGCCCACCCTCACCACAGCAGTCACGCCAGTTAGATATAAAACAAACACCAATTATGTTCTTTATTTTTAAGGGTTTTTTTACAAGTATTAATAGAAAAATATTGTAATTGTCTAAATCCAGTTAGCTAGTGGTTGCCTTTTGTCTTGTTTTTTTTTCAGAAATATTCAGTTTTGTTACTTAATTTAGTTTGGTAAATATTCATGTTCTCTTTTACTGAACTCAGTAAACTACCAGTTTCTCCCCAAATCTCTTGAGCATCTTGTTGTAAATGACCACAAACCCAGGACCTTTACCCAGTTTCTATCTATATTTCCTTCTTTCCTCTCACGCCAAACCTTTGTTCTTACTGTCTCACGTGTCCTTTTACAATATTTTGATCATTATCTCTGTATCCTGATTTTACCCATGTCCTATTCCTGGATTTATTTGTTATAACTTATTCCCTTAACATTATTTTGTGTCTCTTGCGTTACGTGAGTTGTTTTATTTACTTCAAAGGCCTGCCTGCTAAATGCAGTGGAAACCTAGTGGTGCTTTGAAGTAGTGGTGCTTTTGATTTGGCTTTCTCACTCTGGGCACAGTGTAAATGGGACTGTAAGAAGACACAAGGAGGGATCTATTTAGGTGTGAAAGAGTGATTCCTGCTGTCAAATCTTTCCTGATAAAATCAAAACATTTTCTGTTTTCAAATTTGTGTGTGGTAATCCAATAAAGGACATGACCACGCGAGGGCCTCGAGTGTCTCATGTCTCTTTTAGATGAGGCAGAGATTTCACTTCTGCTAAACACTCTCTCTGGACTTGCCTGTGCACTGTGTAACCTTGTGTCTTCTCAGCCATTAAGCGTGTGACTGTGAATCAGTAATGACATTATATCCTTAAACCCTCTGCTCTGTGCACACAAATATTCAAACAAACTGAATTTCAACTGGACCCTCCTAATCTGTACATGCTTCAGTGCTCTGCCCGCTGGAGCACAAGGAGATGTGGAATGTTGTTAGTCATAGTGAAGCTCTCTGAGAAGCTGAGAGGAGTTTGATCCTTGCTGGCTCCTCGAGTTGGACTGACCAATTTTGATTTCTGTCTGAGCACTATTTGATTAGGTGTAGGGCTTAGGCAATTTAAACTATTAGAAGAAATGCAAAAGAAAGTATATTAAATCATTTGCTACTTCACTGCCACAACTTATCAAATCTGCCATTTGAGTTCTCACAAAATATATTTTGTCATTACTGAGGAGTGAATGTTCTTTTTATATATACATGTAATATCCAAGTTATTACATGTATACAAGAGGCTATGCACAATAGCCCACTGATATGGATGTATTGTTTGTAGTTGGGGGAACATGCCAAAGTGTGATTGTCTTGTTTTTGGCCTTTTGTCTAATTCAGCTTGTGAAATATATATATATATGTGTGTGTGTGTGTGTGTGTGTGTGTGTATATATATATATATATATATGTGTGTGTGTGTGTGTGTGTGTGTGTGTGTGTATATATATATATATATATACACACATATATATATGTGTATATATATATATATGTATATGTATATGTATATGTGTATATGTATATATACACATATACACATTGTTGTTTTAAAATAGACACAAGGATGTATATAAAAATGCATATCCTTATTCATAATGAGTGGCTCCAACCATTTAGCTCAAACATGCGCTCAGGAGGCCCATGTTTCACTCTGTGCCAGCACAGTTAGTTTGACATCCCTCTGGCGTTGCACTTTTTTGTATTGTAATGTGCTACAATAGTATGATTTGAGGCCTGTCACAATGATAGAATGCTGCCCTAAATATAGACCTTGCCAAGTTGGTTACTGTGTCTCAGCTATTAAGTTTAAAAGATTTAATACATCTTGGCAAAATGTAGCAGAACGCAGCCCTAGTTGACAATAAATCAAATCTGGAACTAATATTAAAAAAGCAACACCCCTCATATAATATCTGCTAGTTAACCCTTTAACACCTGGACTGACATCAGTTGTCTAGTTGTGCTAATTTGATTTCTCTCCAAAACATAATGAGCAACTTGGCAAGAAATGGCCCAACAACTGCATTAAAAAATAATAATAATAATAATAATAATACTCAAAAGATGAATAAAAATTGACCTCAAAATACTATTAGATTTTATCAAAAAATGTCCAGAAAAATATATTTAATACTATTTTTATATAGTGTAAAAAATAAATCTAAATCTATATTTGATACTAAATTAATACTAATTATATATTAAAATTATGTTACAGAAGTATCAGTGTACATATTTTTTCAGCACTTTCTTTAGCTCATTAGTCCTACATTTTATGCCTATTTTTAGATTATTTTCTTAGAACTTTTTACTGATTTGTCTAATGATTTTTGCTTACTTTCAGATTATCTTCTTATAATTTTTTACTAATTTCTTGCTATGTTTTGCTTAGGTAATTTTCTTGTAACTTATTACTACTTGCTATTTTTTGCATATCTTCAGGTTATTTTCTTGCAATGCATTACGACTTTCTTGCTATTTTTAAAAACATAATTCAGGTCATTTTTGTGGAGTTTTTTTTTTGCTAATTTTTTGCTAATTTTGGGCCATTTCTTGTTAAGTTCTCTATCGCCTTCTTCCCATGTAATTGAAAAAATAAATCAAGCCAATTTACTCAGGTTTTAAAGGGTTTATTGGATACGATATCAATCTAAATACAGCCTACATTACAGTACCACCAAAAGGAAAGGGGGGTGGGGATCTTGTCACATTCTGATATGGCGTTACATTATCCAACAGTTACCACATTTTAAGTTGTGGTGTCCTACAAACAACCTTGTGGTGAAACTGCCTGTGGACCACTGTGCCGTTTTTGATAAATGTTAATTTATGTACCTCCTGATGTGTGTGTATGCATGTCTCTAAGATACTATTAATAGTACATGTGTATCCGTTAGGTGGGGGGGAGAGAGAGATGTGGGGGGGGGGGTGTATATCCCCTCAGCTATTGACTATACAGAATGGCAAGAAGAAGGTGTCATGAATGCTAATAGAAGTCACTTAATAGCCCTTCTTTCCTCTTGCTAGTGGCCTTGCAGCAACCAGTAGTAGGATTATGATGCTTCTCCTCTCTGCTCCTCCCCTTGGGGGCTCCATCGTTGCCATGGTTGGTCCGCCCTGGAGGAGGAGGAGGAGGAGGAGGAGGAGGAGGGGCAGGGCAGAGGAGGCTTCCTGCTCACTACTCAAAGCAGAGCAAAGGCCGCCTCGCTCTCAGATGACACCCCCTGCTTTCCTGAATGTCCTTGAGAAATGGACCCTGGTATTGTTTAGTAGCTAGTGTGCTTAGCAATCTAGATGTTGAAGTAATTTAGGCAGTCATTCAGCAATAATGTAAAATGTCAAAGGACTGTTAAGTGTTGTATAAATCTTCAGCCCAGATCTCAAAGTACATTGCTTTTTTTTTTAAAGCACTATATTCTGATGACATTTACAAGCAAGTGTAGGGTAGGCCATCTTTGAGAGCCCATCTAGTTTCCTCTGTTAAAATGAAACATTAAAATGTCCGCAGTTATCAGCCACAGTTTATCCTCTATCTGTCAACTATCCTCCTGGAGACTGTGAGCTTGTCCATTTAGAGTATTCTGAAATGCATGTATAAATTCAGTGCTCTGACAAGAGATAATCAATCAAATGACTATTTTGTTTTTTTTACAATTTCTCTTCTGCTCTCAATACTGGTCCATCCAGAAATACTACATTTTACTCTAAGCATAAATGGTTGATACAAGATTTCACAGCTGTTTCATGTACTTATTATGTCTTCTGTTTATTTGTTGTGTTCACTTTTGTCTTCATTTCATAGACACCCTCCTACACAGATCATATAAAAACAGCACACGGCCTACAGCTACTACAGCATGGGAGGAAGTGTTAAAACAGTATTGAGCCCCACTTCTGTGATAAGGTTTGACTGTCTCTGTCTTCCAGAACCAAAGATCAATGCCTCTGATCAGACCATCCTGTCAGCGGACACTCCTATCAAACCAGTTACGCTGCAGTGTAACCTCACCACTGCCCAAACTCCCCACAAGGAAAGCTTCTGGGTAAAGAATGGACAGGAAATCGCAAATACGCGGACAGAGCATAGGAACATAGTACACAGGTGACAAAAAGCTTTGCCTCTATAACCCATATGAACATGAACATTGTGCTATAGGGCCACTACTGACTCCTGTCTAAATGGCGGGTGCATAACCCTGCAACAGAGAGTGATTATAGACAGCATACAGGCATCGCAAATTCAAAAGAGGCGTGACAGGTGTGACATTGAACATGACAGCATTGGCCTCTGATGACAAATACGCGTCTGCAGCGCTTTACTAACGTGGCAATAACGTTACCCTCTTCTCAGAGGGTAAGGAGCTCTGAGATCATCACATCACATCATTTTCCCAATTTTTAGACATTTATGGCAGCTGTTGTACTTTTTTGAGTTAGCCACTAACAACTATAAGTTGCGTTATCAGCCTCCCGCAGCAGGGCGGCATGCATAACACGTCGTTAAATTGTCACACCCGTCCTGCCCATGGTCCTGTTCTGTTTATACAGACACCATTTAAGTGTGGAACATACTGCAAGCGTTTTTGCAAGCTACACTGCTTGCATGAGCACCAGTGGTCAGGTGTGTCTCAGGCTACCAGTGCAGTGTGAACACTGTGAGCGTGCAAGACGCAGCATTTCGGCAAGGCATTAGATGCTGTTACTACTTCTCATGGCCGCATAAAGGCGAGACAACTCTATCCCCCCATTCCTCAATTGTAGTTTATATAAAAACAGTGAAGCGGCATAATGGCGCGTTTTTTCCACCTTAAATTGGCGGTGCAAAAGGGGCTTATGTGGTAGATAGAATATACCTTGGGAAAGAGGAAATTGCCGCCAGCAATGGAAAGTGAATAGGAATTTATTTACATTTTATCTAAATGTGGTTATGCATGCATGCAAAAAAATAACAACAAAAAAACAATCCTGGGGTAATTTTGCATAGTTACATCTTGGTCTCAAACATGGTGTCAAGAATTTCATGTCAGACTTTTTTAGAGAGCAGGACCTTGCTGAGACAAAGACAGTATACTGTTTGGCTCTAAGTTTGAAATAGGAGTGTTGCTCACATTTTCAGATATGATACCTCAGGTTTGTTGTTCTGCTTGGGTAGCTCACTGTCAATATTGGCCTGTAAATGGGTCAGACCAGAGACCACAGTGTTGCAAACATTTTTTTCTATTAAAAAAATTGTGTTTTAAATAGACACTGCAGAGACAACAATTCATCAAAACTAGATTGTACACGCATCATCTCCAAGCAGTCACCGAGGCAATCAATAAATATAATTTTTCCAAATGTTGATGGAAAAAGCTTTGCTACAGGCTTTGCGTTCTTAATCATTAAAAGTTTTAAATATCTTTAGGCTGCCATTGATTGAGATCAGTGCTGAGGTTACTCCTGGCTTTCTCACACATTGAAATGAGAAAAAATGCAGTGTGTAGCTGCCTTAAACCAAATATTGAACTATACCTATGAATTTAACTACATAAGAAACTATCATACCCTGAAGTACCAACTAGTTGTTAGTTCCTGCTGTCACACAGTATAACCATTGAAGCACAAAGCTACTGTCGCCCCCGTAGACATAACACAGACTCTCCCTAGCCACAAGATAAGACCAATTGGTCACTTCCTTGTCACATTACATCAGTGATACTCTGAGGATTACAGCTAAAATGCCCATGGTGCCCTTCCCTGCAGAATCCAGAGCTGCTGTTCCGTAATATAACAGCATAATGCCAACATTTTGTCTCCCATGGCCTTATGAGCCCCTCAAGCTTTCACTGCTGTAGTCCAAACTAATTACTTGAGTTAAACTGAAATTAGCTGACTTTATTTACTTGACTGGTGAATGAAAGTTGTGGAATGAGTGTTTTGTTTTTTTTGTTGTAGAATCCAAAAACCACGGGCAGATGATTCTGGGGAATACATGTGTGTTTACACATTTTACATGGCACCGAATGCAAATGCTACTATTGAAGTAAAAGGTAAGATTTCTCTGACATGTACATCTTTCTTACATGCATGACACAAATATCACTTTTTCCAAAAAATCTTACAGATATTGACAATATCTGACAGATATTGGCATTTTTTGGCATTAAAAAATGCCAATATCGATATTTTTATTTTCTCCATGATGCATCTAAATTGTGAAAAAGCCAGTTTTTAGCCTTTTTTTGATGGAGAGATAAAGGTGTCCTGCAAAAGTGAACCCCCTAAAGGCTGTGTGAGGAGGGTCTTTGTTGACAAAGAGGTTTTGAATTCATCCACTTCAGTGATGATGATGGGGTGCGAACCTGAGGCTGTTGTCACTCTTGGCTGTCACTGAGACAACAGTCGAGCAAGATGGACAGGCACTGCACATGCTTAATAAAGCCTGCAGACACAAAGCCCACCAGGAGGACTTCTCAAGAGCAGATATACACTCAAGATGATGATGATTTACGGATTGTACGTTACATTTATATTTCATTTAAAAAAATGATTGAAATAGAAAAGGTTAACTGGGACATAATAGCAAAAAAAAAACCTAACCAAAGACCTACTGTGTTAGTTTCATTCAAGCTGACAGCAAAGCCATCAACATGAATAAGGAATCTTTACTGAGAAAGGGCAAGTGAAACCCTGTTCAAGAGAAGCTTGGCTGTGTGTAGTGCTTAAGCCAATTTGCTGTGGCATGGCTGTGGAGCATACTGAGCATGCCCTGACTCTTATTCCACGGCTGTCTTAAAGCGCTGCCTGATTGCATAACATGGGTGATGACCGTGTGTGTTCTGCTTTCACTGGATTGTGAGATGATGGGACTCATCGCTATTCAAACTGAAGTATCCTAGCCGTCACTACACTGCAGGCCTGTGACTGTTGAGCTTGCTTTCTGTCCCCTGGAGAAAAAGTCAGCCTTTTAACTAAACTGATGATGCATGCCCTTTAAAAAAAGGGTCTACATGCCATGTCTAAAAAAAATATTGAAATAACAGAGTGTTTTGACGTTAAGAGTAGGTACCGTTGCTGGATCTAAACAAAGCATTTCTTCAGTTCTTAAATGCTCTTGTGATTTTCTAGAGGTGTTTGAGATCTTTTGTGACCCAGGTAGCAAGCCCACTGTTATGCTAGCCAGCTTTGCACTGCGCTTCTGGCAGCAGTTCACTGAGATCCCTCGCCTACAGTGTCCTTGGCACACTCATCCTTGCAGGACTCAGCTCAGAGGCAACAGATGGAGGGTTCTGTGATGTTGTAGGATTAAGGCTCTGAATCCGGTCCCAGCCATCTCTGTGGCAGCAGTGGAGTTTATTGTCTGTGATACTAAGCTTACCACAGATACATATTTAGTACCTCGTATTTCTTGAAATTTAGTAAATGTTGAGCATGTTTTTCTATGAAAATGTTTAAACGTGCATGCTCATAATTCCACATTTTCCGTAAGAAAACAGATGCTGATTTTTTAAGTATTTTAAACATTTTTCAACAAATTCTCACAATCAAAAGCCACCAAGATGGAAAACAGTGACACCACCTACCGAAGGATTTGATTAAGAGGCTCTTAAACATTTGATGTCATTATTTCTTTCTACTCTGACAGCTTTGACCTTGCTCATCCTCACACCTCCTTTTGACTCTCATCCACCACTTTACCTCTGTCTGGCTCACACAGATTAATAATCACAGCAATCATAGTCAGGGGTGTGAAATGGAGGTTTCTGCCCGTTTTGGCGCCACTCTGAGGGCTGTCTCTGTGCTGTCTGTCACTGACATAATACAGTCAGGATAAGGCATAAATGATTCTGGCCACTCCCCCTGCTCAGGGAGCACGTGTGCACCATAATTAGAGCGAGGTGATGTCACCAAAGAGCTCCGACCCCTCCTGCTCCATTATCCATGCGCAGCTGAAAAATGCTCACTCCAGGCCTCTCTCCCCTTATCCTGCTTAATTGCATGGAAGGAATTATTGTAATTTTGGGGATTAGTGAAAAAGCAGGAACAGTTATCTGACTGATGCTGTGCAGAGTCGGTCTGTGTCTCACCTTTGGGAAAGACCACGTTCTATTGACGGATCTGACTTGGCATTTGTTGCTGTGCTTTATGACATATGCCAAAATTTATTAAATTCCTAACCTTTGTGCTGTATTTCTGTTATCAGTATAGTCATTAATCAGGGACAATTCACACAGTTTTCTTTGGCTCAGAAGCTCTTTTGTGGAATTCACTATAGAAATATTTTGAATGGGAACATCTGGAAACACTCATATCATACCAATTCCCCTCTTCCCTGACCTCATTATGAATTGCATTGAAATGCTTTTATCTCTTCCACAGTGATATTCCCCATCACTGGGGTTTGGTAGTGTGTGTATATGTGCTCAAAGAATAACGGCACACCCAAAACTATACTTTTTATTAAGACTTGTACTCCTGGGCGAGCCTCTTTTCTACTGACTCAGTGAAGTTTTACAAAGAGAGTTTCTTTTTTGTATCTTTATGAAATGCTGAAAAGTCTTACTGGAATATTTTGTCGTTATTTTAAGTTTATCGGGTATCTGCTACTAAAAACTATTAGTATCTACTGAATAAACAAGACCTCTTTATATAACCAAGTCTTTGACTGCACACCTATGGCAAAGACTCATGGAAGCTGTAGTCTCTTATTTATTACTGCTATATTATAAAGTTCAGAGGTAGATACCTTATCTTAGGATAAAAGATCAATACCCCCAAATCATGTTTTAGCTTTTCTTTTCAAAAAGAAATAATAACAATAAAACAAACCTATGAGTAGGCTTTCTTGTGTGAAAGATGGCCCTAAAACGTAGAAAATATGGTACATTGCAAATTCCATACCCTCTGTGTGAATTACTGTGGAGTACATATGAAGTACAAGGTACAAGGTACAAGGTAGATTTACTGTAATTTTTCTTAAACTTGGTTTAAGAACAAATGATAAAGTAATACAGGACTTTAATTATCTAAAGGATACAATGTGATGCATATGAGTTTTGAAAATATATGACAGATGCCGACTAACTATGCTTCTTCTTGATTGCTGTAGCTTAAAGATATGAAATTTTTCAAAGGAAAATGAGCTGCTTCAGTGTATCTACCCCGCTATAGAGACTACTAATTACACTGCTCTCTCTTAGCCGTAGCCTAAACAGCCAATCATGCTTTCCTTATTCATGCCATCTGGTAGGAGTTAAAACATGCCTATGAATGTCTTACTTCTGCCAACTCAGCTATTGATCATTTTATTTATTTTTTTTACCTTTCTAGCAAAGCCTGATGTCACTGGCCACAAGAGAAGTGAAAATAAAAACGAGGGGGAAAATGCAATGCTTTACTGCAAGTCTGTCGGTTACCCACATCCCACTTGGACATGGCGTAAAATGGACGGAACATCCTACACGGTATGTGTGCACATTATATAAACTGTATAAACAGTATACTATACAATGATTACATAAATATAAACACTGAGGAACAGAGAGAGAGAAACATACAGACACAACAGAAAGCATGTTGCGTATCTATTCTAAATTAAGCATTTCTAACATTTTCAATTTAATCAACTTTTGAGAGATGGTCATTGTGTTCCAGGACATTGACAACTCCACTGGACGCTTCTTCATCACTAACAGAGAAAACTACACAGAGCTCAACATACTAAACCTGGATATAAATACCGACCCTGGAATATACCAATGCAATGCCTCTAATGTGATTGGAAACACTGCTCAGACCACTATACTACGGGTGCGCAGCCACCTTGCACCGCTTTGGCCTTTTCTGGGTGTGCTCGCAGAAATTATAATACTAGTAGTCATCATCGTTGTGTACGAGAAACGCAAGAGGCCAGACGACTTTGTTGATGGTAAGAAAACCTTTTCTGTTACTAGTAGGAGGCATTGATAAATAATAATATTTAAAAAGTAGAAAGTAGATATATTATTCAGATAATTATTGTTATTATTATTCATAATATTGTTATTATTGTTCACATAACAACATTGCAATTTTATGTTTTCGTTATGTTTTAGTTTGGAGTCTGATCTTTGCTATAAATGTATTGCAATATTTTAATGATACATTACCTATGTACTGTATGTACATACAGCCCTGAAACTGAGATTAAAACTAAGACTGCTAATTATGGTGGAACATTAAAGGTACAGAAATTACCCGTTTTCCCTCTTCCGAAAGGACAATAGCTATAAGATCAAATGTCATCAAAAGAGGATCATATCAGATCTTAAAGGGACAGGTCACCCCAAAAAATCAAAAATGTATATCGCTGAGTGTTGGAAATATCAGTTAAAGAGATGTCTGCCCTCTCTTGAATATAATGGGACTAGATAGCATTTGGCATGTGGTGCTCAAAGCACCCAAAAAATACATTTGAAAAACTCAACAGCAATGTCCGTTTGCAGAAATCATCACCCGGTTACTCATGATAATCCACAGACTTTGTTGTGAGCAGCCTCATAAAGGAACTCGCCAACCGCATCACGTCACAGAAGGAACTGTTGTCTTCACATGGACAAGAGACTTGTGCTCAGCAATAATGGCATTCTCATCAGCTAAGCTGTAACATTAGCTCGCTCAATGGTGCTAAGTTAGCTAGCAGAAAATGCACACTTCCTTCAGCTGGCAGCTGTAGTTAAGTAGACAGGAAATAGTTCATACATGAAACCGCTCACAATAAAGGCTTTGGATTCTCTTGAGTAACCGCGTTATGATTTCTAGAAAGAGATATTCTTGTTGAGCTTTTCAAATGTATTTTTTTGTCACTTTGAGCACCACAAGCTGAGTGCTATGTAGCTCCGTTATATTTAAAAGACGGAAGGTGCCTATACAGCTGATATCTCCCACACTTGGCACCTCACACCAAAACAATCTAGAAGTATTATCGGTAAGAAGAAAAAAAATTGTTTTATTTTGGGTAAACTGTTCCTTTTAAGTTACAGAAATATTTGCAGACCCAAGAACCACAAGGTCTCATTTGCTCTCAGAGGAGATCTGTAGTGGCCAGCTGACTATGAAAGGACTTGCCTCCTTGCCTAAACTGGTGTGGCAAATGGAGAAAGGAAAAACCTTTTCAAGAGTTGGCTACATGTGCGCTGTGCTAATGGCAATTGTAACAACACATTTAGTTCCATGTTGAAAGCAGAATAACAGTGTTCATTTATATCAGGTTATCAGCCTTCAGCTATAAATCATATCCATCCGACTATATAACTTAATTGGTTACTACTCTTTCCCCCTTTTTTCCAAATGGCAACATATTCTAAATGGGTGGTAAGTGAGAAATCCTGCATGGTTTCAGAGATTTTATTTCTTTCTGTCAATTTGTATGTTTTTATGAGCCTCCGGTCCATCCAAAACATTTTGATCTCTGATGAGATATTAACACAGTAAATTATGTTTATTTTTAGACCAGTTATGGTGAAATGAACACCTGTCTTCATTCATGTTCTTTTTCATTAGGACGTTTCCACAGATGATAGTCAAACATTGGATTAATTTGCCTAAACCTCCAAAGAGCCATTATATTTAGCCATAGTAAAAGCCCAATCAAGATTTTTTATAAATAAACATTCTGTTTCTCAACTGGTCCTCATTAAAAATGCACATATTAGCAATCGTAATATCACAGTCCGACCTAACTATGTGAGTGACAGAACTGAAAAACAATTAAAGCCCAGACCTTGAGGTTTAGGAGTGACAGATATATTAATCCACTTTGTCAATATTAGCAAAAACATTGGCAACTGATGAACATTCCTTAAAATTCAGCTGTACTTTAACATATTCAAATCCAAACCAAATGGATGCCTCAATTCAGTTTAATACATATTTGGGTAACTGTAGCCCCTGCTTGATGAATATACCCTGCTCTATATTTCTTATGTAAACTGGCATATAATCTTAAACAAAAATGTTAACACCTTCAAGTTAAATGTAATATTGTAATTTATAAAATATTAAAGTCTTTTTAGACAGAGTCACCCAAATAGTCTATCCAGCCTAACAATATTAGGACTGTAAACTACATAGCTACCTAACTGTTAAGAGTACAAAAAAAAAAAAAAAAAAAAAAAAAAATCAAGGGCAGTTTCTCTTGTGGCCAATTGAGGCTACAACTAAGCATCCACAGTCTGGGTCTGAACATTATCCCAAAAATAAAAAATAAAACCACTAATGTAGACAAAACAAATGCAAAAGTAAACAGGAATGAAAAGGAAAAAAAACATAAATAATTAATTCTGAATCCATTTACTCACTCTTTGTTGATTTTGTCAACATACATAACCAATTAATGCATTTTTTCCAATTTATTTCAGTCTTAGTTTTGTCCAGTATTTCCTCCAAAAGATCAGCTTTTCCATTTAACAGTAGAAAAGGCCTATGCTGCAGGAGGTAGACAAAACCGCACGATAAGAATGTGACAAGATGAAAATGTCTCGAAAGCCCAAGGGCGTTTCCAGTCACCACAGGTTCTGTCTGACCTCTACTCGTGTGCTTTCTTTTCATTTCGGAATAAAACATGAAGCAAAATACAGAACCGCAACCACTAATATGAATCACTCCAACTGGGCAACAGTTATACTCGACACTCTAATACAGACTACACAAACAGAGCTTCAGGGTGCATCCTGCTTTTCATTTACTGACTGTGAGAGTCGTTGAAAATACAAACTGTAGTCCACACAAAATAAGATTTTCTCAGTCAAATGTATAAGGAATATTAAGTGGATAAACCTGTCTCGAAGTTTTCATCACAGGTGTTGCTGTTTCTCTACACTTTGTATATACACTTTACCCACAATCATTTAATAGGGAAATACTGTTATTATGTATGGATGCTTCATTAGCTACTTATTAACCGTTTGATTATAAACATAAGTAGCAAATACATTATGTAAACATTAACTGACATTTTCAAATATTTATTCAAGTTTAACTAAATACTGTTGATATCAGTTCATAATAGCAACCAGAATACATTTCTAAAATTTGAGATATGTTATTAGCTACTAAGCATTATTTATTGTAGCATTTATTTCTTTACCAACACTACAGTCTTGAACTGCATTTTTAATCATCTGTTATCTTTATTCAATTTACATTACTCAATCATATAATATTATTTGGTTATGACCTGTTAAATTAATGAATTACTTGAGCATTAAAAAAAACAAAAAACAATCCTTGCTTAAAATACATACACACACACACTCATGGACATACACAAACCACACAGCTAAAGTGAGCTCCCTGCATGGCCTCTAGTTTGGTTTCATCTACCGGAAAAATGAAGCGATTAAGGTGGATTATATTTGCCATGTTTATGCCATTCAAATCAGGAATGAGGACTCCCTGCTCACGATGCACAGCCTCTCTAAAATCTCCTTTTAGCTTCCCGTATTCCCGGAGGTTTTGGCCCCTGTCTGTGTGCATTATGAATTCTGGTCTCTTGATGGCTTAGCTGTGTTTGAACACTTTTATACTCCAGAGCCAAGGGCTCTGAGGCAGAGGCTGACATTTCTATCCTGTGTTTCAAAACCAGTTGCTAAAATTGCAGATTTTGCTGTGTGATGATTCGCTAAGTAACAGATCATTTTATTTAATAAGGCAAATTTTAAGCTAAAAGCTTGTGCCCACACGCAGCATCTTTTGAAGATGAAGTATAACTGATGCAATCAGAACTGATGCACTGAAATGGTTATTATCAGTGTTCAACCATCACTCTCACGCAGCAACAATCTGTTATTTGTTATGTGCTTGCAAGGTCATTATAGTAAACATAGCTTTTGTGGTGTTTACATATGAGGTGTGAAAACAGTGGGATATGCTGACAGATGTTCCTCCTCGAAGTGATCACAGAGCCATGTTTTTTGTTTAACATTTTAACTGCCATAATCTGGTCCACATTAATGCCATGGAATGCTGCTAATGCTGCTTATCTCCAACTTATAACTGCATGGAAAATACCTCACCTTGACTGGTTACTTACCTGTTGACACATTTTCATCTGTATGCCAAACACCAACCACCATGTCAACCCCAAGGCTGCGGGTTTTGAACTAACTTGTCACTCAATGCAACAATGTTCACTATTACTCACCAGTTTCTGCAAGTGCCTTTTACATCATAATGTATGTTATTCATTGCACTGTTGTTATGGTGAGAGAGTGTGACAATTTTATATCTTGGCACCACTGAGAAAATTATTATGCAAAAAGAGCACATTTTTATTAACTTGATGTAGATAATCTGAATGGAATTATCACAGAATAGGAGAGATATTAACCACTGTGTGTTGCAGGGAATTGATGCTGCAAGAAAGCTTTGAAGGGATTCGTGTTTTCATGCCAAGTCAGTCACAATGTCACACTCGTGTACCAGGCTCTTTAAAAATCACTATGAAATTGCTTGGTGTAATTAAAAGATGGCTTTAAGTGAGCCATCTGTAACCCTCCTACACATATGCTCAGGCTGAAATGAACACAAACCCCATGAGATTGAGATAGCATGTGAGGTTAAGTTTAGAGCGCTTGTCATTAAAGATGTGGTTATTCAAAAAACCATGACAATTTTTTTCACATTTTAGCCCTTCTGCTATAAGTATGCCACAGCCTTTAGCAGCTATTAGTCCCCCGAAAACATTATTTTAATGCAAGAAGCAGCTAAATTCTGTGTATGTTTAGCGTACTCATTCTGACTCTGTTTATCAAACACGAGGCTTGTGCATACAAAGCTGTTCAGCAGCTGACTCCCATGTTTGTGATGTCAGCGCTTCCCACTAGTGCACGACTCTGCCACACCAGTCTTCAAGTATTCAAAGCAATCTGTGCTTTCAGCTGCATCATCCCACAATATTTATGTTCACTTAATGATTTGATAACTTATCTCTAGCAGATGCCAGGTTTCTGAACGTCAATTTTCACAGCAAAAAGGCAAATTGTGAAAAATGTCAGCAAAGAAAAGCACATATTATTTGCAGTAAATGTGCTGAAACATACAACACTCATATTTTGCTTTTATGTTTATCTCAAAATTGACTTGTGTTTTCCCCTTTTTCCCCCGTTTTCTTCTCGTGTCAAAGATGATGAACCAGTTGGACCGATGTAAGTAAATTAATAATTTTAAGGCAAAACATATAATTCATACAGAAATACTGGGCACTGTGATTTGAATTGCTATCACCTGTAGGTCATTAAATCCAAGCTTTTTTTTTTCCCAGGAAAACAAATTCAACAAACAACCACAAGGACAAAAACATTCGTCAGAGGAATACAAAATAAGCAATTTACTCAAGTAAGACACTGCTGTAGGGGATGGGGGCTAAATATAGAACTCACTGTGAGGATTATCCATAGTCACGCCTTCTCTTGATTTTCTCTTCACAGATGAGATGGCTAAACTGCATTTTTTGACTACATGAAGGTATCAGAGGTGGATAGAGCTCCAGGCAGTTTTGAAAAAAGCATATCTTGTCTCATTTTATGAGAAACAATATCAGCATAACACTGGCAACAAAAAGAACATAATGGCTGTCTTAAGCATGCCTTATTCAGTCTTACGTGGAGATTTCAGGATGACGAATAATGACTAAAACCACCACAAAGGTGTACACATTTTTAATGTGCTGTTGATGTCTCCTTTATTAATTTTATCATATCCTCAGATGAGGTGATCCCTTTTGTATTACATATCATGTACAATGCATGCAAGGTAATTACGCAATAGGATACTCAGAATAGACATTTTCTGTTGTTATCCCTCGTGTGGCATTTTTTGCATCTTAAATGACCTATGTTTTTTATGGAGTCATCCTATAATGTATATATATATACATGTATATGTATATACAAATATATATACATATATATATATACAGTATATAGTTAGTTTTATTCTTGAAAATTTGTACAGCATATCATGGTCATTTAACTATGTTTGATTTTGTGACAATGCGTCCACTTTTATCAAAACTTTTATTGTGAAGCAAGGGCTTCAATGACTGGCAGTATTTAAATTGAATTGAGAGTGATTATAGAAAATGACTACTGTGTGTTTAACTATCTAAACAAAAATGATAAGTGTATTATTTTTTTTTTCTTTCCAGAGTAACTTAGATGTCTTGTATATGTTGAAGTATGAGTGTTCAAATGATAGGAAATCTGTAAAAAAAAATATTTTTTTTATATTTCCCAATTTCATTGATCAATTTTAATTTTTTTATTTTTTCTTTCTCTCTAACTGTATAGCATGGCTATAATCCTATGCAATATGTATTCTTAAATAGATATATGGAGGGCAGTTTGTTTTACTCAGTGAAGCTTTAATATTGTGGGATCACTTGGAAGCTGGCATAGCAAAATTCACTGCTGTAGCTGCATGACTCCTCTTTCAATACAATGTATCCATGTGTGTCGCGGTGGAAACGGGCCTGCATTAAGGTGGAAACTGAGGGACCAGAGTATATAGCCACGATCAAACATATGAGTGAGACCAATATTTTTTTTCTGAATAAAAAACTAAAAAATGAATCCAGATTTTTATTTTTTATTTTATTTTGCAAGTTCTTCCTTTAACCACCAAAATCCAATGCCATTCAGAGCATGTTCTTTGGGCCACATACCATAAAAACTAATGTGTAACATTTCAAACAACTTTGGCAGCACAGTAAGAAACACTCAACCACCACCACAAGGCACCGCCTACGCAAACCGTATACGAAAAAACACGTTGCACTAACTTAACCTTTCTGCCTTCAGCTATTGTTGAGATTCTTCACTCTGCAAGCAGTTTCCTCAGCTCCCCCTCCATCTTCTCCACAAACGCAGGAAAGCTGGGATCCAGCAGACAAACATGCAGGATGGGCTCCAAGTCCCCTTGTGCCAAAGAACCATGGCAATATACTTGAGGCAGAGTCACAGCTGTCTCTCCTAAGAAGTGCTGAGGAAGGTCCAACAAATACTTAAGTGAAATTAAAAAGAAGAACAAATAATTGAGAAGTTTATGTTGACGTTTAATATGTAAAGAGGTAAATTAACTGAGCACCCTGTGCCTCATGAAAATCGAAGAAAACATAGTGGTCCTTAGTTAAATTTATCACAGATTTACAAAGAACATGTTGCATCGTGGATGTTCAATGCTGTTAGGTGTTAGCGTTTACTTTAAAGTTAACAATCACTACCTGGGTAAGGTGCCTGATGGACAATGATCCTTGGACAACCTCAGACTCAACTCCATCAGCCTTCCCCTGCCAAGTCTGCTGACACACACAAAAGAAAAAAAAAAGATTTGACCAACACAGCATGACTCCACAGGGTTAAGAGGCCAATCAATGGCTTCATTACTAATTGAAACATATCCACCCCTGAAAGCCCTTTCATCTTCACTGTGAACTCCTTCAGTGTGTGTGTTCACTAAAGGTCACATGGCAGAGTCCGTCCCTTTCACTGACCTTCATGTTAAAGCCAGATGGCTGGCTCCAAGTTTTACTCGCAGTCCAATAACTAATTAACCATGTGCTCCAAGTGTTTTAAAGTTTGAGAGGTAAACAAAAGGACAAAACTGAGCAGAATTGTGTGACAGGACGCCAACAATCTCATTCCTGTCGTATGTCGTGTGTAAACCTCAACTGGTTAAATGCTTTCATGGCATGTTATACTGTTGTTGGTTTTAAGCTCTGGGATAAAATGTTTGTTTTCGTAATCAACAATTTGACTGTTTAAGGCAATATTAAGAACTTATTTCTCTAGTGGCTTAGAGAAAAGGCCACTTTGATGCTTGTATTTATAAATTAATTATATTATTGTTCTACATATCTGTCTGTGCGTGTGTGTGTGTGTTTGGGGTGGGACATACTGTATTCTGCACACCGTATATTGTATTGTGATTGGCTACTGATTCATGTACAGTATATTCTCTATTTTAGTCCACCTACTGTAGCTGCAGTCCCATCTCTAAGGACAAGACAGTATTGTAAATAGCACCATCTAGTGAGGATAACATGGCCATTGTTGAAGAGGCCGACCGCAGCACTGTAGCACATTACTGTTGACAAAGCAATCAGTAGAGACTATAAAACTTCAATTACAGCACATTCAATTACACTGATACTTCCTCAAATTTATAAAATACTGTACAATACATGGTGTCATAGGAGATTAGTGTCTGATTTCAACCAAACAAAGGCTATACCAGGAATATAAAAGCAGTAGCTCTTTGATACTGTGCAGCCAAAAGTCAAACTTTTAGCTTCAAATGGCCTTTTGCAGTATGTCATAGACCCGTTATGATATGATTTCTATGGGCCACATATTTGTAAAAAATGTACAAATGTCTGATCTGGACGTTAGTGCTGGTTACAATAAAGACATTATACTGACTAAAGTGTAATTTGGGCAACCTGTGTCACTGGTGCGGAGACCTCAGCAGGGGACTGATTAGGGGGCAATGGGGCGTCATCCTGAGTGGTGACAGGAATGTGCTCCATCAGTTTTTCCACAGCACTTGAACACTCCTTTATTGCCTCTGCCTGGCTACTTCCATCAAACTGCATCCTCATCATGCGGCTTTCTCCCTGCAGAAATCCACAAATATGTTCAATTTGTATTTAAACTGTGACAGTGCACACCTTCTGTGGTTTGCATTTAGCTTTTGTGAAATTGGCATCTCAGTAAGTGTTAAAAGTGGGTTTACAAGGAGACTTCAAAATGTAATGTTCAGGCAACTCATTTCTGATCATTGGATTTTACAAATTATTTGTGTAATAATTTAAGTACAAAGAGGCTGTTTTTCACAGCACCTGATCAAATAATATAAAGATAACCAAGTCCAAACCTTTTAGTTTTCCCTTTCAACAAATGTAATGATCTTGATCTTGCAAGTAAATTAAGGCACTGAAACAGACCTTGAGCAAATACTACTCAGTGTGGGATTGCAATCCATCTTATGACTCACCTTCATAGTAAATCGAAACATCAGGTTATCAGATTTTTGTTGTACTTTGAGAGAATCAGATCCACAGTGCAAAGGGATTGTGTCCTGAGAAAAGAAAAGTGAATTAACATTTTCAGCAGCCAGCTTTATCAATAGACTACTTTAACGAGTGGATAAAATATAAAAAATACATTTTGGGTTTTTTTTAACACTGTAAAATTCTCTTCTTTTGTATAACTCAAAGTAAAAGCAGCTTGATTTTCACATCTCATTCACTCATTAAAATTACAGGATGAGGTTAATTGACAAAATAAAGCTTTGTAGTTTTATCAGTTTTACTGGGGAAAAATAGTTACCTGAAACTGTCTGCAGGGGTCTCTATTTACTCAATAACCTCCGAGCTTAAGCTTTGAGGCCTTGGATGTGCTTTTTCACACAAGGAATCAAACAAGCATATGTATACAAAAGCCCACTGCTGTAATCAGCATTTGTGAAATGTGCTTTACTGATATATTTGTTCTGACCTAAAAATATAAAAAAAGTGGGTATAGCAACATGGTTTCCTTGAAACAATGGCACTGCACCATAGGGGGAGTGCTCTACTATACCACAGCAAATGTATTTAATACCTAATGTTAACAATCCACATTTTTTGAAACTGAAAGCAATATCATGCTTAGTAATTAGTTATAGTAAGCTAACTCAAGCACAAATAAATGCATTGCTTAAAAAAAAAACATCATTGTGGAAATAAACATATAATATGTTATTTGGACAGACTTTTTTTGCGGGGGATATGCTTGTTTTCTTTGGGATATTCAAATGCTATTTTACATACCAATTAGGGAACACACATTATTGGATTTGAATTTTCATTAAAATGCAAAACTTATGAGACCAACTGTACATCTGGCTGTGAATGAAAGGAAAAATTGGAATAATTGTCTGTGGAAATCTTACTAATGTAGATGTTTCCATCGAAGGCACAAAATGGTTTGATGACTATGGAAATTATGTGAATCACGATTAAAAGCCTTCACAGTCACCTGCTCCCAACCCAGCTGATGACCCATGGGAGATTTTAGAGCAGCATATGAGACAGTGCCCTCGACCATCACCACCAAAATATGAAAGGACGGAATTCGTTTTGGAAGAATGGCTTTTAATACCACCAGTTGTGTTCCAAAAATGATGCCGAGGAGTGCTGGATCTGCTCTGGTGGCTCATAGTGGTCAGAAGATTTACAAGGGCACTTCATGTTGGTTTTTCCTTCACATTGCCACCATGTGTTGCATGCTCAGAAAGAATGAATGCCATATACAGAACTGTGCAAAAATCGTTGGCCACCTATTTATTTTAGAAAACTTGTAATGAGGACATAATATATACATTTATTGCTTAGTCTCTTTATGAAGATACAAAGAATATAGAGAACATGTACAATGTTTTAAACCAGCAAAAAAGTCAAAACAAAATGGCTTCTTCTGACTGAAGACAATATTTAGTGTGAAACATGGAATCATACAACCATAACAAAAGGTAGTTCAAACAATCAATATGTAGCTTTGGACATGCCTTGAATGCTACCTGGTGTAAACACACCAGAGGTTGAGTATTGTAAATATCATATTGCCTGCCTAAGAGAGGTCGAGACATGCTGAGTGGAAATGGTGGTCACAGTAAATATTTGCAACTTAAGCCTGATGAGGCTGTTTTACTCTGAAATATTTGCATTTTTAGTACTGTATATTGGTTTTATTTGATTTAAGAGACTACTGAGTGTAAATAAATATGTATGGTCATTATAACTTTGCACAGTACTGTACATATGCATTTTAATTTGTTAGACGATGCCTGTGAAATCAGGAGCACCTGTATTTTAGCACTAGAGCTCCTTAAGAATTGGATCTTAAATCCCATTGATTCTCTCCAATAAAGCAAATTTCAGTTGCACTCCGAGACAATTCCAGAGACTCTTTGAGAACTTATCCTGTAGCCTGGGTAGGCCTGAGCTCTCTGTACTGAAGGTTCCAAAGCTTTCGCTGCACCAATCTTTTATAGACCAGTCTATCATCCTCAGTGAAAGCTCTCTGCAGTCTGACCTGTATCTGTCTAGCTAGGCACCCTGGTGCAGCAAGATAGCTGTGTCACCTGCCAGAGCTCCATTAATGAGACATTAAGTAGGCCCTCAAATTTCTGTTTTCCGCGGGGCAGAGTTAACTTTGTATGTCTAATGACCACAACACATTTTGTAAGCCCCAGATTCATATTCTACTTTTACAGTATGATTTACTAACCTAGACTTTGGTTTAACACTCCTATAGATAAGGGATACCTATTGAAAAAGTTAGCCTAACCCACAGTATTTACCATTATTTATGGTGGTCATTTCTCACGCTGACTGTCTACAGTATTTGCAGTAATAATATGTGCATTTTAAAATGACACAGCAAATGTCAGGTCTATGTTTTATGAGGCATATAAAATAGACAATGAATTAAAGCATGTAAATACACACCCAACCTGACTACCACATGAAATATTTATAGCAAATCTGAACTAAGCCTCATGTGAGTTTTAGCTGTGTGCAAGTCTGAACCTGATACATTTCCAAATAATATTCTTTAACTGATACTAAACCTATCCAAAAAGTACTGAGGGACATTTGGTGTGGCCAACAAAGTCTATCTGGTCAGTGCCATTAGATTAAAGCAGAAATATCAAGCTCTTCAGCATAACTTCCCATGGGATCTGGAAAGCACATTTCTGGTAAAGATTTACAGTACATGCCAGAAAATCTGCTGAGAGAATGCTGCAGTTTTTCTTTAACCATTTTGTGAAAGGTGGAATTGAAAAATTATACTACTACGGCTTCACTGTCTTCACAAAAACATAGAGCTTGTGCCTTGGTAAAAAACAAAGCATTAAAATAAACACAAAAACTACAATGCGATGTGTAAATAGTACATGTCCACTCTTTAAAGAGAATTAGAATAGCAGAGAAGTCTCATCACATCCAGGAATGTCATTTTGGAGCAGCATTACTTATAGATAATAGAATTAGTATTCAGTGTTCCCTCCGTATGAGGGAGGACAACCTGAAGTAACAACTGTGACATACTACAAATTGCCAGTGTCAGACCATGACAATTGCAACTGCAGCCTTAAATGATTTTAAGCAATTTCCCTATGGCCACAATGTATTTTTTTGAATTACAGCGCTCTGGGTACAGGAACACTGCAACACCTATGCAACATTGTGCACTGAAACCTGCCACAGAGTCAAAATGTGAAGCTCTTACGAGCCAGAAGTCTGTATGTGGACATCAAAATGAATTGATATACACCCCAGAGCTGCGACACCAGTTTTAAAAGGATTTTTTTGTTTTCACAAGACTGAAATCTATCTTGATGGAGGTGGAGAACATTTGAATAACCTTTGCTCATGATATTTTGAACCACAAGCTTTTAAATAGATAATCTTTCTGAATACATTTTATATTGGGACCAAAAATAGAGGCATTTTTGCATACTTATTTTTTTCCTAAGGGCAATTCAAACAACTGATATAATTAGCTAAAGAACTAGCCCTCTCACTGTGGTAATAGGGTGCTCCCCTGGTGCAGTTTTTGTAGTGTTGTTGAATGCAGCCTCAGACCTGACTCCTCCCCTAACCACCTCCCCTAATCAGGCCTCATTATATAATGTCCTTGTTGACTAAGTTTATTCTTTTGGCTCCTGTCTCTTTTAGCTCCTGCTGCAACAGGTATGTGGTTAAACAAACAGTCAGGTCTTGAAC
Organism: Plectropomus leopardus; assembly: GCF_008729295.1. Classification (NCBI taxonomy): domain Eukaryota; kingdom Metazoa; phylum Chordata; class Actinopteri; order Perciformes; family Serranidae; genus Plectropomus; species Plectropomus leopardus. Next base: position 29,006,037 of record NC_056463.1, read on the forward strand.
ACTGCGCACTTAGTTGCCTTTTGTTTGAAACAGCTCTGATCTTATCTATTGCTGTGGATGATTCCTGTGGTAACCCTGTTGTCCTGCCTACCTCAGTGATTCTGTGTCAACGTCTCATACCAGAGGTTGTGGGAAAAGTCCTAAAAAACATTCTGATGCATAGTTAGTCCTGTTCATTTTGGTTAGGTTAGGTTAACCTGCTACTGTTTTGTCCCTGTGTAATCCCGCAACACTGTTTTGCCCTTTATTTGGATTTTGACTTTTGGTTAGCCTCATAGTTTGTGGTACTTTTTTTGCCGTTATCATTAATGCAACTGGGTTGTTTATTTCTTTAATTATTTTGTATTTTTCTTTCAGTAAAGCAGAGTGCCATCTTGTTGGGAGGCTGAGCTCTCTTCACTAGAGCACCGGGACACAACTGTAGATTGCACCATTTTTGCTGTGAGGATTGCTGTGTAGCAGCTGGGGTGGGTAGGTGGCAGCATCCCAGTGCACTATTAAGTTAGTCTGCCTCTCCACAATTGCCCTCATCTCACTCTGTTTTGTTTAGTTTAGCCTACGTTGGACTGCATTTTAGTCAATATGTGATTTTACATTTTTCTATTCAGGCCTTTTTAGATAATTGTAATAAAGCACTATTTCAATTCCCCTTATTGGTATTTCTTTAGGCTATTTTTTCCCCTTTTCTCCCCAGCAGCTTTAGTCCCTTCCCATGTGCTTGTTTTTATTAAGTCAATAAAACATTTGGTTTATTTATCAATGTTTGTCCTATTTTCAACACAATTTATGGTTACTGACAAAGTATTTCCTGAGGTTTAATTCCCCAGGTGGCATTGTTGATCCTCTTCATTCTTCCCCCTTATTGCCCTCTCCACATCACCATCAACTAGGACACTCACAAGGCTGGATCTAAACAGTGTGTCAGAACCTGGAAAATTATGCTTACCTTCATATGTTGTGTGCATATCATGAGGGACAATGCATGGAAAACAAAACAGAACACAAACGGTGAGTTTCGCTACAGTCATCTTACCAAGCTTTCCTGTCCTTGCATTACCAGCAAGTATCCAGATTCCACAATTGTGAGGAAAATTTCAGGTTTGTTGCCCTTTGCCTCAAATACCTGAGGAAGAGAAGATAATATTAGGTAGTTCAGTTATGGTGAGTAATTAGTCCTTGATGAACTCATGGATCTAGCTAATCTAAATCTATATCTAATATCGATCTAATTGTAGAAGGTATGTGGTTAAAAGGATGTGGATTTTCTTTCTAATTGAGGTAACTGAGACAGCACATAAGCATTTATACAAAAAGTTCTAACTGTTCTATTAGATAATGAGTGTCTAGAATAATTATTATAAATTCAGTCAAACCTCTAAACATTTGTAAATTTTCTTGAATTGTATTGCTTCCTAAAATGTTGTGGCATCATATGGCTGGAGTGTAAATGCAACCAAAGTTATTTTGAAGAAATACTTTGAAATGTACAACTTTTATTGCAGCTCTGTTTTCAGATGTTATACACTACACTGTATAATGTGGATAGGTTAGGTTTTAGCTTCACAGCCATCCATCCTTGTTTTCACACTAAACAGCTCCAGCTTGCCCTCTAGAGTCAGATGCAGTTAATGAAAGACAAAACCAAAAAATTTGTGCAGCACAACAGCATCCCCGGAATTCTGTATTCCCAGCTCACTGCTGAAAACCTAACACATGTAGATGGCAAGTTGAAGATCAATAATATGAGGGGAAAAAACTGTTAGAACAATTAAAACTGGGACATCTGATGTGACTGTCATTGGCAGACAATACAGACTTCCACAAGTCTGTAGAATTTTTTTTTATAACTATGTAACTGAAAACTTCGGCTAGTCACATTGAGTGTTTTCACACCTTACCTGTTTAACTTGGTTAAAATTAACTTGGGTGTACTTGCTTGGTTGAAACAGTGATTTGGACTCGGGTGCAGTTTGTTGGTGATGTTAAAGCCAGTAACCACTGGGTTTTATGATGGAAGATGTGATTTTAGCATGATTTCAAAAGGCCAACTACTGATAGACTGACCAAGGGCCATGTAGCTATATACCAGAAACCTATATTTACAAATCATCTGGTAACCATGGTAACACAAACACGTCATTATGGTTATTTCACTGATTAATAGGTCAAAAGCTGTTAAATCTGCTGTGCTTGTATGCAACTCCATGTACTTGTCAGTTCATTAAGTCCATTAAAAAGTGACTGTAACCTCACAGTAATAAGCCTTGAATCATTAATGAAAAAGACCTTTGCGCCCCGTGTCTACCCCTTTAGTCATTCATAACATGCGGTTGATTTGAAGTCTAGTACTAATGCATATAATCAGCTATTTCTTTGTGGGCTCTTTATGATGCCAAACAACATAAGCATGCATTTCAGAAGCTGCATAACTTTATTGGAATTTGATTTCCCTATATCCCCATGTGGGTCGTAATGATACAGGATGACAATTGCTAAAACTGTTAAACTTGTTGGTGTGTATAACTTCATGTTAGCTCTTTTTGATCTGTAAGATTTCAGTGTGAACAGGAACCAAAATAAGTGTGAAAGCATCCTGAGACTATGGTCATATATTTAGGACAAATTTGTTTATTGTGACATTTTATTTATCTGTTCATCTAAAAATAGGTTAGCATAAACACTTTTATCTATAGTGATATGAAATAAGTGAGTTTTACTTGAAATGTAAAATTTTGTGTTTTATGTTTATTCATTTAGCACTACAACAGGCCTTTTCATCAGACATTTTGACATTTGGCAGGAAAAGCATTTGTAAATTATAAAATTTATAATGATGTAGAATTTCATTTAATTGGTTTGGAGTTTCAGCATTTTGCCTATACTGTTACTGTTTCACTGTCACTTCTTACCAGGACACATGAATATAACAGTGCCATTGTTAATATTATTAGTAACACACTTGCTTTTTCTACTTTGTCAAACTTTGTTGTGTAAAAGCTGTCACTGATACTATCCCTTTTACAGTATTTTGATTACAAAAGATATTGCGCTAATGACATTACAGCTACTGCTGTATTTACAATCCATTTCTGGAGATGTGTTTTTGTGTCTTGAAATGCATGAGTTTTTTTGTTTTCGTATCAACCGCCATGTGAGTACCAAAACTGAATTTAAAACAGGGCTGGGAGTCACTGCAGAAGTGCTTCAAACAAAGGTCTTATCAGTCAACATGAATTCTCTCCAACAAAAAGTGGAAATGCTTTAAATCCTTTTTTTCACAACTTCCCAGATGACAGCTGTATGCAGTGCAAGCTGCTGTTCTCATTTTCATTTTATTTAACCCAGTAACTTAAAGTATTAACTGTTGCTTAAGCTAAATAAACATTCAGGTCAATAATTTGAGCTGGGGGAGATTGTTCTTATTCAAACTTTAACTTTAAAAAAAAGCTACACATCCAAATGGCAACATCCTTAAACTTACCTTTGCTCACTTAACATCTGTAATGAACTAGAGATCATTTGGGGTAGCAAACCCAGTGTATAATAATTAGAGGCTTCTTTTACATTGAATTAGCCTGACTCTGGTTGAACAAGGAATGTATTTATTTCTATTTATAGTATTTATTTCTAAATAAACTTTAGTGGGCTTTACCATGATGTCATTCACATCCTGCTTTGGGAACTACAAATCAATAAAATATAAAATGCATCATTATATATAGTTAGTTATATCATTACATATAGTTAGTTAAATGTTGTGACGTTATGATGAAATTACAAAACAACAATAAACAACAAACATAGCTCTGTGTCTGTGTAATCGACGTATTTAACACATGTTAGCCGTATTCCATTTAGGGTAAGTTCCGGTATTGTGCATGCTGGCTCACTGGGCTAGCTTACTGGCACACTAAATGGAACAGAGCCACCGCCAGTGTTATCAGTATCACCTGTGGATTTCCGACTATGACAAGTCAAAGTGCTGTGGAAAAGCTCCATGAGGGGCCACATGAGAGGCTCACCAACTGGGGCGTGTGTCCTAGCAAGAGGAAGGTTCAAAGTAAAGGTAAAACTCTATTTAGTTAACAATAATATGAGGCAAATTTGAATTCATAAGTGTGAACAAAGTAACTTTTAATCAGTAAATACCCAGAAACTGACAATATATGGTCACCTGGGACTAGGGGAAGCTAGTGTCAGTCCTGTGTGTCAGACTCTTCAGCAAGACGCTAACATTAGCTCCGGTAAATTGGCTAATCTTAGCTAGCTAACGCTAACATACCGCAGTTCAATAGCTTTTCGTTAAGTGTCAGTTACCTTCCAGGGCGTTTTCCCTGCAGGGCCTGGAAACAAACGTCCATAGCGTTTTAACCTCCATGCCCGACTTGTGGCCATTTCCAGTATACAACTTCTTTGACGATATTTTTCGGGCTAATGCAACACCTAACCTTACTAACAACACCTAACACTTAACAATTAGCATGAGTAGGTGAGGGTGGCTGCACGCGGCGTGAGCGCACGCCTGTGTGACGTTTGAAAAAAAAAAATCCAGCAATAGATTGTAGGACAAACAGACTTGGAGATATACTGCATAACTGTGCTGTTTAGTTAAATTTACAGGGCTAAAGATAAAAGATGAAAACACAGTTGACATGAAGGTAGTCTATAGAATAGTTCAAGGACTGCTGGAATACATGCTGTATTTATAATACAGTATGAAGCCCTGTTCTTTTGTTTTTACACAGAAATATTTGTTAAAATACACATACATGCACATTATGAATATACTTTTGTACAGTGTTTACAACATATATTAAGCTTTTCACAGAATACTCAAGGTTTTACCCTTAGAGATCTGTTATTATGATACAAGTAACAAATATTTGATCTATGTCGTTTTTTTCTGAGGAAAGTCTTTATCCATAAGAAAAACATTTTTGGCTCATGACCCTCTTTCCATCTTTTCTTGGTTGGTTTCGCATCAGCACTTCCCCCTCTTGTGCTTTAAAGTAACAACAACAACAACAACAACAACAAAAAGCAGCAGAATTTTAGACTTTTACCAAAGCTTATTTGGTGAAACCCATTGAAATGATATAAATATAAATTATTTTTGTTTGCTTGCTTTTGTTTCTTTTTTTATTTTAACTGTTTTATTTTTGTGTAGAATGTCAATTATCTGTGCTTTCATGTATGTTTGTGTTCTTGTTTATCTGGCATATTTTGTACATATTTTTGTTAAATAAAGCTGTTAAAAAGTAAATAAAACAAACCAAAAACACAGTAGCCTAAGATATGTAGCCAGTGGTAGGACACTTTGGTATTGCAGTTTTTTTTTTTTAAACATCACTTACTACTTACTAACTTACTTACTTACTAATTACTAAGAAATTGATGGCCCACATTAGAGATTTTTAAATTTTATTTATTTATTTATTTTTTTATTAACTTTCTACAGGATCACACTGGACCAAAAGTGTGACAAATTGGCACATCTCCCAACATGTGACCTAAACAGTGGTGGAATGTAGAGTAGTACATTTGCCTACTTAACTACAAATATGAGGTACTTCTTTACTTGTTTAGCATTGCTTTTGATTCAACATGTTTGAAACATAAGGATGCTCATATGTACAGTAATGCATCTAACACATTGTACATATCTTTCATAAATTTAACAATCATTTTTATATGATTATATCATTCATGGCGATAAATATGAGGGGAAAAGAAGGTGAGTGTGAGCGACCATCTCATGTGACAATGCTACATTTTACTTCTGTGACTGGGAGCCTATATTACTTTTATTTTAATTCTAACATTGCTAATGATGTAATATTTCTCACTGGGGTTGCCATCGTTTAGCCTTTATAACGAGCATAACACAACAAGGTAAAAACACATGGGGCAAAAATAATTAAGATAACAACAAGAATAATAATCTTAATAGCGCACTTTTAAAGATTCATATCACAAAGAGCTTTAAGAAGGTAGCAAATCAAGCTTTTAAAAGAAGACAGATAAAACAATAAAGAAAAAAAACCTATTTGGTGCATAAAAACCAGTGCAGTGAGGATGTGCTTTTAGAAGTCCGTCATCTGAACGTTGTAGTTTGATCACAGCAGACCCACGTCAATAACTTCAGCTGTCACATGATTACAGAGCTGAGAAGTGCAGTCGGATTCTCTAAACACCATGGTCATCTTTTCCTAAATCCTGACATAATAGTACTGAATTAACTTTTATCATATCACAATAGCTGCTTTATTTAACATCAATATAACTGCATTTTATTTGGCAGTTTAGTAATTCAGCAGTTAACAGTATTTTCCAAAAATATTGCCCAGCCCCAGTACAAATATGATTACATGCAATTAGAAGCACACAAGTCAAAGGGAAACATAACATAAACAGACAACAAATTTATTGTTACGTATCACCTTCCATATGCATAGCCGTCTTACTTTTTATGTTATTGTTTTTTACACTTATGGTAGTTTATTTCAATTATATTAACCATGGTTGTAATTGTCTGATTTTATTTCATTACATTCCTGAAATGTTTTTGTTTGTGGTTCAACTAAAGCACTGTGTAACTTTGTTATAAAAAGTGCTCTAAAAACATTATTATTATTATTATTATTATTATTATTATACCTGCAATGAGCTAATATCAGCAGATATATCAACCTGGATAATTTATTAGTGCAGCTCTATTAGATGTTTGCCATGCCTCGCTCAAAGCAGTTTGCTAGTAAACCAGTCTGACCCCCCCTCCCCATATGTTTCCCCCCCAGATCCAGCTGTTAACATGACAAACGAGAGGCACAGCACAGGTAGGACAATGGGCAGAATTTCACAACAAATTGTAAAATCCAATGTGATGATCCAATGTAAAAAAAACCTAATAATCTTATTGGATAATTCAAAAGTCAGGTATTTGAATTATTTGAAGTATCAAGTGTTTGATAATTGCTATGGTCTTAATCAAATGCATGTCCACCTTCTATCAGGGTTTCACTTTGACAGTTTCACATTGATTCGCCTGACTGAAACTGGGCTTTTGAGGTTGATACCAAGAGTTTTTTAAAATCCATTAACATCATGTAGAACTTATACTGAGTAGGACATTAAACAGATAAAAAAAACTTGTTGGTGCTTGCTGATAGACTAACTTTGACAGTAACAGCTGTTTCTAAACTGGTGTTTCTGCATTTCTTTTTCTATTCATTTCTGCATTAAGTTGAAATCAGCCAGGCTCAACTTGACTTTGCCTGGTTCAAGTTTCTTAAAGCCAGCTTGGTGTAATCCTTGTTGACAAGATACCTAAACAAATCATCCTAAAGGGACTTGCTGTGGTTAAAATGTCTTTAAACTTTGTTTTGCAACCCCACAGTTTTTTTTCTTTTGTTTACCCCGCTTTCTCCCTTGAAATTGCAGCTAATAAGTCAGTTGCTTAGCAAACCTCTGTAAAGAAGGTACTTAGAATATATGTATTAATTGAAATCAAACTCTAACTGGGTGCAACGTGTGATTTTTGGCTTGGGATCAATTCAGTTATTTTTTTAAATTGTCAGCCAAAATGACATTATGCAAAGATACGCCCCTGCTTAGGGCACTGTGAATGAAAGTCATTGACAAAAGAATTCAGGCCTGTCAGGTGGTACCTGATGCTGCTTTCTTTCTCACATAGGGACGTAAATGTTTGTTACACATATTACAGAATTGTATAAAATTTAGGCTTGAGATTAGATGACCTGCAGGAATGACCAGAAAACATAGACTAAATATTTGCATATGGAGTTTACTCATGCCACCATAACTCTTAATTTTTATTTTTCTAAAGACAATAGGCTATTCATTTATTTTTATTTGTCATCAGCCTAGACCAAAAGAAACGATTTACAAATTCGAAAATGTATTCATTTCACAATTGTGGCACCATCTGTAAGAGCTGTATATTGGGAACCCTTAATCCATAATTGCACAAATAAAATCAAATTAAAACTGTAGACCACTTATTTATATTTATTGCCATTGAAAGGTCACGCTTACCAACAGCTGTTTAAAGGAGCCTGTTTGAAAAAACACCTTTTGACATAATATAGACAAGCCTCTTCCAGGCTTCACCCAGCATTAGTGTGCGCAAATTACGCAGCGGATCAGAGTGATAATAGGAATCGCAGACGGGCTACCTGGTTTTTCTCAAGTGAAGCCCACAGCTGGGCTGAACAATGGGTTTGCACTGGCTACCTGTAGCCCTAACTTAAGAAAGCAGGGGAGCGTTTTAAGAATGGGAAGAGCATTCCCCTTTAAACAAGGTGGGCTGAGCTTATTTGCAGTTCTCGCTCCTATGGCAACCCAATAGATCAGCATCATGAATATTCACAATTCGCCAAAACGCACAATGACTATGGATCAGTGATGTCAGCGGTCCCTGGAATGCTCTACTTGCAATGATTGTGTCGCGTTGTTTGATGGCAGCTGGCAAGACATCTGGTGAAAAGAGCATCCTTCGTCGTGCATGACCTTTCCCTCGTCTCCGTATCACCGTCCGTCGGCACGTCCCTCACATGTCACGCTAAGGTGACTTCCAAGCAGTTTTTTCCACTTTTGCGCACAATGTCGGAACGGCACAAGATGTACATCGGGGACGCAGTGGCCAAGCGGACCGCCCAGGCTGTGCGTGAGGACATATGCAAACTGTCAGGTAGTCTAATTATGAGAAAGAGTATCGCTCATCTGTTTCAGTGGAGCCACGGCGGTCCATGTCATGTGTAGCGGGCTTTCAGGGATTCAGATTAGCTCCAGACTGATCGCTCTCACAAACAGATAGGGAGCGAGAGGCTGGTGGCAATAATCGTTACTATACAGCCTAACAATCTGTATTTATTTGATTTTCTCCACCAAGTCTCAATGTCATAATGGACAGGTTGCACTCCTCCATGCGTAAAAGGCTCTACAGTTTGCCACAGCACATTGGACAGAAAGCGTCTATAATGGGCGAAGGAGAAGACGCAGACAAGGACACCCGGAGGAAGAGTCTTAGGATGAAGCCTCTACCGTCACCGTCGCCGACCTCTGGGGGAAGCTGCAAAGGCATCGGGGAGAGCAAAAGTGGGGAGTCTGTGATCATGGAGACTGACATTGGTAGACCGATGAAGACCAGCTCAAATGGAGATTGCAGGAGATTTCGAGGCAGCCTCTCATCCATCACAAGTCGCCATGTGCACGACTCTGACTCGGCGGAGGAGAGGCGCCTCATCACCGAGGGGGATGTCACCCCGAGCGAGGAGAGCCCCCCCGGAGCTATCGGTGATGGGCCGCCGGATCAAGACGCGCAAGGGGCCAGCGGTGGCGGCGGTACCCAGAAAGACTCCCCAGACCAGCAGTCAGGGTTTATAAAGTTGGACGGCATTGATCAAATTCTGCCGGACGACGAGAGACTATATCAAGCTGGGTTCATACACAGACAGTTTGGAGCAATGCTACAACCAGGGGTCAACAAGTTCTCCCTGAGGATGTTTGGAAGTGAGAAGGCGGTTGAACGGGAGCAAGAGCGGGTTAAATCCGCCGGATTTTGGATAATTCACCCGTACAGTGATTTCAGGTAAATTTAGACACCTTGCACTTGTGCTCCCCAAACAACAAAAGGGTTTAGAATGAAGCGTCACGTTAACGTCGATGCTTGTCACAGGTCCAGATGTTTTTCTTCAACGTGTTTATCATTTATAAGGACATCCACCAGCTCAACAGCAGCCCATTCATTGTTTCATCAGCTTCACAACACCTTCATCAATTATATTACACAGCCACTTTGAAAGATGACATTTACGAAAAAACCCTAATTGTAATTATTGTCTTTACTGCTTAATAAAAAATATTTAATTGATTAATAAGGCATTTTTCTGAGCCATAACACAGGACAATAATTAAAATCACTACTTTTAGTACACGTTATTCAGGAGTCATGTAGTGCTGTGTTACAGAAAAACACACAGATAACACAACCTTTGGTAATTAGGCCAATTTACCTATCTTGTGCAAATGATATCCAAACAGATGCATAATTAAAACCCTTTAGTGGTTTCTTCTTTATTTGAGAAAACTTGTGCTCAGGGCACATCATTCATCATTGGTTGGGGTTAGTGATGAGGCCTTCACTTGGCGTTGTCTTCAGAGGCTTAAATATTGATTTTCTTGTTCTTCTTTTATACATGGTAATTTGAAACATGCCATGGTTAAGTGATTTTATTTAAATTAGTTCTGATCAGTAGTTATAGAGCAGTTTTGAAAGGATCAACACACTGTGTGTCTGCATCTGACGGTGTTGCAAACTACAGCTACAAAACTGAAAAGAGAAAGTCCATGAGCACTCTTTTGTTGGCCTACAGATTCCTCTTGGTTGCTAGTGCCCTTGAGTTTGTTATTGGCCACATATATCTGATTTATGGCTACATGGAGGCTCTTTAGCGCTTAGCAAGATGATATTTAAGGTCCTTTGGTTTTGCTTTTAGTTTTTTTGTATGGTTGTCATACAATCAGTTGGTGAAATTAATAATTTTACTTATATCACTGTATGTATATTTACTTTTTTTTTTTTAACCATTTCACACTCGCAATTTCTAAGAAGTGCCAGTAAACTGTTAGTCTACATTTGTTATTTATTGCCCAAACAGCAAGACTGATACTTGAACTTCATACTGTACACAGTATACATGCTATAGTGCACACATGTATGATCTTGATATTATTAGATGGCCCTCATACTATGATAGCCTTTCAAAAGTGCTGACATAATTTAATATCTCAAACAAAAAATTATGTGTATATATAGTATGAATGATACAATCTGTTAAGTAGTGTGTGTGTATATATATATATATATATATATAAATATGATCACTTAATAGATTTTATCAGTAGTTAGTGAACCTTTTTATTAACCACATTTCCTGTTTTTAAATAAATTGGATAAAATGGTTTCATTACAAGCTATTTCAGTCTTGAGTCTTGGCATTTAGTTTAGATATTCTCAATAGATCCGTGTTGCTGTAAAGTCATATGAAGCAAAATCGTCTCCGATACGCACGCTGTATTTCTCCTTGTCTGTGACATTGAATGTTGTCTCGCCTGCCTGGTGTTTGATTGGCTATGATGGTGTAATGGCATTTGATATAGAAACGTGTGTGAAAAGTGTGTTTTTCTACCTCAAGAACAAGATGTCTGACTTTGTGAGTTGTAGTGTGAATTGCTCACTGGCTTGGGGTGTCAGTGGAAAAAGGCTAAATAAGACTCTTCCTAGAATAGAAAACAGACACATGTATCTGGCTGTTTATCCTCAGAGAAAGGGCAACGCTGTGGTGGTTAACATTGCTACATGTTTTCTGTTGAATTAAGACTGACTCATTCGTCAGCTGTCTTTGGCTGTCATGAGAAGCATTTTTTTTAGCTGAACTGCGCGTATGTGGGTGAGTGAGAGGTAGGCAGAAAAATAGAGGAGAGATATACATATACATATACATATACACGTATATGTAAAAAACATTTTTTTAACATTACAACATTCAGCCAGCGTACAAAAAGACGCAGCTGATCAACTCTGTCGTCCAGTGTGCATAATCTGTGATCGATTTATTCTGTATAAAGAAATTTGTGTTGCCACATAGAATTTTGCGAGTGTCTTCTCAGGCAAAACCTGTAAACAAGTGCAAGCCTGTCGCAGGCATCCCAAGCATAATGTTGTTCGGAAACTGTATGCAGACGAACACTAAACTGATTAGCAATTTCTATTTCCAAAACCCACAAACAGTTTAGACAGGTCATCATCAGGAAGTGAGACATGTATTAGACAGTTTGCCATTTTTGTTATGCTCCTCCCAGCTGGTTGTGTTTCCTCTAACCCCCTCTGCTCTCTTACTCACTGTGTTAAATGTCACGAGGAAGGGTGATTTGGGGCTCGGGGAGACTGTCCTCATACTGAAAGGTCAGAGATTTGGCGCCAGTCAACAGTTTTGAAGTGTCTTTGAGCAAGATGCTGAAACAGGAGCTCCACACTGCACTGAGTGAAAAAAAAAATGGATGGTGTGACTCTGTCAGTGAGATGTACCAAAATAAAAAGATAAATGGAAATGCGCAGAGAGAGAAGTGCTCTAAAAATGAGGTTAGCCACCCACTTGTTCAAGGTCTGAGGGTGGATACTGTATATTACCATAATTAAACATTTTGCCAATTTGAGAGCAGTTGGCTTGTGGTCCAATCACTCAACACTATGATTACGTAATCACTCAACACTACAATTAAAACCACAGATGTGGCACTCATCAGGAGAGAAAAAGTAGTGAGCCAGTGCTTTGGCTAACTCTGTATGGGAAAAGATTTTTATGCTTTTTTCTGTGACTAACAAAAAAACGATAACAAATTCCTTAATTCACAAATAGATTAAAGGATAATAGACCATAACCGAAGGAAATCAACATCTATTATACCTTTAAATCAGTTTTAAATAATGGTTGAAACTCATCTCAATGTGAGAAAAATAGCACACCATGTCAGTGAGTTAACAGAGCGTGCTGAGATGAGTTACAGCTAGTATTTTGTTTTTAATGAACTGAAGGAGTAAAAATGTGATATTTGGGATGGAAATCAGGATCAGAGGCAGGACAAGATGACTGTAATTAAAGTACACAAGGAGATGAGGGGGACCTTTTAATTGGCCCAGAGAAGAGAAGGGTCTCTGTGACTAAAAAGTTTTATTCCCATGTCTGCATCAAAGCTTTGGCACTATAAGCTCAAATTAGAGTGTCACAAGGAATCACATAGTCATCACTGCACCCAGAATTCAGCAAAATCTCCTCTTGTCAAGTATTGTATAACGCTAAGAAGCAAAGGAGGAGCAATATCTTGCGAGGGAGAAAGACGGATTAAAAATGGCATCATAATCCAATCTACAGCCTCATTTTCCAGATCCAAAGCTGAACAGCCTCCTTCGATTCGGAACAAGCATCTCGCAGCGAGCAGATGTGGTCAGTTAACCAGAGAGTGACATCTTCAACCCGAGGGGGAAAAAAAGAGTCCCGACAAAATTACTGATTTATATGGAGTCTTTTAAATAAGGGTGGTTATTACTGTCCTTAAACACATACGCTGAGCATGAAATATCTGCAGGGGTTTGAAAGGATTGTTGAGCGATTGGTGCTGAGATTACTGCCCCTTCTGCCTTGCTCCTAAATGCATGCTTCTGTTGGATATCTGCTCTGCTCTGCTAGCATACTTGTCCCTGTCATGAGAATGTAACTTTACGTTTGTTATTTAAAAGCTGCTGTACCATAAACCGTGCACCATAAATCGATGCCACATGACCTTGGCCATGAATAGAGACTGATAAAAGTCATATAATACTTATTGCCCCTTCTGAGGATAATGGAATATTTCAGTGCTTGATTGACAAAATGATAACCTTCTCACACAATGCATCCTTTATCTGAGCATGGTGAAAGCCAGGTGATGATTTTCCTTTTTTAACTGTTTGCATAGAGCACATTGAGTGGATTCTATCAATACAGAAGCATTGTGCAGAGTTCTAGACGCAATATTAGAATGCAGCCCTCTGATCGTCAAGTGCCTTTTAATTATCTTGTGATTCAGAGCCCAAAGGACACATCTGTTGGAAAGTCTTCCACATTTCCCCGGAGAGATAGAAAAGAAGGTGTCGCACATTAAAACTTTATTTTGCACTGAAGGCTCTATTAATCCCCCATTTTTTCCTTTTAGAACCATGTTGCCAACACTATCAGAGAGGGGGTCGGCTGTCCTGCAGTTTCTGTCAATCAGTTAAATCCCTTTGCAACAGTCAGGCGAATCCTTCCATCCCCTCTGCAAAGTCCACTTTTTCAACAGCCTTTTATTCCTCCCGCACATCCAGTTCTGTTTCCCAGAAGACACTTACCTAGACAGTGGCAAAAATAAATCCTCTGAAAAGACATTTTACAATTTTTGCTTCTGTTATTTTTTTTCCAGAGAATACATTAAAGAAAAGTAGAGCAGATGTAGTCACCTAGTGCACATTAAGGCTGCAATATAGTTAAAGGGAAGTAACTTTTAGGCAAAGTGTTGACTAAATGAAAATATGCGCTGGTACTAAAAGCATTCATTTTACCTATTAATTTAACCAGTTTAATGTTTCTCTTGCTGCAGTGAGCATTTTTTATATCCTTTATTAGCCTGAATAGAAAAATGTTATTTATTTTATTCAGCAGGATTCACACAATAGCCTAGCTGAGTTGACTTTTGCATATTTGCATATCTCAAAGACTTAAATGGTAAGGAAGAGCTCAGCGTACATGATAACAAAAAAATGAGAATAATAGCTGTACTACCTGTACTTAGACTGTATTTTATGGGAAATCTAGGGGAATAAATCCAATGGTTATTATTCCCTTGATGAATTTTGAAATATTCCAATACTGCACAAACTGCATATATCTATTTTACAGTCCTTATTCTGCAATGATAGCAGTGATGTTGTTAGGCCTGGTCATCTGAGGCTTCAGCCCCAGATGTTTTATTGATAGTCCTGGATCTAAATATATTAGCTATTCATATTTTTGGAAAATACAAACAGGCCAAATAGTAATAAAAAAGAAATCCCCGGATCTAATAATCTGCCATTCTGTTAATAATTATACTTGAATAAATGTAGTTTCAGTTAACTATTAATAACTGCTGTTAACATAAATACACACATTTAACTATTTTCCAATTCTAGTTAGTCATTTTTTCAGTTGTTAAGTATTCTTTACTCAATAATTACCCACTACTGATATTTTTCTCATCACAATTTATGATTAATCTGGAAAGTTAAAAAGACAGTTTTTAAGGGTATATAAGGTGCCAGAGTGCATTAAAAAGCACCAATAGTTTGTTCATTAAAAAATGAATAAATAAATATCCAAGTGAAGAATCCCCCTGGACTCTACTCTACTGAGGTCCAGGCTAAGCCCCAAATGTTCTCAAATCATAGAAATTTCCCTCATTTGCAGCTACAAGCTTTTTATACAAGATACTGTACTCAAACTGTACAGGAGAGTGTGCGTGTGTATCTGTATTACGTTTGTTCAGTGTATGGGATCAGATTTCATAACTGCATTCTTCATTTCAGTCAGGTTGATTACGGTTGATTTGAGAGTATGTTTTGCTATTGATTTGTTTGGGTCTCATGGGGCCTTTAGCTTGCCATTGGTGGATTTATTGAAAAACGAGATGGAGAAATGAATACTTGCAGGAAGGGTGATTCCCCCTCTGGTGGAGGAAGGAGTCATAGTCTGGGTGAGAGTTACACAAAGGTCAAGGTGAGGTGCTGGAGATACAGTAGAGGAATGAAAATTATGGGCATTTAGAGCCTCATTCAAACAGTTTTGACAGTGTTTTGGCAGCAAGACTTAATGACAATGACTGCAAGATCCATACCATATCAAAATGTTTTAAATTAAGCACGCATGAATTGTGCCCGACTTGACAACGTGAGAGTGTGTGTTGTCTCACATTGCAGTGCTAATCTTCATCGGAAGGTGGAAAAAAAGCGTTTGACACTACATAGGATGAATGACACTCAATTCCTTTCGGTCTCCATTAAATAATTCCTCCTTTAATTTAGTGAGGGTAAAACATGGGGATTACAGATGGTTCTGGCTGGGCCTGAAAGTGGGGTAATCAAAATAGGCTGCTGTGCTCATCCATGAATATTAGAAGCCAAGAGATTATTACAGCACAATTTATTTAATGGAGGGAGCCCAGGGATGATGTGCGTGGCTGGTGGGTGGAAGGTTGCCTGTCATAGTGGCAGAATGATTGAACGGTACCGCATGACCTCGCCAGGCACACTTGTGTGGGAGTGTGAAATCAGGACACGAGATCACAACTGTAAGAGAATGGCCTTTTTTTTTTTTTTGCATGTCAGTGTTTTTTTTTTTCCCGCCCATCCTGATATGTCATTTACTTCAGCTTTACGTATTAGCCAGAGAGCTGAGTTTAACCTTGGGAAAGTGATGGTAATCTCGAGGTGAGATTATATTGATTGATTGGACATCATATACATTTTGATAATGGAAAAGCCTGCTGGAAGCATTTTCTGTTAAGTGCCGTTACACAGCTGGTTGATGTATTTTGGTCACCTGACAAATGTATTATTTTGTGTCCTTTCCGCACTACCATCCTCCGCACTACAACATAAATTTATAATCTCACCAGGTAGATACACAAGACCAGTCAGCCGAGAGTTTTTCCGCTGTTAACACATTAGAGTGTCAAATTTATTTCTGGACACTGGACAGACATGATTATTGTCCCACTGACCAGAGGAAAGTATGTCAGTTTCACTTATCTTATCTCAGGGTGGTTAAAGGATAAAAATGTGTCTAATATTTTAAAACAAATGACCACCTTATATTCAAGTCACGATTGAAGAGCCTTGTGTGTAGAGTGACCAAGACCTCTGCTGACCTTTCTGTATTCCTTTTCATTCTGCTTCAGTTATTCTATGACTTTGTTTAGCTTGGCTCCTGGTTTGGAAAAGAGAGGAGTTAAAAAAAAAGTGGCCACTCTCTCCATACAATGGACTGACACTTGTCCCTTGTTGACTTCACCTGTCCACTGGGCTCATGCAGGGCAGACAACATGTTACAGCTGGATTTGTGAGCCTAGTGATATGTAACTTTGTGCAAAAGGAGCTGCAACTGATTTTAGAGATAAACTATGAATTTGTCAGTAATGCATTTCTGTATGCATCTTTTTTGCCTGTGGCACAGCTACAATTATTTTCCATCCAAGTAGTGGCTCTATTTCCAAATCTCATTTAATACATTTAGTTTTAATTTCAAGTCTGACATTTGACATGTGCTCAGGTTGAAAAAGCGATCAACATTCACAAAGAATAGTGTAATCTTCCAGTGATACCCAAGAGGGCATTCTTTACTTTCTTTCCAGGTGCTGCAGGGATTCAGCCTCTGCATCATCACCTGATTGATAACCAGAATAAAGAATATGATCTCTGGAATGATTGCGTTCACTAACTCATGTGGAATGACTGAAGAATCTATAGCTCATAGAACTTGAAATAGAAAACATGAAATCACTTAGTTGGCAGCAATCAAGACAGCACAGCACTACTGGCAGCTGGCCAATAGAGGGCGTTAGGTTGCCACTCTCATTGAGCTACAAAGAAAGAATAGCAATCATCATCATTTCTGTTTTTTGATATAATTAATTGAATAAAACAATTAAGAGACAGTTTGTCTGGCCTCTAAATATCATGGTCCAGTCACTGGCAGTGTCAAGTCAAGTTACGTGGAATGTCAACCCTTTTGGTCAATATTTGGTCGGACTGAAAATTGCCCAGATTGCTTTAATATCGTGTCGTGGTATATATGTGTGTGTGTGTGTGTGTGTGTGTGTGTGTGTGTGTGTGTGTGTGTGTGTTGCAATGCAATCTTTTTGGTTACTGGAATTCTTTTTTTCTTCGGATGGCAAAGAGATGAACCGCCCTCCTCTGCCCTTCTGTAACTCTGATTGGCTTTCCCTGATGGCTTGCGGTAATGCGTTCCTTCATACAGTGCTTAACCTGGTGCATTGATGTGCTCCTTAGATGGTCCCATTTCCTGAGTCGTGAAGTTGTTCTTCCGACTTCTGTGTGTTCATGAGCTTTTAAATTGGAAACAAGATAATGCTATGGAAGATGTTGAATTTTAATGTTCAGTGTGATTAAACAACAAATTAATAACTGTTTCTGCTAAAATATTGGTTTACAGTTTTAAACTAATTGTAATCAATTATTACGACACCACAAGAGGCTGCACCAGACCAACGGTCCCATTTTAGCTCAACATGGCTAACATTAGCTTAACCCTGGATTTTAACAATAACAGATATGCTGTTCAGTCATTGTAGTAATGAGGATAAATTGGCAACAATGCGCATGCACCTGTTCCACCAGTATTTATCTGAACTGTGTTTAATACCATAGATTATATAAAGAAGGCCTAGATAACGCATTTGTGATTTGATTTGCATCTAATCAGCATTATGCCAAAATATTAACCTTCTGAGTAGCCACACCTTCCTCTGGGAAATGCAGGCTCAGATCTATAAATACGCAGCATCAAATATGAATTATTTAGAATTCTTTCATTTTATTCCAGCTTTTCTCCAAAAACATAGTTTTCTATATCTATTAAAATGTTACAGAGCTGCCTGGTTATTGATTTTATTAATAATCCAGTCAGTTCATCCATAAAATAAACAAGACTCTTGTTTTTGTTACCCAGACTACAGTTAAGAGAAGAGCAACCAGTTTATTTGTACAGCCCAAGACACACATGATGAGTCCTTCTGGAGGCTGGTTGCAGTTACACAGACAATGTCATAAATATTGTTCTCTCAAATATTTTATTTTTATCTTCATTATTTCACTTTAGACTCCAACAATACAAAACCATAATAAAATGTAACAATACAGTACCACAATACAGTACAAACATATAATTACTATATAGTATTACCACTAGTAATATTTTATAATAATATTGTATTATTATATTTTGTAGTCTTATTATAAGATGCTTTTTAGATTTTTTAAATAACCTGTCCTTAAAAAAAAAAAAGATTCCACCAGCTGCCACTGATGATTGAAATCAATAATTAAGATTGCTTGGGTTAAAATACTTCCTTTATGCTCTCAGTTCACTTCAGTGTCAGTACACACTATGCACACATACAGACCTGGGTCTAGGCCTGAGCAATGTATTGATATTTTATTGGTATTGTGATATGAGACCAGATATTGTCTTGGATTTTAATATCCTAATATCTTAAGTATTGTCTCTTCCTGTTTGTAATTGCTGCATTACAGTATAGTAATACAATTTTCTGAACATCCCAGACTGTTCTAGCTGTTCTATATTTGCTGTCACACTCAGTTATTGTATCCATATTACTGATAATTATTTATCAAAAATCTTATTGTGTAAATATTTTTTGAAAGCACCAGTAGTTAACTCTATGAAACTGTCACAGTAGTTATTGAGGTGTTTGGTCAAAAACATTGTGATATTTGATTTTCACTGTACTGCCCAGCTTTGCTTGCAACTGCTTTTCTTGGTTTCTGTTCATGCTTAGGAACCAGATGGCTGAGGTTTGCTCATTTTAACAATGCAACGAGGGTCCAAAACACAAACACTCACAGTATATGGCAGCTCAGTGCACCACTGTTATTGACCTGAGACACAAAATGCCTGATATTTAAAATCCTATCGTCTTGAGCTTCGAGCAGGTTGAAATAAGCTCGGGCATTAATTGCAAACTTTGTTTTGGGCCTGATTTGTCCATCAGCTTGAGAAATAGTGCGCTGAAAGACTACTTGGTATTTTCATTACCCCTCAAAATGCCCCATGTGTTTGTACATAGTTTGCATTGTACAGTAACCAAATTTCAACTTCCCTTGTTGACCTCTGCATGCATGCTACAGCCTCACCTCCTCAGGCAGATTCTGCTATCTCTAGCACATACAGGTTGACCCTTTCAGCCCTGCCTGTGTCCCAGGTGGATTCTCACACACCCCTGTCTCTCTGAAATTGGATTGCTTTTTTCCTATCAGCCTGGATAGGAAATGGCCAAGATGTCAAACTGGCACTGATATGGTGCTCCAGGTGGTGGACACAATTTGAGAAACACTGTTCTAAAAAGCATGTTAAATTTAATGTAAGACACTCACCATTACAACGCAAAAGTTATATTAAGTTCAGTTAATTAGCAGAATGTGCCAGAAACAATAATCAGTTCCACCTGCAGGTGACTCAGGTGGAAGACATGTGTCATGTAACAGAGATGGCATTATGCCAGGACTCTCATTATATTTCATTCTTCAAATAGCTAATATCTAACTGCTAATATGGCTCTCTCCAGCCGTGCAGAGCAGACATGCGAGGAGTATGGCATTTCCTGAGACAACCTCTCCAGGTGTACTCTGTAAGAATGTATAGAAGGCTAAAGTGCTTTGGAAACAGTGGGGTTTCCACTCAGAGAGGACCAGAGTCCAGTGTGCTGAATACAGAACTCTGTGTGTGGCTGGCGTGATTCACAGGAAATACTTCCCTGGATCAATGTGTTTGGCCTGGCCCCGCCACACGCTGAGTGTCTAGAAGACTCAGACAAATGGCTGGATTGTGAGACATGCAGTGGTGAGAGACACATTGTTCCCTCTCCTCTGCTGTTGGGGGGAGGCTGCTGATTTATCTTCACCATCCCCATAGTCGATAGCATGTCCTCTTTTACCCCACGCCAGTTTTGGTTATACCAGGTTTCCCAGTGTTTGATTGAACAGGGAGGCAGCAGCAAAGCTGGTGTGTATAAATCCAACTCTGACCCTGTTTAGCATGTACAATCGAGAAATTATTGAGCTAACAAATAAACATGATAAATCCTGCCCTGTTTGGTTTAACAGTCAGATAAGCCTCCACTTTTGCTTACTCACGCAGACCAGCAAAAATCAGCTAAACTGCATCTCCACTCTGATTTGATTTCATTTCATGCTCCGAGTGTCTTCTTAGCGAGGCTTTTCCATCAGCTTTTAAGCTGTATTAATTTTGGTTTTATTCACCTCTACTTTTGTGTAATGTTGCTCAAAACAACAGTGTGGAAAGAAAAGTGATGACCCCTATTTCCAGACAACCGCACCGACATGGATCCCTTCTCACACTCCCTCTCCCGGTTGTCCCTGTCCTTTTGTCCTAATATGTTGCACAGTCTCATTTTCTCTCGCTGTTTCCACATTTTCTCTCCCCCATATTTTTCCTTTTCATGGCTGTTCTCTCCTTGTCACCCTTTGACCTCAGATCACAGTTTTGGAGATGGATAGAAAAGACTTTTATTGTGGCTGTTCCATTTGCTGATTGCAGGACCTGAAGTGGTGAAGATAATGGCCCTGTGCTGGTGCATCCCAGAGCAAGGGCATGAGGTGATGGTGACCAGCTCCTGGTATTATAGACATTACATTATCTTAGCACTTCATCTATGTTAAGAGAAAGCCCATCACTCCATCTCTCTCTCTGGCTCTCTCCTGTCTAACAGCGCAGAGGTGCTGGCGGGGGGGAGGGGTATGTGTTTAGTTGGGGGGCAGTGGTCAGTGTTTCCTCTGCCTCACTCTGCAGCTGGCTGACAGGGAACCCCTCTGACATGACCCTAAAGACCTTGTGGGAGATAACAAGGCATCGTGATAAAACACAGATGCAATTAGTGGCAGGATGACAGTCCACAAAGCTGGAGTGCAGATACTGGCACATGCTAGTAGGATAAATGCATGCTGGAAAGCTTTGCGTCCTCTCAGAGGCTTTCACAGTACAGCCCTGCCTCTCACTGTCTCTATATTTTCCCTGCAGAGGGCATATTTATTTGCTGACTGCAGGCTACCTTTGTGCAGTTTTTGTCCCTCTGAGCAGATAGGTAGCAGGTCACACTCTGGGAAGACTGCAGAGACAAGGACAGAGATACTGAGTAGCCACTAGTGGCGCCAGGCAGAGCCTCTCCAGAACCCCCCCCAAAAAAAAACATGTCCCGCTGGGGACACACTTGGCAACTTCAGAGTATTCTTCTCAGTGGGCTCCCTGATTGCATCTGGTCAGTTTGCAAAGTGGCTTTGGTGATTTCATGATTTAGTCAGAGATCCTAAGTGCACACTTCTGAGCTATTCAAACAGCAGGGCAAGTTTAGGCTGGACTTGTTTCAGTGAGTGGATCTGGGGCATATTCTTGAGTATCTGGGACTGATGCTGTGGCATTTAGAGAGTTTTTCATTAGATGGTTAGCCTGAGTTGCTGCCAACATCTCCAATATTGAATGAAGATTCAGTAGAAAGAAACAAACAACTCACTTATTATTTTGCTGCTGAATGGTTCAAAAATTCCTTTAAACCAATAATGGAGAATCATAACAAAAGACCCCCCCCCTCCAAAAATAAGATGAAAGTAGGAGAGGAAGTTCATTTAAAAAAAAAAAAAAGAAGACATTTCTACCTTAAATTGATTGAGAAAAAGCAATTCACTAGAATGTAGGAAATTAGGTATTTGATACTTAAAATTTCCTTGAGGAGATCTCCCCAATTTCATATGTGTCCCCCAATATTGAAACAAACCCTACACTCTTGATGTTTATTATTTTAAAGCCAAAGCCAACTTTACAGTGATCATACTGCACAACATTTGGTGTCATATTATGAGCAATTTAGTGCACTGAACATTAAGAGTCCCACAGATGGACAGTAGGAGTTTTGGACGTATTTTTTGATCATATGCATATGAACTGCACTTAACTGGAGTTTGCCCTGTAGTTAAAAAAAAACAAAAAACTGCATTCTGTTTGTCAGCTAATCATAAATAATAACCACCAGCATATGGTGCTTTACCTCTTAAATTATAATTACTGATGATGAAGTTAATAAATCAGCTGTTGTGAAGTTTTACTTTGGGGTTCAAAAGACCTGTTGATCACTCCGAGTTATGGTATGCGCCACTCTCGTTTTGAATTCTGGTGATTGTGCGTCTCCTCTTTGCACATTTGTCAGTGCTTACATTTAAGGGCTCAGACCTCTATCTGTTAGAAAATGTTCTACTGCAGCAGATGTGACATTGTCTTTAGCATTGTCTTTCAGTGCTGTGTTGAATAACAGTCCCAGACAGAGCTTTAGAGGTGAGTGAAAAACTCATACCCTTACCTGAATGTCCTACCATAGAACTACTTGTAATCTTATTTATGGCTTTCTTTTAGCAGTGTTAGGTAAGGTTGACTCCTTTCAGTTGATTTCACCTCTCCCGTCTGTAGGTATTTAGTAAATCCCTCTGTTTTCTCGTAGCCTAAGGTTTGGGAGATTTGCCTCTACCGCTGATGAAATCTTCTTAGCCTAGGTTTGATAAAACTGCGTGCCTCACCTAAATATAGCCACCTGCGACTGCACAGCCCCAGTGTCAGTGATGTGCTTGCAGTGTGCCTGCTGGCTGTTCTTGGCAAAGACAGCGTCGTTATGACGGTTCATTGAAGCGGATGACAACAAAAATAGGATTAACCCTTTTAACCTGTTTTTTTTTCTTCTCCTAGACACTTTAATCTTGCTGTGTTTGCCAACTGGCTTGTTTAAAACCAATGGGCTGCTCCTTTATGGGCAATACACAGGCTTTTTTGTTGTTGTTGTTGTTGTTGTTACAGATGTTATTCACATGTTAAGTGTGACAGGCTTTATCATAGATTACCTCTCCCTGTGGCTAAGTGTAGCTCTTGTAAAATTAAGTGATTTATTTTCTTTCTCACAAGAGCCTTTCATACTTAATTTTCATTCAATCCAACTTCTCACATGTTTATTTAAAAAAAAGACATTTCTACCTTAAATTGATTGAGAAAAAGCAATTCCCTTGATTAATTAGGTATTTGATGCTTAAAATTTCCTTGAGGAGATCTCCCCAATTTCATATGTATCCCCCAGTATTGAAACAAACCCTACAATCTTGATGTTTATTATTTTAAAGCCAAAGCCAACTTAACAGTGATCATACTGCACAACTGTTGGTGTCATATTATTAAGAGTCCTACAGATGGACAGTAGGAGGTTTGGATGTATTTTTTGATCATATGCATATTCATATTTTTTATTCATTCAAAAATGGCAGTGGACTTAGTGAGGCGGTTGCTCCATCAGTTATCATATAGATTTAACAGCAATTTAGAACAGGCTAATTTAAACTGGTGCTAAAATAGCTATCAGAAGCTAAAATTCAGCTTCAAACAGTAAAATAATTAAATAAAGTAATAAAATACCCCCACTCTGACTTTAAACATTATGGACATATTTGGACATAAAATGAAACTATAAAGCCTGGCATTAAAGTAACCTGTTAAACATGATTCATGGCAAAAGACATCACACATAACAGTACTTAAGAGCTGAGCAGTAGACACCTTCCTCAACACAAATTAAGATTCTGTGCCCTAAAACCACAGTTAAAAAATGTGTGCATCAGGTTTTACTTCATCAGATACAGTAACATCTAATCTAATTGGTTTTTATAGTTAAAACCAATTAGCAGTTATGCCATAGACCGCCGTCTGGAGATGGAAGGAAAACATTTGAGGTTGGTTGGTTAGGTGTAAAAATCCTGTGACTGTGACTCATGCCCTGTCTTCTACTAGTGTTTGTTTTGTTTAACTATTAAAGTTACATCTCTAAAAATGTAACAAAGTAAAATAGCTGACAAAATTTAATGTTAGAGGAACCAGAGAGGTGACAAATCAGAAAATACTCACTGGCATGTGTAGTTTTTTTGGGGATATTGATATGGATCATTATTTTTATTGACTGTGAAAGGCTCTGAAGAATGACCTGTTTTGTAGCTATGGTTAGTGTAAACTTATCTGTATCTGCAACTTAGCTAAAACCGTGGAATAACACATACTTAGACACATAAAGAAATTTTCATGTATGACAGTTGTAGATGTTGAAAATGAGAGTACTGTTTACGTACAGAAATCAGGAAAGTAAGAACTGTGTATGGGCATGTGGTGGTCAAAAATTAACAGTTCAAGATTCTCAGGCATGTAGTGAGTCATAAAAATATATTTAATTCCAGCTTCTTTATGTAAATATGTTATGGTGTTTTAACTTTTCCATGACAGTTAACTGAATATCTTTTAGTTTTGGACCAAACAAGAGATTTGAGGACTTCATCTTGGGTTGTGGGAAACATTTTTATGTCATATACAGTATATTAGACATTGTATAGACCAAACAACTAATTGATTTAGTGAGAAAATAATCAACAGATTAATTGGCAATGAAAATAATAGATATTTGCAGCCCTACCCCTGATAACCCAACCAAATATTCAGAGAACAAATGAAAGCGAGCACGCACGCACGCACGCACAGTAAATTAGCAAAAGATAAACTGCTTTTGCATACAAAAACAGATGCATTGCAATCATTTAATCTGCCCAAATCTCATTTACAGTGCTCACAGTGTTGGTGCCCTCGTGGAAGTGCAGTCTGGGAGCACCCACTGTTCGTCTGCTGTTCCCATTCAGTCAGTGTGCTGCGGAATAAAGGAAGGCTCTGTTAAATGCTGTCTGCCACTTGTACCTGACATGGCAGATGATCTGCATGCTAAGCCATCACTCTCACAGCATGGCAGCCAACAGACAGACAGACATCTCTACAACGGAAATATAAAGTGCACACATGCATGCAGGAGGACTATATATGTAGGTGCAGGACTATATGTGCTCCATTCTTGTTTCCCTCGTGCCCCCTCTATTTAAATATAGGCTACTCTGAAAGGTGAGTGTGTTTTCATCTCGGGCTGTTTGTGGTGGCTCTCACAGTCCCTTTCAGGTAGCATGGCTGGCAGGGTGAGGAGAATGAGAGAGGCTTATCGTGTAGTCAGATGCACTCTGAGGGTGGCAACATGTTCCTGCTAGTCCCTGGTCACCCCACCGGAGAGCAGAGTGGGCTGTGGCTCTGTCCCTACAGACGGCAAAATGTCAGGGCTCCCTTCATCGGTACACTGAACTCTCAACACCACAACAAGTTAGGTGTGAGCTACTGTGCTACCTCTTTTTCTCAATGTTTTTAGTAATTCTCTGCAATGCTAGGCCTGATATTTTAGTTTACTTCCTTGATGTGCGAACAGCAATGATGTTTCCCCATGGTCACATAATTATACAAACACACACATAAGCTCTGGTCACATTTTTCCAGAGATTGGGTTCTAAACCAAATGAAAGCAAAATGTTTGATTTATGCAGAAAAAAATTTCCATCTTTTTTTCCTATGTCATTTACAAAAAATAAGTATTTAATCGCTGTCATAGCTTTGACAAACATAAACTGACCTACTATACATTTACCATATTGTCAGTTTGCATTTTTTATGTACTTATTTGGTAAAATAAAGTAAAAATGTTTCAGATGAGATGTTTGCATGTCTTCAAACACCCTGGAATATCACCTTCATATCACCACTGCTAGGTCTCTGCATTTTGCGTTCATTTAATTTCAAGACAGGTGGTATACCACCACACAGCATGATTCAGTAAATTTGGGATGCACACAGAGATATGGGATTGTTTAATGCCTTTGAAATGTCCGTGTAACATCTTGCACTCGCCCAACTGTATTTATAGAACAATGTTCTTCTATGTCAGGGTCCCAGTGAATAATAAAACACAGTAAATGGATCCCTGCTATGTTTAGGTGGCCTGACCTCCATTAGGAGGCAACCGCAAGAGTGCAAAGAAGAAATCATGAGCATTTACTCTACACATTCATGGACCCACACACACACGCACAAACATATGCATGTAAAAGCACAGTCCCAAAAAACACATGAGAAAAGGATTCCTACACAGCTATTGTAAAATTCTGAATACTGAGCAATAGCCTTCCATCCGAAAACATTATAGTGGGTCAGTCATAGGTCATATAGTCACAGTATATATATATATATATACATACATACAAATACATACATACAGAGATAGAGAATATAATAGTACTGTGATATATATATATATATATATATATATATATATATATACAACACACACACACACACACAAATACATACATAGAGAGAGAGAGAATATAATAATGTACTGTGATAAAATACAAGCTCTGATGTATTTTTCTCTTTTTCTTTGTGGTGATATGCTTTTCCACTCATATTTAGAAAGAAGCATTTTCACAATGAGTGCACAGTACAGCAGCAGGTGTTAATCTTAACAATCCCCACACTCCAATAACAAGTGAGGTCTATTCAAACAGGTGGCGGCAGTAGCTGTGTTCTGCCAGAAAGATGTCCAAAGGGTCTTAAACAGGATCCTGTCTCTTTATTCTTTCTGCAAATACGTTGAGGAGGTGTCCCCTGGCACTTCTCGTCTTTTCCTTTCACTCAGTTTCCTCATTCATCCTGCATCATCTAAGGGCTGGCTGAGATTTTTATGTAAGTTGGGATTTTTGTCAGGCCCCCACCCCTGTGATTTGTGTTGTTCTTTCCCGGTGCTGAAAGGTACCCAGTTGTGCATTTATTTTTATTAGCCTGGCCAGTGGCCTGGTTCTATGGATGGCCATGCCTCTTTGGCAGCATTATCAGGTCACAGTCCATTTGTCCAAAGCTTTGGTTTATGACAAAATACCTGCAAAATGAAATACATTCCCATCAGCCTTGGCTGTACTTAATGTTTTGTGCTAATTAGCAAGTGTTATCATATTGACATGCTAAATGCTGAACATGGCAAACATACCCGCTTAATATGAGCATGTCAGCATTGTCACATAGGCATGGTAAGAATAGTGATATTAGCATTTAGCTTGAAGCGCTGCTAGCAGCCGAACAAAACCGCGAGCATGACTGGAGACTCTTAGTCTTGCTGCTATGGTAAGGCAACTTGTTTGTACATGTGCCAATCATGGAATATCATTCTTTGTTTTTATGCTTCCGCACCACCAACAGCCATGGCTAAAGGCATCCATATGTCTTTACCTTACCCATAATTGTGTATGCGATATCACAAGAGAGTGTTGAAAAAATGTCTTCAAATTTTGCATATATGTGAATTTGGTGGTTAAAGGTCAAGGTTGCTGTGACCTTGTCCATCTCATTCTTGTGAACATGATATCTCAAATGCTTTGAGGACATTCCTGGTTTGGCACAAACGTCCATTTGGACTCAGTGATGAATACATTAGATTATGGCAGTCAAAGGTCAATTATGTAATTGGATAAAACAAACAAGTGATTACATTTTATATCCAGAAGGTCAAAGGTCAACTTTACTATGACATCATGATCTGCAAAAACACATTTTCCATTAGTCAACGTCATAGTTTAAGAACAGAAAACGGAGAGATTTTGATGGATACTCAATTGGTGAAAGTAATCTTGGGTTCTATATTGAAAATGTGGTGATGGTACAGATCTTCCGTGCTGCCATGCTAAAGATGTGTGTGAAACTTTCTTGTTTTAGAATTTGCAGCTTCTCTGCAGCAACATTCATATTTAAAGCATTGTCAGCTGTTATGCTTGCATGTGAGTCTGTACAGACATAGATGTTAGCTACAACTTGATTGGTTTGTGAAGGCGGTAATTCTAGTTTCTACTTTGCAAGAATATCCTACAAAACAATGTATAGACTCGACAAAAATGAAATTATTTTGCTGTGGTCATATGTTCCTGGGCACAATGTGCAGGTTCCAGACCATAAGCAGCAGGCATCCAAGAGGAAGCTAGGAAAATCGCAGCAAAAGCACCAAACAAACGAAAAAAAAACAACTTGTAAATAGGCTACAATATATAGCGAATCTTGGGTTGGCTTTTACATTCACTGGTGAAACTGTTTTTTGTTTTGTTTGTTTGTTTTCTAATTTTGCCATTTGCAATAAGTCACACATATTTCATATTATTCTTTATAATGTTTCAGAAGCATCTGCCCTTTACTTGTCAAAATAACATTGGTTTTGTTTGGTTATGCTTTGTAACTAACAGCTGCCACACCATGACAATGTGACAATGCACAAGTTACCTTACTCAAAGAAGTTTCAAGTCTGTGATTTTTACTGTAGTGAACTAAATGAAAACCCAGTTTTGAGGAACAGAAGAAAAACATTGAACTAACCATATGGCATGCTTCTGAAAAAGGTTTGTGATAGTGTTTAGTGATTCATAGAAAAAAAGCTGCAGAAATGCAAAAACACTGACACTGTTCTTTAAATGTGAAACGACGTATTATGTGCGGTTTAGTTATCACAGTTGATACAAATAGCAAAACAAAGGCAAGGATTTGCAGCTGTTATTGAGAGAAACAGATTATCTTAATTCATCTCTGATAGAACCTGTCAAACGCTGGGAGCACACTTACATCCTATTAGTAAGCTGCAGAGCTTTAGGGACGCAGCAAATTGACAGGCTATCTAGCATTTATAATATTATGGAACATGGCAATATGAAGAACAAATGTCATTACCTATGTTTGTGTTTCTTCCTTTGAAGTTTTTCTTGTCCTCATGGGCTTTCAGTCTTAACATGAGCAAACACAGTGGCAGCAAGGTCTGTCTAAATATAACTCCACTTGACAACAAGCTGGAACAGTAGATACCCTTTTACTTTGAAGAATTCCAATTACTGTCACTGTTTCCATGGTGTGTGTGTGTGTGTGTGTGTGTGTGTGTGTGTGTGTGTGCGTGTGCGTGCATGTGTGCACGTGCATGCATGTGCACATATGGGTCTGTGTTTGCAGACATGAAACTGAGTTGTGTATCTGTGTGTACTGTATGGTATTTATGTATGTATATGTAACTGTGAGATGCTCTTGTAAAATGTAACCCAAGCACTTTATAACTCAAGCATCTGCAACAAAGCAGCCTGTGTAGTTTTACAGTATTTTGCCATAATTATTTATTTAAAGTGATGTAAAGTCTGTCCACAGATTTGACCATCATTGTCTTTTATTTTGCCTCCATAATGCATCAGTAATGGTGTTTACTCATGCTCTCAGAAAGAAAATACAACAACAAAAGAGCTGGGACAAGGTTTTTCACCATTTAAGTCTTTTATAGCAACTTCAGTGATTGTAGTAGCATCAATGGTGATATCAAGGTATAAGAGTAGAACTTCTTGAAGTCTTCATCACAATCAGGTCTCAAAGGAATTAAAAGAGACAAGGCCATTTTAGAACTAACTATTCATCAATGGAATGATAAACAGTACATCATCCAACAAAGCAAACACAGGGAAGCAAAGAAAAACTACAAGACGATCAAGAAAATCTCATGAGGTATCAAATGATGGAAGACACCTGGTATGTGCCACGCTATCTGTGTGTTTTTGTTCTTTGAGGCAGACAGTATGCGCTTGTCCTGATAACTAAAATTTTACTCAACTTGACATAACATGGGCCAGAGGACTTTTTAGATCAGACTGTGTCATCCTGTAGAGCAGCAGTTCATTGTAAAGCCACAAGTTATTTCCGTCAACACACTGTGAATCCACCCTGAAATCAATAGACATCAGCTGCAACAAGGAAGAGAAGAGAGCAGTAATTACTTGCTGTAGACTAGCTAGCTCACAGTAAAACTGGATATCCTACCCTGGTTATGTATGGCGTACCCTTTCTACCTTAGGGCCCTGCTCTTGAAATAGGTTTTGTGTGGCAGATCTTTGTGGCCCAGTTAAAGTTGGATGGGTAAGTCATCCAAAATCACTGCGCAAGCAAACCGTGCATAACTCCCCTCACGATGCTATCTATGGAGTATCCAAGATATATCACCTTTAACACAAAAAAAGCCGATCTTGATTCAATTACTAAGCCAGCAGAGAGTGCAATTTATATCCAAACTCAAGATGGATGAGGTCACAGTACAGTTTGTAATTAACAGTTAACCCTTGTTGACCTTGGAGTTATGATTTACAGTGCACAACAAAAATAGCTCTCATGTCAAGCTGTAATCTGGCCTGGTGGGAACGTTACATATGAATATGTTTTTACACTGTCTTTACATTCTGTGTGCACACACTCGCTTTCACCACACATACACAACACTTAAAGGTGCCAAATGTTAAAACAGGCATGTGATGAGTCACAGAGAGGGTCCCATCACTGGTTGCTCATACAGAAAAACATCCGCCTGTAAATATATGATAGAGAAACCATTTATAGTATGCCATTTATAGTATAATTGTCTGAAAAGATGAGATAGGATTAAAATGTATACTAATATAAGGACTTGGATAATAAAGCTAACAATATGAACGTAAATATAGGAAATTTAAGCTGACTTGGTTCTGAACACTGGTCTCCTGGGGAGAAGTCTGGTGTTTAGTAAACCTTCTCCAACCTCAACCTGCATCCTCACGGGGACCACTTCCTACCTTTACTCCTGTTGGCATTTTGGCAGTGCGATCGTAGCCTTCACAAATACAAGGGCTACACAAGAATTACTGGCTCATGATTACATCTGATATGTGAGAATTTTGGTGCATTGCTTTTTGCAGGAAAATGCTAAATAGGTCCACGAAAACAACCTTACACTTTGCAGCAACATGTCAATGTGTTCTGTTACACATAAATGACACAATAATATTTAAGTAATTAATAAGTAATTAATAAGTAAAACATTTAAAAGGTTATTAACATTGCAAATGCTTTCTGCCTTTTTAATGCCTTTTTTGAATTGTGAATGTTAGTTAGAGAAAATAAATGATATTTCTACCATCTTCAATTTGTGGGATTGAAGTGAAATCGACTTGAACTGTAATAGACATAGTGAGTGTATGATTTGCCCCAGCAACACAAGCCCAATTCCTGCCTCGATTAAACAGCAGCTCTCCTTTGGAATTTGCTTTGTTATACAATTTACACTGTATGATGAAAAAGGGATCTACATTTTAGTATATAATACACTGTGCAGTCCAAATAGGATGACATTTTAAAGGGAACAGAAGATAAGATGAGTGTTAACTTCTGACTGGGAAGGATGTTAACAATAGTTAACACAAGAATTTTACTATATTCTCTCACCTCTCTCTCACCATCCTGTCTTTGCCTTTGTCTGTGTCTTTCTCCAAAAAGGTTTTACTGGGACTTGACCATGCTGCTGCTGATGGTAGGCAACCTCATCATCATCCCTGTGGGTATCACATTCTTCAAGGATGAGCACACGCCCCCCTGGATAGTGTTCAACGTGGTCTCCGACACCTTCTTCCTCATGGACCTGGTCCTCAACTTTAGGACTGGTATTGTCAAGGAGGACAACACGGAGATCATACTTGATCCACAACAGATCAAGATCAAGTACTTGCGAAGTTGGTTTGTGGTGGACTTCATCTCTTCCATCCCTGTGGACTACATTTTCCTCATTGTGGAGACGCGCATCGACTCAGATTTCTACAAGACAGCGCGCGCCTTGCGGATAGTTCGCTTCACGAAAATCCTCAGCTTGCTGCGACTCCTGCGCCTCTCTAGACTCATTCGCTACATCCACCAATGGGAAGAGGTAGGAAAGTGCACCTCAGTGTGTTTAGTGTGTGTGTGTGTGTGTGTGTGTGTGTGTGTTTGTGTGTCTGTGTAGTTGTACTGATTGTTGCCCACTTTCCTGTATGATGTGTTTGATGCTCCATGCTGTTTTGAGAAGGCCTTGGCAAACTGGACTCATGTTGATAAGTGGATTCACACTGAGAGAAAAAGACAGAGATTCCCAGAAAAAACCGAGGACACCACCATGATTGGCAATCATACAATCATTCTATTTGATGAAGCTAGTCAAACACATAGGGCTTTTAAATGGTATTCCTACGCTGGGGATCTACTTAGACTATGTTTGCAGAACTCTGTACCTTTCCCTTTCCCCTGGGAAGGAAATATGGATAGATGCTGCCTCTGATTACATCCACCCTTGAAAGGAGTGAAGAGGCTCTCTTGCTGTACCCCAGTCACCAATAAGTTGATGAGGCCGGGATGTTGATTAGCATTTTCTCTGTGTGCCCAACCAGTTAGACATGGGACGACAGAACCCAGAGAGGCATTGCTGTTACACAAGCATGATTATAATTGCGGCAATAATTAGAAAAGTTCCCATTGCACTCACTGGATGGATCTTGTTGTTTAGTCTCAGAGGTAAAAGGTGCAAAGAGAAGCATCAGAGTCTCAGCATGGAGTCAATAAGAAGACACTCCACAGAGGAAAATATGAGACAGTCAGGGCTACTCTGCTGGCCAGTCACAAAATAAGAAAAAAAAACCACTGGATAATTTAATAAATGCAACCCACGAGAAGGACTACTTCTTGGAGGCTCAGTGCTTCATAACAGCTGTTTGCCCCCTGCAAGCTTGTATTTCTTTGAGGTGATAGCAGTGCAGGGTGGAGGCTTTAGTTCAGGGTTTAGTGTCTTGATGAAGAGTACTTTGATACAAGAAGCGTGCATGGTCATAATACAGATGTTATATTGCTGTGCTGCAGTTCACACAGTTGTTGATGTCAGGGATCAAAGCAGCATTTTCAGTTACTAGTCAGTTGGTGTACCTCCAGGCCCAGAGGCCAATTAATAGATGGGCTGTGCACTGAACGTGAGCAGTCTGTACATCTCATTTATCATCCAGTAACGACTTTTGGATCTGGATACATTTCACCCCATCACCAAGTTACTTTTTTAAATAATACATCATTGATGTTGTTTTATATTGCTAATACAGATTTAGATGTTGTTTTGTTTTGTTCGGTTTGTAAGAATATCTGTTCATTTTGTTTTACTTATCTTTTTCTAAATCTAAATCTTGTTCAGTTTTGATATTTATAGTATTCAGTGGGGAAAATACACATTGATACAATAAAACATTTTGAAAGAACAGTTTCAGCTTGCATAAGAACTATAGGCATAACATCTGTGGCTCAGGAGGCAGAGTGTTAGGGCAGGGCACTGTTCACATTTGACACGATACCATTACCAGCAGAAAAGAAAATCGATCTGAAGCTGCAGTGATAGTTTTGGCTGGCTACAGGGGGCTTCCTCCTCCTGTCTGAAGTTAAACCTGGTGGGTCCGTGGAGCTCTGTTGTTGGCTTTGGAGCTTCGTTGCAGGCCTCTAGGCTGTGAGGTGCTTCCCAGGTATTTTGCTTCATATCTGAACTTGGTGTTCTTACCCAGATGTGCCAGCAACTTCCCTCATGCCCTTATGTGCCAACATTTGGCATTGATGGATTTAACATGAATTGGTACTCGGCAGTACCAATGTAATTTGATCAGTGCTCTCGGAAATATCAAGTTTAGTATCCAAACCTATAAAGCAGTCATATACCATGTTAAAATTTAGTAGTTTCTGTATGTTCTCATCAGAACAATCACAGTCAACAAAATAATAATGTCAATAATAAATTCAATTTGGTTATGTGCTTCTATTTGTGGCATCACTAATTGAAACAAGCACAAGTACACATCATTTATACATATCAAAGAAAGCTTTAAAATGGATCATGGAACAATTAAATAATCAAGAACATTATCAGAGATGAGATCCTTGGTTTGGCTGTGTGGACGTTTGCCCTAATATCACATTTACATACTAACAAAACTGTATCAAAATGCAGAGCCTCTCAGTTAATTGGTGGGTGTGTTCACCTGAGTGCATGGCATTACATGGACAATTTGAAAGGTTGAATAGCAAGCTGATTGCTAATCAAACCACAATATCCCCAGATCTGCCCATGGGCATTGTGAAAACTTTTATGTTTTCAAATATTCATCTGGCACTCCGTGTAGAACAGTTTATATAAGGGTGGCGACATTAATCATGCAAGGCCTCTGTGATGCCATTTCAAAGAGAGGAAAAGTTCAAATAAATCACTGGGGGAGAATCCCTTTGCCACCTTGTGCCTCCATACACGCCGGCTGCTGTACTTCTGAGCCCAAAATGGAGGCAGGGATACATGCAGTTGAAGCCAACCTTCATTTGAAAAAGGGTGGACACACTGACACTGAGCTGTCACGTGTTCAGCCTCTGCAATGAGGCAACAAAGGAAGGAGAGCAAAAAAAATGATGTAAGAACTAAAAAGAAGGAGAAAAGAGAATGACAGAAAAAGCCTCCGAACTAGTTTATAGCCTCTATTGTTTGGTTGTAATCGACCACCACTCTGGAAAAGTCCCCTCTTTTACAAGGAAAGGATGAAAGTAAGACAAGAAGAAAACGGAGGGCAATAATTTATATTCATGTCATTATGAAAAACTTGCAAAGACTTAGCAGGACAGTGATGACTGCAGCATGTATAAAACGCTGAAACAATACGACAGAGAGAGGGCATTACTTGCACAGAGCCAGCTGCCATTTACATGTTTCATGCCTGTGTGTGTATGTGTGTGTGTGGTATGCTGATGAATGCTAGTTAGGCAGACAGAGTGAAAGGCCAGCTTTGCCTCAGCGCCAGAGTACTCCAGATGCAACCTCATAGAAATGTCATCTGTCACTGCAGAATAACTTGTCACAGAGATCTCACCACCTGACTGACTTTTTGACTTTTCCTATTGACAGCCACACTTCAGAC
Organism: Plectropomus leopardus; assembly: GCF_008729295.1. Lineage (NCBI taxonomy): Eukaryota > Metazoa > Chordata > Actinopteri > Perciformes > Serranidae > Plectropomus > Plectropomus leopardus. The sequence goes on from NC_056463.1 coordinate 29,041,150, forward strand.
ACCGTGTATTTATCTCATCCCATTTGAATACTTTGGTAACACTTCACGCTGACCTAACTTTTGTCTGTTCACTGGAATATTGAGCTCGGGAGAGAAATTAGAACTAAACAGTAATGCTGTCGTCCCACTTAAATTGTCCCTACCTGGGTCCAGACCCAGTGGGGGGATAATGACTAGCCAATCAGCACCTTTTGCAGAAAGTTTTTGCATTTAACGTTGTTGCAAACCATGAATACATTACATTTGCACATTTCCTACGTATTATATCAACATTTTAAAAGTGACTTACACTAATATATCATATTAGTTTGTCTTAAATAGGTGTAGGGGGATGGCACATGGTGTGCTACACAGTCAGGGCGCACTCCAAGCTGATGCCTTTCAGTCTGCAAACCAGTGTTTAAGACCAACAAACAACAAAACCAGTTATGTTTTGGCGACTCATTGATGTGTTTTCAGTGGCTATGTAGGCTCCTGATGTGTGTAATGTGTGGGCTTCAAGCTTGGGTGTTTCTAGCAACCTGTCATTGTCTTTTCAGTAGCTTTTTGAGGCTATAAACGCCAGTGTTTCGCAGGGATCTGTTGGCAGAGATGGTGCAAGATAGGCAGTTGTTTTTTGCCAAGACAAAGTGTTTCCTGCCAAGATAGCGGCACAAAAAGCAGTTGATTTTACAGAGACATGGCTGCACTTCTTGCTGGAATTTACCCCCACAAACTGAGTATTTTAAGCCACAGCATTATATAAAAATAAACAATAAGTTCAGTTAAATCTTTTCCTAACCATAACCAAGTAGGTTTTGTGCCTAAACCTAACCACACGTTAACAACAGCATTGTTGCAATGTAATGTTTCAGCGTATCCACTGCATGATAACTTGCAAATGTATCTGGGATTTGAAGAAATGCACAATGCTTTTTTTTCTTTCTGGCAACTAGGTGGGGGCCAACGTCGATATCAAGCCGTTGTCAAGCGGTGCACCAGAACCAGTGAGAAGTAATAACCACAAAGCCAGGCACTATAGACAAAATAGACACTGATATCAAAGTTGTTAGAAATTGACATATTTGTAATTTGTGCCCAACATCATAGTTTGTTTATACTTCACTCTGAAAAGCCCAGCTAAAGAAGTATGTTGACATGACTATACATCAGTGTGGACTTGTGGAAATGTTTCAGGTGGATGCGATGGTCTCTAGTGATTGGTTACAGAAAATCAAGTCCTCCTCCCCCAGTGAGATTGGTCAGAGTGGAGGCCATTTCAGACTGAAGATAGAAAGGAAGAGTAACAATTTAGCAACACTGTTTTATTTTCCTACTTTTCCATGGAGAAATACACAGTAGAAAAGTGTAAAAACATTATTATTTGTGCTGTTTTTTTACTGAATTGAGACAGGATCCTTGTGATTCATGACACTGAGCAGTGTTTGCCCCCGTAACGTCACTGAATGCAATTCAGCATTGCTTGTCAACCTAAATACACTATAGCATCATAATGGAGCCCTGTCTCCTAGAAAGTGTGTTTATGTACAATTAATTTGAGACAGCAAATATGTTTTTGAGGGAAATATAATACAAAGCTAATGCTAATTATGTTTCCTATTAACGACATAAGGAGTATTGCTAATCTGTGTACCTTTAAAGTCGCAAAAATGTTTTGAAACGTATCAGCAAAATATTCACTGACAACATATTTAATTTGTTTACCAGCAAAATTACCTTATTAGGGCTGGGCAATGTGGCCTGGAAATAAAATTTCTGACTTTTTTACACCAAACTCAATTTGCGATTTTAATTAATTTTTGTCCTTGTAAAAACAAACTAAAATAGGTCTGTTGTGAAAGGACATCCTCTCCTGCTCTCTTGCGATCTTTTTAAATGTGCAGTTGTACAGATGAGGTAGCGCAACTTAAGCAAAATACTTGCGGCTTGTTAGCACAAACCTGGGGTCGACAGTTTTCAGCATGTGGATAAACCCAGCCTTTTCCACTGTTCGAGACTGGGCCTTTTTTGTGAACGTAGTCTTCACCGTCATTAGTGCTTGCTGTCATGTTCTTGTGTATGTGTGTGTGTGTGTGTGTGTGTGTGTGTGTGTGTGTGTATCCCTTGGAGGTACTACAGAAGCCTAAAGAGAGTTGCGAGAGAAAATCTAGATTTTAATTTTAAACCAAAAATTTGCATTAATCAATAAAATCAAAACCTAACCATAGACAGGGGTCTGGTGTCATATTCAACAACTTTTATGTCCACCATCCACCTCAACCACTTATCTGTGAATCCAGAGCGGTACACAAATGTAGTGTTACATTAACTCAAAGAGATGTTGCCTCTGAGCATAATCCAGGCAGTGATCATGCTCTTACTACAACATAATTATGAAAACAGTTTGATAATCTACAAATATAAATCTTTCCATGATGAGGTGCACGTCTCTGACATGACAGAAGACCTGTGATGGCCTAATGTCCTCCAAAAGGTAAAGATTATTTATTTTACTCATATTTCACAAGTATCTGCAAGCTATAAATAGTCCTGCACAAATTCATTTTGGAGTGTTTTTGTTTGAGTTTCATTTCCTCCTCAGTAAGAAGTCACACAGAGGACACTTCTTCCGGGAAGTATTGAATACAGCTCAGTGAACTGTACTGCATGGTTTAATGCCTCGTAGAGTGATACTGTTGGGAACAAATTTTAAAATTAGAATCTTTTCTCATGTACTCTCTGCGGGAAGTAAAGATTTTTAGGAATTCAGAACAAGACAAAAAGGAATAAAAAATGTCAGATAAGAGATGGAGATGCCATTCATACCAGAATCGAGGACAAAACAGCTCAAATGTATTACAGGTGAGGTGCCTAAGAGTCAAGATTTTAGGGATGGGCATGAGACTGTTTTGAAGTTGTCTTAAATAAAGTCATAAAAACAAAGTAGCATACTTACCATAGAGACCATATAGAAGTCTTGGTCAAGAGGTGACTGCGCTAATCATTCGCCTCACCTCCTCACTCTGAAAATTGCACCTGTGTGACCTGCACTTTTACATCAATAGGCTGGTCCAGCACGTCATAAATCTGTTTCATAATCCTTTGGGGACAGTTAGCTAACTCCCACACATAGTATTGTCCTTGGTCAAAGTGTTACTATTTTATAAGTGAAATAACAACATATCTAAGAGACATAAAGGTGCTGAATCCACCGATGCCTCCTTAGAGCCACAAAAAAAGATTATCCTTTGAGTTCCCATAGCTTTAGCTTTATGAAACTGCCTGACAAGTCAAGGACATGAATCATAATCTGACATGCCCATGTATGTACACATAAGGCAAATACTTAATCGCTGAGTGCACTGCTATCAGTGCATTGCTATTCATTATATATGTATGCATGTCAAGTGCAGTTTCCTGCATTTGGGTGTATGCATGCATTTGCTGGCTCTGTTGACGTGGACTATAATTGCATGTGCTTAGGAGAGCATACTCTGCAAGTAGCCCGAAGCTCAGACATGTTGGCACATAACCACAAATTACTGAAGTGTCCTTAAGTGCGATGCTTGACCCCCAAACTGCTTCAGTGGGGCTTCCAAGAAGACAACAAAGCGGATTTGGGGTCAGCTGGGCTGCATTCTTTCATGTGCTGTCATCAAACATGCTACAGCTCAATGATATAATCAAAAGGTAAATTATGGTGTATTGTTATAGATTACACTACACAGCATTAATAAAGTAATTTTAATTAACTCCACATCTACAAGCTACAATATTAAATTGGTATGTGCAGTAATCCATCAGTACTGATAATTCAATGGTTCAAAGTTCTGAGTACTTCCCCCTTTACATAGTGGCTTTAACAAGCATTAGAATTTATCTACAGTTAAATCTTAAGATTATTTCTTCTCTATCTATCTTTTTTGTCACTAACACAATATGCATTGTAATACTAGGGGGGAAAGTTCAGGATGTAACATTTACGTTGTTCGAACAGTAAAATAATGTTAAACCTGCAGTGTGCCTTCACAACTTATCACAACATATCCTCATACAACAATTCCTATGATGTCTGACAAACTAGCGCCTCACCAATGACATTACGTATTTATCATAGTTATATACTTAACGTAAAGTTACGTGGGCTAGGTTTAGTAAAAAAAAAAACATTGTGACGACATAACTTAAAATAACTCAAAAGTTCACATATTTCCAAATGCTGGTTCTCAGTATCTTGTGACCCATCCACCATCCCAAACTGCCTCCTTACATGGACTACTTTCTTCTTCAGTCTCATCAGCATATTGGTCATGTGATTTTAGCCTTCTTGATTATGTGGGTTATGCATGAAAGATTACTCATGATTACGTGGGTTATATACGAACTGCAGTGCATTTCTTTTCATAGGCGCATGTATGAACAGTGCATGAGAACAGTGCATGAGAACAGCCTGCCTATTAGCATTCTCACAATTTGGCAGGGACAAAATATGAAATGAAATACTTCAGGGACATTACAGAAAAAGTGACTTCTGAAATAGCAATCGTATCATTATCTACTCATCAAAGACTCTAATCAGAACACACCACTAACACCATCAGTATCCTTTTGCATAACTGAAGTAATGCCCAAATCCCCACCAGATCATGAATCTCCATCTTCTATGTCCTTTTTTATTGCAGCTGTAATAAATTAGCTGATTGCCTTCATTTCCCCTCCAAACACAAGATTTTTTTACAGCTCCCATGTTGACAGAATGTTGTTTACAAACAAGGAGGTTTTGGTGATGGTGGCTATGTGCCAGTGATAACACTGTCATGCATAATAGCATTCAACATGGTGTGCAGATATCCATCACACTCACACGCAGAGAGCAGACTGCCGTTATAGCGTCTCCCCTGTCTCCCTCTTGTCAGCTTCCTCCTGTCACTTTTCATCGGGATAAAAATAAGACTGTGACCGGATATTCTCCTCATTGGAGTTGTCTCCTGTTGACGAACCAGTGACTTGGATGAGATTAGTCATCCCGTTAAATCAGATTCAAGGCAGTGCACTAATGACTAAGCTCTGAGGGCTTTCTCCCATCGTGCCTGATGCCTACAACATAACCGTCTCGACTGGCCGACCCAGTAAACGTGGCTTTTAGTGTGGATGGAGATAAATTCATGAGACAAGAGCTGAGACCTTTACTGAGGGAGGCAGGGACTTTGAAAGACAAAGAAGAGGATATTTTGCAGGGTTCATGCGAATCCTTGAGGGGTTAAAAGTTAATTCATTGATCCAAAAAAGGCCTTAATTGGTATTAAAGTTCCCTAATTTAGCCTTTCAAAAGTCTTAAAAATGTTAAGGCATGGGAAGTAGGATTTAAAATTTTATATATATAGATGGATAGATAGATAGATTTTTTTGCATATATATATATATATATATATATATATATAAACAAGTGGTTTGTTAGATTTTTTTGCATAACTTACTGAATGTCTCTGACAAGAATGCAATGCAGATCAGGAAAGCAGAAACACTCCAATTTGTATCTGTCACTGTAGGCTGAACAGTACAAATTCAATGAAAATTGACTCAAAACCCACGAATAAAACAAAATCATCAAACCCCCCAACAGCACCATGTAATTCCCCCTCTGTTCTACCGTTGTCTCTGCCACAACACAAAATAGTCATGTTTTATGTTAAAATAACCATTTGGGCAAAAGTGTTCTGAACCCTAAGTAATTGACGTTAGTTCTTTTTTTTTCCTCCTAAAATTTGGTTATTGTAAAATTGTTCTTAAATTTATTCCAAGTAGCATTAAAGTTAAAGTTTCAGAAAGTCTATAAACTAACTTGCCAGTTCACATGGTCACACATGACCAATTGCAGACGAGAGACTCCTGCCTGCCGAGGCGATATTTGCGCTGAATGTGGCCAGTGCCTGATGTGATGGACACAGAAATCTAGCTTGCAAACTAACTACTGTTAGGTTGCTAATAAATACAGCAAAATATGTATCTATGTATATATTTTTGGTACATTGTCCGTTTTCTTATGTTCCATGCCTGTCTCCCTACTCACTGCCAGCAGGGCAGCATCTCTCATGTGGGGCAGTTTGTATTTTTGATGGTCAATATCATGAAATATTGGCTGCCTAAACATGGCAACAATTTTTGTCTCCTCCACATATACTTCTTTGCTATTGGTTGAGGCTGCAACTTTGCCGGTCAGAGTTCACCAAAGTTGAACTCCACACACTGCGAAGCTGCGAATATGTTTTGCCACTTGAAGGGAGCGTTTTATTCGCCCCTTTGCTCAAACTGAATGGAAATGAACAGGAGGCAAATATTTGCCCAAGGTAATTTCACTCATGTGTGACTGTAGGAGCCTGAAGGAGCCCTGTTATTTTAAGGGGTAAAGTCTTAATGAATTAAACAAATTATACCACACCACCTGTGTTTATTTATTGCAAGATGGCAGAACGTCCATCTCCATTAATTTTGGCATCTTTGATTGTTTAGATTTATGGGCTGTGGCTGCGTGCTGCAGTTTGAGAGAAACAAAGTTAAATCAGTAAAAAGCTCAGGTGCTTTGATAGAAGTCAGTCATGTGGCTGCCCCGTGGGTCCAGAAAAGAAGTGAGGCACCTTTCATTTCCACCCAGTAAATCTATACAAAAATATTTAAATAAGGTAAATCAGCTAATCAACCCCCCACTCACTGACCCATTACCTTGGTGAAGGACTGGTCTTTCAGAGATAAGAAAAGCAGGAAGAAAAGATTTAATGGGCTATTATTGAGTGCACAATGAGGCTTGACAGCAACAGTGACAGGTCCTCAACATTCTGAATGAGCCTCGTGTGATATCAATACACACAGTGCATTTGCTTAAAAAAACTATTACACAAAAAATGTGTAATCCGGCACAAACCCAATGGCTCGGCGTGGTAAGGAGCAGAGTGAGAGTGGTTTTTGTGATCCGAGCCCTCCAGGCCTGTTTAGACAGATGATGGAAGGGTGTTCCCAGTGGTCCACTCCCAGGCCTACTTCTCATTCTCCTCATGTGCTTCATCCACCATGACAGCATGCATGAGCATGACATTTTGGCCGAGGCATTTATAGCGAGAAATCTAACCCCTGTCCACAGCCCACCCCCAGAATCTTCCATCATGTGGGATGATTAAAAATAATTCTGAGACATGCGTGGATTGATTTAGCTGATAAACTTCATTACTTATCACTGGGAAATCTTGTGTCTCTCAAAAACAGGAAGATGCAGCATGTGGTAATTAACACCCAATATACATTGCAGTACTTAGATTAAATTAATTAAATTAGGATTTTTTTCTTGAGACAATAACCAGCACATCCATCAAAAATCTTGTATTTTTTTATAGATTGAGAAGTTGAAATGTATATTTACAGTTATAAAGAAAAAACAACAGCAAAAGTTAAAATACTGTAATGTTACATATGTGTTTAGAACAGACTAATAAGGTTCAGCTCAGTTTACATTTACAACCATGTCTTTCTAGCAGAGGTGTCGACTTGAGTCACATATTGGACTTGAATCAGACTCGGGTCACGGGTTTGATTCCGACCTGTGGCCCTTTAGCGCTTGTTCCCTTTCTCTCTCTCTCCTACCTTTCCTGTCAATCTATAGCTGCCCTACCATGAAAGGCCAATGCCCCCCAAAAACAATCAAAAAAAACAAAAAAGACTTGCAATTCAACTTGGATTTCAGCACAAAGGACTTCACATGGACTTGAGCCAATTGATTTGAAAACACTTAATACCTTCTCCTAAGCCCAAATATTAAAAAGAGTGTTATTTGAAAATGTCCGACGAGTCAATGCATTTCCTGTCATTTCCCGAATCAACTAATATCAGTGTTATTTATTTCCACTTAGTTGACACTTAATTGCCCAAAGTTCCAAGAGAGAACTAGGAAGACCTAACATTTCATTACTAAGCACAATTTGGAGAAAATTATACCAAAGCTAATTTCGTTCATGTGCAAAAACTATGAGGTGGTCGACAAAAAACTAATTGCAGTATGCAAAAAGTATGGGTTAAAAATTACAGAAGAAGAAGCAATAATTTTCCACCTTGCTCGACATTTGAAGGTGCATAAAGAACAGTAAGTCAAGGCAAATGTTAACATACAGTAGTTAGCCAGCTAATGCATAGTTAACATTACTTTAACAGCTAACAATGTTTTTTTAACAAATAAATTCACATTTTAAAAATGCTGGAACTGAAAGTTTGGGATTTAAGACTGGACTTGGGACTTCACCTGAAACTTGCCTGACTTGGAACTTGAGTGGGAACTTGAGAGTAAAGACTTGAGACTTACTTGTGACTTGCAAAACCATGACTTGCTCCCACCTTTGCTTTGTATCACAAGTAAATGATAATGAGCACTGAGCTCCACAATGTGTCAGTGGAGAATCCTCAAAACTCAGAAACTGCTATTATTACATGATTTATTAGTGCATGAAACACAATAATGAATGATTTAATTGGAAAGCTGCCCTGTTCATGATTTTTGTATTGCGTTACAACAAAATGGTGTAATAACATAAAACATCCACTCTGTTGCTGAAAATTAACTGTTGCAGACATGTAGCTTGTACAATTAAAGTAAATCATTGCATGAATTATGCCAAAAAACAATTAAATAACTTCAAAACCTCTGTTAAGAAAGGATGTCACTTAGTGCACAGCAGTAACTCAAAGTAAATATGGTCGGTGACGAGATTTGAGGTAGACAGGACACGTGTTAAGGTTCAGTCAACAAAACAGCAGAAAAAAACTAAATGTGCAAAGAATTTTCATATCTCTTATGTGTCGGCGCGCTATCGTGCCCAAACATTCATCATCATTAGCAGCGTGAGCAGCAAACACCAGATGCCTCGGTATAGTGCTGCATCAAATGTGTCTGGGCAGCTACCATCAGCACCATGGGACATATGCATCTATTCTCTCACCTGGATCACGCTCTTCTCACTCCATCTGTTTTGAGATGACTCGGCAGCTGCCTTCACCCACACTGCGCCTGTGTGGGCCTGATGGCTGACTCACAAGTATACTGATGACTTTTTGACTTCAGCACATAGACCTGTTTTTGACCTCTGTCATGTTTATTGCTCTTTATTCACCAGTTGAAAATGTCTGGGAAACACTGCAAATTTCTCATCTATCTTTCCCATCAGTGGTAGTAGTATACACATAGTACTTTTTGTTGACAGCAATGTCATCAGCAGGATAAGAGATTGTAGTAATCATAGTATATCTAGTAATAATGTAGACATAGTTGTGGTTTAATTATGCCACCAGTTTAGTGATAGTTGGGACAGGAGGCATTATGTTTGTGGGTTGTCCATCTTAACACAATATCTCCACCACACCTTGAGGGAATCTCTTCAAATTTGGCACAATCGTCCACTTGGATTTAAGAATGAATGTGGTGGTCAAGGGTCAAGGTCACTGTGACCTCACAAAACATGTTTTTAGCCAAAACGCAAGGACACACATGCTAATTATGACAAAATTTCACATAAATGTCTGATAGGACATAAAGATGAGGTGATGACATTTTATATCCAAAAGGTCAAAGGTCGACATCACTGTGACATCATAATGTTCTGCAAAAACGTGTCTTGCCATTACTAAACATCATAACTCCGGAACAAAAGGGAAGACATTCGGTCAGATACTGAACTGGTGACACTAATCTTGGTTGTCCACATTGAAACTGCTGATTGCATAGATCCTCTGTGCTGCTAGGTTAAAGATGTGTGTGAAGCATATGAGCAACTTGAGTGGTTCGCAGAGGCATACAACTGCAAGGCGATAATTCTAAAAACCCTTGTTTCACTTCCATTTTTATATTTTTTGACTAGTAACACTGCTGTGGCTTTACCCACACAATTACTGTTTATTAAATGGAGCCTCAGTGTCAAGGTGCTCACAACCATGTAATTGTGATTTCATTAGTTGCATTAATGAAACCTCTACACTGGCGTTGACTTACTATAGGTTACGTGATCTGACCCACGTCTTACATTTTTTAAAAAAGCGAGCAGCTATCGGCATGGCCTCTCATATGGAGAGGCCTAATGAGGGTAGTGAGAGGAACAACAAGCTGTTGTGTTGTGTCTCCGTGCCCTCATCAATCAAAGCTCTCTTGTTTATGCTGATGCTAATACTGCCAGGCTCACTCTGTGTCCCGATAAATTAAAAGGAAGTGGTCAGCAATCCATCATTGTCGGTGTTACACGCCGTGTTGTGAAATGCTTCATGTGTGAATTCACATTTGCGGGTTTGAGTTAAATACTGAATGTGTGCATTTTATGATATGGTACATGTTAAACTGCACAGAAGTCCTGTTGTGTGAGGCTATTTTCTAGTTTACAAGAGGAGAAACAAACAGAGACAAAGACAAGATCCAGAGACCTCATCCCTTTGCCGCGGAATAATGATCCTTAATAACCTTCTAACAGAACCAATTTTGGGAACAATTTTTCGTAACTGGAAAGTCTGTTCCTGTTTGGCATGGGTGTATTTCAATTGATTACAGCTGTGAATAGAGATAGGGGAATCACCTTCCTCCAGTGACAGTATACTTTGGGTTACAAACCGGAGATTTGCATGGCATTACCCGTGACAGTTCTCACAGGCTTTATTCTCCGCACAGTGGTTAAGTGCCAGAGGTCTTTTGAGGGCACATCTACAGTAGGAATGTAGCAGGAGTTATTGTTGAACAGTAATGACTCATTCAGGCTGCGCCAAAAGATATTGAAAGGAATTTATCCTGCTTCAGAAATATTCAGACACTGCAGAGAGTACAATAGTTTTCAGTATATTGACAGGTTCTGGGACAGCCCACACAATGCAGTGGGACAGTGCAGGACTCACTGAAGACAGCAGATCCCTCTGTGCTCCCTGAGAAAAGTAATTTCTCAAAATGAGCCAGTGCTATGCACCATTTTAGATGATACAGGTAACACCTGTTTATCAAACGGAAAAGTAATAATGATGTTTTGTGAAATTAATATTTAAGGGGCACATTAGCAATTAAGGGTTCTTAATCCATAAGTTAGGGGGACTCATGAGACAGGCCAGTAATCACCTATTTAAATTGGGTGGGTGGGCTCCCCCAGTAAAAATGTTTTGAAACGCAACAGCTAATCTGACCATTTTAGACTGACTACATTTTACACTGACTTTTTAAATGACATTTTTATGACATACTGTTAGTTTTTCACATTTTACTGACTGCTACAACTTGATGGCATACTATACTATACCATTTTTATGACATTTTAGTTAGTAGTAGTTGTTAGTATGACATACTAACATTTAAAAAATAACATTCTATAGTGATCTGAGCTGAGTTAACATGTTAACTCATGTTATATTCTAGCTTTCCACTTTTTAATACATTTAAAAGTAATGAAATGGAGAGACTACAGTGTTTGACATTGATTTAATGTACCCGCAACAGTGGAGCAACAGCTTCTGCTGGGATACAGTAACACCACTTGCCACATGCAGAACAGCAGTGCGTCCTAACACTAGAACTTGTAGTAGTAACGTTTTTAATAATGGTAATAAGTGTGTAAAGTTTATTTATGATTTTAAATAGATTTGCTAATGAATATTTGAGCAGACAGGGTGTGGTTGCCTGTCCAGAAATCTATTTTTAGCAATATTTTGGGCGAGGGTACATTTAGAATATATGTAATTATGAGACATATTTTCAAAAGAATGGTCAAAATTGATGCAGCAGGGCCAAAATATTCTGACTTTTTTACATGCTCCAAAAACACTGGATCCTACATTTCCCACAATGCCACTTGATAATCTTTCATTTTACCCTCTCTGCCTAGTAAATGCCCATATCTATCAAACTTAAAGGGTCCAGTATGTAAAACAGACTTTCTGTTAAAAATCTCTTCAAGCACAAGGTGAGATAACACTGATGACATCACCATTACATCATCAGAGATACTTTCTCAGACTCCTCTAGAGCCACAGAAGAAGTCATTCAGCTGTTGTATCATCCCCAGTGACAACTAAGCTAATTTTGATGTTTTGAATGCCCCTTTAATTGTTGTCCTTTGATAGAGCAAGCAGGAGATGAAACAAATATGAAAGAAACAAACTGTTGACATTTGACATTTTATATCTTCTTCCCCATTTCACCTAAATATCCTGTTTATACTGTGTAGAACTAGGCATAAAGAGGCACCTCGTTCTCCTTCAACAAAAAATGCAGCTTCCTCTTGCAGAGAACCTGAGGGTAACTGTAATATTGCAGTGTTAATTACGTCAGAATCTCAAATGACTCATTAATAATAATTTAAAATGTAAACAATGCACTGTGCACTTGTATACTTTATGTCTTTGTCAATTCTTCATGTCAAAGAAATTGCGGCACTGGAATTCACATCTTGTTTGGCAAGTTTTTACAGATTTGGAAGCAGCCTATGTTTTAGAAATCTTCTCTTTCCTGTCTGAAAATGTGATTTCACAAATGAAAAATATATGTAGCTCAGTGTGGGAGATGGGGAAGGGGTACCTCATGATTTATTCATTCGCCACAGAGTGAATTTAACACTTTAATGTTAAGGAATGCCATTACAGCTCCAGCAGGAAATTCAGCATCATGCAACATTGCTTATTATATAACATTACTTATCGATGCATCTAAAGAAAAGTCTGGCTCAAAAAAAAAAAAAGATAGCTCACATTTGCCATGCAGCTGTGAACAGAAGTGTAGAAAATTAATGGATTTGGTGAGTTGAGCAAGAAAAGGTGCAACTGAGCGAATGATTCAGTTTAGGTGATAAAAAAGCACCCAAGGCTAAACATTTTGAACAAGAGCCCAAAGAAAGAAGGAAAAGGGACAGAGTGGTAGAGAGACACATTGACTTTCAGAGTGTGTGTGTTTTTGTGAGGACAGACAGAGAGTGCGTGAGTGGGGATGTCTCCATCCACTCTGAGAGAGCCTGGCTCCCCTACTCGCTCGGGCACATTTTCCCGGGCATACCTCTGGCTTCATGCTGGCCTGTTGACGGGACTAAATTGATGTGATTTGATGGTGCAGCAGCACCCACACTGTCCCGGTCAAACACCACACTGATCCCTGCCAGCCTTCTTCTTGACACGCACACAGAAAAAAAAACACAGATGCGCACTCATATTTGTATGCATTCAGATGGAAACATAAAAATAAACAAGCCAAGTGCTTTTGGAAAAAGGATTATATTTTAGGTGACAAATAGGTTCTCAGTCACAAACCCTTGAAAGGCACTGAGTGGACTTTAATAGAGAGTGGAGCCGTTAGCAGTCCACACCATGGTCTTCAATGGGATTAAGAGGCTTTGAATGGTTGAGGCCATTAAAATCTACACCAGCCCAGAAGTCCTAGAGCGCCTTATGAGCATATTTATCATTAGGATTAACAAACCCAGCCTGTGAATGTTCTCACCTCAGGAGCGTAGCCACCTCTACATTTGTACCATTATTGTGTTTGGCTGAGTGGCTGATGATAAGAGCGATTCAACAGCAGAGGAGATAAAGCGCTTGTCCCAGTCCACTGACCATTCCCAGTGGACTCTTCTCAGAACAGCAACATCTGCATCCACCAGCTCATTTGTGTGCAATGTAAAATGGTTTCTACCGGCTAAGTTGTCGTTGTCTAATTCCTAAACCACAAACCCTGTGCATGACGTGATAAAAAAAACAGACCCAGAAGTCAGTGAACTGGAGGAGGAAAATCTCCTTTGAGGATGTGTGTGTGTGTGTTTTGTAATCTAGAGAGATTTCAGGGATTTAGCCATCAGTGTGATGATTCATCCTACCCTAACCCGTTGCCTGGTTCCTTCCTCTCCCATCCCTCAGATCTTCCACATGACCTATGACCTTGCCAGCGCCATGGTGAGGATAGTCAACCTGATCGGCATGATGCTGCTGTTGTGTCACTGGGACGGCTGCCTGCAGTTCCTGGTGCCCATGCTGCAGGACTTCCCTGCCGACTGCTGGGTGTCCAAAAATAAGATGGTGGTAAGTGCTTCTCCTGCACTGAGTCCTCCTGCCTCTTGGAATCAGATTATTCCCTGTCCTATCTCATCTGTGAGCTTCCGTAATTATGGTACTAAAACCCCATAGCATCCTGGGAAAGACTTCTGTGCATATCTGTCATTTTAAGCCCCTAAATCAAATATATTTATCTGCTATGTTTGCTCACATTCATTCAATTTTCTGATTACTTTTATTTATTTGGTACTTCCGACATCTGCCCATATTGTGAGAGGAGAGAGTCACTGAGGCTGTGCAGGGAGCATCGATTTTCCAAGGAGGACAGACAGCCCTTATTCATTCAATATTGGCTGAATATTGACAGTTTCCAGGGAGCATTCATGCTGTGCTTTAATTTTGCCGTATTGTTAAAATGGAAGAGTCTCTGTTTCAGCCTGACTCATAATAGAGTTCTCTTTTATTTTCTTTTGGAGGCTGACTGTGTCACACCTGTTGTGTGACTCTGAATCACCTGCAGCTGATTGCCCTCATGTTAAATCAGCATGTTATGAAAGAGCGTAGCTCCAAAGGAAGCACAATTGATCTGACATCAGCTGTCGCTTCAGTACAGCATACCGATAAATCAACATTTATTTAACCCTTATGGAATGCAGCTGAGGGGAGCGGTTCCCTAACTGATGGGTTTTCAATTTACATGTCAATGGTCAGAAGTGTCAGAAGGGTAATGTTTGGGCTTTTGTGTGGTCTGCAAGTTATTTCAGTGACAAACTGAAAGGTGTCCATATTGTATAGGTTTATTGGCAACATTTTTAACCCAGCAGTTTTTCCTCTATCAATTTATAGGAGACTTGCCTCGTGGAAACATTTTAAGAACAGGTCAACATTGAGATCTTGGGATATTTTGCTTCCATAACATGTTCAAAAAACACATATAGGTGTTTATTTAAGTACAGATTTCTCTCTGGAAGATGAATGTAAAATATGCATATTTAATGAGATAATGCATCATTTGCATATGTAAACATATTTCAGAAAAAAATTGGAATACAAAAAAAAAAGTCAAGTAATCAACTGGGGAGGTTTAACAGTGATATCTACCAGTTAAATGTATATCCTATTCATTGTTTTGTTTTGTTTCATCTTTAAATGTATGGAATTTTACAATGCATATCTTTCAAGGTCGTTTTGTTCTCATACGCTTAGCCAGAAATCTCCACTTCATTAGGACTTAGACGCAACATGGTTTCCGGTTTCATTCATATCTACATTCTGGAGGATGTTACAGAGGGGTTTGTTCATATATCATTCACAGCCTGATTTATGTGACATTTTATTTCTAACAACATGGCAAGAAATGATTTTTGCATGACTTTTGACAATATTATCCATTTTATAGAGTGATAAAAAGAGATATCCAAAATTATCTTGGTAAAAACTGTCGACTTAAATGTGTCAGCAAAATGTAACAAGAATTTAGAATCAGGCTTTATCCATTGTTCAGGCTTCTGTTCTGGAAATGTATACAAATGAGTGCATATTTAATTAGATAATCTCTGGAATATAAAAACATACAATTTGAAATGTTTACCCTATTCACTGTAGTGTCTTATTTTTAGTCAAAAAATATATTGAATTTTACAATCCACATTTTTAAGGGCCATTTTGAGTTGTCATACTCATACTCATACTCTGAGTCAGAACACCAAACCATATCGTTTTATTCCTATCTATATTTGAAGAATCTTACAGATTTGTTTGTTTATATATCATTCACAGCTGGATTTATACATCGTTTTTTTCTAACAGCATGGTGAAAAATGATGACAGAAAGATAACACATTTAAAGCCCAGAATAAACATTTTTTGTGTTAACTGTGACAACAAAACAAAAAATTCAAGGAAGCCAACTTTGAGTAAAACATAAACCAGCTCCTAGTCAGCTGTATGTTCAGCTCTCCGTGCAAGAACAGATGTCACATGAGTAGTTACATCGCTCAAGGTATGATGCATTTGGTTCATCATGCCTCACTGCTTCCCTGACATGCTCACTTGTTATATTTAATCATAAGAAACGACAGATGTTGCAAACCACTGTCCCCTGAGATGTTTCACACTCAGGCTAATTTTAGCTCATTTTCCGTACCTGTCTGTGCTGAGATGCACACAGTCAGGTGAGGCGGTCCTGCTCAGGGATAGTGGGAGTACTGGGGAACAAACCAGCAGCCTCTAACCAACTTTAAAAGACATACACTCAAACTCCTCTGCTGCGTGTGGTGATATCCAAGCTATGAATCATTTTCTCTTCCTTTTTTAAAATTTTCATTTCTTTTCCCTTTACCACTATGAAAGATGCATTTTACTACTAGTTCAATATGCATAAAGCCTTTTTGCAAGGGGATTCTTTTACATTACGTAATGCTGAGCTGCCAGACAACATATTGTTAGCTGTGGCTAATCATTAAGGTACAGAACAGTATGCATAGATTAAGATTGGATTTGATGTCTTTTTTTGCAGCAGTGATAACAAGGATATGATTATATCAAATATTCAAAACATATGGTACTTGCACCATAAGTAAATGTAAATGCAAAAATAATACTATGTGATACACAAAGCCACAACAAAGAAAGGGGGAATAAATAAATAAATAAATTCCTGTTACCTGTTTGCATTTTGCATTGTTCTTAATAACAATGCTTACTCTTACCCTTGCTTACTACCATTAAAACCTAAAAACCCTAGTCTTTCATTTCTTAAATGTCTTAATACCTCCATTTTAGTGTCTCTAGAAAATGGGCCCACATGCTAAATGCCTTGTCACAAGATTATTTCATGCAGTTTGATTACATTAAGTGTTTTCTACTGTTGTTACAGCTCAGAGTCGTGTTTCCAAAACTTCCATAGTTTGCACCCACTGCCTCCTCTTAATTCTGCACCCACAAACAGCCTCCTTGTATCTAGGAAGTGCAGAGGCCCTGCCATGTGAGGAGGAACACTCTTAATGTACTTAGTTTAAAATCCCGCGTGAGGGATGCAGCCTCTCATTAACATCAAAATGGAGTTTGTTTTGTTTCCCACAGTAAACACTGTCTAATTAATTGCATTACGTAGAAGAATGGCTCTCAATGTGACAGAATAACAAATATATCTCTCTGAATTAATTCAAGCCTCGAGGGCAGCCACCTCGCTGATGGAAAGCTCCTCATGTTTCGCTCACATTACCTACTAGACAAAGAGTTTGTATTGACTCAGTCACGCTTGGTTTGGCTCTGATTAGAATCATTAGGAGACATTTTTTGTCTTCTTTTACAGTAGCTGTCCCATTATCTTGCTGGGTCATCGCTCCTTACCTTTTCAGGAGGGCACTAATAAAATTGCTATCTCTCTCGGCTTTTTCCGCCGTGGAAATGAGTTTGAAAGCAATTTGGACATGTCACCCCCAGGAGAGAGTTGATATTGATTTGCCATGAACTACCACCGGGATCTAAAGGAAAAGGGGCAATTTATCTACAAATGAGAAAACTCACAGAGAAATCACATTTTTCTAAATAGCTGACCTACTTTCTGTCATGCAAGCCTCTAGTGTCTCATGCTCTATCTGTCCATTCTCAGGGCTCTGTTTTAGGCTCCTGCCCAAATGTCTGCTTGCTCCAAATGTTTGTATATTGAAAAGCATGTTTTACCTTGCCATCTGCTCTGTAGTGAACCAAAGCAGCCTGAAGTAGACCTCTGCCGTTAGTTTTGTCTCAAGTAATTGCGTGAATGTGAGTGAACTGTCAGGGTACTCATTGACCTTAAATGTGGCATCATCACCCTTATGAGAGAGAGAGAGAGAGAGAAAGTGTTCCAGTGTACTCACCCTAACTCAACCCATCTCCTCTGTTTCATCCAGAACGACACATGGGGACAGCAGTACTCCTACGCACTTTTTAAAGCGATGAGCCACATGCTGTGTATCGGGTATGGCATGTATCCCCCGGTGGGCATGACAGACGTGTGGCTGACCATTCTCAGCATGATTGTGGGCGCTACCTGCTACGCCATGTTTGTGGGCCACGCCACTGCACTAATCCAATCCCTCGACTCATCTCGACGGCAGTACCAGGAGAAGGTGAGTCAAGATGAAGTGATGGTGACAGCTGTGTTTTTCTAGATTTATTTTGAAGAGAGGAGTGGTGGTAAAGCAGGATGCTGGCTTGTCCTCAGTTTAAGTTTTTGTTTTTTTATTACATTCCTTGATGCTTGTGGAGCCACGCTGATACCTAGTTGTTGCAGTTCCATCATAACTCTTTCAAAAAAGGAAAACAATCATCAGAGATGTCAAACAATCAAAGGTTTTCAAAGACTCCTCCTAAAAAACTAAATTGAGACAACTGCAACTCCAATGTCAAAAAACGCAGATGAAATAACATTAAACATTACAGTTCCTGTAATGCTTTGAGAGATGTAAAAGATAAGTATATTATTGTCATGTAGCTTTAGTTAGTAAAATGCGGCCTATAATTTGAGCCTAAAGTTGTTTTCATTTTGGCAGATTGGCACCACTGAAAGTATGCCAAATGTGCTATTAGCACTTCCTGTTTGCAGTGTATCCATGGATGCACAGACAGCTATCACTGGATTCCTTTGATACTGAAGAAAACTTAAAATGTGATGATTCCCAGGCAAGTTCTGGAGGAGTTTAAGTCACACTTAATCTGAAAATATTAGTATCATGTCTCTATGTTCACATCTTGGTTTTGACTTAAAGTTAATTTAATACAAATTGCAGCAGTTGGATGCCAAGGGTTGCCCCTTTATTTCCTTTCACCTCATGCAGTACAGTGTCTTTTTACTGGCATGACATCCCACTTAAACACTTAACACTTAAAGCGGAATGAGGTCCATTTTCAAAATTCATACAACTATGGTCTGAGACAGGCCAAAATATTAGTTAACATAAACAACCTTACCCAAACTGAAAAACTAAAATTTGTCTGAAAAAGTCTGACAATGAATTAGGAAAAGTGGTACAAATGTCACTGGGAGCACCCAGGGTAATGTTCTGAGTATATAGGTATTTTCTGCTTAAGAACTGAGGGCACTACAATAGAATAAAGTTTAAGTATAATAGGAAAACAAATATCCTGTGGGTCAAAATCAATCTCCAATTCATTGTCTATGGAGCAGCTCTAGACTCATACTTGATGACATCACAAGATTGAAACTTTCCTCTGTGATTTCTGGCTCCGAATAGTGACAACCAATTTTAACCAATACCATCATGACATCCACCCATCAGTCAATCAGAACCTTTTTAACCCTAAGCCACACAGAACTAAGATTCATTGGTTAGCTTGCTAGAAATAGCATGGTACGTCAAAGTGTCTTTGGGTGGTCACCACCTCTAACTTTGTGTTACGCTTCCTAAAAATACTGAGGTTCTAGCCACGTCAGCTGGCTAGAATTTATTCACTTTGAGGAAAGCGACGACTCCAAATTGTTTTCAAGGAATGCAGCTATTCTATCGGTGAACACTGTGGGGGCCTCTCTGTCTGTTTTGACATGCCCACTTCTCAACTATCAAATCAAATTCCTTTTATTGTTGTATCCTGCCTGCCTGTCCTGTTTTACCAAGAAATACATCACGATACAAAAACTAGATACTCTCTAAATACCGTTTCATCTGGGCTTTAATGTAAGAAATACATGATTTTCTTTGGACATCATCAAGTACAGAAAGCATTAGATATCAGGGCATACTGAGTGTCCACATCTCCTCAGCTCCTGCAAGCTGACTTTTTACCATAAGCTGATTTTTTGTGGGGGTATAGTCCAAATAGAGGTAAGAACCTCAACCTCCTCAGCTCAGGGAAAGGAAAGCCCTGACAGCTGGCTGTGAAGGCCGAGTTGTGTTCCACCGTACCATGCCCTCTGTGGGCCCAGCGTGGGCGATAATGAGCTGAGCGGCGAGGCTGCCACATGGCCCACTGTCTGTGGTGAGGAAGAGATGGGAGAGGATGACCTCCGGGGAATGGAGGCAGTGGCTCCAGAGACCCCATCCAAATGAAAATGAGACAGTGGGAGCGAAAGAGGGCAGAAAAAAAGAACCAGGCAGGCAGACGAGCAGAGGCACAGATTAGCTGACGTAATGGGTGTGTGTTACATCTTCAAAAGGAGAAAAAGAGCACTGGATAAATTAACACCTCACTAATCTTGGGCTGAGAAACAAAGAGACTCCACCAGATTCTCACCAGCTAAAAAGGTGAAAAATCCAAAAAGTAACACATGCAAGAAGTTACATGACTAATGCTGCTGATCTGAGTAGCTGTTTAATGAAAAGGGAGCAAGCTGTCTCCCCGCTCAGCACCCTCCACTCGTCTGCTGCTCTGCTTTAGAGATGCCTTGCTGCCAAGTAGACTGAACAGCTGGCCTGTCTCAGCACCAGTCAGCATGTGGTACCAAAGCCATTTGCTGCCGTTTCTGGGATCACCCCCTAAGGCGCCTTAAGAACCCCCCAGCCAACTAAAAAGGCTCCCCTGTGCTCCCACAGCTTCCCACGGTGCCTGCCTGCAGAAAGGTTATTACTGCAGACTGCAATTAAATTTTAAGAGTGCAGATTCTCTCATTTATCTTTCCACATGCCTCGGTGATAAGGTGCTCTCTGGGTGCACTGTCACTACGTGCTCATCTGGCTGTGGGAGCCAGATAGTAGTCATTTCTACTTCACTGTACTATACCCACTCCTCCTCACAGCTTATCAGGGTAAGTTCCTTCAAAGACATAATGCTTTTTGTCATTGGCCCTCACATCAGTCGTGTCACAATGGGATCTGCTTCCTGGAGATTTCGCTCTGCATTTCTGTAATACCATAATCCACGCACTCAAGAAGTGGACAATCCATTGGTCAATCCCCAGAGTTTTGAGAAGGCAGGTGGCTTTTTTCAGATGGCCGTCATGACAGGGACAGCTGTTCCTGTCTGCTGGGACTCTGTCTGGAGAGAAATCTGAGACACCACGAATACATCATACAAGTTATTATACAAACCTGTCTGTTAGACTACTGATTCTATGCTGTCTTATATGTCTAAGTAAGGTGCAGTGATATAGTGGGGGATATATTGACAGAAATTATAATATTATAACTGTACTATATAATATAATATTATATGGTATGTTTTCTTTAGTGTATAATCACCTTAATCACTGTGTTTTTGTAAAGCAAGCTGGCTAAGATTTGTTGGATGGGCATTTGTATTTTGAATGTGAGCTTACTGGTAAATGATCTGTAATAAACCATGCATATTGTAAGGATGGTAGTAGGTAATTATACAATACTTGATGATAACAAAAGTAATGCAAATCCACAGCAGCATTTAATGGGTGTAATTCTTTATTCTATAACACAAAGAGCGATATGACACACATTTGGTAAAAATAAATAGTGTATCAAGGCACTCTGCATTTCAAAACAAATCAAATAAAATGAACAAGCCGACTGCTTTGAAATATGAAATACAAACACTGTGCAATGAAAAAAGGTCTCTCTTTAGATAACTGGATAATGCATGTAAGGTACTTTTAATAATGGTATGTGTGGTTTTTATTAATCTGTGCCCTCCTGTTGGGGCACTTTTATGAGTGCTATTGAACTCACAAATGCAGTCTCAGAGTGGGTGCGTGAAGTACAAGGACACTTGGAAGCTTTAATTCTCATCAAAACCTGTGTATATTTGTAACACATTAAATGAAGCAGGATTGCACAAAGAGGTTGTTCATGTTTCTAGTGTGTCATGAAAATGGGGGAAAAAAAATAACTTTCAGCTATCAAAAGCATGTTTACCCACAGCTCTGCCATAGAATGCATTTTTCATCTCAGCCCACCGCCTTTGTTGGT
Organism: Plectropomus leopardus; assembly: GCF_008729295.1. Classification (NCBI taxonomy): domain Eukaryota; kingdom Metazoa; phylum Chordata; class Actinopteri; order Perciformes; family Serranidae; genus Plectropomus; species Plectropomus leopardus. The sequence goes on from NC_056463.1 coordinate 29,063,043, forward strand.
TTCTGAACATCACAGTGTTAAGAGGCACTTTTAATACTTAATTTGCCGTGCTGACTCAACACATGCATAGCTGATGTTGCAGATTACAGACTGTGAAATATGAAGAATTAGACATTTTGACTCATTAGTAAACGTTGGAGAAGCCACCAGTCTCTTTTATGTTGGCAAGCTGAAGTGGATCTCTGTATTTTGCAGTTTGGAGTTTTTGTGTTCGCAAGCCAAATATGCCCATGTTGATATTCCAAAGAGGCTGTCAGGAACACAACACAACTGTATCATTTGCATACACCACCAGTCTGAGAAGTACCATGAATTGTGACTTACTTATCTGAAATGAAGACAATCACTGGTGTGTGATTTGATAGTAGTGCTTATTACACAGTAATTACAAAATTCAAATGTTGAAATAAAAACAAACATTAGCTAATATGGAGTTTTATTACAGTTACATTGCGTATGGCATTTGACCAGAGAATGTAAACAGCCAATGCACAAAAACACAAATTCACACCCTGCTATCACAGAGGATAGTTAATGGCTACTGTGTAGTTAGCGATCGTCACGTTAGAGTGACCCATGCTGTTTTTGATGTGACACTGACTCTGCATTCGTCCACTGTAAATGGGCTGTAAATAGTAGAGCATGGAGCTCACATACTCATGGCTGTATGTGAGGCCATCAGTCCAGTTGGCATGCAGAGGTGATGTCCAGGTAACGGCTACATTTAGATGGGAAACAAATGAGATAAATCCCTCTGGGGGACTATGAAAAAGGAAATCAGTGTATGAGGGAATCTCAGAAGGCTACAGATGGGAAATAGAAAAAGAGGGAGAAAAAAAAGCTCTGCCCTCGAAGATGGTGAAAATTATCATCAGAAAGCCTGGGTATAATCTTTTCTGAATAGAATTTTATTACAATGTGGCACCATGTGATAAATGCCCGGGCTGTCAGAAGCTAGCAAGTAGACTTAAATGAGCTCTTAAATAGGAATCAGGCAGCCTGTTAACTGTGACACAAAGTAGCGAGCCCCAACAGTCACACTAAACACTAGGGGTTGAAGTGAGCTCCCACAGAGATGAAAAACGGTTTCATTAGATTCATTTTCACTTTGCTAAAAATATATGCCTGATGCCAGTCTTTTGCTGTGTGTAAACAGAGCCTGTGGGTGCAGAATATGAAAGCGTGTGCATTTTCTACCTGTTTGCAACTCAATTTGTTGCAGATGTACCTGACAGCATGTGTTAGCCTGGGTCCATATTAGATCTGAATCGAAAAGAGACTGGCCGTAGCTGGACATGGGGGAAGCTTTTCATAGGCCTCTCTGTGGTGGATGTTTTTCTTTTAAATTGAGTAGGCTTGTAAATGTTTTGTTACTTACAATCAATGTACTCATTCAATTTCAGCTAGTTCTCTTTTTAAGGAAAAGAACACCTAGCCTTTTTCTAGCAACAATTATTTAACGTGTATAGATACACGTTAAAGCCAGATTGCTGTGAAGCCCAAAATGTTTGCTGTACTGGTAGACCTATGCATAATGGACAATTAGTATATAAGAGTGATTCCTTAACTCTCATATTCACATAGTTTTCCTCTAGCCTATATAACAACAGCATAACCGAAGTACTGGGTTTTATTAACATTTTTAAATAGTGATACACAACACAGTATTTATTAGGGGTGGGGAAATAATTGATAAAGCATAGTTTTGCAAAATGTTGCAACATTGCATCATTGTAATAACTTTTTCACTGAATACATTTTTTATATTGAAAATAGAAAAAATAGAAATTTAACATTTTGTAGCCCTCTAAAGTAATAAAAACACTTGCTTTTTCATACATACAATTGTCTGTGATAAAAATGACTAAAGATATCTCCTAGTAAAATATGACTCATTTAGTATTGTAATACCCCAGTTAAAAGGTCAATAATTGGGGTCTCTTATCCCTGCATTGAACCCCTTTATTACCCAGCAAGCAGTCGTGCCGGGTAATAAAGGGGTTATTACCCAGCAAGCACCAGTCTAGAACACTGAGAGCTGGAATGAGTTAAGCATCTGCCAAATTCCCTCAAGGATTCCTCCTTCTTGTCTCAGGCATGTTGAGAACCACTATTACACAAAAAGAATTACATCTCAACACATTGGGGGCACAAGATGGCTGCACATGTGGCTGTGCATGCAGGGTTTGCCTGCCACTCCAGCTCTTTGTAAGCCACTGCTTATCTGTCACTATGGCCCTCTGCAGTGGATATGTATACAGAGATGGGGATGGGGATGCCAAACAAAAGAGTTAATCTCATTCATTTGTAGGTGACTTGTGATCCATGTTGTCTTGCTTACTTTATAGAAGCTCTCTGATCCTTCTGAGCAATTCTCTTCTCAGGTTTTCAATATTACCGTTTTTCAGCGCTGATTAACTGAGCGATGCTCTGTTTGTTGTTGGTAGTTAGTAATGAAATTGGAGATGCTCGGGGGGGGATTGAATATGAGTAGCGTGTTGTGGCATGCCAGTCCCAAATGGCTTTAGAAGGAAATGGCAATGGGGTGCTGCAGCCCCTCCCCTCTAAGTCAATAATTAACACATGGCAATTAAACATGACTCTTTGGGGAATAGTTAATAAGAGGCCCAAAGCTGATTATTTGTGGGTGAAGAGACTCTAGAGATTGTTTGTTCCCCCACTTCAGTTCCTATGGAAATACAGTAAATAGTCATCAGAGGAGGACTTAATTTGCACTTACATATTTGTCCTTTTATTTCCAAAGGGAGAGAGCTGTATTAACATTGTCAGGGGACTTACTAAAACATGCAGTTTTAGTGTTTTCCTTATTCAACCTATTTCCTTAAAGCGCCTTAAGAACATCCTAGTAAAAAAATAGATGTAGGTTTCATCCAACAATAGCAGTAACTTTGTGGTGCCTTGTAGAGGTTAAGTCATGATTTCCCCATACAATCAACCCAAGGACACAGCTGTCAACATGTTGAGGAGCTTAAGTCTGATTCTGCCTTACAGTAAGAGCTGTTCTCATTAGTCTGGACCTGACTGATGGCATTAATCTAAACCCTGTTACATTCCCTTTTCCTCCCTGTCTGCCACACAACTTTAACTGCTGAGTCAAGGACTGTTGACATGCCCCAGAGGTAATATAACCCAAACCAAATCAGAAGTGCAGCCAATGTCAATATACTGTGTATTTAATATCACGGTAAATTTATGTTTTCTGCAGCATCTGCAGTGTTCATGTCAAGTTTGTCATTCGTACAGACTAGAGTATTTTATTAGCTATGCAGGAGCAACATTTGTGAAGAGCAAGGGAATTTCCTTGCTTATGTAGGCAAGGATGCACCATTGTGACCATTCATCAGTCATGCCTAACTACTAACTATTGCCTAATTACATCTCTAAATAATACAACACTAAATGATCAAGAAATGATGCATACTTTATACTTCGCAACTAAGAAGGTGTCTTGGCAGTCTCAGTTAACCTGAAGATGGAACGCTGAAGTTGGAGTATTTTGATGGTCATTCCCACGCATGGTTTTAGTTATTTTCAGTGTTCTGTGGTTCTTAGGCCCCTAGAAGAGTGTATAGTACAATCATGCCACACTGAAAATTCTTATAATGCAGACTGTATGCAGTGAAAATAAGAGTCTACAGCCATACTACCTACTTGAAGCTGTGCTACTACTACTACTGTAACATGCTAAGTTAATGATATAGGATATGATATGAAGTAGATGTCTCACAGTAGCATGATACTTACTACAGTATGGAAATGGCTTCTAATCCACAGTCCCACGCACAACACTGGGCTGTCCTCCAATACTTATATCACCACCAAAGCAGGCGGAGCATTCTCTATAACATGCTTTGCTCATTTCTTAATTTCCCATTTTCATGCACATATTTGTTGCTGCAAATATTTAAGACTTGAGTTATCCTTATTGTTTGACCCATACCTTTTGACCATGCAACACAAGGTTATGGAATCGAAGACAAAACATTGGTGAAAAATAAATGTTTAGAAAGTATAATTAAGTGGCTGACATCTCTGTAGGGAAATAAATTATTCATATTTTATTTGGTAAAAAATTTGCATCTGCTTGGAGAGCTCCATGGGAGAGAAGGGAATTGGGGGGAAATGAAAAGTGTGATAAAGGGTAGAGGGACAGAAAGAAAAGAAAAGTACAAATGGGAAACTAAAGAATGGCCATGAGGAAAGAGATCAGTAAAAATCTGAGAGAGAAAGGATTTTTAAAATGAAAGAGCATGAAGATGCAATTCTGTATAGCTCAGTGGGCAGAGTATGCTGCGACTGTAATATCGCCAAGGCTGGAAGTTAATAGGCTCACACACACACACACACACACACACACACACACACACACACACACACACAAACAAACACAAAAGCACATACAAAAAACCTCTCTGCTGTAACATACTTAAAGGGAAGCAAGTTATTGTAAGGTACTTACAGTATATAGAGACATGGTTCAAGATGGAGTTTAAAGAAATACTATGAAATACTATGCAGAATTTTCCTTAAAACAAAACAATGTATAGCCTCATCTACAAATAATCCCTCTCAATCATCACTTAAGTCTCAATTTCCACAGAAAGTCTGGCCTCTGCTTGTTTTGTCCTACTTTTTTTCTTGTATTTTCTGTGTTTGGAATTTTTTTATGGATGTTATGTATCTCCACAGTGTGCAGGTTAGGTTGTGGCTTTATAAAAAGGTTTCGTCCAGGTGCCAGACCATAAGCTGCAGACATTCAAGAGACACAGCGCAGAAAACATAGCAAGGCGAAAAACTAGTGAGTCTGGGTTTGGCTTTTACTTTCATTTTTGCTGGCGACAATGTTTATAAACGTAAACTGACATTCCTGCATAGCACACCTTTAAATGATTGTTATATGAAGACCAGAATTTATTGAATTATGCAGCACTCCTTGTATTGTATCATTTTATTATGTTAGCAAATTGAAGTATCACAAAAAATGCAACACCAATTTCAAAATGCATTATCAACAGCCAAAACTTAATTTAACTTAGTTAAATCCAAAGAAGTTGGATGAAAAGTTTGTCAAACTCTTTCTTTAATTTGACTTATTTGCAAAAAGTGGGATAAAGAAGATTGATGCCATTTTCTGATAAATAAGAAGCTGTAGCCATGAGCCGGATAGCTTAACTTTGTAAAAAGACTGGACACAACTTGTCTGACTCTGTCCAAAGGTAACAAAATCAACCCACCAGCACCTCCAACTCAAATCATATCTTGTTTATTCTGTACCAAAAATGTAAAGATGACAAGTTGTGATTTTAATATGTAAAAGTCATATAACTATTTATTGGCAGTGGCACAGTAACTTACTGTAAACTTATCATCTCCATGAGGCTGCCAGACTTTGCTGATTGCCTGAGCTTTAGACAGAGCCTGACTAGCTGTTCCCCCCTATGCTAAACTAAGCTAACAGGCTGCTCGTTGTTACCACACAGATATAAAAGATGAATTAATCTTTTAATCTAATGATATAGCGCATTTCCCAAAATGTCATACTGTAGAAAAACAATAATTGGTTCTCATCCTCCTACATTTTGAGCACCCCCCTGCATCCTGAACCCCAACATTCTCCGAGTGCAGCAAGGGAGGCTGATGGTGGAATGATTACCTCCTAAATGCTGACTATGATTTGATTTAGCCAAGTGAAACCGGGGAGCTGGGATCTTCCTAGTGGCAGTGTGATGGCGGCCGTGCAGCAATAAGATAATTTCCCATCACAGGGGGTGTTATCAGCCCATCGCAGCATCAGGAGAGCGTTGACCCCACATGGTCGGTGTCTTTACATCCCTGTCAGCTCCTCCTCTCACACTCAGCAGTGATTAGTAAATATGCTTTGACTAAGACGCTGAGCTACCTTATGTAGTACAGTTGTTCTCATCCACAATATAAAAAGCAATAAGACATTATCTTGCATTTGTTTACTTGACTAATGCCCTTTTATGCTGCGAGAATCAAATCATAACATGCCGCAAAGCTCAGGATAAATGGTTGTTTTTGTAATGAATGTTAAAAAAATAAAAGGGCTGAGAGACATTTTGACGGAAATGATAATCCACGCCTTTGAAACAGGGCGCCATGCAGTGGCATGTCTAATGCAGGAGACATAAAGACATTAGACAAGATGCAGAATGTGGGTTATACCTGTCATCTTCGTCCTGGCATCACACGCAGACAAGCACATCTTTGCTGCAATACTCTGCAGCTAATAGGACTGCAGCTGGAGGTGTCTGCGATTGTTTTCTCGAGCTTTCCGTCTCACTGAGTAGAGGAGGAAAAGTTCCTCTCTGTGCAAGGATTCTATTTCATCATCAGATCAGTAAATGCTCAATTTTATGCCAAAGGGATTGTTGGGGATAAAGACTCAAACCCTTACCCCATGACAGAACTCATCCATCTCTCCACAGAGGCAGAGAGACCGGATATGTAAAAGCTTCTTTCTACATCTTATTCCTACAGTACGTGACATCGACACATATAAATTGTCAAATATTTCACTTAACATTCCGAAGAGGTGAACTGATATTTAAACTGAATCAGATGAGTGATTTCTTAGTGTAATAGTCAACTAAACTGCCTTATCTGCAGCATTTTTTTTTGTTGTAGATTGTGTTCATGTACTTTTATGTGCACACATTATACCCCTGCACTTGCAGATCTATGTATACCTTGCAGTGTTTATGAATGTCTTTGTGCAGCTAACAATGCATTACAAATCACAATTACAAGCTGGGCCATGCAACAGTTTGTTGCTAAGTGGTCACAGTCGAGGGAGCTGCATCATCTGTATGCACAGACTGACTCCAGACTGTTTTCTTTGTCTGTGAGGGACTCGAAAGGCTCTGGTCAAACACAACTAAAATCCATCTGAATTTGGCAAAGAGGGGAGGGAAAAAAGAGAACATGGCAGCAGTGAGCATTGTAGCAGCTTACCAACACAGCAGGGTGCCAGTCAGACTCATTCCAAAGTGGTTATACAGTAGTTTAGTCTGCCGGCATGTTTTATAACACTAGATTCTAACCTTCCTATGTGTTTCCTCTCCAACTCTACTCACATTGCTTGATTTTTAGGAAACCTGACAGCTTTTCTGTTCTCACAAAAAAACAATGTGACTTGCAGGAGACAGCTGTCCTTATTTACTGTGCTACATTTCCAAAAGATTGGCCTTTTGATGATCTCCTCCAAGATTAGAGGTGACTAGGGTAGTAGAGTGGGATAACAAAGAGGGAGACATCTGAGGTCAGCTGTGTCACTGAGTGGTAAGGCTGTTGGCAGCATAGAATTGGTGATCAAAGAGCACCTCCAGCATCACCCTATGAATGGATAATTTCTTCCTTTTTTTCCTACTTCTTTTTTCACTTTCACTGAGGGTCAAGGATTCTACATGTTATTATTCCCGAGGTGCTCTCAGTGTGCTTTGATCTGCATCTCTATTTCCTATACTGTGGCCTCAATGAAAGGCCATCCAACACATTTGAATGCTTTTATTTTTAACAACCTACGTAAAGACTAGAGGATCTGGATGCACACAGAGTCTTCACAGTAAAACATACAGTCACAATGCAGTGCTGCTAAGTGTTTTGGTGTATATGGTGTTTGAGGACACACAGTGATTTGTTTGTTACTACTGCAACACACAACATGTATTTAACACCAACAATACTTTTGTTGTATTAGTCATGTTCTGCATTCATATGCTTTTGTGTAAACAGAAATAATAATAAAACCTCTTTCTATTTTAATTAGTATTTCTGTATTTACACACACAAAAACCTTTAATTCACACACACACATATAAAGGCATGCGTTCACACAGAGGCACACACCATCGGTATCTCTAGCTCATCATCGTAATGTAACTTTCCTTCTTTTATCTGTGGTGGCCTTCTTTTCTCTATTGTTTTTATGCCTCTGTGCCAACAATAGTCAAGGCTGGAGGCAGGTTTTCAGGTTGCCAATCCATGCATCCATCCATCTGTCCCATTCTTGTAAACGTGATATCTCAAGAATGCCGTACAAAAAAACTCCTTTAAATTTTTCACAAACGTCCACTTTGACTCAACAATGGACTGATCAGATTTTGGCAGTCATAGGTCAAAAGTCAAGGTCACTAACCTTGACTGTATCATCTCGTGAACGTGATATATCTCATGAACAATTCGAGGGAGCTTTTTCAAATTTGACACAAACATCCACTGAGACTCAATGATGAACTGATTATATTTTGGTGGTTAATGGTTACTGTGACCATGCATCCAACCATTTTCACACTCATTTCATGCAATATCTCAAGAGGGCCTTCAGGGAATTTCTTCAAATTTGGCACTAACGTCCATTTGGACTCCAGAATAGACTGTTAAGAATTTGTTAGTCAAAGTTCAAAGGTCAGTGTGACCTAGCAAAACACATTTTTGGCTAGAACTTGAGAATTAATATGCTAATCATGACAGAATTTCACACAAATGCCTAATGAAATAAAATGATAGTAATATAATAATAGACATATATCCAAAAGTTTAAAGTTTAACTTCACTGTGACATCATAATGCTCTGCAACATGCTCTGAATTGGTGACACTAATCTTAGGTGTCCACCTTGAAACTGTGCTGATTGTATAGATCTTCTTTGCTGTCAGGGGAAAGGTATGTGTGACGCATCTATGTTTTCTCAGACATGGATAAAAACTGTCACTGCAACCTGGGTGGTTTGCAGAATCATACAGTCGCGAAGCAGTAATTCTAGTTTCTCACCTGTTACTGGATTAAATACAATGTTTGGATTTGTATTCAATCATACCTTTCCTTCTTTATATTACTGTCTACTTTTTATTGAAGGCTCCAAATGCACACTGAATTAAGGGCACTGCAATATCCTGCAACCAGCTTAGTGATTTTTGTACAGTATTTATAGATGCTATATTTGGATGTAACTGATTTGAGAGCTACAAATGAATGTTTTAGTGAATAAAGTGTCGAAAATGACAACTCCGACTGGATAATGAAGTGAGGCATTTACTTCACTCTGAGAATGTTTGAGTGGCATTCAGATCCAGATTAGCCACAGTGGTGAATGTTTTACAAGCTCCAGTGAATTGCCGGCATGACTAAGCACTCAACAATGATCACACCTTCCTCAATTCTCCAGTGTCTTTAAGGAGTGATACAATTGTTAAAATTTAGTTTAATGTGCCTACAAATTGATCTGGGCAATATGAAGAAAATTCAATAACACAATATTATTGACCTCTATTTAGAGTGCGAAGATATTGTAGGGTTGACACAATATTTATTTATTTTTGATAAATAATCATCAGTATTGTGGATGAAATGACTAAGTGGGTGAAGGCAAGTAATAGAACAGCCAGAACATTCTGGTAAGTGTAGAAAATGACAACTTCACTGTAATGCAGCCTTTAAAACCAGGAAAAGATACTGATGATATTACGATATCCAAAATCTAAGACAATATCTAGTTCAACATCACAACATCGATGATATATATACACACACACATATATATATATATATATATGCCCAGCCTTACTTACAAATAATATGGAGTTAGTGCATTATGTCAGATCAGAGGCATGATCAAAGACTGGGAAAGTGCTGTGGACCCGGATGGCCTGTATGTATCAGTCTCCATTTCCTTGTGTGTCTGACCTCAGTGCCAGCTGTTCCCTGTGGCACTGTATTTGTGCTACAGCACTTTAGCCTTTGAGTTACCTGATTGTTGTGCATCTCTGTGTCCCTGCAGTACAAGCAGGTGGAGCAGTACATGTCCTTCCACAAGCTGCCAGCAGATATGAGGCAGAGAATCCACGACTACTATGAGCACCGTTACCAGGGCAAGATGTTCGACGAGGAGAGCATCCTGGGAGAGCTGAACGAGCCACTGCGAGAGGTGGGATAAGTGTTCCTGTCTGGGTTAGAATCTCCTGCACATGTGATGCATTCAGAAGCTTATGCTGCTGCTTGACATTCAGTTTTTTTTTCTTGAGGCCAAAACAAGAGTAAAACTGAGAGGAGCACAGTGTCTGCACAACTGACATTTTTGCTGTTGTTACTCTAATATCCCTCTTGTCTGAAACTGTGACAGGCCAATGCCTTTTTGTAAAGCACCAGCTCTTTTGCTGCTCTTCGCACTAACCGCTTTGTCTGTGTGCTCATGCAGGAAATCATCAACTTTAACTGTCGAAAGCTGGTGGCATCCATGCCACTATTTGCCAACGCCGACCCCAACTTTGTCACCTCCATGCTCACCAAACTGAAGTTTGAGGTGTTCCAGCCTGGGGATTACATCATCAGGGAGGGCACCATCGGCAAAAAAATGTACTTCATACAGCACGGGGTTGTCAGCGTACTAACCAAAGGCAATAAAGAGACCAAGCTGTCAGATGGCTCCTACTTTGGAGGTAAGACAAGCTGGCGCTGCACCAGAATCACAAACTCAAAGGTCACATACACAGAAACATCTTTCTGTGGAGCTTAAATCTGCTCTGTTTTAATATTAATAATGCTGTCCTTTGGTACCTTAGGAGGTTGGCTTGGGTTTAAATTTTGATTTCTGAGGCATTTGGATAATGCTATTTTGGCTCTGATATGAGCTCGTCATGAGCATGAAGTGGTATGTTGTGCAGTGCTTGTAACCTCACTTAAAATTCTGCTTCATGGTTTATGCAGTACTTTTCCCTTAATTTACATCATGAGCTGTCTCTTAAATGTAGGGCAAACCCAAATTAAGAAAACAGTACTTAGTGTAGCACAAATTAAGAAATATGCATTCAAAGGTCACAGGAGTCAGAAAGCTGTAAAATTACATACCATATGATGGCTTAAGACTTGTGCAATAACCCGAAGTTTTTATGCACTAACTCATGTTATGTTCTTAATCAGGGTCAGATAAATGCCCAGCCCTCTCATGGTCTCACAGAGCCTATGACACATGTAGGAGACAATGCTGCCATACTGCCCTCACCAAATACCAATTAATTTGCTCAGTGACAGCGTATCATTTAGACTACACTGTTAAGTAATGAGAAATGGTGGCAAAGCATTTAACAGCACATGACCTGCCTGTGGAAGTTTAATTACGTCTTGCCTGCTCAAGTCCATCTCCATGCCCTCTCTCCGGGGGGTTTCAGAGAAATAATGAAAAGATGGCAGGCAATCTATCTCTACACATGCCAAAACTAATCAACATTTTAAACAACATCGCCCCGGTTCTCTCCACGGCCATGTTGCGTGAAATGTTGTCCAAAATGTTCCTTCTTTCGGTCTCTCCTCAGCAAGCCAGATTCAAAGGGAGCTCACAGACTTGTTTCTAGCATAAGCATCGTGGCACAGTTTGTGTGACAGCTTGGACACTCTGCCGCTCAAAGACGCTGAACTGAGTGCACTCCAGACATCTAAATGCAAAACAGTGAATGCATCTACATTACATTTTTTTTTCCTTGAGTAAACATGAGTAGTGCAACCCACAAAAGTGTAAACGCAATGGTTTTGGAACCGAAACTGGCTTGCTCGCTTTAATCTTAAGCCTTGGATCTGTAATTATTTTCTCCTCTTGCGCATTTTAGGCACAAGGCTTTTGACTCCATTATCCTGTGACTATTCTTGGCAGTACCACTTCTCTCGTGGGGGTGGGGAGGTAAGGGTGGGGGCTAGTGAGGTAAGCCTAGAGCCACTGGGAGTTTGTTACCAAATACGAGTTAGTCATTCATGAAATTAATTGGTGCAGGATCAGCACAGGGAGTACGTGGCACATGTGGATCTCAGTGTGGCTGTCAGTATCAGCAAACAGGAAGTCAAAAGCAATATTTCTTTTTCATATTATGTGCAGAACACAGAGGCCTGCTCAACATGGTTTGCTAGGTTTTGAGTCTCTGTTGTGCATGTGAATAAGTGATCATGTGAATGAAATCCAGTCCTGAAGAGCTTTCTTTTTTGTCAAACACACAGCAAATCGTATGCGTATATGCTCATCAACATGTCAGCAAACTCATGTACCATAACCCTTTCATTCATAGACGACCTCAATTATTTACACAATTATATACTCAGCAGTCTGCTCCAGTTTGTTAGCTGTTGGATTAGCTCGAGCCAGAGAGCCTAAAGTGTAAAGTGGACACGACATGTCCTGGATGGGAGCGTCGGCTGGGCACACAGCGATCCAGTGGAGAGGGGAAATGTAATGTGACTGCAGTACTAACGCCAAGGGACACATGGATCTCTGCCAAGCCCGCTCTCTGGACGCCGCTCTGGGCTCAGAAAGAAAACATGCACCCTCCACCCCCAACGTCCACTTCCCTCTTTCTCTCCTTATAGTTCAGTATTGAGACACTTATCCGAACAGCATCTCCGCTGCCCTCTCAGTGCCCAGACAGAGCAGGTTATTGTGTTGTTATAGTTCATTCTTTGTTGCCTGCGGTAATTGATGTGTTGCCAGTGAAGACTGCGCCTCTCTCCTGGTGGGAGCAGAGCTCAGTGACCTTGTGGTGGCCCTACATGCCAGTCAGAGGTGCTTATCAAAAGCTGCCTTTGATTGCACCTCTAAGATGGCTCACTTTGCTTCTGAGTGAGTGGCTTGTAGCAGCCCTGTGAGTGGGGGTAAAAAAAATGAAAGTGAAACAGAGTCAGAGAGTGGGAGTAAGGAGCAAGTTGACTGCACAGTTTGCAACCTGCAGTATCATCTTTTTGGCTTTACTCAATCTGTGACCGGTTTTCTGTGAATGGTGCTCTCGTATTCCGTAGTTTTGTGAAGTCCTGGGTCCTCCCCTCTCTTTCCTTTTTTTGTTGCCTTTTTTCCCTCTCAGAGCTCAGACTAGCTGTGCTATAGAGCTGCCAAATGGCCACCCTGACTGAGTGAGTCACTGAGAGAGGCTGGCAGCAGCAAACGACCAGGTAATCCTCCTGGTCCTTAACCCACTTACACCCCTGCACCTCTTATTGTGGAGCATCAGCTGAAGATCAAGGCACTGCAGCAGTTGACTGAGTGACAGAATGGGGGATAGAATGATATACTATAGAGCTGTCTTGTATAATATGACAGGTCGGGTAGGATAGGATGATATGCGATACAATGCTGTGTTTTGATACGATGTATGACGTGACACGATCCAATATGTTGTGAGACAAACACACAAGGGTGCAATGCAGTTGACTGGTTGGGGAATATGACATGGTGCCACATGATGCACTACATGATACAAACACATACCAACATGTATGGTGTCCTATAAGAAAACTACTGAATGAATCTGTTTCACAAAATTAAAGTCAAAGACATTGCACATGCATTTCACCCCCCCCCCCCCCCCCAACACAATTTTTTTTCTTTACAAATTGTATGTTAAAATAGCTGTGCCAGCAGCTCTGTGAGGCGGTACTTCATGACAGAAGTGCTTTGAGTCATTAGGTTTTATCTAAGCGTCAACCTGTGGGACTGAAAAATGATACCAGTGTAGAAGTGCCAACTACTGCCATTTCTTGAATATCCACTAGAGGATGGCTCCAAAAGCGAGTCAATCCCCATAGACCACCATGTTAAAATGCCAGACTTCACAGAAATAAACATGTTCATAGTTTGATGAAAAAAATCTGTTTTGGTTTGTATAGCTAGTTTTCTGTGACAACTGTACGAGGGGTGAATGTTTGAAGAACTCACCCATTTAAATATTGTTCAGTCTTAAAGTTAAAGACAATTAAGTTTTTGCAATTTAGCTATTTTAGTTACAAAGAGGTGCAGCCCAATAAACATGTTGCTACCACAGCGAGAATGGTTAGGTTACATATTCTCATAGAGTATAGGCTTAGCTGTAGCTGGTGCTATGTCAGTGTGTTCTCAGTTCATGAAAGTTAATTGTAATGCTTTGATTACGTAAAAAGTCTTGTTAAGCAATTGGTTGTACTAAAAGACCCTCGAATAAGGAGTCTTTTAACAGTTTTCAGTTTTTACAGTAAGTACATTTTGTGTTTATGGTTGTAAGTCTGTTTTTGATAGCAAAGAATATCATTAGCATTGTCACAACTGACCATATCCAATAATGCATTGTGCAAACAAAGCTAGCAGCTAGTGTTAGGCTTATCTCAGCCCACTCATCCAAATATGGTCACTTCTGGCTCAAAAATCGAAGATGGCAACAGCCAAAAATGCCAGACGTGAAGCTTCAAAACTTGGGTCCATAAACCAGTGGGTGACGTCTCTGTGGCTACATTCATTATTTTATAAAGATTATAGCTTTATCCCCTGTGGACCATGAGTGTCTGTTTAAAGATTGTGCTAATCCATCCAAAAGTTGTTGGCATTATATCGGTCTGGACCAAAGTGGTGGACCGACCAACATTCTTTGCAATCCCTTGCTCATATTTAGCATGGCTAAATACTATTGATAGTGTCGTGTAATTGCCAGTAATCTCTATATTGTTTATTTAGATTGTTATTATTTATTTTGTTCAGATTGTTATTATTTTTAGGACAAGAAAAAAGCGAGGAGTATTTTAGCAGATCGCCCCCATACTCTCTTCAGCCAGTGTGAGCTCCTGAGCTCTGGGAGGCGTCCCTCCACCAACTAAAAATGTCTTTAAAAAGTCCTTCATCCCAAGTGCCATCAGTATACTCAACTCAACAAAATGACTGATGAGTTTTAAACCACAGACAGACAATGACATGAACTGATTGATGACCTGTTTATGTTTTTGTTTGTTTTATCGTTTGCTTTTTACTGTGTTGTCTTCTTTGTTTGGTGGGCCGAAGACAAATTTCCACCCTGGTGGACAATAAAGACATATTCTATTCTATTCTATTCTGTTATATTCTAAAGTACAGTATGCCTTTGTAATCGACAGGTGGATTTGCATCTGTTGTGGTCCTGATTTATTGTGTCTTTTGTATCTTACCAACATAACCAGTCTCAGTTCAAAGGATGAAAAAGAGACAATGAAATGTGAAGGAGTGCCGGCATCAACCACAGTGCAGAAAAACACCAGATATCCCTAAACTGTCTTTGTATGCCAGCCAAACATAAGGTGTTGCCCAACTGTACTAATGCTGTTAGGGAGTGAGCATGGCATGTCACGGGGAATCAGGCAGCCCACTGTGGATGTTTCAAAGGTTAGAGAGTGTCCGCTTCGTGGGCTGGGGGCTGTGTTGGGGAGGGAGATGGGAGGTGACAGCAGGACTCAAAGTCCAGGTGAGCTTTGCCAGACCAGGCTGCAGGACACAGATACTTTATCACAGACCAAGCAGTCCTGCTCATACTCATTAATTCAGATCCATGCACACTTATAAGCGAAGAGGGAGGCGGGTACACCCATACACACACAGAATCACATGCGGACGCATGCACACTGAGACTTAAACTTATTTAAAAGAACATTCAAAGGCCAAAATTTGCATTCGTTTCGATTCATGCACGGAAGTCTGCAGGTACAGGCATTTTCACATGCAGCATACAGTACATCTTAATCTATTGCCAAACATGAGTCTTTATGTGAGTTGTAGTCTGTCAGTTATCTTTATCCTACTTACATTCTCTCTACTGTACATATTCAGGGTGACAAGCTGTGATTGGAAATCAAGTTATAGATTGCTGTATTTCAGAGATACCTTGAGTAAATTAAATGTTTATATCTAAATTTCAATATCTTCTTTCCATTTACCAGTGTGTCCATTGTCTAAATGAGCACCTTTAACCTTTTACTCCTTGATGCATTGCCTTTCTTAAAGAATTATCGCTTGGGTATTAATGATTTTTTGATGATGATTTCATTATGTTATAACATATTATAACATAATATAATATATTATAACATTATGTTCATAATCATTATGTAAAAACAGTAAGCTAAGGCACACAAGATGCTCCCATTTCAGGTTTTCTTCCTGTATTCTTTTCTCTCCTACACATTTACACATACTCACTGACATCTTACATGGCATGCAGTCTGCTCTCCAATTTTAGAGCTGGTGCAGAGACTCAGGGGAAACATCTTTTCAGTAAGAGCCCAGGACACGTGGGCTGCACCATCCAACAAAAGACCAGTCATGTGTGTTCTCTCTAAGGTCACTGCACATGTCGTCATAGTCCTCCTTTCCCTGAGCAGCATCCAATTTTAATTGGTGTCATTCAATTTTGATGAATGCATTGTCAGTAAAGTGTGAAAATGAAACATATTATGGCAAAGAAACATCTTCTAGTGCACAGATGTAGTTTTCTTCAAGAATCTGAAGCATCTTTGTGTCTGTAGCACTAACTTGCCAAACACAGTTTTGGGAGAAATCACAGCTGGGCCAGATAAACTCAAATCAGAAGAGGTCAGCAAGGGGACAGGACAGGAATGTTTATCAAGTAAACCCTCAAAGTTTATTCTCAGAGTTGCATCTTTGTTTTTATCTTCTTTTTTTTTTTTACTTATTCTATTCTTAAATACTGCTTTTAGAACCAAAAATATTCAGTATGATGACATGTTTTATTCACAGCCAATCAGCTATCTTGTGTCATGATGATTGTATACTATTACTTTGCTAATTTGAGCTGATAGAGCCCACAATTTTGGGCTGATTATGAATCATCTCATTCTTGGTGAGGACCACACAAAAACAGGTTATTGTAGAGGCAGCAGTCAGTCTGGGGAGAAAACACACACCCCTTACAAAATACAGGCAGAGCTACACCAACTAAGCCTGTCCTGTGATTTCATGCAGGATTTAGGAAGCGTTGCGATGAGTCACAGGAGATGTGAGTAAGCAGTGGGAGTAGAGCATTCATAAATAAATTGAAGGCAACTCACGAACCATGCGCAAGAGCAATTGAACAGTGCAGTGCAGAAGTTCACCCGTCACTCAGCACTGTAACATGTGTTATGGTTTGCATTTTAGAGTAGATGGCTATGATAAAATAACATTTCATACAATCTATTAGTTCATGTACAAATCTAACATAATCATAGTTTAATTTTTTAGATGAACATTTTCGGGCTCTATAGAAACTTTAAGTAGGAAATAAATAGGATAAGTTTAATACAAAAACAGTATATATATTGAGAGAAAAATAGAAAAGCTGTGAAAAATCAAAACTTAAGAAACCTACCCAGATCAAAACCTTGTTCATTTGTAGATTATTTCTCCTAAAATAGGTTTTCACTTTGATTTTCCAAACAAACCATTTACCTTTTTGTGTGAAACCAACATTTAGCAAAAACAGCCATTACTTTATTTTGACATCCCACTTAACCTAGATGCTAATTTTACAAGTGCTAATATTCAGGACAGTGTTGAGCTTCAGCGCAGCCACCTGCATTTAGCCCCAACGCACTCACAGATATCCACTAATCTCTTATTGTTTAGCTTGGAGCAGGTTGCACCAGACCCAGACCCTGCCATGGATTTTTTCCCCTGCACTTTAGGTCAGATGGCACCGCTTAGTGTCTGGGTTTCACTTGCTTTCTGCAAAGACAGTTAGATGAGGCCAGAGGGCTCACTGCAGCTCACCGCCTCATCTTGGCAGTGTTGGCTTCATCCAGAAAGCCACGGGACAAGAGGATTTAATACAGAGCTGTGATGCTCCTCTCCAGAGGGGATTACTGGAGCAGTGCTGCGGGAAATGGACCCCCAGCACAGCTCCAGCCAGGGCTGCCCTGCCATCACACACTTACAGTCCACACACAAAAAGACATGCGCAAACACACAGTGTACACACAAGCACAGACAGAGGAGCTGGGTATTTTTACTCTCTCACATTCACACAGCTCTCTTGCTAACTTGGCCATCGTTCATTCACCCATGCTCTCTCTCTCTCACACACAAACAGTAAACCACCGCACATGAGGTTGTTTTTATGCTCTTCACAGAGTACATATTCCTCATTCATGTCAAATCATGCATCCTCTCTTTATCTCTTGCCCTATCTCATTTTTCTAACCATCAAATAATCGTAACCACTTTACACCCAGTGACCAGAAAAATGAAAAGCCTGGTACAAAATAATGTAATCCGTTGCAATCGCTGTGTAGTGAAGGCTACGTATGTGAACTGGGTAGGCTATATTTGAGGCCATATTTATTGGTAGCGGAGGTGTTTCCGCCGTCCCTCCATATATGTAAACAGGGTGTAACAAAAAAAGTGTCACAGGGGAATATTTCTATTGTAGGGCTGTTGTTTAAGATTGCTTTGTATAGTTCAGGTGGACAGGGGATATATTCTAAGATATCACTTATCTTAATGGCAACCTGAGCTCCAATTCCTGTGGGGTTTCTTTGCCAGATAAGTCATACCATGAGGTGTATGTTAGGGCGTAGAGATGTTTCTTCTTCTATGGAGCACATTATGGTAACTTGCCAGTAGGAGGAGAAGTGCAATGGGGGAAGTTTAATCTGCAATCAAGCAGCAGACTGCAATTTTGTAGTCAACCTTGAGCGAATTTTGTGCCATCAGCCTGCTCAGAGTAGGTGAACCATGCACTACACTACAACTGGCGCTTCCTTGAAGATCCCTCCAAAATCACTTTTTAAAAGAAAACTTTGTTTAAGGTCATGTGTAACTTGTCTTTTCACTTTTTTTCAAACTGTTGAAATCAATTTGCACACATATTTTTCTGATTATTTCAGTGATGTCAGGGAGGCAGAGTGAAGATTAAATATCTGGTGCTTACCAGCGTCAGCGACAACAGTTAGCATGCTGTGGCTAATTAACTGAAAGGCTTTCCCACTCAGTTAATTATCTCCTTATGCAGCTGCCTGATATGGATATCCTTTACAGAAAGTTTTCCATCTGCAGCTCTTAATTTGAGTGCAGTGCTTTGTCAAATTGCAGTTGGCTTCCTTTATCAAATTTTACACAAACAACAGGCTGCTACAAAGTCATCATATAAACTTTTACACTCTAGCTGACATCAAACTGTCCAGTCATATGTTGGTGTGTAACAGCCATCTAGTTTATACAGTAAATGATCAACTAAACTGATATCCTTGGGACAAGATAGATGTCAGCCTATGGCTGATGATGAACATAATTAACAAAACCTTCAGTATGAATACCATGCATATAAGTTGAGTATTGCTGTATTATCCAAAAAAGTTTGGCCTTAATCCAAAGATTAAACCTACATAAGACACCATGTCTCATTTTAACTTCAAATAGAGGTGATTTCTTTTATTTTTTTGTGATCATTAATTTGCAAAAATAAACATGTTTTTTTAGTCCTTGTAACTGCTGGCACAGCTACAACCATGACTAGACTTCTTGCAGATCTTCAAATGATTTTCACCTGACTGGTAATTTAGTTTGACCATCAAGGTGTTACACAGAAAAATATGTACATCTCAATAGTTCTAAAATATATTGACATTTAGTTGGGATAAATTATGTCCAACAAAAAATATCCACTCAGACTGTGGGTCTTTGTTCTAATATCAGTGTAGTTTCTGGCACCATGCCCAGCCCACATGGCTTTTACAAGGCAGTGTATCAATTTCGATTTACAAACTGTGAGCAGTATGGAAAACATGAGCAATATGTTATGTATGCCTTCACATTTGACATTTATCAAATAAACTGATGTCATATTCTTTATGTGTATTATTAAGTGTAGTTTACCGAGTTCACAAAGCTTCAGAAACAAAACTCTTACTTTGCTTCTCAGTCCAACTTCTTGTATTTATCAAACCAAAAAAAAAGAAAATTCAGGATTTGTGTTCT
Organism: Plectropomus leopardus; assembly: GCF_008729295.1. Taxonomy (NCBI): domain Eukaryota; kingdom Metazoa; phylum Chordata; class Actinopteri; order Perciformes; family Serranidae; genus Plectropomus; species Plectropomus leopardus. The sequence continues at coordinate 29,082,802 of NC_056463.1, forward strand.
GAGTTCTTACAAAGGTGCCTGCAGGTTATTATTAGAAGTATCAAACTGCACTCAGAGCACAGGCTGATGAGACGGTCACGGAGCTCACTAAAGCGTACAGTGCTGCATCCTGCAAAGCCACACCCATCCGAGTGAATTATGCCAGTCGTTTAGGCACGGATATGAGTAAAAAAACACTCATCCTGTTGTCTTTATTTTTTTGGAGCGCCCCTTCTATGTTAAAGCTTGCTAAACACAACTCACCCATTTGCTGAAGAACACTAGCTTTTTGCTAAAAGGTTGAAGGAAAAAAGTGCCCTCCCAGGTTGTAATAAATGACAGGGAGCAAGGTCATAGCAGGTCATGAATAAGCATTTCCCGCAAACCCTCTTTCTTGTTCCTTGTAACTTTTCAGAAGAGAGTAACCAAATTAAATCAGTGGTGAGTAGAAATAATGGGTTTTTTTCTAAAACATACAGCTTTAGAACATTTCAATAAGGACATATAAAATACACAAGGTGGGAAGGTGGTATACTCTGCACACTGCAGCTGTTACAATCACAAGTAATTTTACTGATATTGTTTTATTGTTACTTTGAAGACTGTGTAAAACATTCAGTGTGCAAGGGGCGCATCTACAGTAGGAAAACAGCAGAAAATCTCTTCCTTTTTGGGCCCCAGTGTAGCTGCACCAGTTGCTATAGGGCACTGTTGATGTTTACGTCAGTGGCTCTTGCTGTGTGTGTTTGTGCAGGTCAGGGAAATGTAAATACAAAACCCACATACAACAATATATTAGATGTGCAATATCCAAAAGGGAAATTGGGACAGTGGAGAAAAAAGCAGTTATAGTGAGAGAGTCAAACTATGCATGAGATTTCTTGAGATAACTTGGATGAAGAATTCTTTAAAAATTTGATTTGATGTAGGCTACAGGGGGAAGTAGGAAAGTGCATTCTGTGAAAGAATTGAGAGCATGTGTGTGTAGATGAGCTGGAAATGGGTTTCTGAGAAAGAGTGAGTGTGATAGCAAACGCAGCAAGGGAGGGCTGAAGATGAGATGAAAGCTAAGGAGAAAAGACATTGGGGAATGTGTGCAAACACATGGCACCCTAACACATACTGTACATACCTCAAAGTCTCCTAATCCCTGTCTATATAAATACACACATACATACACTGTGTAGCATTTTATAGATGAATGCCATACAGGTATGTAAGTATAGTAATATACATTTGTATATAAAGTATATATGAATACATAGCCAGTTTTTTCACCCTACCTTACTCTCCCATACTGCCTTGGTCTCATGAATAAAACACTGGCATGCATACAGATATAGCACTTTGACATACATTTGTGTACTGTATGCAAAAACACACACACCCTGAGTAGTCACTGGCTCTCACCCCACTTGAATAGTTCCTGCACACACATGCCACATCTGCATACAGTACAGACACACTTGCACCCACACACATCATCTCTGCGCCAGAGGTCTACAGCAGCGCAGCTTGTTTAATGGGGCATTATTTTCCTGTGCGGTCATGGCGGATGAGGGCTGTCAGACTGCTAAGCTCTGAAAATGGCATCAAATGGTGCACTGATGGATTACAGAAAAGTAGTAGTTTGTAAAGTGTAGTTTTAATGCTAAAAAAATCAAAACAAAATAACTTGTGAGCTCTTGTTTTGTTTAGAAAGTGTTTTGTCACTTTTTTATTATGGGGAAAATTTTTTAAAAAGTCCAACTCTTAAGCTCATGCTGAAAGAGGTAAGGTTAAATTGCAAATACAGAATCTATAGTAGAACTGTTGTAACTTTTTTAAATGTCCGATGAACTCAAAAACAGTTGGAACTCTGAGTTAAACTCACATTACTGTATCTTGTCTGCTGTGTTTTGTTGCAGAGATTTGTTTGCTGACGCGGGGCAGAAGGACAGCCAGTGTCCGAGCAGACACGTACTGTCGCCTGTATTCATTGTCTGTGGACAACTTCAATGAGGTGCTGGAGGAGTATCCTATGATGAGAAGGGCCTTTGAGACTGTTGCGCTGGACAGGCTGGACCGTATTGGTAAGAAAATAAGATTTAAACAATTTCAGAGGGAATCGTTAAAATTCTTTACATGTCACAAACTGCTTTTGCAAAATTTCATCAGGACATAAAGGCCTCAGTTATCAGAAATGAACAGTAATGGAAATCTTACCATCACTTCAATGTGTATTTTTTTTATGTATCACATCTCAGTTTTGCTTCCTGCTTTTACTGACTTCCTGACACTGATAGGAACAGCAAAATGCATCAAGCCAGAGCCACAGACAAAACTTTGGGGCTGTTAAAATGTCCTCACTGATACTCATAGACTGAAATTAGTTTCAAAGTCATCTGCATATAAACATGCAGATAGAGCTCTGGTTTTGAAATCCCTGCGTGACTTCTCTTTCACATACAATTGATATTCTCTCCATATCCATCGCTGTTCCCAGGCTCAGTCTGAGTAGATGAAAAATTCACAATGAAAGGCACGCCTGTATCATCACTCAGCCATCGCTGCATGCTCTGTTTTATCCTCAGCTATGTTTAGAATGGAAGATAGAGAAATTGCTTTAGGGGGTCTCTTTGTAGAAAATGGCTGCTTTGAAAAGATGTGGTGGGCTGATAGCGATGTTTCTGTGAGATGGTCTCTTGCGTACGTCCTTTCTCCTGAGCTCCATGCTCATGTACACCCTCCTTCCCTAATTAAGTCACTCACACAGCAATGATCCACAAATTAATTACAGTCTTGATGGACTTTGCACAATCTGATTGGAGGTGTGCAGGTGATAGCGGGTCAGGCGGTGCCAGGGTTGAGCTGGATGTAGATACAATACCTCAATGCAACATCTTCACTAATCTGCCAACAGTCATACCAGAAAATGGAGAGACTGATCTGGGCTTAATTGCATTAACAATATCTGCGGGTTTCACACCCTTTTGTTAGCACCAAATTGAAAATGGCAGTCATATGAATTAACCCTGTCATCGCTAGTGTGACCATTCAACAATGACTAATGGACTTTGCGGTCAGAGTAGCACACATTTCTCCAGGAGGCTGGGTCAGCAGTTAGTACGGCTGTCATAGTGACGCAACTGCAACTCGTCTCTTTGACCTTGTGCTCAGCTCACAGGGACTCCGGAGTGCATGTGTTCCAAGGGAGGAAAGTGAAGGAATACAACTAAGAGCAAGCATTTATGAGAAGAACATTTTGAAAAATATTTTGTCATCATGTTTTTGTGTGTTGAGTTGGGTTATCCCACAGAAGTCATTGCATTTTAGAACAATAAGATTTCAAATTCATCCCTGATTTTTTTTTTAATGCTTGATTAAAGGAAAAATTTGTACTATAGCAGACACTAATACTGATGGGTTTTTTTTTTGTTGTTTGTTTGGATTTTGTTTTGTTATCTGTTCCCCCTTCTGTGCCAGGTAAGTCAAAAAAATCTCATTATAGAAACAACAACCCTGAACTGTTTTTAAGGCATTCAACCATTTATGCTATCTTTTAATGAGCACAGTATCTGCCATACACATTTATGAAACAGCCTTTAAATTAGCCTTCTTTACATGAAAAACAAAAAGCTAACTGATTCACAAGCCATTTTACTACATGTATCATAAATTCCACTTTAAGATATAATATCTATTTTATATTTCTGCAGAAAAATTGACACATGTTTCCATTGAACTACTGTGCTCATTCAAGTGTCTTGCCAAAAACTACATTTTACAAGATTACATTTGAACAGAATGGGAACATTATATTTTACTTTTGCCAAGTACTCATATCTACCAAAGAGAGCTTAAATGCATCATAATGTAACTCAGTTCAACTTCTGTCAGCAGTTAGTTCTGGCAACTCTGCTGCTAACAGCCAACAGTAATTCCTCAAACTGATGTCAACAGGAATGTGTTGTCCACAATGTAGCATTATCAAGGAAATAGTAGAGTGAGTCCCCTGACGTCCAGAGGACATCTCTGTTCATCCCAAACACGTTTTCTGTTGTCCCTGAGATGATGGGATGTCGTTAGTATTGACATCCCTACTTCCCTTTCATATTGACATTCAATAACAGGAGAGAAAATATGACACTAAAGAGGTAGTTGTATGCTTGACCCATTATCTCAGTGCAGCTTACACTCTATCACAGTCTAAACCTGCATCGTGTGGTACAATGTTTGCTTTATGTTTTGTCCCTGTTACCTAGGGAATCTCAGTAAGAGCTAGTCAAACATACACCGCCTACACCTCAGGCTGTCATCCTGAGCTTCTGTCTCCGGGTAGTTATCTCCCACCTATCTTTTGTTGTTTCTTTTATTCCATGCTCCTTTATTCTTTGTTTCCCCACTTCTGCTCCATCCCCCTGTCTCTTTCTTAAATCTCTTCTTTTCCCTTTATCCCACATGTGATTTTTAGGTACACTTTTATTCTTTATTTTTCCTCTTCATAGCTGTTCCTGTGCCAGCTTCTTCTACTGGAAAGGGTTGTTGTAAAATAGGATGGTTACTTGAGTACACCCAAATGTCAACCTGGTTCTAACTGCCTGCAAGACTTATGCTTATTCTTCTTTTATCTCTTTCTTCTATCACTTGTCACCCCCTGTGTGTCTGTAATGTGTTTGTGTGTGCATTTGCTTTTACAGGCAAGAAAAACTCCATCCTGCAGCACAAGGTACAACATGACCTCAGCTCTGGTGTACTTAACTACCAGGAAAATGAGATCATCCAGCAGATTGTGCAGCACGACAGGGACATGGCCCACTGCGCCCACCTCTTGCAGAATGCCCCACCCCAAACACCTCCATCCCCTACCCCTGTCATCTGGGCGCCCCTCATCCAGGCCCCTCTCCAAGCAGCAGCCGCCACCACCTCAGTAGCAATTGCCTTGACACACCATCCCCACCTTCCTCCAACTCTCTTCAGGCCTCCGGTTTCTGTTCTGGGGTCCCTAAAGGACCCTCCGAGCCGGCTTAAGAAATTCCACACATTTGTTCCTTCATCAACTGCACCTGGCTCTGCTGGGGACTCTCCCTCTAGCACGCCCTCTAAAATGCGCTCTGGAGTGGACATGCCATTGCTGGCCTCTTTTCGGGCCCTGCACATGACGTCAGGTACAGGGGCAGCTGGCTCTAGCCAACAGGCCTCAGGTAGTGGAGGCCAGCGTGGACCTAGCGGGGCTGGGTCCAGTGGAGGAGGGGCCTCTGCCTTCCCATTCGGACCATACTCTTCCTCTGGTTCACCCTCCTCTAGTATGGCCCAGCTACACCCACAACCACAGCATCAACAGCCATTTCGCTCCAGCACCCCACCTCTCTCAAACCTCTTCCACCAAGGATCTATAAGTGGAAGCACAGGGTCAGGAATAAGCGGAGGGGCAGTTGGAGCCTGTGGTGGTGCTACAGGGTGGTCTTCAGGTGGAGCAGTCGGAGGGTCTGTGGAAGGAGCCACAGGAGGGGACCCTTCTTGGGTTGGAGAGGACTTTACAACTGGAACGACAGGGCCACTGCCTGGGGGCCACTTTGGGTTGGGAGGAACTACTGGTGGATCAGTGGTAGAGATCTCAGGGGAATCAATGTTAGGGATATCTGAAGGATCAGTGGCTTGTGGCAGGTTAGCAGGTGGGGCATCAGGTGGGTCTGGTGGGGGCATCACCTACGGGACAATAGGAGATGCAACCAGGAGATCAATGGGAGGGACTTCTAGAGGGTCAATAAAAAGAGCTTCTGGGGGATCAGTGGGAGTGGCTTCTGGAGAACCACTGATTGTGACAACCACTGGAGGATCATTAGGGAGGCCTTCTGGTGGAACAATGGGATTGGTCTCTGGGGGATTGACGGGCTCTGGTGGACCACTTGCAGGGGTTTCTGGCGACTGTGTGGTAGGGAATCCTAGAGGATTGTTTGGAAGGGTTTCTGGTGCATCAACAACTAGCCATATAGGAGGAGGTGCGAGTGGGCCGGTGGAAGGGGCAATCGGAGGACATATTGGCAGAACATCAGGAGGGGCAGTGGGAAGCCATATAGGAGGGTCTACAGCTTGTCCTGTGGGAGCTACTTCTGCTGGAATTACAGCTGGACGTCTTAGTTCCTCACGTTGTCAGAGTCCAATACCTACCGGCTCGTCCAGTCCAATGCCTGGTCAGCTTCTTCATAGTCAGCCACTTCCCAAACCTCCTCAGGTGGCTCCTTTGCAGCAGTTTGCCGGAGGAGGTAGGACTACCAGTGGCTTAACCCTCTTCCATTCCCCTCCACATGGCTCCCCATCCTCCAGCAGAGGACAGCACAGCCAGCAGCCCGCTGAGGGCTCCCCTTCTTCCCTCGGTCAGTTTAGCCTGGCAGGCCTCCAGTCTGGCTTACTGCCTCACCAGATGTCCCTTGAGAGGTCTGCCCTGGCCTCCCTGGCCCAGTATGGTTCAGCAAACGCCTCCCCCTGCCTTACCCCGGTGGCGCCCAGCCCCACTATTCAGAGCCCAGTGGCCAGCAGGACTTTTCACTACAGTGACCCCTCGAGTGCCACAGGATCCCACAGTTCTCTGCTCATGCCTCAGTCTTCTCTCCCTTCACAGCTTCCCAGCCAGCCACACACAACAGGGAGAGATTCTCCGCTGGGCTGCTTTTCTGAGGACCTAAAGCTTTTATCCAGTTCGCACCCATCTCTGCCCCAGGCCTTGGGCCAACATACGGCTCAGTCCTCTGTGGAAACGGGATATTACCCCTCACCCTTTTCTTCACCCACTCTTGTGCCCAAACCCTGTAGTTCAGTGCCAGGGAGCCTGACTCCTCCAATCCAGATGTCTCCGGGGCACCCTCACCAAACTCAGTCCCCCGGGGCCTCCCCGGCCGTGCCTCTACGGAGGGCCTCTGCTGCCTACTCATCAGATCTAGAACCTCAAACTGTCCGCTCCAAACTCCCTTCCAATTTGTGAGGATCAATCACACCCTCCTGTGCTCCTCCGAACTGAAACACACACAAACGATCTCAGTGTGTGGCATTGTTTTCTTTCTGTCTTCAGACTTCACTGTGTTCCACCTCTCATTTTACCAAGATCTTAAAAATTACTGTGATTTAAAAGACACTTTACCAGGTAACTCGGAGCTCTAGAATACTCTATATTTGTTTCATGCTTTGTCCTCTTTTTTATTCATACATACTGTACATAGATAGAGATATATTTAAATGGTAAGTTAACCAAGGGACTAGGAGGGTGTGAAAAAAGATCTCCATTTTAAGGACAGTCATTTTCTTTATTTCTATAACTATGCCAAATTCATCTGATGATGTTTGGGAAGACAATTCAATGGACAACACAATAATATTCCTTTTTTTTTCTGCAGGAACCTATGCACTAATACCTGCATGTATAAATTGCTTTTTGTGTGTTTCAAAAGATTTATCTAAATTTTTAGCTAAAACAAAATGCTTCGGGACAGGCTGACTCTTGTACCAACTCATACAGGATCACATATTGTTGATCCATAAATGTATCTATTAGATTGTACTTATTTATCCTCTGTATAAACTTTTCAAAACCTAATAAGAGATGGAGAAGAGACTTTAGGAAACCAAAAAGACTTTTCCTTGCGGGGTAACAATTCACCTCCTCTTTGCCCATCAATTCTTATTTTATATCACTTTATCGTAATAATACTGTTTTTTGAAGCAGGGGGAGAGGGGTTCAGCGAGCTACCCTCCATCTCAATATTGAGACATAACAGTATGAGAGCGACTGGCTTTTCTGCAGAGTCCTCGACCATGTCCTAACAAGCTCACTCTGTCTTCCAAGCTCATGCCGCTAATGTGTGTAGAAAGCATGTGTTGTTTTTTTCCTCCTGACTGTGCTCAACTGTTAATGTGTGAGTGTTGGTGAGAATAAGTGTGTGATTCAGTGGAACTGTCGGATGCAAGGCAAGACTTTTCCCTGGACTGATCAAAAGGATATTTGCCTTTTTCACACACAAACTAGGACTTCCATTAACCACAGCTTGTGTGTTGCATAGTGTAGCACTCAAACCGTTCAAAACTATAATAATATCCCCAAAACTAGCCTTTCAGTCATTTTAGCAAATGCAGTAGATAAAGTCCACAAGCTGAAATATCCGAAAAGTGCTAGAAACAGAAATATGCCACTTGATATTTGATTTGTGCTTTACTTCTTTTTCTGTAGCTGCTATGTGATCAACATAGACCTGTTTCCTCATTGAGGGTCAGTGCTGAGTTTGAGATGATGAATGTATGTACATTTGGTGTTGCTAAAAGTAAGTACTGTAGCGATGGTGGATGCACTGAAGGCACGTTTGTCCCGGGGCTTAAGAGACTGTTCGTAACTAAAAAGGTCATTGGTTAAATATCTTTGACAGACATTTTCATCAGCAGCCATTTCTCCTGCCAAAGTGTCCTTTAGCAAGACACAGAACCGACTCAATTGTTGCGAGGCAATCTGGATACATGACTCAGTAAGTTGCTTAAAATAGCCCACTGTTTACTGCATGTTCTCCGCTGAGGTTTGCCATACTGCTGTGCTACTTCTGTAACTCTGTGAGATATTGCTTGCATGAAGGTGCAGGGAAGACATTGACAACCATTAGTTTAAGTTTTGTCCCAACGATCATTTTACAGGGTTCCTACAGTTATCAAAATCCTGGAAAAAGTTTTGAAATGAGGAATTTCAGGCCTGGAAATTTCTGCCATGTCAGGAAAAAAAAACACAAAAAAAAGATCAGTGTCAGGGGTCATTGATCCACTTGGAGTGGGTTAGACTGATTGGACATGACAGTGATCAACTTTCCTTTATTAGGGTAACGCTTAGATTCAGTTTTGTTTAACGAAAAATAAATGCTTACAGATGCTTACAGAAAAATTATAATCTAGACACATCAAATTGCATTGACATTTACAGAATGTTAGGGTCTCTATCCCCAAAATAAGGGGCACGGCCTTGCAAAGTATCTGTACGTGCTGGGCTGGTTCGCTGGAAATTGGCATAAGCAGCAAGTTGTGGTGGAAGCGAACGCTAGCAGTTAGCTTATCTGCAAACGCCTCAGAAGTGCATGTCTAATCATTTTTTGTATGTATCGCTATATAGGCCTACCCATTTTAAACTAATTTTAAAAAGTAATGGGCATGGGGTGAAATACTGCAGAAGAGTTATGGAAAAGTTTTTAAAAATTCATTGGTTAAAAATGTGTGGGAACCCTGACCTTAAATCGACCACACATTATTGAAAGATATGAACTTTTAAATGAGTTCTTGCAGGTATCTCTGAATTCATATAATATTTATACATGGAGCAAATCTAGATTTAGCTGTTTGCAAAAATCAGAGATGGAAATAGTTTGATTATGTTTTCCTTTATAATCTTGTGGCACTGGCAAAGAGCCTCACGGTGGTCAAGAAGACTTAATACAGGAGGAAGTTATCAGTGAACTCCCAAAGGAGTGCAGCAGTGATATGCTTCTACATGTTTGTCTGTAGCTCATCACCAAGACAGACCCGGGTTCCACTCAGACAGCTGAGTCCCTTACTCAGTCACAGAACTCAGCCACAGCAGCCTAATTTAACAAGACATGTCTGTAATCCCTTGACCCTCACAGGCTATCATGGACTCGCACACAGAGGTGCACAGTGACCACGCTCTCCCCTCATTACAGTTCCCAGAGGTCCCCATAATGAGGTATAGCAATACACATGACATGACATGACACACAACTGCACATATGCACATTTACAAACATGCATACAATAACCAGAGCACACATTTACTGCTCCGGGCAAATGTTAGAAATATTCATCATTCTTTTTTTTTTTTCTTTTTTTTTTTTTTTATTTATCCACAGAATTTTATGATGTTGAATATATTCTTGACTGAATTTGCAGCAAGGTAATCTATGACCAATTGGTTTTCCACTTTGTAATTGCAGTCGGATCAGCCAGGCCAGTTTATTTAGCTAGCAGTTCTTCCCACTTTTATGATTAGAGATTTCATGTAAGATTTGTGTTGAAGTCATGAAAACATGCACTGTGACTATTGGTAGACATGGGATATTATCCATTATCCATTTGGAATAACTCTTTAGTCTTTTATCGCAAGCAACGTGCTCTAAGAAAATGGCTACCCCTACATTGCTATATTCATCAACTGCCATGTAAGATATTGGAGCGACATTGTCATTAAATAACAACAGTCTTCCATCACCAGCCTAAAAGACATGTCTATTTTGGAAACCTGCAACTGTGTTTTAAGCAACACTGTTGATGTGTTACATTTTAGGATGCACTGCATTGTTTGATAATGCATTTTCGTATTTTTGTTTGGATAACTGGTCAAATGCAGACATTTTTTATGTGAAGTCAAGATCATTTTGGTACAAAAAATTCCGCAATAGCGTTGAATATGAAAACATATAGCAACAATCAATGAGTATTGTTTGCATGTGAAAAAGTAGTCTGGTTTTTGCACTTATTCCAAAAAAGACATTAAGATGTTTACATGGCTAATGAAACAGAAGATTTCACTAATAAAACCATTTACATGCAGCCATACATACTCAGATTAACTTGTCCTAACTTGTCTTTGACCATGTAAAAATATAGAACAATGGAACAGCTGGAGTTGCTTGTGCTGTTTTCCTTCTTTGCAGCATACTAGGATTGTTTCAAAGTTATCTACTTGTGGCGGACTTGTTGGCCCACTTGAACACAGCCTCCTTCTTCCATTCAGTCAGCCGCCTTCTTATAAAAGGTCTTTGAAGCGATATTTGCTCATATCCAAAAACCTGTTTATATCCAAGTCAGTCACGATGTTTAAAAGTAGTGTTTTTCTCCTTCTGACCAGAAATGTGTACTTTACTTTTGGGCATGCATCACTACCCCAGCCTGGCAAACTGTTTGTGAGCAGCATTGTGTACAATGTATCCACGTCAGCGACAGAGCCAACTGTAAACGGACAAGAGGCCATGTGTAGCAAACTGTAAAATCTCGAGTTGAGTTGCATGTTACAATGACTGTATACTTGTCCAAATAATCTTATTAAAACCCGAATAATACTGACATATCCCACATGTCTTAACCTGAAAATGCTAAATTCAGAAAAGGCCTAATTCGGGAACATCTAAACGAAATGCGCTGTTTACATGACTTGCATTAAATGTAGAATATTGTCATATTCAGAATAATAGTGTGCAATGTAAGCATTGCTACAAATAACAGTGGTTAGCATATGGATTATTTGTTGTATTATATCAGAATTACCTCATTTTGCAACTACACACAACAGCAACTACACCAACAGCTGAAATGCAGTATGTCAGGGCATGATCTGTGTTACTAGTCATTTGAAATGTAAGATAACAATAACTGACATAGGCATAGACAAGACAGAGAGAGGGGAAGTGGGCGCAGCAAGAACTCTATGATTAGTTTATCATTACGCAATTACTCTTGAATTAGATTACGTAAGTGAAATCAATAATGGATCATAGCGTTCATCTGGATACACATGACCTTTTCATGGTCCTCTTCACAGACGGAGCAGGCGTTACTAATGGCTAGAGCAGTGTTTTGCTCACCTCTCCCACATTTAACACCATCTGCAATAAACAGCTATCAGAAAGCTCTGAAACCTTTACGTAGGCCTGGCAATAGGAGGCCTGGCACTTTTAACCGCACTTTTAACCCATGTAATCCTGAATTTTTCCCAGACATAAAACGATCTAGATCATGTGTCATTAGTAACCCTTTGAAATAATTTTTTTTTTTTTTAATGGTTATGAAAAAGTAGGTGAAAAAGTATGTTTTATGGTTGGTCACAATTGTGACCGGTGGGATTATGTGGGATTATATGTCTACCATTAATTGACTGAATTAACATCTCTCCTATGCAATCTGCAAAATTCTTATATATCCCAGCCCAAAAGCCTTAAGCGGTCTTGGCCAGCCTGTCTGGTTTGTAGAGGCCCTTGACTCATCTGACTAGACCTTCTGGTGGGTAGAGGCCCTAAAACAGTGATCCTCAACTGATGGCCTGTAGACAAAATCTGGTCCCCAATAACTGCCCCCCCCCCCCACCATTGTCTAATTCACAATTTAAGTTATTTACACCGGAAATTGTTTTTGTACCTTTAGTATACATAAGGCGCCAGAGTGCATAAAACAGCATCAAAATAGATTTTTTGTGCCAATGAAGGATCCCCCATACCCCCCAACAGAGGTCCTAGCTAAGACCCTAATGTCCTAAAATCCTAGAAACATCCTAAAATCATCAAAACGTCCTAAAACCCTGCCATGTCCTAAAATCCTAGAAACATCCTAAAATCATGGACATGTCCTAAAATTAGAGAAACCTCCTAAAATCCTAGGAATATCTTAATGTCCTAAAAACATCCCAAAGTCACAGAAATTGTGGCGATGTCCTAAAATCAAAGAAACATGCTTAAATTTCCTTAAATCCTTGAAATGTCCTAAAATCCTACAAAGTCCTAAAATCCTACAAAGTCCTAATATCCTTGAAATGTGTTAAAATTCGAGAAATGTCCTTCTATCCTAAAATCCTAGAAGCATCCTATAATCCTGGACGCTCTAAACTCCTAGAAATGTCCTAAAATCCTAGAAATGTCCTAAGATTCTAGAAATTTCCTAAAATCCTAGAAACATTTATGGAGATACTGCGACTGGCCCCTGGCCTCCTGTCATTTTGCAAAAGTGGCCCCCAAGCAGAGCAAGTATTCCTGTCCTAAGCTGTTCTGACTGGACCCTCTGGCAGGTAGAAGCCCCTGGCTTTTCTTATCAACAGTGGAGTGGGGCTGGGGAAGGGGGTGAATGAAGAGGGGGGGGTCATCATCACTGATAACATTGGTCCTGTCATGATCTGTTTGCATAAATTCATCATATGAATTTAAATAGCCAGGCTTGCAAATTACTATGTATGTGTATAAGTATGTGTATACCTAGATACACTGTGTTATCTGTGTTGCAAATGTACATATCAATACTACACACCTTAAAGATGATGTGTACCAAAAATCTATGTCCTATCTTTATGTTAACATACTGTAATAACCTTTTGTTTTGGAGCTTCAACACAGTCATCCTCTTCTCATGGTGCAGCCCGGAGGACAACTGCTCTGGTCAAAAACATGTGACATTGCACATAGTTCATTGAGACCCTTTATGATTTCAGTATTTGCTGTAAATGCAAAGACCACCATCCATAGGGGCGATGTGCTGGGAGGGACAGAGCTCTGTGACAGAAATGACCGTATGTAAACACAAAGAACTGTTTCACCTCTGGAATACTGATGGTCTACACACAGTGCAGGCGCTGGCCTTCCTGTACCTGTTAGATTTGCACTGTATTAAAGCAGACACACTGCTGTGCCTCGCACATCAGGGAAAAAAAGTCCCCTTTTTTCCCTCACAATATGACCTTATTAAAGTGTGGAGAACGGTTTGAAACCAGTCTGCAAGACAAAGGTGTAGATGTGAGGAGACATTGATGCACTAAGAAAATAATGTAGTTGGACTTTTATCCATGGGGAAGACAGGTGGAGAGGCACCCTATGGGGTACTCATGCTGACGCCGTACCTGTTTCTCGGAGGACTTGTGGCATGTCCCCCATACCTATTGTTCCTGAGTGGATGTTTGTCAGTGTGGTATTGATTGGATGGACATGAGGGAAAGCTTTGAGTGTTTGCAATGTAGCTGGCAGCTAGGGTGTCTGTGTGTGTGTGTGTGTGTGTGTGTATGTGTTTGTGTGTCTGTGTGTGTGTGTGTGTGTGTGTGTGTGTGTGTGTGTGTGTGTGTGTGTGTGTGTGTGTGTGTGTTCACTATGCTGCCCGCCAGGGTCGATGGCTGGGGCTGGACGCTGGAGGAGGAGGGTGGGACAGGGAGGCACAGGTCAAAGCCTACAGGGAGATAGACATTGGATAGGGATTGATTAGTTGGCTTGAACTTAGTCAGGTCCATTATCACAGATAAGTGGTTTAGGGGAGGGTTGGGTGGACGCACAGTGTATCAGCTGAATCTGTCACTGTCAGTTACAGAGCTGACACAATCTGCATGATGTCCTGTCTGTTTAATCTGGGCCGACATCTTTGCAAAATCTCCCCCTTCTTGGACTTTTTATGCAAGAAAACTGCCGGTTTTTATGAAATTTAAGAAAAGCATTTTCTGATTGATGACCATGCCGCTTTGAAATGATGTAATGTAAATGAAAAGGGGTTTCAGAACAGTTTTCACAACTCACCGAAGACCATGTAATCCTTCATTCTGCGTAAAGACATGAAAATAACCAAAATTGGAGTAACAAGATTTCCACCTGACAGCGATGTTTATACTTCAAGGGGATTTGCTAATTCCATCCTCCCAGACTATTTGCTGCAGCCTTATATGTAGCGTAATGTAGTATAGAGACACTGTTTTTTAGAGGAATCAGCTGGGAATTAGATAAGGAGGCTTTGAAACTTTGTGTCTTTTGAAAGAAGCAAATAAAGAAAAACAACCGTGACTCACTTGCTCACGCTGGGAACTATTTCCATGATGTCTCCCCGTGTCACCCATCTAAACATGGGAAGAAAACAGCTGTATGAGAGCAACAGTGGAAATGCCAGTGAAGGGCAGCTAAAGGATGGCAATAGCTGTCAGCACTGTGTCCAAATGCTCCGAGCAAGTCTGTTCAGAAAACAGCTCAGAGGAAATAGTGGAGAAGCATCCGACATGTCTGTGTTTTGATCCTGTAAGGTATTATTTCTTCATTTTAATATCTTGCTTTGCTATGAATTGGTTGTTCTATTTGAAGTGAATCTAATCTAGGTCAGGGCTACCGAGTCATGTGTTTGGGGTAAAAAATGAATCTAAATTCGTAATGTCTGGCAGAAGTTATTAATCTTTTCCTCCGCCTGTGGCCAGGCCTGGCTCTGGCCCTGCTGTTGGCCCTAGCTAGATGTGTTGCAAAGCAGCCAGCAGGTTTGTAAGTTGCTTCAGCGCAACCGCCCCCATCGCAGCGCTTTGGTGGAGCTCCACATGGCACCTATTTCTAAACTCATGGTTGTTTCTGTAAAGCAGCATTCTCAGATTCGGTTTGGGGGACTTCCAATTTCACTGCCTAATCTTAGGCTCGCTTCTCCCCTTTGTGCCATTCTACTAGCCCATGAATATGGGGTTGGTGAATCAGCAATGCACACTAATGAAATCATTTGCTGTGATTGAGGATTAAATGTAGCAGCAGTGGAATTGAACCTGCAATTTCTCCGGGGAGAAAAAGAGGTGTGTTTATTTAGTTTTTCTTCCGAGGCCCTCATTATTCATTCATGACCACAAATCCCTCCTACCCTTCTCACAAATGCTCAATTTATTTTGTACACAAGCACCAGAATCAGGTGTTCCATATGACAATGTACCTCAGATTGATTGGATATCATATGAAGATTGCTATACGTGGTGAAAAGTTGTGTTTACCGTAGCGTCTAATGCGACTGACCTCTTTTGCTGCCGCTCCAGTGAAATGGAATAACACGACAGTAATGTTATTTTGACCACAAAGTGAGCTGTTGGGCAGTGTAACCTGGATATGACCCAGTTTAGAGATACCATGCAACAGTGGAGAGCATACAAATTCACACTAAGGCTGTGTCACCTAAACATCCTTCTGGGTAAACGGTAGCTGACTGGCAGGAGTCTCTTTGTAGCTGTTGATATTAAGTAATCGACTGAACTCATTTGACATGGTTCTGTAACATAACAAATATGAAAATTTGTCCTTAAAATCCATGTTTCTCTACTGATGCTGATCAGAAAATCCTGTGTGGAAGCCATAGGTGAGGCTGCTCTTCACTGGATTAGTCTGGGTGGGGGGGCAGAAAGGGCAAGTTTGTACTACATTTGGAGAGATGAGGGTTTACATCCTGCTTCTCAAAGCTACCCTTCATTTGCTGAAGTATGTACTATAATTCCAGTTAATCTGATGTTGGGATCATAATGTGGACTTACTTATACAGATTTATATATTTCCATAGGACCTATTTATATTTCTGTATTTATTTTAGACTCTCTTAATAAGTGATGTCATCACCATAACAGATAATGATAAGCAATGTTCACCAAACTGTGTGTCTGTACAGAGTTCATAACATGTCCATGATTTTTAAAGCAACATGTCATTGTGTAACCTTTGGTGCGATGCAGGAGTGGGACATTTTTTCGCTACAGACTAAGACTTTCTACCTGAAGGCTCAACCTTTTTTTGTTTCGTGAAGGCAGTGACTGGTTCAACACTTCTTTTGAGGACGACCTTTTGGGATTGGACAGTATTTTGACCGCTTTGCTATTGATCAATGGATATCTATTTTTTCTGCATTTAACATGGGAACCATGGGAAAAAGCAATAAGGGAACTGTACAGGTATGGTGTGACAGGATGTGGACCTGCGGGACATTGCACCAACCCACACGACAACCACACACACAGTAGCCGTGGCTCGTGGTTTGTGCGGCGGTGAAAGGAGTGAGGCAAAAACTGCATTGTCGATAAGCACACATACTGGATGAAATAAAACGGTATAGAATAAAATATAAGGAACACCTGCCTGGAGTGTTTTTTCCTCTCTGTTAACATGCAGCATGCTCTCGATTGCAATTGAGTTAGATATGGCTCGGTGCAATATGTGCACCTCTTAAGGGCATTCTGACACCATTTTATTGTATCTTTTTTTTCCAACCTTGTGTGCAGCTGGGTGCAGGAAATGGCGAATTTGCAAGGTTGCTCATTATTTTCTCCCTCTGTCTTTTGAGAGGTGTCAATAAGCAAAAGCCTTTCGTGCTCACAGATGCACACAAAGAGTGGTCAAGAGACAGGTGAAGCTCCTCAGAATGCTGCAAATGTTGGCAGACTGTAAAAAGAAGGACAGTCTGCGTCTGCCCCTGTGAGCACTCAGCCATCTGCTTCATTAGAATTCCCCCTTGAGGTAACCTTCCCGTCTCCAAGAGCAACTCATTGAAAGTGAAGCGCTTTGTTTTAGATTGTCTATTGTAATTACACATTATTCTCCTCCTCTGATGCCTGCCTGCTGAGAGAAGAGGAGCCGGCTTTTAGTCACATCCGACGGCGACAAAATAGCGTGGTGTAAACTCTGTATGGCCACCACTGCCACGTAAGCCCTCCTGTATGCCGCCTCCGTGTAGTTTTTGTGTGGCGGGCCAGATAGCGAGGTCATGGTGACATCCTCACAGTTGAGGTGGCTTGTCTCTATGCTGCCATAGAGGGAAGACCAGCACTAATGCCTTCCTCTGCAGCATCTGGGATAATCTGCTCTAGTTCTCCTTGGGTCAAACTCAACAGTAATTAATCCTACCATTACCCTGCAGGCCTCAGGGTTAAAGCACTGTATATGCATGTGTCTCAAGTTTTTCCAAAAAGCCCCTTTCAACTCTATGCTGGTACTGGAGGAGGGAGAGCGCCTTGACTTTTACATAAATTAAAATGTTTTAATAGTGACATTTGAGAGGGACATGGGGATTTGGGTGGATTTCAGTCTGCCAGAGGGGTGAAACTTGAGTGTCATAAAACTCGTAAGATCTGTACTGAGCAATAGTGATTCAAAAGTGGAATTGTTACATAAATTCAGTACATAAAAAAGTGCCATTATCTTCTTTTCGCCTCCTCTTTTTTTGCTTTTTCCCTATCTGGCTTTTTAAGCTTGTTTTTAAGAAAAATGCTTTTCCTTTTCCCAAATCTTCTCATGCTCATAGCATATGGGCCTGGCACTTTATTTTTTGGCAGCCCAGGGCCCAGAGCACTCAGACACACACACAGTAACTACAGCACATCCGTATTAGTGAATTTTTTCCCTCTAAAACCCTGCTGTCAAAGCCTTTTGACATCTGCCAGTTTGTTCACAAATATTGTCCAAATGCCAACTTTGCAATGCTCCAGCTTTTGATGCGCATGGCTGAAAGTTTTCTTTTTTGTGTCAATGTGTATGTGTGTTTCCATGCATGTGGGTGACTCTGTGTACTTGTGTATGCCTCCTGGGATTAAGTTCATGAAAGCATACGCATGGATAACATCAGAAAGATGGCCACAGGTTGCCAACCTGATGTCCCCACTCTGCCTCTTGCTCTGCCAACCCCCCGCCCAAAAAGCCCAGGTCCTTTGCTTGCTCCTTCCCTCCCTGGCAAAAATATCATGATGGCCAGAAATGGGCCATATGTGCCCTACTTAGAGGTAGAGGAAAATGCTGACAAAATGACTCAACTATGTGTGGGTTAGAAGTAGGAATAAAAGGCTGCTAAGGTTGAAGCTAATAGCTCCTATCATCAGGAGAGGACATATGAAATGTGATTAGCCCAGCGGTGAATGCACATCTGTCAAATTCAATTTCCTTGTGTATTATTAACTCATGGACTTTGAGGGCACTCTATAATCCAGTGGTGGAAAGTATCATGTACATTAGCTCGAGTAATGTACTTAGGCACATTTTAAGGTACTTGTACTTCAGCTGATTATTTCAATTTAGCTCTACTTTCCTTCTATTCCACAACATTTTAGAGGGAGGTGTTATACTACATTTTTGGCTTGTTGTGACTCCTCACAAAAAAAACCTGTGCTATGATGGGGCCTGCCAGTTCATAATTGTTCCATAAGAGACATTTCACCTCTAACTTTTACGTGGCATCATTTAAATAAATGTCTGAATCACAACAAGTAAAAAAACACCAATATATCATTAAAAAAAGCAGGGTTGGCTGTTCAATCGCCTTCTCCTTTTTGCTGTAAAGTTGGGCACTTTAATATGGGTCTATAGGGATTGACTGGCTTCCAGAGCCAGCCTCGGGCATTTATTTACAGAACTGCAGTTTTTGGCACTTCTGTATTGGACTCTTTCTTCAGCCCCAGAGGTTGGCGCTTGTTGTTGGTTGATGTTGAAGTTGCTTCCAATGGTAAGGTCATTGCCTTGAGTGGTAAAATAAATAAGTCAATAGTTAAGGGTAAAATTGGAAAGAACTTTGGTTTAAGTACTATTGTATGTCTGTACTGCTAGTAACTTAAAGCTGGGGTATGCAGTTTTCTGGAAAGGGCAACAAAACAGTCCAGCAGAATTTAAAATACACCTGCCTCTTGCAGCTCTTGAAACCCGGTGTTTCTCATACACTGATTTATTTAATCTTATTTCATTTAGAGCTGTCTTTCTATTTTATCAGACAAATGAGACAACCACAAATGAGACGGACATTGCCTGCTCTCCTCCCAGTGAGGTCATCTTTAACAGCTGGATGTAAGGCGGAGGACCTGTGATTTTAGTCTCTAGCTAGTTGACCTTTAATTAGCCACATTAGGCAGTTGTTGCAAATGCTGGATTAGCATCAGCTTTCTATGCAGGATTCTCTGTCACTGATTCAGGGTTTTGACCATCTGACAGGACGTGCACGTGCATCTGCAATAGGATGCCCTCTCTCTGAAATGACCTGTTATGGTCAAGGTCTCCTGTCACAGGGCAAGACTTAATAAAGCTTAAAATCAGAGCCAAGAGGAGGTGCAGAAGTCAAGGTTTCTCTGAATTAAAATATGCCCAAGGGTTACTGTAGAAATTTTGTCCAGTGATGGCAAAATAAAACTGCCTACCCCAGCTTTAAGTAGGATTTTAAATTAAGATGGATTATGTTTGATAGAGTAATTTAAGGTTATGATATTGGTTGTTTTACCCAAGTAAATGATCAAAGTGCTTCCATCACTACTATATGCGAACTGTGCTCATACTGTGATGTACACTGAGAGTAATTCGTAACATATATCTACCCCTTCACCTTTTCTGGTCATTTCCGTGTTATCGGTTAAGTGTTAAGCAGAACAGAGGGAGATGGACTTTGATGTGATGATGTGTTGCTTTGACCTGCGACCTCACTGTGATATGTCAACACATGAACCAGCAGCTCAAGTTGTCACCCTGCCATCTGCTAAAAGTCTGTCCTAAATGTCCATTTCTAAGTGTAGCTAATCCCCCCCTCCAGACGAACCCTCAGAGACTGATACAGTTAGCTGCCTATTTCTGACCGGGGAGGCTTAAATCCATCTTGCAATGCTCATAAAATGTTTAAATACTGTTTATTGAAACGGCCCTCGAGATTGAATTGCAGAGATTAATTCCAGAATTTGATATCCGCTATTTCTAAAATATGACCCCTACTCTGCTTAACTGATTGCTGGCATGAGAGGAAAATATTCTAGTGGATATTTTGGGGGATTTTAATTTAAAGGAGAGTGTTTTTTGGAAACCCTGAACAGTAAGCCGATATAGTTTTCTCTCCACAACAAACATTTTGCAAAGAAACCAAATATATTTTAATATATTAGCATGCTATATTGTTCAGTGGATGATTCTTGCATATTTCATAAAACCTCTCTTTCCTCTAAATATAATAATGGAAAAAGAAACCCAGAGGAACTCATTTAAAAGAGAGGAAAACGCCACTTTCTTTATTTAGCAATTATAATCCTCCATGACTGGCGATCCCTGCAATACCATCCTCCTCCACTTCCTCATCCTCTCCCCCATTGAGAGTTGATGGGGAAAACAATCTCATCCCGCTTTCCCCCTTGGCTCTGGAGATGCCGCATCCCTCACCATACACACCATTGCTTGCTTTTCACAGTGTGAGGGTAAACTGTAGGGTGCAGAAGGCCCAACCCCCCACGCCCGCAGCCTCTGTTCTCTGTTTATCATATTAGTCCGTGCCCTTGAGCATTTTGCAGCCAGACTCATCCTTTGAACTAAAGAGAGAAAGCAGACCAGGGCGGCCATACCATAAATCATGTGGGTTTAAATTCTGACAGTAAATGGCCTTGTACTTAACCGTCGCCAGGCTTCAGAATGGAGCATCTTGATTGGCTGTCTTTGGTAGGCTTGCGCTCCTGTCATGACTCCTCTTCCAGCCTCGAGAGAGATCAGAACAGTGCAGTCCTTTTTCATTTTCTCTTAAAAAAACTAAATAAATATTACCAGCACAATATGCTGTGTGATAAAATCATGTCAATGTGAGAGTCTGCTATTAAGAGCTGGGGGAGCCAGGATCAAATTATCATCCTCCATATGTATCTAAAAAGGCTTAATTACACCAGTGGAGGACTAGCCATTGTTCAGAATAATTAAGATGGTTGGAGTGTCATTAGTGCTTCCCGTAGTTATAACTTTGCAGGAGAGCCAGTCCGTTGAGCAGAAGCACTCTTGGAGGGGAGAAGAGGAGCAATTTTGGAGTCAGCCATCCAATGCACTGAATGTCACACTGGTCCTGCTGACCTCCATGCTTCATCTCACCTGCAAATGAATGTCTTAACTTCTGGTGGGAGGGGGGAGGAATTGCAGCCCGTTCACATAGTGGATTCCAAGCCTATATAAAATGTGACTGGAATCCACTGCACAAACAGGCTGCAGTCCTTATGATTCAAAAACAAACAACCATTCCTGCAGTGAATATTTTGCACGCTCCAAATTCACAAACAAATGTTTTTCATCAGCAAGGTAACAGATGGAATGCACATGGCGATAGAGTCACAGCCAGCATTGCGATCATCCTCCTTATGTCAAATGGCCTGTAATGTTATGTCATATAGCCCAGGAGAGCTGTTACATATACCAGCGCTGAGTGAAACTAGAGTCAGCCATGATTGTTAGACTTCAGCACAATGAAACCCTGAAAGGCCTTTCACTGAATGATTTCTTTTCCCATTATGGAACATAAAAATTCACCGTCGCTGACCACCTCTGGTGTGCTTAAGAGTCAGAAATAGATCTCACTATCAGGCTTAAAGGACTGTTGAACAATCAGCAGCACATTCACAAAGAGAGAGCTGTGAAGGCAGGAGGAGAGGGGTGGATGAGAGGGGAGGGAGGCAGCGACAGAAGAATGAGAGGTGGGTGAAAAGAGAGACCTCGAGCAAAATTAATTAGGTTTGACACAATGGCTACATGGTCTAAATTATGAAACACCTATAATTGATTGACATTCCTTATTGTCCAGGTATAGTTCACTTTTGCCTGTTGTTGCAAAGGTCACCTTGAAATGATTTCTGCGCTTTTGCCAATACAACTTCAGAAAGAATCAAGTCACCTAGCACTTTAAGAGATTTGCGGATCAGTCAGGCATTTGGTGATACTGCCATTCTCTCCTTCTGCCTGTCAGCACTGCAGAGTTGTACCACTTATGCCAGTCTCTTGACAACAGAGAGAGCTATTGTGTAAAGAAAAAAAATCTGCATGTGACTGCGCATAGAAAAGATCTCATTCAGCCAAAGTAAAAACACAGCAATGGTTGAGATTTGGTTAAAGGTGCAAAAACTACGAATTCTGCTAACAATGGCAACAGCGCTGACAGAGCTGAAAGGGCATAATTAACATCCAATATGTTTACCTGGTGAATGTAAATACAATATTCAATCTTCCTTTAGCTCTGTTTTTAGTTTCTACCCTCTCCTGAAGGACATAATCTCGCTATAAAGCCCTGTCAAGTCAAAGGGAGCTGCAGATTTTCATGATACATTTCTTTGGGTTTATAACCGCAAGCCACCCATTCAAACTGTAATTACATTGTGACTTGATACAGTGTTATTTTAAAAAATATTGATTAAACCTGCGAGCCAACATGACTATTCAGAACAAATGACGTGATAAGATAGGGCCATTTGCATTTTTGCGTCAGTCACCGAAGTAAAAAGTTCCATCATGACGAGAACATTGGAAAACAGATTTTTTTTTTCAACGTAAAACTACTTTATTCAGTGTTTATACTGGTTTAAATCACCAAGTTTGTTTGTTTTTAGAGACGAAGAGACCTCTGCAGATTATTTGACTCTCAGTAAAAACCTCCTGAATATTAAAGGAATTCTAACAGGGAGAAGTTTTAGCTGGTCGTAATCTGCAATCCTCACTCCTTGCTTCCACTAAATCCCCATAAACATTACACACTGGACCTTAAAAAGAAAGCTTTCACTGTGTTTTTTCATATTGCATTGAACTAGCCCGTTAAAAGGGATCACACACCAAACAACTAATCATTGCTGACACTGTATTATAACAGAAAAAAGGAATGTTGATAATCTAGTACATGCTTCGAATTTCTTAGATAGGCTATAACTATGCAGTGTTGCAGACCAGATGGCATGTAGATGGAAGAATGCTCATAAGAGACTTGACTTTAACTTCCCTCTGCAGACTTTAAAACTGTATAATAATATCGCATAACTTCCACCTGTGCTCCCAATAGATTAAAATAATTGGTCCGGCTGCTAGAAAGCATTGTCATTTGAACATAAGCATATTTTGTTTTGGGGGTGTTTTCTGTCATTTTTCTAAAAAGTGACAGGGTTGAGAGTCAGATATCACCTACGAAACTTGATCTACCTGTCTGTTTCATTTCCAACAGCCATCTGTGAAGCAGGTGTCACAGAGGCTATAGAGTTTTCACATAACATGAAGGAAGGAGATGCTAATTTGTGTAAAGGATGACTCACATCCATTAGCAGAGGTGGATCCTTATGAGCTTTGGTACCTTTGATGTTTCCTCCTCAGGTGTTTCACTGGGAATAGTTTTTTATTTGCAAAATGTGCAAGATTTATATTGCATGTAATTGTCTGTGTGTGTACGTGAGGGTGTGTAACCACATAGCTTACAGCAGAGGACACAATAGACAGTTACAGTACGGTGCCAACTTCCCCAGAGCAAAACAGAGAAAAAACAACAAGAGGGAGGAGTGAGGAAATTGTATTGTGTGTGAATGTGTGCATATGTGTGTGTATGTGCGTGCTTATATGTGTAACTGTGCCTCTTTGGCTGTGTCTATGAGTGTGTGTATGTTTGTGTGCCAGAACACAAGAGCTGTAAGTATGTCAGTATTTGCAAATGTGTGTGTTTTGTGTGTGATAAGAGGGATGGGGGAGGGGGTGAGGAGAGAACCCAGCGCAGAGATAGTGTAGGAAGGAGGATGTGAGAGGGTTGTGCAGGGGACAGCAAAAGACCTGTGAAGTGATGGGCGAGCGATGGAGTGTGTCTGTGGCCGCGGTGAGTGTGCTGTAGATGTGTGTGTTTTTTAAGAGAGGGGGGAAGAGAAGGATGGACAGGGAGAGAAAGAGACGGTGTTTTTGAACATCCAGTTCTGCTTCTTTTCTAATCCTGGCACAGCCGTTGGGATTAAAGGAGACAGTTAAACTGTGAATATTTCATGACTTTTACGTGTCAGACTCAGACTAATTTTAGATTATTAGTATGCTCCTCGCTGATGAATTGGAACAATCAGGAGGGTTTGTTGTATTTTTTGTTGACCTGTATCTGTTGCTTCCTGTTTGCCCAATTGACCGTTTTCTAAACAGCCATTGTCCAATCATAATTTGGCAACAGTAACTAGCCACAGCAAGTTAAAGCAGTGCATGGCACTCCTTTAAGATTTTTAGATTTTTTAAAATATATTTAGTATGTCTTTACTTATCATACTCTTAATATGATATAGTCTCTGGCTTTTGTTTGATATCCAGTGTCAGCAATGCTTTTGCACATTTCCAGTAGCCTATGTCATTAGTGTTTCTGGTACGCTTTAGCTTGGAGGGCTAACATGGATTGTTTACTATATAACGTGAACATTGCTGTCACTGCATTCAGTGACAGAAACCGTATTTGGCGTATACCTCAAGTATTTTGTTTGGCTGATTTCCATTCAGTAACATGGAGGGGTGAGCTTTATGACCTATACTGCAGTCAAGTCACCAGGGGGTGGTCGAAATTGAAAAGGAATGAATAGTTGAATATTGATATTGAACCAAATCCAATTCAACAACATAATTCTATGTTAAGTAGCCTATAAGCCCTAGTATTGCATTCAGTCATATATGCAGCCATCAAATGCAGATTTAAGATTCTCAAGATTTGTGTTTAAATGTTTTTAAATTCATTGAGAGTCAACATTAGACTAACATGATTAGCTTTCTAGCTTCAGCTGATAAAATCTGTTAGCAGCACATTGTTAGTTTAGGCTAAAAAAAACTATTACGTGCTAGAAATGAGATGCCAGCCAAGTCTTCCTTTGAATTCAAGGATGCATTATTGTTTCACTTAAAGAAACTATTAGTTTTAACTTAAGACAGTTAGTGTCCAGACTGCCTTTTTAAGTTGAATAAATTTTAGAGGACAAGTTAAGGACATTTTTCAATGATTCAACTTGTCTTTTTTTTTTTTTTAATAAAAACAATCTTTCTATAGTGTACTATGGATTTTTATTGGTAATATCAGCTCCTCTTAACACTGTACACTGCATATGTTTTGTGCTATAGGCGTTGCAACAGTTACTAGTGCTGACTGATTTTATTGTTTAATTGGTAGCGGTTCTGGATGAGATTGCTAACATTGCTGTCATCTCAGAAAATATGGTAAAGAAAAAAAATTAAGACTGACCATGAAATATGGTGCATACTCTTTCATTTATTTATTCCAGGGTTCAGAGTTTTACACCTACCTTATTTTAGGGAGAAATTGTACTCGCTTTGTGAGATAGTGTGACTAACTGGCTGTGTCCAATCAGTATGAGGAGTGACCGCAGTGAAATGTCTTAAACTGTATGGAGGGAGTTGCTGAGCGAATTCAATAATTCCCACATGAGACAGAGCTTGCACTCAAAGAGGTGAAATCCACTTCCTAATCCCCCGCCAAAAACTCAGCTGGAGAAATGAGAGAATTGGTTTTTCCCTGGTTTTATGTTGGTCGGCAGTTAGTAGGCTGTGGACTCCAATAAGCATCCTATGCTGTCTCTTTCTTTGGCTCCCCCACTGACATTTCTTTGTCCCTTCACTTCTCTCCAAAGCCCTAAATCACTCTGACTTTGGAGGAGCACACAGTTAATAAACCTAACAGCAAGTGTTACCAATGTGTGCATGTGTGTGTGCGTGCGAGAGAGGGCCAGAGTAACCTTTGCACGATATCTGTGTGTAAAGTCTCTAAGCAGAAATGTGCCATATCTGATACTGATAGCTGCTTGGAGCGATAAATCCGTCCACCATATTTTCCAGAGTCATTTTTAAACCTCACAACCTGCGAAAACATCCTTCAGTGGCGACAGTGGAGAAACAAGTGTATGCTGTATGGGAAAAAATATTTCTCAGTGATAATATTTAACAAAGCTCCAAAGTGTTGAAGACATGGTTCATTATCTGTAGCACAGTGCTGATGAGGCGTCAAAGCCAAAGCCGAATTTAGGCATGGATGTTCTGTGCTATGTCACGGCTGAGAGGCTGGGTCACACAGTTTGATATGCAGGTGCACAGAAGCCCCGGGTTTCCTGCAGCAAGCAGGCAGCTCTCTTGTCAGAGGTGTACCGAGGCATGACACGTAAAGGCACACTCACAAACACACACATCTCCCCTCTCGGCAGCCATCCGCCACAGGACGGCTGATAAAAATATCACAAGCCCTATCAGGCAATTAAACAGGGGGGCGCAGCCAAGTGTGTTGGCTGCGTAATGGCTTCGGCCTCCCCGCAGAGGAGCCAGTGTGACTGGCCAATAGGGG
The DNA here is from genome assembly GCF_008729295.1 of Plectropomus leopardus. Taxonomy (NCBI): domain Eukaryota; kingdom Metazoa; phylum Chordata; class Actinopteri; order Perciformes; family Serranidae; genus Plectropomus; species Plectropomus leopardus. The sequence continues at coordinate 29,109,352 of NC_056463.1, forward strand.
GGATACAGACCACTGATGGAGTGGGAAATCAAAAAGATGGGTGAAGCAGCTACACTGGTCTCAATGAGCAGTTTTTCTGTCACGTGGTAGCAATGGGGTGCTCATGTAGGTCTTCATGTACTGAAGAAATATACGTGTGGGGGGGTAACTGTGGACTTAAGAGTTAGAGTTCATTTAAGTTTTAAGTTATACTGAAGAGGTAAATCATCAATTTGAATAAACTTTTTAATTTTTTTAATAATGATAGTATGTTAGCACAACTTTTCAATTAGTTATATTAAATTCTCAAATAGTGGGTTTATTAATGGTTAATGTAATGCCTCGGGTATGAATAATTAGCTATTAATGAGGTAAACACCAGGGTTGCCAGGTTGGGAAAAGTCCTCAAACAACCAGGTGCTCATCCTAAAAAATACTTTTGGATTTTAAACTTCTTTTTAACATTTTACAAATGGTTTGCAATGTGTAACTAATGCCTTTATTGATAGTATTTAGCCTTCAATATCTCAAATGATAAGCCATTAACAATTTCCACATAGCTCACTACTGTGCGAACTTTGGTGATCTCTGATTTGTTGCAAAATTTCTCCCTCTGTTTTTGTTGATTTGTTGTTTTTTGTGCAGCACATTTGTTTTAACAGAAAAAAAATAGTGTCCAGGAAGCTTAAAATTGTAAGTTGACTGAATTTGAGAAGTCAAGTTGAGAAAATTTTGTAATGATTTCACTTGTCTTCTCAAATTCAGTCACCTTAAAAATTTAAGGCAGCCTGGACACTAACTTTTTTTAAGCTTAAAGTGTTTTTTTTCCAATGTATGCACTGTGCCACAGAAAATTAGCATAAAAACAAATTTGCTAAAAATTGATTGAAATAATACAGCTCTATCTATATACGTCATGATTAGTTAGCTAACATTGTTAGCATGCTAGCCATTTAACATATAGAGTGCATGCATAGTGGATCATTCATCTTTTGAGGAAATATTTTACAAAACTGGCTACAGATCTGACAAGCCAACCTTCTTACTTATCTGTAGCCCTGTATTGTTGGTCCTGTTTTTGTCTTTGTATTGCTTAAATCAAGCTCTAGTGCCGCTGCTCCAATGTCCTGAGACGACCCGAGAACAGACTTCATTTTATTATCACATTGAGGACGAACATTGTAATCTGAGATTCCGGGGACTCACACCTCAGCTGCATTCCCTGTGTATCTAGACGTCATACCCCTGATCCTGCTTCACCTCAAGATGTGCAAAACATCATGGAGGTGACGGATCTACACTCCATAATGGACATTCCTCAAACCCAAATGGACATTATCAGCTGGGTGATAGGAGCTGGTATCTACCCCATGTCTCAGCTCCTGGCATGTCTGCCACTCTCACCTCAGCAGGGGCTCTGTGATGGACCCTATATCACCTCGCACAATCTCAGCCAGCTGATACAAGGTGGCACCACCGTGGAGTTGGATAGAGACACAACTTCTTTTTGGTTTTGTGTGTGTGTCTGAGAGAGAGATACAGTAAGAAAAAGGTGAAAGGAAGTGACAGTGTGTGTCCCTTGTTGACTAGATTCAGGCTGCAGTTAATGGAGACAGATAGGACTTACTCCAGTGGAACAGCAGCACTGATAGACTAGACACCATGTTTAGCACTCAAACAAAAATAAACATTCACCACAGGGGCAAAACCTCCTCTGAAAGGCGTTTATTTGTCAGTTGGAAAAAAAAGTCTTTCAGTATCATTAGGTGTAAACAGACATTTATAGCACATTATAATCATGAAAACTCACGGTGGTAAACCCATTCTCCTTGAACTTCTGCCTGCAACTTTGGTCCAGAGATATATATTCTATATAACTAGAGCCCATGTTGCAAGTAGATCAGGTCAGACGCAATTCAGCAATTGGCAATGTTGGCTGTGGGGGAAAAGTGGGTTGTGGATTGGGGTCCTTCCTGCCCACCTACATCTGAACACTTGCTCAGACCACAACGTTGTTCAAACTCAGCCTTCATTCTGATCTCAACTGCACACCTTGAAAGTTTCATGACCGCCTCTTGCACATTTGTGATGCTATCGTGTTGACAAAATCTGTGCATAGATATAAACATCTTGGAGAGTGCTCACAACTGCCTCTGTACTAGTTCCTTTTACAGTCATAGATTTATAATTATAACTACAGTAGATACCAGATGAGAAGATGGCACCTATTTATTCTGATGGCGTTACTCACCTGTCAAAAACGTTTTTACATTCCGGGTTTCCTCCCGCAGCCTGTTAAATATGTGCAGTAGTATTTCTTCTGTTTGGTCTTCCACAAGAGTTTCAGCTTGGCTTATAGACTTTACATTGTGATGACATCACAGATTTTTAAATAGTTTTTTTTTGGCACCAAGAAAGTTTTACAAATATTAAACCTTCATGGATCAAACATTCATAATAGAAAGAGTCATAATTGACCTTGTTTGAAGTTCGAGTTGTCCTGTGGTCTATGTGGGAAATGCTTTGTGGGCCGCACAGGATTTTTTGCTTAATACTGCGAGTGGCTGCTGGGAAAAATTGTCTGCAGGCCTGAGCGGTGTTCCTAGGGGCATGGCTACAATAGGTGACTCCAGGACCACATTAAACCATGATACTAAGCACACAGACTCACACGGTAAAAACAATACTCGCCCTGCTGTTGTTGCTGGTTAAGATTACACCACAGTGAAACATTTCAAGTGTTACATCCAAGTAAATATTTCTTAAAATGTCCTTAGAGTGCATTTGTTTTAAGTATCAATGTGTGCATTGGGCACCAGTGACTGCTAGCTTATTCTGTCCCATCAACAGAGCAAAAAATGGACCTTCAACAGGCAACCAAGTATTAGGGAGTAAATATATAATGCTGACTAGAATAAAACAATCAACAGCATAATAACCAGCTTTGCCGACATGTTGCCTGGTCCACTTATGTGGGTGTTTTCAGCCAAATGCCTCATGGCAAATGTGGATTTGGCCAACAAAAAAAACATTAAAACACATGGAGAGTGAGTCAGAATGAAGAATGGTAACTGGATGTAATAGCTTCATGTCCAGCTGTGCTCTCTACATCCCGCTCCCCTCCCTATCAGCACCAACATCCAGATGAAGGGCTGCTAAGTCAGCTCTGGTCCAGCCTGCTCTTGCTCCACATCTCAGCCTCCCAGTGTGTGTGTGCTGCAGACAAAGATAGGACTCTCAAAGGGCCAGCACAATGCTGGGCGGCTCAAAGGCTCCCATTTCTGCTTGCTCCTCTCAGTCTCCCTCTATCACACTTTTTCTAATGGAAAAAAAATAACCCGGCCCACACATCAGAACATGCTGTAGCATTGACAAAATGACTTATTACTCCTCGCTGCACACTTCCCTCTCCCTCCCTGGATTCATCAAGCTCCCAACCTCCCCTCAAAATGGCTGGCACCTCCTGGCGCTTGTCTAGCCTGTCACCCTCCCTCTGCAGTGACCTTGAGACAGAGATGAAGGAGTGATGGTGCTCCCATAACTGCTGCAATACTGTTCCTCTCACCCCCAAATGCACACACACACAAAAATACAAAGCAGCAAGATGGCTCTCACTTACACTGACAGCTGGAGGAGGGGGGAAAAACCCTCTGCATATCTGCATCAATCAAAATAGGATTAGGGTGCCTCTCTCTGGTCCTTTTTATTCCCCATTAACTTGAAGTTGCTGATGAAATACGGAGCTGTTACATGGAAACTGGGGTTGTACTATGTAGCTTGTACTATCTTCACTAATTAGTTAGTTAGTTAGTTAAGAAAACATTAAATAACAGGTGAGCTTTATAAAAATCCTATTAGTTTCCAAGTGTTTGGATTGCTTTTATGGCCTTCCAAAGGTAGTTTTTACAAGTATTGGAAAAACATAACCCAAAACTGAGTTAAGAGGTTTTCTTATGACACTGATGCTTTGCCATTGTCAATGACAAAGTGAGGGGGAGCAGGGTCTCTCTGACAGCAAGATACACAGCTGAAATGACGTGACAATGTGTGAAACAAAACTGTCCGCTGTGATCAACCACCTTCACAGGCAAAATGATCCATCCCCTCTAAGGAAACTTGTGACCGGTCACATGACCCATCTGATGCCATTCTTCCATGTCATGGTGGAATAGGGACGCAGACAAGAGATGATGCATGAATTCTTAATCAAATAAAGACAGTGAGAAGTGATAGGAGTGGAAGGCAATCGTCCCGGCCGTGCTGAATTAATGAGGCGCTGGCTTCCTTCCGCATGCCAGGTTTCTGAATGACTCGGCTCATCAACGTTTTCTGGAGCCGTCTTTGCCATCCGCCTCCTACCCTGGGCCAGGCTGAAAAAAAAAAGAAAAAAGAAAAACAGGGCCCCAAACCCTGTGATATCCACTCTTCATTAAAACTGAAAAAGTGATCAGTTTACAGGCTTGTTCTCCCCATGACCTTGAGCTCATGCAGGGTAGGGCGGCTTGCAGCAGAACATTTTTTTAGTCTCCGCTGAGAAGTAGGCATCCATGGCTCAGCTGAGGGTGAGAGCGGTGGGGTCCCAGTGCATCGCTGTCGGGCGACCCTGTCCACAACACCCTTCTCTGACCACCTGAGCCTCTCTGCTGCGTGCCTGTCTGCTGGCAGTCAGTCAGGCAGCACAGAACCAATTCATTGCTTCACACCAATTTGAAATGGAGTTGCCCTGTCAGGTTACACCTCCTTCACACTCCCCTTTTCTTAACACCTGTGGTGATGTCACCAAGTAGCCCTGCCAGAGAAATGCTGCTGTCCCCCAAGAAAGTAAAAAAAAAAAGAAAAGTACTTATTACTCAAGGAGGAGCTGGACATTCCCATGGCAACCAGGTCCTGTGGTATAGGAAGGGATATCAGGCCGAGCCCAAAACCATTTGCATACAAATTGCCCAGCTGGCACCTTGTTGTTATGACAACGGCACACAGCTCCCAGAATTCATTTGGAAGTGAAATACAAAAGGAGAGCAGCCAGCGAGAAGAGTCATTGATAAAATTCCTTTTCTTTTATAATGGCGACGTCATTGACACTGACACCATGTTCTCATGTAAATCCAATAATCATGTAGTACCTGCAGGAAATGAGGGGGAAAAAAATCATATACTCAGTCAGACTTGAATTATAGGACAAAATAATGAACTAGAATGTAGGTCAAAGTGTTATTAAATGGGTATGTACAAATGGTTAAATTTGTTGAATTATTTACAAAGTATACTTACATGGAATATGTGTTTTTTCTTTACAACACGCTCAGAAAATGCTGCATATGACCTCTGGCAGATACTTTCCAAAGTGCGTCTGCCTTCTCCTTAGTTCACCTGATTTTGCAAACCTTTACATAATTCCTCACAATGAGCCATGCCAAATCCTCCATGCTTGAGAGAGAAAGTAAACTCTGCTGACAACACAGTGTCCTCTACTGGCAGCATGTGGCAGGAAGTTTACACAACCGCCTGTCTGTCTAAACGGATAATATTTAGCTCAAGGGCAACTGAGCTGATGCTTTTCCATAGTCATCCTGGCTCAGCTTACTGGCCAGTTAAATTGCCCTGCTGTGGGCACCAGGAGCATTCTGTGAACCCACAACTCTATTCATCCCAGCAACCCTCACAAGTCTCCAGTTTAATCATTGGCTTTCTGTGCTGCTGTCAGACCATCGCTAGCTAATCAGTGCCTCTCTCAGTGGGAAACAAAGCGGGCTCCTGGTTCCAATACTTGACCTGTACTACTGTGGGGGAGTGCTGATCTGTGGGGCAAGGTGAGGCCTCTCTGCACACATTAAACAGAGCACTTTTCCCCCTCCTGTGTGTTAATGATGAGAGCCCCACTGATTGTCTTGTTACAGATTGTTAGAGACAACCGGTGCAAACCACTTCAACCCAGACTGAAAGGCCTGTATCAGCAACAACACAGCAGTGTGTGTTCGTGTGTTTCTGTGTGTTGCACCCTCTACCTCAGGGTGGGAGCAGAAGGAAGGTGACACATCCTGCCTCCCCAGCATATAAATTCAGGAGGCTTTTCGCTCAAGTGCCGCTGGCTCCAAGGCATGACAGTTTATACGTTTCTTCCCCCGAATGAACAACCTTTCCCAAGGTCACAGTTTGCCAGCAGCTCAGATCTTCACTAAAGCAACACCCCGCTCATTTGTCACTTACCATCCAATTCAAAATGGCGACCCGATGGGGGATCTGCGGCGCAGGGAAGATCAGCCATGACTTCAGCGTGGCCATGAAGACTCTGCCTCCTGGAGATCACCAGGTACTCCATCCAAACACTGCAACTTCATTGTCACAAAGGGTGTTTCCCTCAGACTAAACAGAGCTGCTGACACTGTGATGAATGTCTGTGTGTTTTTCTCCCTTTTGCACAGATAACAGTCGTTGCGGCGAGGAGCCTGGAGCGTGCCAAAGAGTTTGCCAAGAGGCATGGTATTCCTAAGGCTTATGGCAGCTATGAGGAGCTGGCAAACGACCCAGACGTTGGTAAGTTGAGAGCTATATGTGGTGTGGCTGCACGGGCACAGATAATGGTGTGTAGGTGTCGCTGTTTGAAGCTGAACCTGGAACATCTGTGTCCTCGCAGACATTGTGTACCTGGGCGTGCTGCACACAGAGCACTGGCGAGTCGGTCTACTGTTCCTCCAGGCCGGGAAGAACGTGTTGTGTGAGAAACCTTTCGCTATGAACTCCAGACAGGTTACAGACCTGGTCGCTGCAGCCAGGAAAAGCAATGTCTTCCTGATGGAGGTAAGGGTTGAAGGGACACACAAATCTGGTGCCAACACAACACAAAAATGAAGACATGTTTAGAGATAAAAACTGGAGGGTAATAATCTTAACACAGTCATCTTCCCCTTTAGAATCTTACGAAATGCAAATGTATCAAATTCAGAAAAGTATCAGATAAGATAAGATAAAACTTTATTTATCTCAAGGGAAATTGCTGTGCAGCAGTTACGAGAAGAGTGCAAATATACAGAAGACTAAAATAATAACAGTAACTGCAAAATATTTAAAAAGGAAAAAAACAACTTGATAACAGTACCAGTATGGATGATACATATGGATTGTTTGCTTATAAATGTGTTTGCACTGTGTTAAATGTGAGGTAGTTAGTGTAGAAGTTAAAGAGTGCGTGGTTCATACAGAATGTTCACTACTATGTCAATTACATTTTCTTCAAAGTTCCATTATTGTACATTACGTCCCATCAGTCACATGTGAGGAGCTGAGTTGCAGTCTAATGACAAGGCTAAGATGTAGTCCACTTATTTCCCAAGAGTCTGATGCCGAGAGAGAAGAAGAGGGAGGGAGAGGGAGGTAAAGAAAAGGAGAGAAATGACAGAGAGGGAGGTGGGGAGGGGGAGCAAGAGGGAGAGAGAGAGAGAGAGAGAGAGAAAGAGAGAGAGATCAAGGTCAGACATGGCAGATCAGAGCTGAAATGGACTCTAGAACCACTTCATGTCCCCATGTCTCCGCTTTCCATCTCTCGACCTGTTGTGGAGTGTGATGGCCACAGGAGGGAAGGACTTCCTGTGGCATTCTACAGTGTGTCTTGGTGGTATCAGTCTGCTGCTGAAGGTGCCCCTGTGCTTGACCAGTTCACAGTGGAGAGGGTGACAGTTATTGTCCGTGATGTTCCGCATGCTTACGCAGCATCCTCCTCTTTGACAAAGAATGAAGCTCCACCCCCAGGACAGAGCCAGCCGTCCTGATGATCTTGTTGTTGACTGATATGTTGTTTATGTTACTGGTAATCAAATTGTTTTTTTAAATTTTGGGAAATACGTTTGGTTATTTACTGTCTTGCCAAGAATTAGATGAGATACGATGCTGTCTATGTCTGTATGGTAAAAATGAGGCTGCAACCAGCCGGTGGTTATCTTATCTTGGCATATAAACTTCAAACAGAGAGGTAAAATATAATCTGCCTCATAATCCCCCGTAAAACCACAATTTGTTGTTGTTATAGTCAGATTTTTGCTGGGAATACACAAAACAAGATCTAACATGGTAATTAGAGCTTTAAAGTTGCTGGTTGGTGAATTTTACCAGACAGAACAAGCTTTCTCAGGTCTGTATATAGAGCTAAGACAGCCATAGTGCATGGTTGTGGCCATATGTATTTACAGACATGAGAATGCTATCAACCTATCACAAATGCAAATGCTACAGGTGGCTGCTAGACATTGTGATCTACATAGAAGATAAGAAAATCCTTCATTAGTCTCACAGCAGGGTCATTTCCAGCACAGCTACAGAGGCAAATTGGATAGTGCAAAACAAAAAGCATTTCTTAAACAAAGACATGATAAATAAGTGAAACAGTAAATACAAAAGCAAGATATAATAAGCAGACAGACTGAGCTTTTGAATCCATATTATTGCACATAGGAAATATTGATGTTGAATGGTGTAATATATGAGTCAATGATGTGCAGAAGAATTCAGCAGGAAGGAAGGGCCTGCAGGGTCTCACTGTAAAATCTGACAAGATGATCTTACTTTTAAAAAATCGTGGAGACTAACTGTCTTGAAAAAAGGAAAACATATATAACTATTAGCCTTTATTTATTTTCACTGTATACCTTGTTGTTAAGTTTATTCAGAATTTAGCTGTATTTGCCTAACTTGCCTTAGCAAACCAAGTTAATTTGACTTAACTTGATCAACACAAAGAGAATTGTGATAAAGTCAGGAGATCTGTGAGTTCTGTTTTGTTAACATATTCAAGAAAATACAAATATGACTGACTAGTTTGCAACCAGCAGAATACAGATATATAGCACAGTAAACCTGCTTTACTGAAGTTGCTAAAGATGACGATGATTTAATCAACCTGGTCATTTTTAAGTTGCAACAACTTCACAAAATCAAGTAATATAACAAAATTTTAAGTAAACTAAACAATTAGATGACATGAATTAAGAATAACTTTGATATTTACTTTAATTTATCAAGGCTATCGGTTTCCTAATTTGTTTGTTTTTTAAGTAAGATCAACTTGTCAGATTTTACAATGCTTCTCACACAAAGTTTGCAATTCATGTCCCGTTGCATTTTAGGTTAGTAGTTGCATTGCAGTGCCACGGGTGCAGACATTTTAAGAACAGGAGATTGATGTAGGCCACAAAACCCTGGATGTCCAGGGAATAAGTATGATTCATAGTGCAGTAAAACATCTTGTCATGTCATGTTTGACCAGCACATCTGCCACAGCACTCTCTGGAGGTGGATGAAGCAGAGAGATGCGGTAATAAACTGCAGCTCAGATGAAATGCTAAGCTGTTTACTGTTGCAGGGGTGCTAGGTTGTCTCCTCTGTCTCTCACAGGCCATCTGGTCCCGCTGTTTTCCTGTGCACGCGGAGGTGCGCAGGCTGCTGGCAGAGGAGGCAGTAGGGGAGGTGAAGCTGGTAAAGGCCTACTTTGGCTCCCCTCAGCTCCATATCCCCCGCTCGGTGGAGAAGGAACTGGGCGGTGGTGCGCTGCTGGATATCGGTGTGTACTGCTTGCAGTTTGTGCTGATGGTGTTCAACGGAGAGAGGCCAGAGTCCATTCAGGCCACTGGGGTGCTGCTTGACTCAGGTATGATTCAGCACACAGGTCATACAGCAGAGGTGAGATGTAGATTAGTATAATTAACTACAGTGTATGAATCAGTGATCACAAACTGCCTATTGAAACCATAAAAAACAGCAGAAAATAATAATCCCTAATGTGACACAGAAAAAAAAAACTTTTTTATTATTATTAAATGTAAACACCTCAGGGGAGAATTCTTCACACAGAAAATCCCAGACTTATCTTTAAAATGTCAGACTAATCCAAATCCTCCCTGGAGAATACAGTAATACAGTAAAACTGACAGGGGAATATGTAACGGCATGTCTCGCAGCAAGATATCCTTCAATATAAAAGCATCACACTGTACATGTAATCAACATGTACTTATCTTTTACTTACTTTTATGTAACATATTTGACAATTAAATGAATAAAGGTAAAAAAAAATTTTAAAAATCATGGTATATATTTGTGACTTTCTCTTGTTATGCCAATAAGGAAGTGTTCATTATTTACAAGGGGGGAGGAACTTGGGAGGGGATTATGTTTTTTGATATGAAATAAGAAAAGAAAGTACAATTTTGAATGATCTTGTTTTGTACCAATTTAAATATCCTCAGAACCCAAAAACAAAAAGACAAGGAAGGGTCATGCATTTTTCTCAAGTAACTCAGAGAGGCTCAAGGAACAATATCTGAAGCTCTGGGAGGGGTATCTATATCTATCTATATCAAGAAACAAACACAAAAAAATGAAGTTGCACCCCAGCTACCACCTTACTCTGATTAATACTTGTTTAAATGTTTGACAGGAGTGGATGAGTCAGTGGTTGTGGTGATGAAGTTCTCCAGGAACAGGATGGCCTTCTGCGCCTTTTCAATTGCTGCTCGACTCCCGAACGACGCTGTCATCAGCGGCACTAAGGGCTCCATTAAAGTAAGCCATGCTAGTCTTGTACAGGAACATTTGGCTTAATTAAGAAATGATTGAGACATGCGAAAAACTCAGCTGACTGCTAATTACTTTCACATTTAATTAAACTGAAGTATTCAGACTAGGATCCATACCCGCTGCATTTCATGATTTACGAGTTCAGTGATTGGATTAACACAAAAGTATCTTTCCTCTTTCTCCTCTAGGTTCTCGGCCCCATGCACTGCCCCACCAAGCTGGCTGTGAACGACAAGGAGACAGAGTACCCTCTACCTGAACCCTGCCTCCCTCTGAATTTTACCAACAGCACAGGGCTTCGCTATGAGGCGGAGGAAGTGAGGCAGTGCCTGCTTAAAGGTAGGTCACAATTAAAGGGAAGTTGTGTATTTGTCCTCAAAGAAGTGGAATCGTTTGAACAGCCAAAACCACCATTTCAAAGGTAAGGTGAGTTTGTTGGAAAGACACTGCAGTTCTGTGAAACATTCCTGGAACTTGACATGACAGTTTCAGTGAATGCACTCATCAGATTGATTCAGAATCAATGCTGTTATCAGTCCTTGGAGTGTCCTCTAGCTCATACAGTATTACACACCCATTGGTTTTGCCTCCTATGTGAATTTACATAATCTTTACATCCCTGCGTTGCCATAATTCATGCTTCATTGTAAATCTGTGCATAATTTAACTGTGGTTATAAACAGACATGTCAGTCTGATTCTCCTGTTTACCTCCTCCTCATCCGCAGGGCTTAAGGAGAGCCCACGGATGCCTCTGGCAGACTCTGTCTTACTGACAGAGATCATGGATGAAATCAGGAAACAAGTGGGTGTTGCCTTCAGCCAGGATAGCCAATGACATCACTCCAAAGCCAGGCTGTTTCACCTGACCTAAACCTACTCAGATGGAACAGGGGGAGCTGCTCGGGGCAGGGCTTTGGATCCTCGGTATAAGCAGATCACTCACAGCGCTGTGTGACGAAGCCTGAGCAGACGCAGTGCCACTGAGACAACTGTGACTCGGATAATATAATGAGCTGACACTGAATTAAAGATACAATTGGCACAAATTATTGGAACATGTATTTATACACTTTTTTGTGTATCACCCATTACAGCTCCAAACACTGTCATTCTATCCCAGTGTCATATGTAAACACCTTGTAGGTCCTTGTGATACGCTACCTGGCAAACACCAACACTGTCAGTTTAAAAAATGTCTCTAACCAGATAAATCACAATGCAAACAAACAGAGCAACCATGTAATCAAGTCCCAGGCCTTTAAAGACCAACCCAGCTGTCACTGTGGGCTGTGTGATTGATGAATCCAATAAAGGACTGATTGTGAAAGCCTTGTTTCATTTCAAATATCATCCGCTGCCGACAAGAGGAGACTTGGAGTGGCACATTTGAATCAAAGTGTTCTGTCATGTCTGATCCCTGCAGCCGTGTACAAATAGATTCACGTTCTCCATACAAAAATAGGTTGCACTCTCTGCTTTTCAAGGTTAGGACAGAGAAAGGCCTTTATGAGTCAGCAAAGAGCATGGCTCATTTAATACTTGTTTTGCAACCTTTTGGGCTCATAAGAGTCCCAAAATCTGAAGGCTTTCTCGTGGGAGGTAGTTTGTGTATGCAAATGGCACATTTTAATGGAGTAATATTATTTATTCTTATTGTTTTGCTTGGTTAATGAATAATGTTGAGATTTTGCAGATATTAAGACAAATGTAATTTGTCAGGAAATTATAAATAGTCACATACTTATTTCTGTACATACATTTTGTACTTTTTTTTGTGCCGCAACCTTTTGCATTAACTCATTTGACAAAAAGGTTGAATAAATGGGCCATTTATCCTCAAATTATAAAATAATGAATAGCAGGCCAAAAAAATGTTCTAATACATGTCAGCTTTTACCAGAACCAAGAGGGCTGTTTTTGGTACAGAGCCTTTCATGTAAAAACAACAACAACAACAACAAAAACATCATAGGAGATGTAAACAGACAAAAATTCTAATACAAAAAGTAGATTTACAAAAAGAACAATAAATGAAAGGGCCCCTAAGCACACAGGCAATGGAAGAAAGAAGAGATAAGATAATGCAAAACCACATTAAAAAGCAGTTAGTTTTGTCTGTTGTTATTTGTCTTATAATCACTATCTAGAGGTCACGTTTTTGTTCTGTTAGCAGAAATCACCATCATGTTGTTGTTGTGCATCGTCTCACAGTTAAAAATGATACTGTGTCTCCACCTTGTGGAAGGAAACTGCCACTGTTAGTATCGACTCTCAGTTTCCGGTTCAATATGGCAACCAGGTGGGGAATCTGTAGCGCTGGGAAGATCAGTCATGACTTCACTGTGGCTCTGAAAACTCTTCCTGCTGAAGACCATCAGGTATCAGTATACAGGTACAGCTCTGGCTTGTAAAGCAGACGCCTCCCCGCCTCAGGGCTCGGGGCAGCGTCTCGCTCCGTGAAGACTGTCTGTAACTGCTGTTTCTGACGATCTGAAGTTCACGCTGTTCTAACCAGGGCTCAGTGAAATCTTACGGATGCAAATCCGTAAGATTAAAGTTGCGCTTTAACGAGCTGCACGCCCCCGACACTGGACAGTAAATTTATGCACAATGCAAGCCACAGTTTGCAGCATTTCACTCACTTTAGCGCACTTTGTAGGCCATCTACCGTAAAATGCGCACTAAATGAGCATCTACATTTATTTACCACCGTATAACCTAAGAATTACGGTACATTCAAAAACAGATTAAAGAGCAGCCTCGGATGGCACGCTTTTATCTTAAGTTAAAGTGAAAGTGTAGCTGCAAAGACTCGATATATGTTGACTCTCATAAGGGACTGTTAGTTATTTATGTGGGGGAAGGGGTGATGCAAAAACAGTTGAGGCATGTCAAATATGTTTTAAGCTGGGGAGGTACCTGTTTTTCTATTCTGGCTCAGGGGAGGGACATACATCTTTAAAAAGTTGTTTTCCATGCCATCTAGATCCTTAAACCTGCTGGTGGGTTTGAAAGGCATTTTTTCTTAAAAAAAAAAAAAATCACACTGAAATTATCGTGACTGTTTGTAATATTAAAAACACATAGTTAGGGCCTGTTTATGGCAGAGACTCAAGGAAAAATAATTGTAGCTTCAGTGAGGTCAGTATGTATGCCAAACATATTATTTTGCATTTTTTTCTATGTCCATTGACCATTAACCAAACAGAGAAATGCTGTGATTTTTTTTTCAATAAAATTAAAGACACAGCTTTCCACCAAAAATATGGAAAAGGCAAAATTTAAGGAAACTTAGTGTTTAAAAAATTACTAGCGGAGGACCCTGAACCACTGCTTCATGTCCCCCCCCCCCTCCAAAGTTGACACTGTTGCAACTAGCATGAAAAATATTTAGTTGTTGACTTATGCAGAAAATGACTCACTTTGCTGTGCTTTGACTTTTGCAAAATGACAGGAGGTCAGAGGCCAGTCACAGCAGCCCCTTCCATGTACGCATGGCTGTTACTAGGATTTTAGGACATTTGGAGCTTAGCTCGAATCTCTGTCGGAGGGTGCAGGAGATCCTCCACAAGCTCTATTTTGATGCATTTTATGCACTTTGGGACCTTATGTAAAGGCTGCTACAAGTATAAAAACAACTCCCAGCGTAAATGACTTTAAGTTTATTGTGAATTAGAAAACAGTTAGGGGGCCACCCAGCACTCTATCAGGGGCCTGATGCAGACCGTGGACTGCAATTTGAGTATCACAGCCATAGACAGTGAAAACAATTTATAAATCTTCTGTGGTGTCACCCATTGGTTCATAGACTCCTGTTTTAAAGCCTCAATTGTGTCATTTTTGCCATTGCCATCTTGTTTTTTTGGAGCCAGAAGTAACCATAACTGGGTGACAGGCTAAAGCTGTGGAGGAGTGAGGGGTGGATTTGACTGAGAAGCCGAAGATGCTGTCTGCAGTAAGCCTGTCGCCCACCCTTAATTATTCATAAGTTTAAGCCTTAATAAAATGTAATGAGGTGATTTTTGAGGTGGAACCCCCCTGTATAGTGGTCCTGAATGGGGAAATTAGCTTTAGAGACCAAAACAGTCTTCTTTTTTTGTACCAGGCTGTAAGCATGTTTATTTTCTGCTCCTAAATTGGACATTTTAGCATATATGTCTTGAGAGGACAAACATTACAGGAAAATTAGTGTTTAGGAGCCAGCCTCAAGTGTCCATTTTAAAAAATGCAGTTTTTGTCACTCCAAGGCAATATAAAGTCCATATTAGCAAGGAAAAATGCCAGTAGTCAGATGGCCTGAATATCAGACTTCTGCCAGAATTAAAGAATTTGGGGCCTTTCACTAAGGCTGGACAGGAGTACCATGTTACAATAAATAATGTTCTGCAACTGTATTTACAGGTTGTGGCTGTGGCAGCACGCAAGTTAGAGGATGCACAGGAGTTTGCCAAAAAGCACAGCATCTCTCGAGCATATGGCAGCTATGAGGAGCTGGCAAGAGATCCAGATATAGGTTGGTATCTGTCAAACATGGGGCAAACTTGACTGGCTGATGGCTCTTTGCATGTGTTACTTGGTTTACTTTCATTATCAAGTGTACGAGATTTGCTGCTCCAGGACACCTCACTATGAGCTGACACTTTAAAGTAAAGCAAACTCCAACCATCCGTTGAACCCCCACTAATTTCCACCTCAGTATAACCCACAACTGTTTTCTTTTCCTGTTGATCTTTAACCCTCACAGAGGGTCCTCTGGTTTGTGTGTTTTTGTGTGTGCAGATGTGGTGTATATTGGCGTTATCCACCCCTACCATCTGAGCACTTGTCTGCTCTTTATGAATGCCAAGAAGAATGTGCTGTGTGAGAAGCCGCTGGCCATGAACACCAAGGAGGTGAAGGAGATTCTGGCCTCTGCCAAGAGGAACAACGTCTTCCTCATGGAGGTACGGACAGAGCAGACTAAAAAAAATAAATAAACATGAATCCTCTTCTTAGCTTTAATTTAACACAACACAAAATATGTAATCGTATGAACTTGTTTGTTCTAGGCTGTCTGGACCCGCTTCTTCCCGGCCTCAGTGGAGATCAGACGGCTGCTGGCTCAGGGGGAGGTGGGAGAGGTGAAGTTGGTGAGATCAGAGTTTGGCGTACCAGTGATGCATTTGCCAAGATCAGCGCAGAAGGAGCTGGGCGGAGGAGTAATGCTGGATATTGGGGTCTACTGCCTGCAGTTTATATGCATGGTGTATAATGGAGAGAAACCAGAGTGCATCCAGGCCATGGGGATCTGCCGTGAGACAGGTAATGGAAAATAGTCCAGTAAGGTCTCACAGATATGATATCTGCAGCTCTGTCACTTCATTGTCATGGAGAAAGTGTTGCGAAAATATGTGATATGAGTCTAAAGTATGCTAAGACGTCTGTTGTAATGGCCCACTCTTCCTCTTAAGCCCTGTTTTCTCTTTCTCTTAAACACATCATACACAGGTCATGCAGTTCCTCTTTCATATAGTACATGAATTTGCAGCTCCTCATATGATAACAAATGGATAATTTTTTTACACTGAAACATAAGATTTCTGCTGTATGTGAATTGAGATTTTTTATCAAGGAGAGTGTCCTTGACTGATAAGACTTAACTGTCACAACAAAGGTTGAGGTTTGCTAGTGTTGCCCTGTATTGTTATATACAGTATTCCTCTTCACCACAGTGCACAGTGGCACATGGAAGACACTGCAACAGTCAACCATGTTGCACTGTTTAAAAATCCATGTGACTAAATCCATGTGTTTTGTTTTATGATCTCCTTAACATATGTGAATCCTACATCTTGTGTGTTTTTGCAGGAGTGGATGAGACTTTAGCTGTCACACTGAAGTTCTCCAACAACAGGATGGCAGTTTTCTCTTGCTCTTCAGGTGTAAAGCTGCCCAATGATGCCATCATTGTGGGCACAAAGGGCATCATCAGGGTAGGTTATGACAACATGGCTACATTATCAAATTAAATTCTATAAAGGTATTATTAGAGCAAAACAAGTGAGCACCTGTGATGATATTTTTTTCCCCCCACAACACAGCAGTTACACCATCTCAAATTTTCATTGCAGGTGCAAAAAGCCTATTCTATAATCATGTTCTCTACAGTAGCTGAAGTGAAAATGGTGTATAAACACATTCACACACCCGTATCAAAAAATGTGAGGTTATGGTCAAAATTGGCACATCTGCAAATCAGTAATTGAATTAATGCAAAGAGAGTTGTGCAGCTGTACAATGTTTTTCTCACAAATACATTTTTTTCTTGGATATTCTTCTAGCACACACACAAGTCAATAACTACAAATGCTTAAATCAACTGCTGCAAGTTTCAAATGCTGTTGTTTTATTTACAAATGACAAGTTTTGCTTGTTCTCACATTTGCACCACATATCTCAGTAAATAGGCAGCAAAAGTTATTTGTACCAGCAGAGTCAGGGGGCACTGCTCAGAGATCACAGAACCATTCTGGCCAACCAAAGGAGCTCAAGCCCTGAGTCAGACATGTGACTCCACCCATGTTGAGCCCATATTAAATAAAATATTGTGGGAGAAAAAAAATCAACTCCTAAAGCATTTTGCCTCTGTGGCTTCAAATTTACTGACACATGTGACTATTTTCTAAAGCTACAAATTCCAACATCACAGGTGCTCAGTTGTTTTGTTCCAATAACACTTTCTTAAAATTCAAATAGGCTGAAATGCAGAATCAGTTTGAACCATGTTGCATGTGTGAAACAATGTAGGAGGGGAATTAAGAAGTTAAATTGCAACACAAAGATGAAAAAGTATTTTCACTACACACATTATACTGCTCATATCTCAACTATATGTCTGCTGTTATTGTTGTGAAAATATTCTGTTGCATGTTTTCAGATTCCTGACCATATGTGGTGCCCAACATCATTAGTGGTGAATGGGAAGGAGACTGAGTTCCCAGTGCCAGAACCCTGTTTACCTCTCAACTTCCTCAACAGTACAGGGATGCGTTATGAAGCAGAGGAGGTTCGACAGTGTTTGCTCAAAGGTACTTTGACATTCAGAATATTTTAGGTTGTCTTTATTACTACTCGAATAAATGTATTTATTCACAAAATAACTCAAATGAGCTAAATCAGTTGGTAATGACTCATTAGTAGTTTTTGAGTGTTATACACACTTTCAACACAGGGTGGCACCAAAAACACTGAGGTCTTAATGGCTGTTCACTATGTTGATACGTGCAGGTTGAACAGTACACTGTACATGTTCTCACAGTATGATTTTCCCATGTAGGGCTGAAGGAGAGTACAGTTATGTCCCATGCTGACTCTCTTCTGCTGGCTGAGGTGGAGGACGAGATTCGCAGGCAGGTGGGCGTGGTGTACAGCCAGGACTGCCAGTAAATGTTAACCATAAACATGGATCATTTTCTCTTGTTGTATAAACAACTTCATTATGGAGAATAAATGGTTCTTGTTTCAGCTGGATTTAACATGAATACACTGTGAGTGAGAAACATGAATCTTTGGTGCATTGTCAAACAAAACATTCATAGGGCAGAGTTAAAGTAGGTGCACATCTATTTTATTGATGAAAATCCAGTCTTTTAGGACAGCTCAATACACCAGCTAAGCATCAGCTTTACATTTAGTTGGTTCTTACACTCTAGCGTTCCAATCAAAAGCATGTTAGACACTTGAAGACAGCTACAGCAGGTCACCCACACAAAAGAAGAAAGACAACAGAGGGGCTCTACCCTCACCCACTGAGGATGAGTGGGACAGGGTGTCACCCTTCATCAGGTCCCCTGTGAAAAAACCCTAAAAGTGCTCATTCATATCAGTCAACTTTAGTGACTGATATGAATGTGAATGATGTGAATGATTTAAATGCAAATAAATGTAAAGGCTTTATGACTCATCTAACAACACAAATACAGTAACTAGCTCAAACATATTGATATTTTGACAACATAAGATGACTTTTTGTGATATTCTTTTTTTTAAAAAAATTTTTATTAATTAAACATAAAGACAACACATACAAGTATATAGTACAGAGGAGATGTTCACAATACCTTTACATACTTATATTTTTTAGTTTTTTAATATCCATCTTCAACACTACTGAGTACCCATTCAATGGTATTACGATTTCCCACAAAGCACTTACTAACGGTATGTCAAGTCAAGTCAAGTCAATTTTATTTTATAAAGCTCATTTTCACAAAAAAAAGAGAAAAAACCTCAGGAAAAGCGGCAGAGGATGATGAGGGATCCCTCTTCCAGGACAGACAGACGAGCAATAGATGTTGTTAATAACAGTTGAAATACAATCATGACAAAAAGGAAAGAGAAAGAGAGAGGGAAAGTGGGGCAGAGGTGCACAGCAATAATGGAAACATGCATGTCATATTACATTAACAATAACTGTAAAATTATTAAATGCACTATTTGATAACATTGTGGGTGTTGATAAGTTGAGTCTCATTTGTATATTGATAGTGGAGGCGCAGCTCATAATAAAGGCAGTGGAGGGTTGCATCAAGCACGATTATGGCATCAGCGCAACCAGGACCCACAACACAGGCGCAGCTTCAGGCAGGACCACGGCAGTGGCAAAACCAAGACCATGATCAGGGCAAGCTGAGGGTACAGTATCAGTGCAGCCACAGCACGAGCATGACCAAAGGCAGGATCACAGCACCAGCACAGCTTTCACCACGATCAAGCGCAGCCAAGATTGCTGCCAGAATCCGAGAAAACTAGGAGACAAGGGAGCAGGAATTCTCTGGAGAGGCAACGAAGTTAGTGTTATGCAGTGAGCGTAAAACAGTAAACAGACATAAGCGTTTTCAGATGGAGGGAGTAAGAGAAGGAAAAGGAGCTCAGTGTATCAGTTCAACTAAAACACAAGAAACACGTGCTCCAGAAAAGGATAAGCGCTCAATGAAGAACCTAGGGTAACGAATCAGCAGTTATGACCTAAGTATAAAGGCCAGAGAACAATAATAGAAGCTAAATAGAAAAGAAAGAAAAAGGAGGCAGAGCCAGAAAGAAACTATCACCTTGCCGTTTACAGTCTATAAGAGAAAGATCACACAAAATATACAAATATGACAAAACAGTAAAAATAAAATAAAATAAAATAAAACATGAACTAAAATGAAAAATAACAAACAAAACAGAAAGAGAAACAAACAATTAAAAACAAACAAGATAATGCAAAGGAAAGGAAAAAAAACACATAGTTAGCTAGATTTCTGGCATCGCCATGTTAACAGGACCATTGTTTGTTAATTGTTTTTTTCCATATATATGTTTTTCACTTTGTCTGTCCACTGGCTTATGCTGGGGGGTTGCGGCTTTAGCCAGAAGGCAGTTACCCTTTTTTTTTTTTGCTCCCTTTAGCATAATCATTGCTAAATATAAAATTTTTGACGAATCATTTAGTGTGATACCCAGAACGAAAGGTGCTGGATCTAACATGATTTCAATACCTAATCACCTTTTGATTTCACTTTTTCACAATGATTTCATTTAATATTTTTCCAGTATTCCTGTATTTTTTGGCAGTCCTACAATATGTTTGTAGTGTCTCCTGACAGTCCGCAGCCCCTCCAGCATACTCAGATGTGTTATTGTATTTTAAAGTGAAAAAAAAAACTTGAGTTTTTAAAGATCCACATTTTCACCTTCCACTCAAATTCTCTCCATACAGGACTGTCGGTTAATTTATGTCCAGCTTTAAATGTCTTCTTTCATTTGTCATCTGTTTCCATTTTTCATTTCTAATTTCCATTTTTCGTTGACATCCACATTATCCATAGATTTGTGTTGTGTTGCTTTTCTAGATTTTAGATATGGCTCAACTTTCTAACCCCTTCTCTGTAGATTGCATTAGCAGTTCCTCTACTTTGGTTGGTGTTTTACAGATAATCTCTTAGTCCTTGTGTTTCTGAAGCCAATGTCTGAGTTGTAAACATCTATAAAAATCATGTGCTGGTAGATTAAACTCTTTTCTGATTTGTTCAAATGACGTCATGGTTTGTCCATTGAAAATTTGTGTGATATATACGAGTCCTTTATTTGTCCAAATATTATATCCTGAGTCCATAGCAGCAGAAGGTAAGAATTCTGGGTTTGTTGCTATTTTAGTGGCCCTTGAGATAGAATCTGATTTCTGAGTTTTAGTTTCTTCCTTACCGCAGACCATACTTTTATTGTTGCTCTGATCCATTAATTACCAATCCCAAGCCTATTTTTTGCTTCCTAGTTATACAATGTTTAAAAAGCTTTAAACGGTGCTCCCCAAAGTACTTTTATAGGTTAGGCAAATTCATGAAAAAAAAATACAGGAAATAAAATGTAAAATATTTTTTTCTGTTCATATTTACAAAAAAATGGAGGCTTAAGTGTTAAAAATGAATGTGCACACACACACCTTTCGAAGAATTTTGACATTAATGCACTCACCAGTGACTTTATCTCATCAACCCCTGAGCGCCAAGCCACTTTTGGAGTAACATAAATGAAGCACAAACCCAGCCAAGGTACAGTGTCTGTTTTATTACGAGCTGCCGCCGTGCAGTTTAACGCCATTATTTTGTTATTTTACGCTGATAATGGTGCTACAAAAATGTATTTGGCTATGTTGTTTTGTGCTGTGCAAGTTAGCCTGCTGGATTGCTTGAAACTGCGTATTTGGATATGTTCTGGTCTGCTGTGCGCAATGTGTTGATGGCCCCATTTTTTTTTTTTTTTTTTTTTTTTTTCTCTAAGCAGGTGCATAATAGTTAAAAAGACTGGCACACTTCTTTTCTGGCTTCACTGAATATGCCAATGATGATTTGTGTGTTTGTGTAATTAGTATGGTTTTGCATTTCTGCATTCTCTGTGCCAATGTTTGTCAGTATCCTTAAATCATTACAGAGCAGGCCAACAGGCCTATATCCCTTACATAAAGCTATATCTTTACCTTAAATGTTACTTTATTAGTGAGGTACCTGATGATAAAGCATCGTTGAAAACTTTACATAATACTGCAAAACATTTATAAAACACCCCCTGGAAGCCCATCCATACCTGGAGATCTGTTATTTTTGAGTTTTTATGATATCAGGTATTTCCTACACTGAAATTGGCCTTATAATTTATGACGCAGCCTTTGCCGATAGTGGTGGCAGGTATTATTTTTTAAGGAATGCCTGTGTTTTTATCATCTATGAAGTCAGGTTCTGAATAATCTGAATAATAAGAATCTGGATGTCTAATTTTCCTGATTGTGCCTTTCGAAGTTGGAATGCTAATACCCTATTTGCCCTATTGTCCTGTTTGCCCTATTGAAATGTAGAGCTCCTTCTGTTTTATACAGTATATCAAAACTTCATCCAGTTGACATCTCTTTTTTTATCAATTTAAGGAGTGTGGAGTTATCTGCAGTCCTCTTATGTTGTGATTCCAGGTCTTTAAATTTACCCTCCAATATTCTTTGCTTTTCTAGATGAGCCTTTCTCAAACTGGATGTTATTTGTTATTTCCCCCCTTATTGCTGCTTTCACCATTTCCCCTAAAGTAGATAATGACACTACTCCATTGTCAAATATTTGAAAGTATTCCTTTAAATTTTGTTTTATTTCCATTACCACATTCTCATCTTAAAGAATTGATACATTAAATCTCCAATATTTAAAAATAAGTTTCTTTACCCAAATCTACTGCTAGTGTGATGGGAGTGTGATCAATTATAGTTATGCTCTCTATACCACAGTTCAGGACTTTGTGGATATGTTGTTGTGACACACACACACACACACACACACACACACAAAAAAAAAACCACACACAACAAAAATCTATCCTCAGGTAACTGCTATGTGGAGTAGAGTAGAGTAGAAGGTAAAATCCTGCCCTTTTGGATTATTATTTCTCCATCGATCAGTAAGGCCTAGCTCTTTAATAACATCATTTAATATTCAATGTTTTTGTGATTGTTCCCCGCTGTGATGGTTACCTATCCAGTTTACCGTTCTGTACTGTATTGAAGTTCCCACCCATTAATGTCATCCCTTTCCATTACTTATATTTACATCAGCTATGGTTTTAAAGCAAGTATCACTCTCGTCAATTGGAGCATAAATGTTTAATATAGAGATGGTCATTTCACCCACAGATCCCACCACCATCACATATCTTCCCATGTTATCTTTTATGACTTTCAGACCATTGGGTTTGGATCGTGCGTATGTGCGTGTGCGTGCGTGCGTGCGTGCGTGCATGTGCGTGCATAGGTGGAGGGGCCCCAGGAGGACCAGTCCAAAAGACAGGAAGCAGACCACCAATTGAGCTCCTGTTCCAGGTACGAGGTACAAGGTAGATTTATTTGTCATTTTTCTTAAATGTGGTTTAAGAAAAAAACGAAATTAAAGTTGACCCTAAAATCCTGCTACATCTTTTGGTGTCGAAGGAGGAGTTGAGGAGTCTCACAGCCTGGGGAAAGAAGCTGCCTGGTGGTTCGGCAGGGGATACAGTGAACAGACTGTGGCTGGGATGGCTGCTGTCTTTCAGTATCCTTTGGGCTCTGTGCAGACACCTCACTTCACAAAGGTCACTCATTTAGATGGGAACCAGTGATGTTCTGGGCAGTTTTAATCACCCGCTGTAGAACCCTCCTGTCCTGGGCTGCACATGAAACATGCCAGTTTGTGATGTTTCCAGTCAGTATGCTTTCTATTGCTCCTCTGTAGAAGTTAACCAGGATCTTGTCCTGTAATTTAGGCTTCCTAAATTGCCGTAGGAAGTAGAGCCTTTTCTGTGCTTTTTTAACCTGGATGGTGATGTGTGATGACCAAGATAGTTTCTCAGTGCACCACTCTGCAAGATTGTTGATTTTTTTCCCGGTATGAACTCTCATCATTGTTTGTAATACGGCCAATGATGGTGGTGTGGTCTGCATACTTCACAATACAGTTGTCCTGATGTCCGGGAGTGCAGTCATGGGTGTACAGTGTGAACAAGAGGGGGCTGAGCACACAGCCCTGGGGGGCTCCAGTGTTGAACACTAATGTAGAGGAGGAGTGACTTCCAATCCTAACTCTCTGGGGTCTGAATGTGAGGAAGTCCAGTATCCGGTTGCCGAGTGTTGTACTGAAGAGTGTTAAGGTCACAGTAGTTAATGAATTCGCCTGTTCAAACCAAATATTGAAATTTTCTTCAGCTGCAGTTTTAAACTGTTGTTGCTTTCTTGCATTTTCTTACCCTGAAACACTGTTTTGTTTGTGATGCATGAGGCAGTTGTGCCCTCCTTTAGCTGCTCGCAGGCCCTAGGGAAGGAGCTTACTGATGGGAGGTATTCCATTGCCATAACCCATACAGAGCTGTTGTCAGCTGTCGGGGGGAATTCCATTTCCCTCACACATCTTAAACAGTCCTCAGACCCATCAGCAGAGGGCCTGTTCATGTGGGGGGAGATGGTTTGTATTTTTATTTATGGGGTTATTTTTCTGACGACAACCGGCCACCTCAGCCAGGAGAGCTCCAGCCAGTCTTTCGGTTTGGCGACCAGTAGTGCACCCTTTATGCGGATATCTTTTCAGATCCCTCTGGAATACCATATATCTTAACATTGGTACACCTCCACCTTGACTCCAAGTGATCACATTTGGCGGCTAACTTGAAATGACACCAACCTTTTCAGTCTCATTGTCCTGTGTTCCGTGTCTCCCAGCACTTTTTTCCATCTTCTTTGTTTGCCCAGTGAGGCTGTATTTTCCATGAGTTATTTCATGTTCTCTAGTCTTGCCAGACCATCTTTGTTGTTATTTGCTGCAGTTTTTGACATGATTTTGAACAACATGCTATATTATGACTTTTTCTTAAATGATTTTGGACAACGTGTTATGTTTTTTTTTTTTGCTATTTTGAACAACAAGCTATGATTTTTTTTTTTGCTATTTTGAAAGACATACTATAGCATAACTTTTTAACACATTTTTGGATGACAATTTTAGTATGACTGTACATTATTTTGAACGACATGCTGTAGTATGACTTTTTTCTGTGGTTTTGGACGACATGCTATAATATGACTTTTTTACTTTATTTTAGAAGACATGCTATAGTTTGACTTTTTTTTTACACTATTTGGAACGACATGCATTAGTATGACTTGTTGACGTGAGTTTGAATGACATGCTTTAGTATGACTTATTTATGCTATTTTGAAAAACATGCTATAATATGACGTTTTTTGTGATTTTGGACGACATGCTAATGTACGACTATTTTACTCCATTTTGAATTACTTGCTGTAGTATGAGTTTTTGACATGATTTTGATTGACATGCTATAGTATGACTTTTTTAAATGATTTTGAACAATATGCTATGAATTTTTTTGCTATTTTGAAAGACATACTATAGAATAACTTTTTAACACATTTTTGGATGACAATTTTAGTATGACTGTACATTTTTTTTCAGAACATGCAATAGTATGACTTTTTTATAAGATTTCGAACAAGCTATAGCAAGACATTTTGCTGTGATTTTGAAGGCCATGCTATAGTATTTTAACATTTTTCTGTTATTTTTTACAACATGCTGTAGTATGACTATTTTATGTGATTTTGAACAACATAGTATATGATTTCTTTACGCTATTTTGAATGACATGCTTTAGAATGATTTTTTTATGATTTTGAACGACATGCTATAGTATGACTTTTTAACACAATTTATAAGATAACACACTATAGTATGACTATTTTACGCCTTTTTGAATGAATTCCATACTACAGTATTGCATTTTTGGTAATTTTTTCAACATGCTATTTAATGGTGTTTTTGCTAGTTTTTGAAAACATCCTATGCTATGGCACTATTTTATGTGGTTTTATGCTGTTTTCAGCTGTTTTTGGGACATGTAATTTTTTTTTTTTACATTTTTCTCCATACACATGCTATTTTATGGGTTTGTGGGCCATTTTGCGATGTTTTTTTTAACATTGTATACTATACCATGACTCATGATACACTAAACGGTTTTCAGCTGTTTTTTTGGACATATTATAATATTGGGGGTTTTTTTGGTAATTTTTTCCATGTGCTATTTTATGGGGTTATTGGATGTTTTTTTTTCAAAATTTAATGATATAACACCACTCTGCTTACTATTCTATGTGGCTTTCAGCTGTTTTTTGTGCATGTCATATTTCAACATTTTTCGCCATGTTGCAAATTTTATTTTGTCACCTGCTATTTATGGGTTTTCTGGCAGTTTTTCAATGTTTTTTCAGCATTGTGAACTAAAACACAGCTCTATATGATTTACGAAGTGGTTTTCAGCTGTTTTCTGGAAATGTCATATTTTGACATTTTTCACCATACTATAGTATGCAGCACGCTATTTCATGCTTCCCAATTTCTCAGTTTTGAGATCAATAAAGTATATCTATCTTTCTATCTATCTATGCTGTTTTGAGGTGTTTTCAGCTGTTTTTGGGACATGTCAAATTTTGACATTTTTGCCATACCATAGCCTTGCTGTTTTTGGTCATTTTTTCGACATCGTAAATTATTGTTTTTTGGTTGTTTTTTTAACATTTTAATGCTATAGCGTGTCTCAGCAAGGTATTTTGTGCTGTTTTCAGGTGTTTTCAGCTGTTTTTTTGGACATGTCAAATTTTGGCATTTTTGCCTTGCCTGTTTTTTTGTCATTTTTTCAACATCATAAATTATGGGTTTTTTTTTTTGTTTGTTAACGTTTTAATGCTATAGCGTGTCTCAGCAAGGTATTTTGTGCTGTTTTCAAGTGTTTTCAGCTGTTTTTGGGACATGTCAAATTTTGACATTTTTGCCATACTATAGCCTTGCTGTTTTTTGTCATTTTTTTCGACATTGTAAATTCTTGGTTTTTTTTTGTTTTTTAACGTTTTAACGCTATGGTGTGTCTCAGCATGCTATTTCATGCTGTTTTCAGCTGTTTTCAGCTGTTTTTAGGACATGTCAAAATTTTGACATTTTTGCCATACTATTGCCTTGCTTTTTGGTCAATTTTTTCAACATCGTAAATTATGGGTTTTTTTGTTTGTTTTTTAACGTTTTAATGCTATAGCGTGTCTCAGGAAGGTATTTTGTGCTGTTTTCAGCTGTTTTTGGGACATGTCAAATTTTGACATTTTTCCATACTATAGCCTTGCTTTTTTGGTATTTTTTTCAATATCGTAAATTATTGTTTTTTTGGTTGTTTCTTAAGTTTTAATGCTATAGCGTGTCTCACCAAGGTATTTTGTGCTGTTTTATGGTGTTTTCAGCTGTTTTTGGAACATGTCAAATTTTGAAATTTTTGCCATACTATAGTCTTGCTGTCTTTGGTCATTTTTTTGACATCGTAAATTATGGGTTTTTTGGTTGTTTTTAACATTTTAATGTTATGGTGTGTCTCATCAAGCTATTTTCATGCTGTTTTGAGCTGTTTTAAGCCTTTTTTGGGATATGTCAAATTTTGACATTTTTGCCATACTATAGCCTTGCTGTTTATTGTCATTTTTTCGACATTGTAAATTATGGGTTTTTTGTTTGTTTATTAACGTTTTAATGCTATAGCATGTCTCAGCAAGGTATTTTGTGCTGTTTTCAGGTGTTTTCAGCTGTTTTTAGGACATGTCAAATTTTGACATTTTTGCCATACTATAGCCTTGCTTTTTTGATCATTTTTTCAACATCGTAAATTATGGGTTTTTTGGTTGTCTTTTAACGTTTTAATGCTATAGCGTGTCTCAGCAAGGTATTTTGTGCTGTTTTCAGCTGGTTTTGGGATATTTCAAATTTTGACATTTTTGCCATACTGCTGTTTTTTGTCATTTTTTCGACATCGTAAATTATTGTTTTTTTGTTTGTTTTTCAAAGTGTTAATGCTATGGTGTGTTTCAGCAAGCTATTTTGTGCTGTTTTGATGTGTTTTCAGCTATTTTTGGGACATGTCAAATTTTGACATTTTTGCCTTGCTGTTTTTGGTCATTTTTTCGACATCTTAAATTATTGTTTTTTTGGTTGTTTTTCAAAGTTTTAATGCTATGGCGTGTTTCAGCAAGCTATTTTTTGTTGTTTTGAGGTGTTTTTAGCTGTTTTTGGGATATGTCAATTTTTGACATTTTTGCCATACTATAGCCTTGCTGTTTTTTGTCATTTTTTCGACATTGTAAATTATTGGGTTATTGGTTGTTTTTTAAAAGTTTTAATGCTATGGCGTGTTTTAGCAAGGTATTTTGTGCTGTTCTGAAGTGTTTCAGCTGTTTTTGGGACATGTCAAATTTTGACATTTTTGCCATACTATAGCCTTGCTGTTTCTTGTCATTTTTTTCGACAGTAAATTATTGTTTTTTTGGTTGGTTTTTAAATTTTTAATGCTATAGCGTGTCTCAGCAAGGTATTTTGTGCTGTTTTCAGGTGTTGTCAGCTGTTTTTAGGACATGTCAAATTTTGAGATTTTTGCCATACCATAGGCTTGCTGTTTTAGGTCATTTTTTCGACATTGTAAATGATTGTTTTTTTGGTTGTTTTTTAAAGTTTTAATGCTATAGCTTGTCTCAGGAAGCTATTTTGTGCTTTTTTGAGGTGTTTTGTGCTGTTTTTGGGAAATGTCAAATTTTGAGATCTTTGCCATACTATAGCCTTGCTGTTTTTGCTCATGTTTTCAACATCGTAAATTATGGGTTTTTTTTGTTTTTTTTTTAAGGTTTTAATGCTATACGGTGTCTCAGTAAGGTATTTTGTGCTGTTTTCAGGTCTTTTCAGCTGTTTTATGGATATGTCAAATTTTGACATTTTTGCCATACTATAGCCTTGCTGTTTTTTGATAATTTTTTCAACATTGTAAATTCTGGTTTTTTTTGTTTGTTCTTTTTTCATATTTTAATGCTATAGCGTGTCTCAGGAACATATTTTGTCCTGTTTTCAGGTGTTTTCAGCTGTGTTTTGGCAATGTCAAATTTTGACATTTTTGTCATACTATAGCCTTGCTGTCTTTGGTCATTTTGTCGACATGGTAAGTTCTGGTGTATTTTCGTTGTTTTGTAACATTTTAATGCCATGGCGTGTCTGAGCATGATATTTCATGCCTTTTTGAGGTGTTTTCAGCTGTTTTTTGTACATGTCATATTTTGACATTTTTGCCATATTATAGCCTTGCTGTTTTTGGTCATTTTTTCGACATTGTAAATGTAACACCTCACCAGGGAGGCAATCGGTAGGCATCCTAATAAGATGCCCAAGCCACCTCATCTGGCTCTTCTCATCGCGGAGGAGCAGCAGCTCTACTCTGAGCTCCTCCTGGATGATGAAGCTATCACCCTATCTCTAAGGGAGAGCCCAACAACCCCACGGAGGAAGCTCATTTCGGCCGCTTGTACCCACAATCTTGTACTTTTGGTCAATACCCAAAGCTTGTGATCATAGTTGAGGGTAGGAATGAAGATCGACCCGTAAGCCTTTCAGCTCAGCTCCCTCTTCACCACGACAGAGCTGCCTGTTGATCTCTCGCTCCATCCTTCCGTTACTCGTGAACAAGACCCCAAAGTACTAAACCTCCTCCACTTGTGTAAGGATCTCTTCCTTGATCTGGAGAAGGCACTCCACCCTTTTCCAGCTGAGAACCATGGCCTTGGATTTGGAGGTGTGATCCTCATCCTGGCTGCTTCAAACACGGCTGCGAACCGATCCAGTGAGAGCTGAAGGTCACAGCCTGATGAAGCTAACAGGACAACATCATCAGCAAAAAGCAGCAACCCAATCCTAAGGTCACCAAACCGGACCCCCTCAATGCCCTGGCTGCGCCTAGAAATTCTGTCCATAAAAGTTATGAACAGAATCAGTGACAAAGGGCAGCCCTGGTTGAGTCCGACCCTCACTGGACTTACTGCCAGCAATGCGAACCAAGCTCTGGCACCGGTTGTACAGGGAACGGACGGCCTGTATCAGGGGGTCCAATACCCCATACTCCCAGAGAACCCTACACAGGACTCCCCGAGGGACACGGTCGAATGCCTCCTCCAAGTCCACAAAGCACATGTGGACTGGTTGGCCAAACTCTCATGCACCCTCAAGGATCCTGCCAAGGGTCCAGAGCTGGTCCACAGTTCCACAACCAGGACAAAAACTGCATTGCTCCTCCTGGATCGACTATCCAGCAGACCCTCCTCTCCGGTGCCCTGTATAGGCCTTACCAGGGAGGCTGAGGAGTGTGATCCCCCTATAGTTGGAACCCTCCGGTCCCCCTTCTTAAAAAGAGGGATCACCACCCCGGTCTGCCAGTCCAGAGGCACTGTCCCCGATGTCCACGCAATATTGCAGAGTCATGTATACCATGACAGCCCAACAACATCCAGGGCCTTAAGGAACTCTGGGCTGATCTCATCCACCCTCGGGCCCCTGCCAACAAGGAGCTTTTTGACCAACTCAGCAACCTCAGCCCCAGAGATGGGAGAGCCCACTCCCAAGTCCCCAGGCCCTGCTTCCTCACCGTAAGGCGTGTTGGTGGGATTGAGGAGGTCTTTGAAGTTTTCCTTCCACCGATCCACATCATCCCAAGTCAAGGTCAGCAGCGCACCGTCCCCACCATACACAGTATTGACAGAGCACCGATTCCCCCTCCTGAGATGCTGGATGGTGGTCCAGAACCGAAGCTGTCTGGAAGTCATTCTCCCTGGCCTCACAGAACATGCTCTCCCGGAGGTGGGAGATGAAGCTCCATCTGACGGGAGACTCTGCCAGACATTCCCAGGAGACCCCCACAATGCGTTTGGGTCTGACCAGCGTTCTCCCCCACCATCGGAGCCAACTCACCACCAGGTGGTGATCAGTTAACAGCTCCGCCCCTCTCTCCACCCGAGTGTCCAAGACATGCAGCTTCAAGTCCAACAACACGACTACAAAGTCGATCATTGAACTGCTGCCAAGGGTGTCATGATGCCAAGTGCACATATGGTCACCCTTAAACCTGAACATGGTGTTTGTTATGGACAATCTGTGGCAAGCACAGAAGTCCAATAACAAAACACCACTCAGGTTCAGATCGGGGGGGCCATTACTCCCAATCACGCCCCTCTAGGTCTCACTATCATTGCCAATGTGAGCTTTGAAGTCCCCCAGCGGAACAAGGGAATCCCCAGAAAGAGCACTCTCCAGCACCCCCTCTTAGGACTCCAAAAGGGTGGACACTCTGAGCTGCCGTTTGGACCATAGGCACAAACAACAATCAGGATCAGTCCCTCTGCCCAAAGGCAGAGGGAGGCTACCCTCTCGTCCACCGGGGTA
Source organism: Plectropomus leopardus (assembly GCF_008729295.1). Lineage (NCBI taxonomy): Eukaryota > Metazoa > Chordata > Actinopteri > Perciformes > Serranidae > Plectropomus > Plectropomus leopardus. Next base: position 29,140,232 of record NC_056463.1, read on the forward strand.
AACTCCAACATACAGGCACTGAGCTGGGGGGCAATAAGTATTAATGTCCCTGCCCTGTGTCTCTCCCCTGTGGCAACTCCTGTGGAAGAGAGTCCAACCCCTTTCGAGAAGACTGGTTCTGGAGCCCATGCTATGTGTGGAGGTGAGGCCAACTATATCTAGTAGAAACTTCTCAACCTCGTGGGGGTGCTGAGCTGGTTGCTCTGAACTATTTATTTAACTCATAAGGGGTCTGGTGAGCATTTTGTCTGGTCCCTCGCCTAGGACCTCTTTCCCATAGTTGACCCTTCCAAGGGTATAAAGCCCCTGACAAGTGTGCTCCTAGGATTATTGGGTCACGCAAACCCCTCCACCATGATTAGGTAGTAGCTCACCTAGTCATGCTATGGTCTGACTTTGATTTTGAACAACATACTATAATATTACTTATTCAAGCTATTTTTTAAAGACATGCTATAGTATGACTTTTATTGAGCTGTAGCATGTCGTCAAAAATAGCTTATAAAAGTCAGGCTATAGCATGTCCTCCAAAAGAGAGTAAAAAAGCCATAGAATACCATGTAATCCACAAATACCACAAAAAAGTCATACTATAGCATGTCCTTAAAAATTGCAGAAAAAAGTCTTACTATAGCACGTTGTGAAATAGCGTAAAAAAGTCATGCTATAGCATAATGTCATAAATAGCTTTAAAACGTCATACAAAGGCATGTTCAAGGTAGTGTAAAAGAATTATACTATAACATGTCATACATAATTGAGTAAAAAAGTAATACTATAGCATGTCGTCCAAAAATACCATTCAAGAGTAATACTGAAGCATGTCATTCACAATCGCATAAAAGTGTCCCACTATAAAAGGTTGTCCACAATAGTATAAAAAAGGCATTCTATAGCATGTCTTCCAAGATGGTGTACAAAAGGCATTAGATACCATGTTGTCCAAAATAGCATTTAAAAGTCATACTATAGCATGGCGTCCAAAATGGAGTAGAAAAGTCATATTATAGCGTGTCATGCAAAAGAGCGTGAAAAAGTCATACTATAGCATATAGCACATAGTTATTTTACATGACATGCTGTAGTATGACTTTTTTATGCTTTTTTTTTACCCTTCTGGGTTGCTGGAGGCATTATGTTTTGTGGACCTACAGAAGGCCTACAACCATGCTGCTTAGGGAGTCCTGTAGAGGTTACTGTGGAAATTTGGGTTGCTGAGGTCACTGCTGCGAGCCATTCAACCCCTTTATGACCAAAGTGAGAGCTCTGCCTTCACATACAGTGTTAGGTCAAACACAGTCCCAATTGGTGTTTGCCTCCACCAGGGTTGTCCCTTGTCATTGATCCTGTTGTGTGATATTTTCATGGATACAGGATCTCAAGCCACAGCTGGGGGTAGGAAGGAGTTCGGTTTTGGGACCAGTAAATGCATCTCAGCTTTTTGTAGTTGATGTGGGTCTGTTGGCTTCACCACACTGTGAACTCCAGCACGCGCCATGGTGGTTTTCAGCAAAGTTAGAAGTGGTAAGGATGGACAGCACCTCCAAATCTGAGGCCATGGTTCTCTGCCAGAAAATACTAATTGTCCCCTCAGGGTTGGGAGGGAGTGTCTGCACCCAGTGAAGGAGTTCAAGTATCCCCGGGTCTTGTTCACAGGTGAGGGTAAAAGGGAGCGTGAGATGGATTGATGCAGTGATGTAGCGACCGCCGGACTGTTGCTGAGCCAGACTGTTGCTGAGCCAGAGGGCAAAGATCTTGATTTACTTCCATCTATGTCCCAACCCTCACCTATGGTCATAAACTGTTGGCAGTGACTGAGAGAATGAGATTACAGATGCAAGTGGCCAAAATGAGTTTCCTCCACCACCCACCTCAGGGTCCCCCAGGAAGTGCTGGAAAGGGTTGCTGGGGAGAGGGATGTCTTAAATATTTTGCTCAGCCTGTTGCCCCTGCATCCCCAGATAGGGAAAGGAAATGGATGGATGGATGTCTTTCTATGTTATGACTTTTTATTGACAGTTTTGATGGCATACTATACTTTTTTATGACATTTTGAATGTCACATATATATTATGAACGTTTACATATACTGATATATTGAATACGATTCTTGACTGACTTTTTAACAATGTTCTTAAAGACATTCTATGACTTTTTAAAAAATATATTTAATGACATGCTATACTATGAATTTTTTCTATATTTTCAAAAAGCATACTATATTATGATTTCTTGATGACATTTTTGACGAGAAATTATACCCTGTTGTGATATTTTTAATGACATACTATACTATTACCTTTTTGTGACATTATCAATGGCCGCAAGTCAGAAGTCATAGTACGGTAAGTCATTAAAATGTCCTATCATGATTCATCATAAAAAGCAATAATGATAATAAAATGTTTATGAAAATGTTATATTATTAATGACTTCTGAGTGTTATACATATTTTCATCACAGGGTGGCATCAAAACATTTTGAAGAACGTTCACTTAGTTCATACCTTACATTATGTGTTCTCACCGTAGGATTTTCCCATGTAGGACGGAGGGGGAGCACAGTTATTTTAAAAAGGGACAGTGCAAATTAATAAATACACAAGGTTTAAAAATGCCAGAATTAGTCAGGAGGCTACTTTTCATCTGTAGCCCCTTGGCCAAGATGCTATTAAACAATAAACTTTCAAACAAAACATTCATAGGGCAGAGTTAAAGTAGGTGTGCATCTCTTTTATTGATGAAAATCCAGTCTTTTAGGACAGCTCAATACACCAGCTAAACATTATAATACCCCTTTACATTTAGTTGGTTCTTACACTCTAGCGTTACAATCAAAAGCATGTTAGACACTTGAAGACAGCTACAGCAGGTCACCAACACAAAAGAAGAAAGACAACAGAGGGGCTCTACCCTCACCCACTGAGGATGATGGGACAGGGTGTCATCCCTTCATCAGGTCCCCTGTGAAAAAACCCTAAAAGTGCTCATTCATATCAGTCAACTTTAGTGAACCATACATGATTCATAAGTGCCAACTTAGATATGATTTAAATGCAAATAAATGTAAAGGCTTTATGACACATCTAACAACACAAATACAGTAACTAGCTCAAACACCTTTGAGGTGGACATCCAAAACTAACATTTCTCTATAGTCAGACAAAATATAAGTAGAATTGGATGTCCCAAAACCGAACCTTACCGTTCACAAAAGTCAAGTATAATATCGAATGTAACATTGTCTGGAGGAGATTAGGAGTGCAACACTTAGAGATACACTTAAATACAGTGAAAGCTGGTATTAACGAGAGGACACTTCATACAGACAGCACTACAGAAGGACCTGTTTGGGTGGAGTGGGGGAGCCAAGGCTGCCCTGTAGGAGGAGCCCATTTATTTAAGATGCCACAAGTTTGTTCATTACATCGGCAGAGGAGTGTGATTGGGTAACTGTGACAGTACTCACGGTGCTCTGCTACAATCAGCCTGCCCCCACCTGCCATCTCCACCTAAACAAGAGCCAGTATGCGCATGCACACAGACCAAGATGCATTCATTCTCAGACTGGCTCACCTTTCATAACACAAGTGTTTGAGTGAATAAATACAGCAGTTTCTGGTCAGGGTGTATGAATCTGAGGCCCTGCAGACTGGTTTCATTGAGAGAATTGATGTGAAAGGAATGGAGATATAATGTGGAATTGTAGCCACTACTTCCACCCTAAACAGCTCTTTGGCCATGAAGGACTCTTTATTTTGTAATTTTTTTTTGCATTATTGCCTAAATGATCTTTGTTCAGGTTTTGAGTCTGTCAGCCCGGGCGTTGGATGAGAAGGGCTTTGAGCTGGAGTGGAGTGTGGGGTGGTGAGCTATGAAAGATAGATGAAGGTGGCGAGAGAAAGCAGAGCAGCCGCGTTGGCTGTTCAGGCCACCAGAACCACGCGCATGGTGTTGGTGTAACCAGAGCCTGGGCGCCAGCCAGTCAAAACAATGACAACATCTCCCTCTTTAAAGAAGCCTCGGACCTTGCCTGGAAATTAACACAAAACATTAACCTTGAGATTGCTTTTACATTGTGTTTAGCACAGTGTCTTTAGCCAAAGCTTCACCTCAACAGGTATTATCCTACAAACACTGAACACATGTATAATTGTTCGTCTGGTAAATAGTTGTACAAAATGCAAAAGATGACATACCCATATCCATGGCAAAGTTGACGCGCATGTCAACGTCCTCTGCCCACACGTCGTGGGCGGGCTTGGTGTAGAGGACAGGGAAGATGCCACGGTACAGGTGGGCTTGGCGAGCCGTCTGGGCGTTACGGGTGACAGCAAGGATGGGGGCACGGGGCCTGTACCTGGAGATCAGGTGGGCGGACCTGCACATACACACAGAAACATACAACTTGGTATAAAAGTTTACCTCAAATCATTTACATTTTCAGTATTTTACTTTTAACTAGGCTTGAGCAATATAAAAAAAAATCAATTACTTTTGCCCAAATACCTGAATATCAAGACTGCAAAGATACTGTAGGGTTGACTGTTCGTGCTTTCACTAAATATCGCTGCTTATCATCAGTTATGTGGATACAAAGAATAAGGGGGTAAGTACAAACAAGAACAATCTAATGAGTTCAGAAAATTACATCACTTTACTGTAATTCTGCCAGAAAAAAACACTTACAATGTCCAATATATAAGATAATATCTAGTCTCATATTAAATACTGATATATCAATATATTGGCCAGTACTACTTTAAACTAATGATTGAAAATATATTTGCATATCTAAGATGAAGAAAATCAATGCTAAAATACTAAGTCATACTTAAGTGTGCACAAAATGTGTTTGCTTTAAGTTTTGAAAGCCAGTAAGAGGCTCAGTTACAACTGTAATGCAATATTATTTACATAATGAGTACTGACTGTTCAGACACATTCAAAGACACAATTTAGAGACAGATACTGTATAACACCTTACATTGATTAATATTTTATTACTGCATTATGAGCCAGTAGTATTTGTACTGTACATGTAAATTATCTCCATGCAATTGATTGAGTGTGATTAAAAACTCTGCACCCCACTTCTTATGTGTCCTGGGTGTCCACAGGCTTTAAGTTTTTGCCACTGGTCCAATTAAAACATTCACACTCACACACCTCTTTAGCGTGCATTATAGCAGTGAGAACTCAGGGCTGTCCCTCTATGAAATTAACTCTCTTTGGGACAGAACTGCAGAAGAATTTCCTTGAACAAATTACCCACATTTTATACCACAGTGTGATGATGTTAAAAAGAGTGATGGCAGAGAAGGACAGAAAGTATCCCCATCAAGCACAACTAATAATTTCCAATAGTATTTCCTAATTTGATGATTTCATTTACTACAGGAATCACAACCCCACTGTCACTCACTGTCAATTTGTTTCTATCTCCATTCAGCCTATGTTACATGTCAGACACATTCACATACATACACACAAACACACACACACAGGGGATCTGTAAGAGCACATTACATGTTGGAGGAAGAAACAGGAGCTGTGATGAAACCTTACCTTCAGGATCATTTCACCTCTCTCTTCTCTTTCTTACCTTCCAGTCTTGGTGAGAACAATAATGGCACTAGCGCAGCATTTGAAGGCTGACTCAACAGCACCAACAGCTACAGCCTCTGAGGGGTCTCTGGTCAGCTGAGAGTGTCTCCTCAGCTCCTCAAACAGCTGTCTGTGGAAGGTGGCTGCCTCGGCCTCTCGTGCTATCTGAGCCCAGAGGGACGGTGAGGGAAGGGTGGGGGTGGAAGGGGTTACTCTCAGTCACCCACACTACCACTACTGCACGGCGAGTCATTCACACTACTGGGGGTAACAGGCAAATGCGTAGCTAGACACCTGGTTGAACAAGGTTTGTTGTTGGTTTAATGATTGTTCCTTAAAAGTACTGAAAAACGCAAAAAAAAAAAAACATCAGTCAAAATAGGTAAATTTGTAACATTTAGGCTTTAAGAGGTGTCTAAATTTGTCCAGAGTAAAAATCAACCAGTAGTCTACTGAAGGCATTTGCCAGGCTCTCCCAGTTACTTCTATCGTCAGTCCCTGCCTGGCCCTACTCTCCCTCTCAGACTCCTCATGTACCCATATTATGTCCTTCTCGACCTGCTAGGACCACATAACCTGCCTACCTTCCAGAGCCAGTGAGCACAATGATTGCAGAGGCTAAGCTCTTAAAAGAGGCCTCAACAGCACCAATTGCAATGGCCTCAGCAGGGTCTTTGCAGTGCGGCGTGGAGCGACGCAGGTCCTCAAACACCTGTCGGTGGAACATGGCTGCCTCGGCTTCTCGAGCAATCTGGCACAAGTGGGGGCAAGATGCATCAAGCAAAGGCATTCCCACACCAGGCGCACAAAAAGATGAAAAATGGGTGGACAAAAGCAGAAAGGACAGGAACAAGGGACACATAGAGGGACAATGTTAGAGACGCACAGAATTTAAAGTAAAAAACAGAAGAGTAGGATAGCAGGGACAGTAAGTAGAAGAGTTTAGGTGTGCAGTTGGTGGGGGAAACAGGGGAACATCAGTGTTAAAACATATCAGAAAGACAAAATTTTACCACACCCATTTACATGAGGTATTAGAATATAAAATAGTGCAAAAAAACCCAGCTAATCTGTAATGGAGGCAAATGCACTTCTAAGATAACCTTTTTAAAGACTATTTACTCTGCAAATTATAATTTTGATTTTTTAATTAAAAAAATCAACATGACGAAGGAAAATAAAAATACAATAAATCTATAAGTTAGCTGGGAGTTGAAAAAGAGAGTTGTCACACACTGCACACAACTGTAAAGGAACTTAAAAACAGTCAGGAGGAACAAAGAAGAAAAGTATCAGAAAGATTGAAGTAAATGAGAAGAAGATGATGCCCGATACCAAAAGTGGCTTGAAAGCACAGTTAGTTCTCATGATGTTGTAAGAATGTAAGTCTTCTAAATAGAAGTGCAGTTTTAGATCAGAGGAAGTTGTTGTTTACTTTGGATTGTGCCCAAAAAACTTAAAGCTTAAAGGCAGCATATGCAAAGGCAGAAGCTGCAGTGCTGCTGTGTCACTTCTGCATCTGCGTAACAGTGCGAGGACAGACTGTTGCAGAGAACAACGGAGGTTAGCCAAGACAGGCCCGAACAACAGAGGGCAGGCAAGACAGCATTAAGTGCATTATCCATCCATGCAAGTGATTTTGATGCAAGAATTCATCTTAAAATCTAATTACTAAGAGTATTGGGTCTTACACTTTAAAAATGTGTTGAACTTGTGTCTGTCCCTGACTGACATTACAAAAAACACAAATGCAGGAACAACAGATACACACTTTAGGCAATTTTCTTAATCTGTTCACCCAAATTAAGGTTTATAAAATACAGAAAAGCACAAGTTATACCAGTAAATGTATGCCTTAATTTACACTCTTTATGTGCACATTTATTTATTTTTTTTTTTTTATTTCTGAGCTTGGCATCATTCAAAGCTGCTGTTCCTACTCCCTCTTCACCAGCCTTATTGTTATTTAAGAACACAAGTATATGTATGCATGTAATCATGGGTGACTTATACATGCAGTGAAAATCCTTTCAGACAAAAATTGTGTGGACTTGTTTGGGGATGCAATGGTAAATCAAGAAATGGTGAAGAAGGGCGGCAGCATGGTGAATTTTTCGATGAAGAGGAGCAGACACCAGGCAACAATCATTTCCTTTAGTTTGGGTGGACGTCCATATGTGCCATGAAGTAAATACATGTTTTACTGTGTTCTAATTGTATGATAAAAAAAACACTGTTACATTTATCCCAACTGAATGGAAATGATGCAAATCCAGCCATTTATAACATCTGCACAGCTGGAACTAATATCCAACAGATGCACAGAGGATTGTGTTAACTCTGTGCACCATTATTATATCATTATCTTTGACTGACTGAAACTGATCCAGTTTTTAATGATGACTAATCATTCATTGATTCTTAATTAGCAAACTTAAAAGGAAGTGAATATCAGGGACATAAATGGATGGATAAATGAATAAATGAGAGGTTATTCCAGTTGGCCTAACAAACCTGCCGACATCTTTTAGCAGCTGTTTGGCAAAGTGGAAAAAAGATGCTGCCTCATTGGACAACTGAATGAACAGTCAGAGATGTGTTCAAGAGAACACAAAAATTTGGAAATGACAAAGAGTATTAGAGCATGCTTAATTAAGTGACTGACGAATCATGCAGGATCATTACTTAATCACAATCACAACTAATTTGCCCAATCAATAATCTTTTCTTTTTAAAATGATAAGTCTTAACGCATTGATTTTGCTAAATAATTCTCTTGTTTATACTGAATATACATGAACTCACCATGTGCTGTGTGCGCACTGCCTCCAGAGGATAATCTCCCTTGGCAGTCTCTCCACTCAGCATAATGCAGTCGGCTCCGTCCAGCACGGCGTTGGCTACGTCGCTGCCCTCAGCACGGGTGGGTCTGGGTTTCTTGATCATGCTCTCCAACATCTGAATGGTGTTAATGTGAGGTGTTTGAGGGTAACATAAACATATCTCAAAATAACAGCATTTCGTGTGTTAAAAACAATATTAACGCTAACATTATGTTTTAGTAAGAATTAAGTGAGACTGCCATCCTTCTCATTCAAGTGTAGATATTGTCACATTTAAGCTACCCAGTACAGCCAGTTATCTGCCAGTCTTTATTAAATAAACTACAGCTCCTGGGAGAAAAATAACTGAAGAAATGCAGCATGTCCTTTGCTTTTATCTAACCTGAGTGGCACATGTGATCGGCTTGCCAGCTCTGTTGCAGCGGCCGATCATCATCTTCTGGGCTAGGAAGACTTTTTCTGTGGGGATCTCAATTCCCAGGTCGCCACGGGCAACCATGATACCATCGCTGGCCTCCATGATCTCATCAAATCTGACAGAAGACAGAAAATAATCATTTAAATCATACATAAAAACTGTAAATTTTGATAGGATGTTGAAAGTTTTCATGCCATGTCAAAGGGGTGGGTTTGTAAAACACAGCTACCAGGGGACTAAATAAAATAAGATAAATGACCAATTAATCCCTGCAATAAACATATCATGATGTAAGCAAAAGATCTGAATAACTTGACCCCAAAAACAAATAAAATACTTTATCCACACAAACCTGCGTACACCCTCGTGGTTCTCGAGCTTGCTGATGATCTTAATATCTTTGCCTTTCTCTCCCAGCACTGCCCGGACAGCTTGTACATCTGCTGCTTTGCGGATGAAGGAGGCAAAGACCATGTCGACTCCGTGCTGCACACCAAACTGCAGGTCCGAGATGTCCTTTTCTGAAACAGCAGGCAGGTCAACAGCAGCACCGGGGAGGTTCACTCCCTTCTTGCTGCCCAGGGTGCCACCGTTCTCAATCTCACACATGAGGAAATCGGAACCTGGAGACAAGAAAATTCTAATGAGCCGAAGGCTTATATTGGGTATTAATACATAGTATGTTATTTTTTTTACGAGAGATTTTATATAATTTTGCCACTCCTTCACTCACCAATCTCCTTGACCTGCAGGGATATAAGTCCGTCATCAATGTAGATCTTGCTCCCAATTTCCACCACGTGGACAATGTTCTTGTAGTCGAGCCAGAGGATCTCCTCACTGCAATTCTCCTGATGAGAATCGTCCAAGGTTATCTTGATCATGTTGCCCTTCTTCAGCTCCACTTCAGCTGTGCCGCTCTGTCAAATCATGAACAGACATTATTTTACTTTCTGTTTGGCTTGTTTTCCTGTAAAATGCTCTTGATTGTCAATAACACCTAATGAAGCCATGTTAAAGACTGCTGGGCAATGATGAACTCACTCCCTGGATGAGGCCAGTCCTGATCTCTGGGCCCTTGGTGTCCAGGGCAATGCCGATAGGCCTGTATTGGATACTGCCGGGCTCAAAGCTCTCACATGCCTCACGCACATTCTTGATGGTCTCTGCATGGTACTACAGAAAGGAAGAGACATACAAAACATTGAAATATTACAGAGGAAACAAGCAAGACACTGAAATGCACTGTTATCAACTTTTATCACACCTTTGACCTCTAACATATCTTTCTGACCAATCTTCTTGTGCACAAACCAACTGGCAGAGGCACTGGTATGAGACATGTCAACAGGCAAAAAAAATCAGGACAAGGCAATTGAAGGATAAGGTGCGTCTGATAACTCTCACAGTCATAAGCATGTGTCATACTGTCAGCATCACTGTAGGATTATACATTTATTTGCACGACCCTAACTTACATACAAAGTGTCACTAAGGAATGTGGGAACACCCTGACAAATAACTTTAGAGCCTTTAATTACGTCTTGATAAATGAAACATTACTGAACAGGACCTATGAGATTACATATCATACAGTATCATTAAACAGATACAGAATGTTGTTTGTGTCCTTGAGGATTTCAATGTCTTTTGCCTCAAGTGTGTACGTATGTAGTAAGTCAGCTGAAGAAAGTTCAGTGTTTCTCTGGAGGAAATTCCTCAGTGAAGCTGGTGTTGAACAGGAGACACAGTAAAAACCAACAATCTAAATCATATCACAATTAGAAGTGTAAACAGACTTGCGTAAAATTATTACTCATGTGCCATGCTATTGTTCACACCATCCAAAGAATCTGGTGGCCGACCTTGACCCTTAAAAATGTTTTGAGAAACAATGGAAGATAACTTTAGAAAACAAAGCTCTGTCACATTACAGTTGCAGCCATATTGGCCTATTAGTACACACACCACAGTGCCTGTGGCGTTGAATATAGCTCTCTGCCGCAGATGGCTTAAACCGCCAACCTTGGTAACCAGAGCTCTCAGTAATAACTTAAGTGGCAGGTAATCACATTGGCTGCCTTTCATACTGGCAACACACTGAGCTTACAAAACAGTGATTGCACAGTGACCAAAGGAAAGCCGAGAGTATCTCACCGAGTGCAAAAAAACAAACCATATCCAAGATCACACCTAAAGCAAGTTAACATTTAAAACTGCAGTTAGGATTTAGTCTCACATACTCCAGCACTGGAGCTACAGGGTGTTTTACTGACCATTGTGCTACAGCATTTCAGTCAGACAGAGGTGACGTAGACAGTGTAATGTTTGCAGTGAATTTACAGCAGGTGACTACATGTATGAGTATAGGTCAGGGTCCATAAAGTTGTAATTTATTTGCTTCACAATACAAAGTGAAACTCGAGTTAATGTTCAGCTTGTTCTCATTTCATTTGACATTATTAATACTGGTCTTAAGGAATATGACTTTCTACATTTGTAACATAATCAACTTTCCACTTCCCACTTTGGTTTATTAAAGTGGACTGACCTTGGTGTTGGTTTGCATACACACACACACAATTACAGAGTCTAGGCGTGCTGCCTGCTGAAGAGATAAAGGGCAGGGCAGGGCCAGGAAGCGGCAGATGACATATTTATAAAGCCCCAAGCCAACAAAGCTCTGATTTCTTTAACTATTCGCCAAATCTAAACTCACCTTCGACCTTGCTGACACAAAAAGGCCCACAGAAGAATTTTAGGGGGCAGTTAAATGTTTGTGAAATGACATCAAGGTTGGCATTTATGTGTCACATCTGTTAGTGCAGTGAAATTCCAATTTTGGATTTAAAAGCTTAAAAAAAAAAAAAAAAAAAACATTTTCAATCTAGGTTTAAACATGATCGAGCATCTTTAAGTCTTTTAATCTCCAGTTTCATCATACAGGAAACAGTTATGATGTCAAATGACAAGTGAGTAAATAACACTATGAAATAGTTAACATGAATTTAAAGAGCCCCACTTTGCATATGTGGATGATTCTCTATTCATTTTATTCTATGATCTGTTAATAGACATGATGACCATCCAGACAGGATTGTCTAACTTATACCTACAGGAGCCTGGAGGGCAGAGTCACGTTGTCAGCAAGATTTAGCCCATGTAGACTGACTACATGATTCTGTATACCAGCTGGTGACAGCCAGCGAGTCTCTTCCTCCTCTGGCTTCAAAAACTTTGGTGTGTTTAGTGATATTTGGTGAATGTTTACTGTTGTACCATAGTGTTTCTTTTTACCTTTATTTTCTCAGGTAAAATTAAATAAAAAAAAGTCATTTGTGCCTCCCCTTTTTGTCTTACCTTGAGCTGGACTGAAGATAAAAGCAACTCATCTGATGGTGCTTTCTTAAGTTTGCCTGATTAATGAACTCATTCATAGATCTGATTTGTCTTTTTCAATGGCGAATTCTTTTGTTTGACTTTTTTTAAGATAAAACAGTTATTGTCAAGAGGCATTGGCTTTAATTTGTTAACTTTAGGTTGACTTGGCTCACATCTTATTGTGCACACATAACCATCACAGGGCTTTCAGATGAGATCTGGATGCTGGTAAAGGCCACTTTATTCATCTGTCCTCCAATAGATCTTAAAAGTATTAAGTTGTATCACTTTGACTTGAACTTGATTGGCTAGCCCAGACTTTAATCTTAATCAAGTTAGCAGCACTACTATTTTTTCCCCATTCATGCTGGCTGCTGGCTTTGTCTTTCCTTAAGTACCAAGGTGACTGCAGTTCACAATGAATTACGTGCGTGTTCGCTGCGAGCATTGTTGAAATTGTCCTCTGCTTTCACCAGTTATTTTATGAAATAAGTTGCCAACACAAAAGAAAATGCAAGACTGATGCAAAGATCAACAAACCAATCAATACCATTCTGTGATAAAGCACAGAGCCATGTTTGACAGAAATTATCAGCTCAGTTTAAACGTGACTTTAAACAATATGACTGGTTAGCTTTAACTGCCCAAATAATTTACACTGTAGAAAGAATTGTGCAAAGACCCACCTCATGTGAACCATGGGAGAAGTTCAAGCGAGCAATATTCATTCCAGACTTAATCATCTCCTTCAGCATGTCCACAGAACGGGAGGCTGGCCCTGCAGGCAGTTATTGAAGGGAAACAATTTAGACACAGCATAACTTTTTTTTAAACGTTTTGTTATTTATTTTCCTGGTATTTCAGTAAATGCATGTCCAGATTGACTTCATTCAGAAGACATGCTAGTTTTAGTTAGGAAAAACTAATTTTGTTGTAATGATAAATACATTTAAATCAGGTTTTATTTATGAGTTTATGTAATAAAGTGTGAGTAAATGCAGGTTTAAATGTAAATATGCAAAAAAAACCTGCCTGTTACCAAAGATGATAACTGTAATAAACAATTGTGATCTCAGAACTGAAAATAATAATTGTGACTATTAAAGTAGCTGGTAGGGTGCAGCCATGGTATCTATCTAGCAGCAATCATATAATCTCAGCAACTAAAATGTTGACCAACCAATGGTGCAGATGATGCCAGTGTTGCGTGCGGTGGTGGGCTCGGAGTCAATGTCCAGCAGGCACATGTGTTCCAGGAAGGTGTCGGCCATGGCAGCGTTCAGCTGCTGTGTCTGGATGAAGGCAGAGCCCATGTCTGAAGATTTTGACTGAGGCATGGCAATCACTGGTGCAACTGGAGAAGTCCTGCAGAAAAGATAAATGGAGACACAGTTAATATAGAGTAGTAAAGGCACTGTGTCCAACCTGCTGGGTGTCCTTAACAACACATTATACCTAACCCTTCTGTGCCTCATGACAGTGATGTCAAAAGAAAGGTGTATGTCTCAGTGGGAATAAATTAAAAATGCTGATTTCTGATGGTCAGGGACTTCAGGGACTAAAAACTGTTATTTGTCACCCCCAGCATCTATTTTTGAATAATGTCAGTCACCAAGACTAAGGACAATAAAGATCAGGGTTATGAAATTGCCACTGCAATTCTGTTTAAATAAAGGGGCATTGTGAATAACTTTACACAATGCTATCTTTTCTTGAGCTACTATCTGCCTTTCAGGTTACACAACCAACAGTTTATACAACGTGTGCTTATGACAACAGAGGAAAAAAACAGTAGTTTATAATTTGATAACAGATACATGAATGTTGATCTGAAAGGAACATGTTAAAGCTTATACATCTGCCCTGCAGCCATACTCCACACAGAGTATGATAGTATAGCTTATGGAGCTGCTATACCAAATTGTACATTTTGTTCCTATCACTTCTCTCTTAGTCACCCATGGCAACCACACCATCACGAAGAGCAGCTACAGGGCTGGGATTGCCAGGCTTTCATCACTCCTTTCAAATCAGAAAAGGGAAATAATTCTGTTCACTGTACACTGTAACACAGACGAATTATAACATAATATGCCCCTTGCATAAGACACTTCCTTTTTTTGGGCTTCCTTGAGCTCTGACAGAATAATGAGAGGTAAGATCATAAAGGCAAGTTTCAACACATAGGCCAACACAGAGGGAGTATTTAATAAGGACGTGGCATGGACGTTCTATTGTCACGAGGAATGTTGCTTCTTCTTTGGCTCTAGTTGTAGTGGTTACATAACTACAGCCCAACTGACAGGCTGAAAGTGTTGGTCTAGCAGTCAATCTGGTGCTATGATAACAAGTAAAAACAAACCTGTTCAATCTATGGCTTCACAAATTGGCCCTTTTTCAATTTTCTGCAGAAACTGTGATCTAAAACCAGTAGGTTTATCTGCTTAAAGTCATTCAATTACTTAAGGTGAAGGCCTTGCTGGACAAAATGTTGCTTACATAAATACTAATAGCATGAAAATACAGTGTCTTGATTATCTACATTTTTTGTCCCCAAGTGCAACTGAATCTGCACACTATCCACCTTTTGTCCTTTTCATAATCAATATTTCCCCTCAATACAATGCGATGTGAGGATACTGTGCACAATACGCTCTATGATCATACATTTTAAACTTAAATAGCACTTTTCAAGACAAGGATAAAAAGCTGACTTAAATTTAAGTTTAATAAAGCAAGACTACAATGATGAAAGCAAGACTACAATGATGAAAAAAGAACGTAAAGCGCTCATAAAATAAAGGAAATGTATAAGAGATGTAAATAGAGTTCAGTGGAGATACCAATATTCATATGCAAATTTTCTCTTAATTGCTTTAAAAATACAATGACTCCCTACCAGGCACCTAATCAGGCCACAATCCAAAGCAACCAGTGGACAGATTGAGTTCAAATTAAATTTAAATCATACATTGAAGTGTATCAAAAAAGAACACTAACTGGTCGCTTCTTTGGCAGACCATCAGAATAGCTAGCCCTTAACTCCCTCCACACAGACTCAAGACTTGTCCTGAACTACTGACCCCTGAGAAGGAAGCCCTAGAGGACACATGTTGGACAATGAATATCAGTTAAAACAAAAAAAGAACAATTTGCCATCAATCTATTTCACATCAGCCACTAAAGGTACCAAGGATGATTCTGTCTCAATATCACAACGTGAATATTTAGTTCCATCTATACCAGAAGCGGTTGCAAGGGCTGATGCATTTGTAAAGGAGAGCTGGAAAATAGGCATAGGATGGCAAATTTTTGATGGCTGCAAGTATGAGTGGTGACACTGCAACTAAAGACGTGTTCATGGCGGCCACGAGGACTCTCAGAGGAAAATCTGTTGCATCAAACGGTTACACGTGGTCTAACCTCCTCTTACTCATCATATCCTCTGTACAAAAGCATCATGGTGGGGGATTCCAGGCAGAGCCACTATACCAACAAGCTCATCTAAAAGGGGCTGCTGGCTGATGATGTAACATGCAGCGGGGCAGACCCAGTGCTGTACGTGAGCACAGTCACATCCCACTACTGCAACACACACACACACACACACACACACACACACACACACACACACACACACACACACACACACACACACACAAGCATGAATAGGCTGGGGCCAGACATTCGAGTGGACTGAACCACCGGGAAAGACTGCAGAGGGGAAAAATAGAACCAAGATCTAGCACGCTGTAGAAGGAGTAAAAACCTACTGATGATGGTGCCCAATGTTATCCATTAAAAATACTAGATATGGTGGTGTGATGCATATTTTTACTTTTTACCACTTGGTGCCAAAATAACTTATGAAAGGCACTTGACTAAACAATTATATTGGAAGAAAGAAATAGACACCATTCAGAGATGCTAATGGCAGCCATTTGGTGATATGTCTTTAGTCTGTTACTGGAGCGTGAGCAGTGTGGTTATTGCACTTTAATGTAATTCAACAGATGATGCAACACTGACAGTTGACATTGCAAAACTAAAAGGGGGAGCAGATTTGTCTTAGAGGGTAAGTTTTAGACTGAGTTTCAGGTAGCTTCCCTTTTACAAGCCCTTTTTGCTACTTGACCCCATAGTCACACTACAAGTCAGATGTATGTCCAAGAAGTAGCTAGGCTACTTTCTGGACACACAGACTGTCTGCCTTACTCTCATGGGCTTAAATTTCATTAGCTAACAAGTCACTGGCTGTATCTTCCAAGTCATAGCTTGTCAGTTCAATAAGAGGTCAGGCAACTCAACCTAAAATACTGTCTGTATCCTCAGGTGAGATGTTATTTTTGGAAACTATCAGAGGGAACATGACATGTGCACTTATAACTTAAAACTATAACGTATAACTTTTGCAAATCAGGTAGAAACTATTCTTCCCCAGATGCAGTAATGTCTTGGTCTTTATGATCCAGCTTCTGGTTCACTACAGCGATGGCTGGCTGACAGACAATAATTGACAATAGCGTGCCTGACCCCAGGACAGTAAGTGAGCAGCCACCACAAGCAAACAGCAGCCATAGTAACCCTGACACAGATGTCGGGCTAACTTTAGAGCTGGCTGCTTGTAATCCCATCCAATCCTCTCCTAACACTTGAAACATACTCTCTCCTTGTAACATGCCCTCAGCTCAGTCATTATCTTTTCCTGTCTTTCTAAACAATTCCGTATCACTTATCTGTGAAACATACCAGAGCGATCACCAGCAGTCATCACCGCATTGCTGTCAGGATGACATGACATTTACAATCATCTACTATGAATGTGACGTAACATTGGGCGAATCTAAGCTGGCACAGAGACAGTAGACGGTTTCTATCAGTCACACTCACTCAACCAAGACACCATTTGCAGGTTACAGTACATACCCCCAGTAGATCTTTCTGTTCCTCCTGGGGACAAACAGGGATGTTACAACCAAAGTCCTCCACAACAAGCCCAGTGCGCTGGAGCTTCCAGTGCCAGCTGTCCAACCACTCCCTGCAACAGCAGTCCAAGCAGAACTGAACGCTGCAGTGCGCGTGCAGACACATGACACTTTTAGGTGCTCAAGAGTAAATCCCTTCAACAAGGATAAAGGATATAGACAGTGCCTGCTGTGGCCGGGCAATCGCCATGACCGGACACATAAGATGGACATGAGACTTCCAACACGACACACCAGAGCAGTGTCACACCAATGTAGCTACCAACCTAGGTCATACAACGCCCCGGGCCTAAAAACAGAGTCCCAGCTAATAATAACACATAGCATACAGGGTCTGTTTGTAGAAATCTAATACTAGTATGTACGATGGTATTTACACTATGTAGGCCAGGAAACAAGGCCTGTCAACTCCACAACAACCCTAAGATGGGGTACTTAATAGGTTTAAAATCATGTATGGCACAGAATGTTGTGCATATTCAATCTATTTCATATATACATGCTCAATTAACTGGCAATATTTTTAACCCAAGCACCTTACATCAGATTCAGTGCAGAGTCAGAGTTTTGTCAGTGCAGTTTAGTGTGTCTGCAGTGGCAAAGATATATCCATAATTGGTAGTCTTCCACCCCATGGCTTCACGTAGCATTAGTCAGCAAACATGAAGCTATGGTTAAAGGGGGCTGCATGGGACCATGCCAGCTGCAAAAGGTTTGCACAGACCACCAGCTCAGCTGCACCTGAACATCCTGATCACAACAACAGGTCAAGGACACTTCAATGCAGACCAGAAAATAAAAGTTTTGCCATCAATTTACTGCAGTCAAATTTACTTCAAGCTAAAGTGTCTCTTAAAATAGAGAAAACATCATCATTCACAGCTAAAATTTAGCAACTGAACATTTGTAAACTCATAGCTCATGACTGCGGATAAAGAAGTTAAAGAAAAAAATCTATTGACTCATGGGAGTAAAGGAATTTGTTAAGTAACTGTGATTTACTGAGATATATTCACGACAACTGTGACCTAAGACCACAGACAAATGCTATAAATTCAACAACCTAGATTGAAATGAGGGGTAAATACACTCCCACTTCCTTTTCTTGAGCTGCTCACTTCAACAGAATTTCAAGTCAAAAAAAGAAGAACCAATTAGACTTGTTATTTCTTTTGTGAATAAGTCAAAACCAAAAAAATCTGTTTTACACTGTTTTACAAAAGTTGAAAAGCCTTTAATAAATGGTCTTGATGCCTATGCATTTCAACATACTTTCTTTATCAGGGCATGTAAAAACAACTGGCACTGCCACAGCCCTTATAAAGAATGTATGTTGAAATGCATAGGTATAAAGCCCATGCATTATAGGCTTTTCTTTTTGTAAAACAGTGTGCCTTTACATTTTTTTGCTTTGACTTATTTACAAAACAAATGGTCATTTTGTTGTTGATCCAAAAGAGCACCTGTTTTTGAAATCTTCACATGTGAAGTAGCACCCCTAAACCAAACTTTTTTAAAAAAAAATAAGGATTCCAAGTCACTTGGCATTATAACCTGTCTGCTCCCCTTGGATAAAGACAGGGACAGAAAGGACACAGTGATGACACTGTCTCCAAATCTTTGTTACACACCAACAATTATTTCTCACAAAATAACACTGCACAAGCAGGCTATACCAGAGACCTTTTGTATATCATTTCTATGTCACAGTAGACATATTTACCAAAGTTTAAGACATTACAATTTAAATTAACCTTTAGACAGAGCCCTGAGTTGGTCAAAGACAACACAGCTCAACCTTTCAAATAGAGACCTAAAAACAATAACTACTACACAGTGAGAGTCAGACCTGCCTCTCTGGCCCATGTTTCCAGTGACAACAAGGCCTGTTACATGAGGCACCACTGCAGCAGGCTACTGCAGTGAAGCTGCTACAGCAATGTCCCGTTTTCAAACGACATAAATCACAGGATGTTAATTTTCTACAACATAAATACTGAGGTTCAAAATTATTTAAATGTTTCTGAGAAAATGAGACAAGATAAACGGGTGTATACGAAGGACGAACGTCATAAATGTAGATAATGACTAGTCGCCATTAGAAGGAAAACGACAATAACACGCGATTTTTAAACATTTATAGGGGTTTTAGCTTTGGTGCACGTTTGTCCCTTGTTAAAACCTATCACTATTTCTTATTATACTACTTCAATACACTGCAGACGATGCGCTAGAGGTCACGTTCTCATCCTGCGTCACATTTTCCTGGTCTCGGGACATCACAGAGGCTGGCCAATGGGAGGCCGAAAACACGGAGCCGCCACACCCACTACAGGAGGCAACAGGAAGCGATTATTCACCGTTTAACACTTCACGCAGCACATATAATTTCGGTTTTTAAATGTATTAACTGTGTTTCGCGATAAAACGGGAACACAAAGTGCCAATAACTTAGTTAGAGAAAGCCCTGTTCGGTGCACGGAGAAATTCCCTCAGTTTATCCATCTATTAACTGCATTTTAAAATCACACCGTTGTTGGACGTATACCAACTAGTTCTGCAGGACTACAATTGCTTATTTAAGACGAACACATACGCCCAGGCGTATTTAACATTTTTAAATGTGATTTAAAAAAAAACAGGCTAGATAGTGGAGAGTGGAAACAGCCACTAGTTATCGACTCCACAGACTTACCAGCTCGCAGGACAAGGCTACAAATAACGGTATAATGAAACACAGAACAAGGTATAAACGGTTTTGTAACAACACAATTGTCCCACAAGGTATCAAGTAGCTTCACGAGATCGATAAGCGACTAAACTGCAGTCCACGTTGAGGACACCCACCTTATCTCGTTGTACTGCTGGGACCGATGTAACTGCCGTCACACTGTGCACTGGCTCAAGGTGATCTAGTAGTCCCTCACTCTGCGGAACTACTTTCTAGTGATGCTGAGACATATCCATCCGAGAGAACAAAGATACATAGGAAAATAATCCAACGTCGGAGCACATTTATGCCGACTGCACTCATCACAGACTACTCAAATGTGTGGTTTGTTTTAGCAACAATCATTTGGAAACTCAGGAAATTGTAAAAACTAAAAACGATGCGGAATGATACGCAGACACGCGGTGGAAGTGCTTGGTTAACTTCGGGAGCCAATCAGAGAGCATGACTGCATCAGCAGAGCATGGAGTCGGACATGTGACTGTGAATGGTATGCTGTAGTTCCCTGAGAAAATGCAGCTTGGTAACTGGTTATTAAATATATTATGTTTGTCAAGTAGCACTTTAAGGGATTAAATTCAGTAAGTCGTAAACTTGTCAGAATGTTTTTGGATGCATTAACCTCTGGATGTGCATATCATCGGCTGCCAAAACAGTTCATGGGGGGCATCATCAAACATTATGCAATACGGTAACTGCATACGGTACCAAAGTATTGTTGATTCCCTTCTATTTATTTATTTATATTTAACAATAATACCATAATTATAGGCCCACTGTTTATTGGCCCAAATGTATCAGCGGTAGCAGTCACTCAGTGAGGGCAGGAGTGATGAATCATGGGCCCTTGTGATGTGCCTTGTAGTGTTTGAGGCAATACCTCCATCTAGTGTTGTAAGAGTAATACAACGGTTTTAGTTTTTTCCCCCCATTGATATGCATTTAGGTAGGGTCAATATTTCGTGAAGTTATTTCATATTGACTATTGGGAAGCACATGTTTTTTAATAATAAAAAATGCAATATATTTAATTGGCTTTACGCTCAACAACTACACACATAATTGCATATTTTAAGTACACAACCAAGATTAATATACTTAGACACCATTAAGAAAAAATGTTAACACATCTACCACTAGCAGTACTATAATAATGGTAATAATAATAATAATAATAATAGCTTGAATTTATTTGCCTTACATAGTAGAGGAAACAAAACTAAAAATATACAAAAACAAACAAATACAAAATACAAATCTATACTATACTGTACTGTACTGTACCGTACTGTACTGACATTTACTGTACTGTACTGTACTGTACTATACTATACTATACTATACGTTATGTTCTTTTAATACCATTTGAAATAATTTAAACTATTTTGTTTCCACAGAACACAAGAAACCAGAGAGACTTTGTTTGAGGTACACAGAACATTGCTTTACCTTTTTTGACATAATCAGTGTAATTGCATCCCTTTGCTAATCAGCTATAGTATGTTATATTAATGGCCAACAGTAAATTCAAATATAATGGTTGCTGTTGTGCACACACGAGACAGTTATGTCACAAATGTTCCCCAGGATTATTAACGCTGATGTTGTGATAATCAGTTCTGCCAAGGAGATGGAAGACATAAACTAAATCCTTGAAACAGATACAACTGTCTACAACATCTCAACCACAGAGACGTTTGAATGTAAACATTCAAACTCTGCAAACTCTGAGATTAGACAAATTAATCTGTCAAAACTACTCCTCAAAGTACTATTTATGTTACAGATACAGAAAACACTGCTTATCTTATTTTTTTTTGCCCTTGACTCAGTGTAGCATATTGAAAGACTGCTCTCTTCACACGTCTCCTCCCTCTGTGTCCCCCTGTTTTGCTCTCACCTGGTCACAGCTGTGTTGGTGTTAGCACTGCTGCTTCCACTGCCCATGTTGCTTTCTCACTCGCTGCTGGCAGCCTCTGTCTGGATCCACTCTACTCCACCACCTGAGGCCAATGGACACACCTGTCCAGGTGAGAGACAGATCTGCCGTCCAGTCATCTTGTCCACTGGTCAAGCCCCTGGCTGTCAGTCAGTATTAATGGCTGCTAACCCCTGGGCCACGAGGTACAGTAAGACACTGTGGGAATATGCTCAGATAAATCTCAGAGATGAGCAGAAAGTACATCCTAATGCCTCAGTGTGTATTATTACTGCAAATGTACAGCAACTGCTGCCTATAAATAACTGAATATGAATAAAATGAGAAAATCAAACAGAAACAGTGAAATAAACACAATGCCATTAAGGCACACATAGCCAACCTGAAATAGCATAGTTACAGTGATTATATTAATCATAATATGATTTTTAAAAAATGACACAAGAGACACTGCTAAAACACATTTGTGATGATCAATATCAAAAAGAATTTTCATCTCCTTCCGTAGTAATGGGAAATGTTAGAAAAGCTCAAATCTTAAATGAGACACAACTATTTGTAAATATAGTGCAGACGCATTGTACAAAATACTGTTAAATGACTCTTTGTTTTACTGGTTTTATAGTTGTGAAGTTTATTAACATTAAAGTAGCTGTGGTAAAGTGTGCTCTCATCTGATCAAATTATAAAACAACAGCTTATTTATATTCTTATGAAACTTAACAGGACATTTCTTTCACTAAATAAGAGGGGTATTTACTAAATAAGAGGTGTTTTCAAATTCCTGTGTCTGTTTTAGCAATCAGACTGGGCTGAAAATGAACAAAATAAATTGTCCTGCTGAAAAGCAGACTGATGCATTTAAGTTGCAATCTGTATTTTCACCTGTCATTAGAAATGATATGTACTGATATTACTGTACAGTAAAGGAGAGTTGCGCTATAGGTAGAAGATGGGGGATTGTTCTAGAGTTGAAGTAAACTTTTACCAGACAGTATAACCGTGGCTGACAAAGCAACTATGCCAAACTGTTTCCCCATATTTATATTGTGCCATCAATGTCAGCGCCCTTTAATTTTGCTTTATTGTGTGCCAAATAATTATCAGAGGAGATCTCAATTTCCTTTTGAGCCACACACTGTTCAGACAGTTGGCCTGACACCTGTTCACTCTTCAGGTCAGTTCTTAAATAGATAGCTTGAGATAATGAGGGTAAAGACTGATTAGCTTAGAAGACTACTGCTTATTGTCTTACACATGCACACAATGACACTGTGTATTAAAGGTACAGAAGATATTTTTATAATGTTCCACTCATTTTTGAATATGTTTCTGAAATGTCACTGATACTTTTGTAATATATTTGGAATATTATATCATTTAAGCATATGGATTTGTGCATCAACACAGCATGCAGTGTAGCTACAGTGTAATGCACAAATGCAAATTTATGCTTCCTTTCTTTTTCTTTTTTTTTTATTTTAATACATTTAAACAAGACATACAAGCTCTTGAAGATCAACCAGAAGCTGCATCCAAACCGTGAATGCACAGCAATAGACACTGACTTGTGCAATCACACACACTACACAAACACAGACAGGCAGACGCATCTACACAAGCAGAGCCATTTTTCCTCCATTTTTCCTCTTACTTCTCAGCAGCAGTGCAGTCAGCTGCAGGTCACATGACTGGCTTGCCTGGTCTCACAGTCACTGAGCATGCTCAGACCCCTCAGTGTTGTCAGGCAAAAATATAAGACAGCAGTAGCAGCAGAGATCTGCAATAGATAAACACACAGACTCTCACACACACCAGCTGGATTGCTTGCAGACACACACCACGCGCACAGAGGGACAGACGCTGAAGAATTGGGGGATTGTGGCTCTGGTTTCTTGAATTTCCGATTTTAATGGGCTTATTGTCATCTATCATTTCAGTGGAAAACAGCCATCGAGGAGAGAGAGGCAGGTGTGCCCTTTAAGAGGGGGAGCAGCTGAGGCAAGGACGGCAGCCGAGTCTCCATCCTCTGTGGAGGTAAGTGTGGATGGATGGGGTGGGGGGAGTGCTGAGTGTGGGGGGGAGGGGAAAATCCGCCTGACTGCATCTGTGTTTGTGTTAAATATCAGAAAGCGGAATGGGGACGGCGGTGGTGGATGTGTATGTGTACGTGTGTGTGTGAGTGTGTGTGTGTGTGTGTGTGTGTGTTGTGTTGGAGGCTCTATTGGTATGTGAGACGACAGAGGAGGCTATGGGGATGGCGAGGAGTGGGGGCGGTGGAGGGGTGTAGATGCTAGCAGGGTTGAGGACATCGCAGGGAAGCAGACGTAGAGATGAGGAGAGAAGCTGAAGTGGAGGATGGTAATGACGGGGGAGCCTTGCTTGATAGGATGCAGTTGATGTCTGCAATGGATTTAGGCAAGAATACGTAACACAAAAAAGGACACACATCCACAATCAGGATGAGAAAAAGCACAATATCATGATTATTTTGTCTCGACATGAAGATAATGGCCCAGTCTAAGGTAGAGATTAGCTTAGTGTACTGTGCTAGTCCAGCAAAAAAAAAAGGAAATTAATAATTGGTGTTCATTTAATTATATTGACCTATAAATTGCATAGATGCCTTCATGTTGATGGTTTTGTAAAGGCAGTCTGCCCTGTAGTGCCAAGCTACATTGCCATCCAGTCTTTGTTTGCACACATCTCAGGATTCAGTGCTGATAGGAATTCTAATTCTAATTATTTTAGGTTAGAAATGCACCAGACTGTGTAAATAGTCGTTTTTAATTTGGTGCTGCCGTGTGAATGAAAAATGCGAGTTTTAAGTGTTTTTGAAAGGACCCATGCTCATTGTTTACATGTCTGACACAAAATGTAATGGGCCGCCATGAAATGCAGTGTAGCTGCCTCTGTTAAACCAGCAATGTTGTTTACCCCTCCAGCTTATCTTCTGATTTTTCCCTTATTTATCTGTGAATTGTATAAAATTCAAAACCATTTTTCTCACCATGACCCTAAAAAATCATTCATAGCCAACTACTATTATTTTTATTTAAAATCTGTTAAAAAAACCCCCCACAAAAAAACAGCCTTTAATATTGCAAATATTTAACACAGTGTGCCTACAATGTACCCTAACACAGGAAATTATGTGGCGCTTCAGTGATTTTTTTCTATTTATTTGCCAGGCAAATCAACAACATCAGTCTGACAATGCACTGACATCATTTGCTTCGTGTCTATAAAGGTGCGCCAGCCTTCGGTCTTTTGGTATTAATAGAGCAAGTTCCTGGAAAAAAATCACAACAAAACAAAGAGATGGATACATCCTGGTTACTGAACATACAGCACATATCTCCCACACATTCTCTCCACGGTGATTAATGCCACTCTGAAAGGAGGCAGAGATGGCTGTTGCTAGGATACATGGCAAGGTGAAGTGTGGACCGTTTAAAGAAAAGAGGAGGAGGGCACCGTTTACAAAGCATGGCATCACTGGAGATGGCCTCTGTGTTTCATGTTTTCTTCCCTTTGTTGAATTTTAATTTCTGTTTCTCCAAGGTTTTGCGGTCCTGAAGGGTGCGGGAAAGAGAGGCAGTCGGCCAGAGCTCTTCGGTTTTCTGTTCTCGTTCCCCTGCACCTGGAAATAGGCTGCAATGGTTGGCAGTATTCAAAGGCCTAAACCTGTCTGAGTGAGCCCTATGAACAGCAGACCCAATGGTAAGACAGCAAGGATTCTATTGGTGTTATTACTGCACACGATTCAGCTGTGTCATCCATTCCTGGCGTGTTTAAGATTTAGAAAGTGGTAAATTTGCTATAATTACATTGCTGTGGCTGCTCACAGAAGTGCAGACTCTCCAGTGATGTTGAAATATTGTATTAGCTTAATCTAATTACATAAAATAACTTCAATACTGTAGCTTTGTGCAACAGGACCTCCAGGCCTCCAAACTCTGCAGGAAATGACAAAAGACATGGCTATTTTTCTTAAAAAAAAAAAAAAAAACAAAAAAAACATTTTTATTATCTCATCCTTTCTGACTGTCAGTTGCGTATTCTTGTGAAGGTTGTCAGAGAGTATCCTCTCTTTTGGAAATAAATCACGCCTCTTCCTTTCTCTCTTTGAGATGCTATATAAAGCAGTGTTTTGAAGCCTGGTGTTTTGAACGCGAGGCTAAATAGGGAGATGTGAGAAAGGATGTGAGATGAAAGGATGATAGAGAGAGGCTGCATTTTCTTTCCACTCCACTATAATGGCCTTTTCACAATGTGTGGGCCCACAGGACATCAAAGGCCAGTGTTGGACAGACGAGGAGTCGGACGGGGAGAACGAGTCAGAACAGTTCCTGTATGGCATTCAGGTACAGCACAGGCTACTGTATTACTCCTCTTACAGTAAAGCTATGTGTTTAATCTCATGTTTGTCAGGATATGGACATTTCTTTTTTTAGTAATTATGCTTTTGTCTTTGTCATTTGACGTTACTGCGACCTAAAATTATTTAAAAATGTGTTTTTCTTTTATTTATTTCAGTCAACAAAGAAATATAAAAAATCTTCTTATAGGATGTGTTTTGCTGAGTTACGACTGCTACTGCTTTGGTATTTATGCAAAAAAAGCAGATAATAATTAATAAGGGTGGGCCTCACCACAATATACAATATACTATATAAATATATATATATAGTATATTGTGATATACTGTAATTTATTTACTTTTTTCTAAACTGCAAATTATGTCCCCAAAGGAGAACTTTGTCAACAGTTGTTTATCTAATGAGACAAAGTTTTCAGTCTATTCATCTCATTCCAGTCATTTTTATTGCAGCAAACTGTATCAAGTGGACTGAAAAAGCAAATGATTTAATTATTCTAGTGGGCTACCAAAAGTGTCATTTCTATTTATTATGTAATTGTGATACTATGCTGTATTGATTTTTTTCTCCTTTCCCTAATAATTGAACCATTTGACCATAAATAACCACTGCATATTTAACAGAAAACCAGCAACTTGTTTTCGAGATATTGTCATAGACCTATGTCAGTCAGTCAAGCGAAATATTTGACCTAATGCTCGCACCAGACAATGAATCAGGGGTCACCAAAATCATTCAGAATCATTCTTTTGGGGAATATGAATATTCAGACCAAATGTCATGGCAATGTGGTGAATTGCTTGAGTTGAGATATTTTGCTCTGGTGCAGAACAGATGGGCCAGCTGACTGACATTTCCATTTTAATGCCTTCCTGCTAGCAGGGCAAACATTTACATTCATCTGAAGCAGGAGGTTCGTTACAATTTAAGGCATGTGTCAATTTTTTACAGGGTTCTGGTCTGTGTTTCGTGATTTTTTTTGCAAACTGACAAAAGCAGATATGACTTTTTCCGCAAAAGTACAATACAGGTTTAGTACCATCACCCTGTGCGACCTAAAGTATCAGTCCCGAGTAACACTGTCAAATTCATTTCCGTGGCCGCCTTTTTATTTTATTATCTCATCTCATAAAATTCAATGCTTCACTTCCATAGAAGATCTTAATCTGTTAGTCATCCTTTTTTGCTGTTATCTTTCAAGTCCTGTGATTGAAATGTAAATCCAGTCTGGGACTTAAAACTCATTTTTATGCAAGGCAGAGAACATGAAAGCAGCGTAGTGAAGATAAGGATGAAAGTGTAGGATCTGTTCCACACACTCAGAGCCGAGGAGATGAGAGTCTGACTTCAAGTCTAGACACCAGGAACACGGATGACAAACTTGGGTCGACTATTATTATTAATACTTGATAATGCTATTTATGGAGGATAACAAATCTGCTGAGGTAACTACAGAATGTATTAAATGACAGGCTGAAAACCTAACACAGAAAAAAGCAGAGAGTTACGAAAAGATAGATGAAAGCTACAGATAAATCGTCATAAATAGCTAAGAGCAATGGATAAACTTTAGTAATACAATATGCAGTTTCATGTAACAAAATTGCCCTGAAGAACATCCAGTTTAAAATATATCTAGATTGATAAATAGATGAAAAATCTGTTTGTTTTATTCTAGTGTGAACTGTCCCTTTAAGATTATATGCAAAGGAACAGTGAGACATGCTATGCTGCATATATTTAATGGTAAGATGTTCCAAAATAGTAATAGTTGTCCAGCCGAAGGATGTTTTCCTCTTGGTTACCTGTCAACATTTTTCTGGAAGATGAATGTGGTAAATAAGGAAGGGGCTAATCTCTTCCAAATTCTGAATATTAAATCAGCATTGTGAAATTTAATACGATTTTCCCACTTAAGGAAACCAGATCTAGGAAGTATATTACAGAGCTATGATGTACATTAGCTTGTTTAAATATATTAAACGTGAAAATATCATAGCATAGAAACAAATCTTAGCAGCTTCAAAATATAAAGTTTAAGATTGTCTTAAACTGAATGTTATTCAAAACAGTTTATGATGTAAAGTGGATGTTGTTACAATAATGTTTAATGAATGTTTGTGTATATCAACCATGCATCCATATCTTTTGCCAAAAAAAAATCAGTTTATCATTTTGCACTCTTCTGGTGTTACTTGTCCTCTATGTTTTAATGTGATTTTATATTATCATGTTTTAACTGCCTGTGCTGACTGCCTGCTTTTTACATGTCCTATTTTGCATGATGCTGGCCTTACTCCTCAAAGCCTTCTGTCCTGTTTAGCTGTTCATGTTTTATTTTCTCCGGTTCTAATTTAACTAATTTAATTCTTGCTTTAATGGCTAATTTAACACATTTGAAGTGACGATGAACAAAATGTTTTGTCCGTGAAAACGAGTGTTAAACATGTATTTTGAAACGTGATGGGTGGTGTCATTAAAGGGTACTTGAATTAATCTGAGAGGGCTCTGGGGGTTCACTAGACAAAAAAAAAAAAAGGTTGGGAACCACTGTAGCATGTCCTGTGCTATAGTTGTGTCCACTGTTAATATATTGTTTGTTACAGGGGAGCTGCGCTGCTGACCTGTACCGCCACCCTCAACTGGATGCAGATATTGAGGCAGTAAAAGATATCTACACAGACAGTGCTGTCTCTGTTAGGTACAGCACACACTCACCGTCACACACAGCTGTTTGAGACCTATTGTGAAAAATGTCGAAACAGCCAAAAAATCCAAGTGGTGGTATGATTCAGTCTGTTTGCGCTACTTAATTTGCCCTGCACTGCACAGGCACAGTTCAAAGATATTCTTGTATACATTTTAACTAGGCACTGACTGTTTCCAAAATAGGAAAAAATAACCCCTATTTTCTCCCTCAAGCGATAATGAGTTGAAAGGCTTGGAGTGTAATGCATCCCATTACTGGTGATAAATGAACTGTATCTGTTGTTGTGTCTCCGAACAGGGAGTACGGAACCATTGATGACGTGGACATCGATCTTCATATTAACATCAGTTTCTTAGATGTGAGTCAGCATTCCTCTCTCTCTGCACACGCCTCCTCCTTCTCTGCCCATTACTATTCCAACGTTGACATTTTGCAAAGTAACACATCATTTATAATGCATCGTGTGCTCATAATTTATTCATGTAATGAGAAATGGCCCTAATTAGGATGCTAACTCTGTATATTTGTGTGTATGTGTGTATGTGTGTGTGTGTCTGACTCAGGAGGAGGTTGCGACAGCTTGGAAAGTTATCAGAACAGAGCCCATTATTCTGAGACTGCGCTTTTCTCTTTCTCAGTACCTCGATGGACCTGGTGAGTAAAGATGTCAGTGTGGATGTTGGTTTTCTGGGAGGGACTTTAGGTATTTGTGCCACTCACTGAGCGTGGGAGGTGAGTACAATATGTGCTATACAAGAGGGAGAGTGCAACAAAGAGTGCGTGAGTGTATTTTTGCACTGTGTAATAATGTTAGTCATCTTTACTCAGAGCCGTCAGTAGAAGTGTTCCAGCCCTCCAATAAAGAAGGCTTCAGCCTCGGCCTGCAGCTCAAAAAGTAAGTCACGTCATCTATTGTACTGAGCACCTCTGATGTTTTATAGTGAATTGTACGGAGTGGATTTCATTATTTCGCCTCCGTTTCCTATTAAAAGTGACATGTTGCGTAACTAAATGTGCTACATCAGAAATACAAATCATTATTTTTTCAACCTCTGGTTGACTGTTCAACCCAGACAAGATAATACTGCACAACAACATCAAAAAGAAGCTGATTTTTTTGAGTCCTCTGCTGTCTGCCAGGTTCGCTCACATATTTTCCTACTTCAATTTCCTTGTTTGTAACACGACAGGATCCTGAGCACGTTCACCTCACAGCAGTGGAAGCACCTCAGTAATGAGTTCCTCAAGGCCCAGCAGGAGAAGAGGCACAGCTGGTTCAAAGCCGGAGGAACCATCAAGAAGTTCCGTGCCGGGCTCAGCATCTTCTCCCCCATACCCAAGTAGGTCTCTTTCTCACTGTGTATCTCTTTTAAGACATCTACACAACTAACCCATGTTTCATATACAACATAAGCACATTTTAGGCTTTTCGTTGACACTCAAATAAGTTACAATTTTCACAATAACAAACATTGGCCAATGATAATGCAAGTATATTTTCATTTCAGTGAAAAATCAGCTCGGCTGTAGTTTCCAGCAATGGAGCTCAATTGTTATACTATGATTGTGTTGCTTGTTTTGGTTGCTTATGTCTAAAAATGCTGTTTTTGTTTTTGGCATAACATCTGCAGAATGTTCTTGCAGCGTTCCATGGTAGGTAGATATTTAAAAGTTTTTAAATGTCCATGTCTTAAACGTGGACAGCCCTTTCTAGAACCAGTGTTTGGTTTGCCCATTCTGGGCTACTGTAGAGACATGGTGAGCAACATGGCGGACTCCAAGGATGAGGACCCGCTCCTTGTGTAGATATAAAGGGCTCATTCTAAGGTACCAAAAACAAAACAATTCATATTTTCAGGTGATTTTACACTAAAGAACACTGCACCTTGAATTATCATTTAGAGATAGCTCAATAATGCTGATGAACGATTACTTCTACGAATTAGAATAGTATTTAATCTGTACTTTGTCACAAATGCCTTGTGCAGGAAATATCCTGTCTCGTAGGGAATGATATCTGCAGTTTTATTTGATTTACGTTATTGTATTTATTACTTTTAAATTATGTTGCTATTTTATGTCTATCCTTTGTCTTTCTTCTTTGTTCTTCTGTAAATCACTTGGAGATGTTTGATATAGAAAAGTGCTTATATGAAAACATTTACTCACATACAAGTGAGCTCTTTTCCCAAGACTGAAGATTGTTGGAAGATAGTGAAGATAGTGAAGGAAATACTGCAAAGTTTTGTCTGCGAAAGATGAACTGTGGCAAAGAAGACAGGCAGGGAAAAGGAATCTCTGACAACACATGTTGCAGACTGACTTAAACTCGGAATTTGACAATCTCAACCAATTTCCCAAGGGGGGAAGAACTCTTCTCGGCCTCTGTCTTACTCTGCCATGCTTTGACAGTTATGGGTGCTCTGGGATTGAATCTCGGCACACTCGACGGAGGTCAGCCTCACTAACTACTTGGCTGTCTTGACATCATCACAACCTGACAGGAGATTCATGTCAAGTGTGTACATGGATGATACACTGAGAGTGATGGTAGAAGTGAGCACTGGTTCTTGTGTATTAACAGTTAGTGACGTGGAGCTACTGCCCAAACAGATATGAGTTGTCAGAGCTAGTACTTTACTGTAGTGTGAGTGTGTATTTCTGTCACTATAAAATTACCCAGGTACTAACCATGTTAAGACATTGCAATGCTGGGTTCCCAGTAGCTCACCTGGTAGTGCAGGCACTCCATGTACAAGAGGCTTTGTCCTTGCTGCAGCGGCCATGGGTTCGACTCCATCCCCCCCTCTCTCTCCTCCTCTCACGTTATCATCAGTCCTGTCAAATAAAGGGAAAACCCCAAAAATTAATCTTAAAAAAAGACTTTGCAATGTTATCATAGAAGGTTGTAGCTGGGGAAATGTTGCAAAGGATATTATTGATAATTGAGGTTTTACTCAAAGTAATAATAAGCAAAATATCTGATTTGGCCTTTCAAGCTAAAACCTTTACTGTGTAATTTTTTTTACAAAGACATGGACTACAGCATCTCACCATAGAAAAATGTTTGAAGTAATAGGCATAAATTGTGTCTCTCTTTTTTTTCTAGGTCTCCAAGTTTTCCTCTGATCCAAGACACAGTTTTAAAAGGGAAGCTGAGTGTCCCTGAGCTGAGAGTGACGCGCCTGATGAATCGCTCTATCTCGTGTACCATGAAGAACCCCAAAGGGGAGCTCTTCAGCTATCCACCAAACAGCCAGGTCAGTGCAAATATGGACAAATCAGCACACGTGCATCTGTCAGATTTGGAATTAAAAACCTTACAGTTTAAATTTTAACATTGGCATTAACAAAATTGTCCTCCAACTTATTTTCTCACTCACATGTCAAATTCACACAAATCAATTCTACAAAATATTAACCGATGAATATTTTTGTTTTAATCCACTGTGATCCACTCTGACCCTCTTCTCAGTCACCCGCCACCTGCACTGTTCCCACCTGAGCCTTTCCTTACCCTTACCGTAACATGGCTGCTACGCCGTTTCCCATAATGCTTTGTCTTCACTTGACTCATCAGACTGTGGCTGTCCCGGCGGCCAGGGCCCCTGCGCAGATTACCACGAGGCAGCTGATTGAATTGTTTTTCTCATCCCAGGCGGGCGGCCACTGCAAGAACATCCCCACCTTGGAGTATGGCTTCTTAGTGCAGGTTAGGCCTAAAGGAGATATGAGTGTCTGCTGTTAGCTGACAGTGACAAAGGGCATTGCCCACAGTGCATTGTTGTGCTAGGACCTCATAAGCCAGTCGTAACTGCAGTGCAGCATTGAAGTTGTGTGAAAATTCTGCTGGCAGATTAGCTTTTATGCCTTCATATGGCAGTACAGGAGGTGGGAGTGATAACTGGGGACACCACTGTGCTTTTCTCCACACAGATAATGAAGTACTCAGAGCAGAGGATCCCCACGCTCAACGAGTACTGTGTGGTGTGTGACGAACAGCACGTCTTTCAGAATGGATCCATGCTGAAGGTATTGGAGATGAGAAAGAGTAACACAGAGTACAGATTTAGAAACCATTCTGTATTACTCAAAAAAAACCCGTTATGAATAGCATGTACATGATGTTTTCTCTCTCTATTAGTAATAAGATCCTGTTAATGGATTTTTCATCAGTGTAGTGGTGAGGGAGCAAGATTAAGAGTGAGAACAAGAGTTTGTGTCAGTATGTGTGTGTAGATAATGTAGTATAAATTCAAATGAGTGTGTTTCCGTCTCTTTTTGTCTGTGTGTGTGTGTTTGTATAGCCGGCTGTGTGCACCAGGGAGCTGTGTGTGTTCTCTTTCTACACTCTTGGTGTGATGTCCGGAGCTGCAGAGGAAGTGGCCACTGGAGCAGAGGTGACAACAACACAACAGACACCATATGATATAATTCAGATCATTATCTCTGTCAGGCTGAAGCCACTTGTGTGTGTATCTGTCTGTCCACAGCTAATTTCACAAACTACTGGCCCAATTAACCTAAAATTTTGTGTGTGCATCTATGGCTATATGTTCAAGGACCTCTTGTGGTTGTGGGGATTCACAGTTGTTGAAAAAGCTGTTTCATGACTATTTTATACCTTCATTGATTGTTGACTTCTTACTCCCCTTAACCAGCCGGTAGGGGCCACAAGTCATCAACCAAATTACGTAGCAAAAGTATTGAGCAAAAGGCATTTCCAAATAATAATCTAAAAACAACACGCCTTACCTAGTTTGTTGCAGACCACATGTTAGCCTTTGTTGTGGCTTAAAAGCTGACAGCCAAAGAAAGTTGGTGTCATTTTGAACCTAAGCATCTGCAGATTAATTCCATATCTGATGTGTTATGATCCACTAAACTTAGGCACGATATGAGATTAAAAAAATCTCTGGAAGAATAGGGAGCTGACGAGATTTGCCGCGATCACGTCACCACGAGGCCGAAATGCAGCCAACTGGTACTCTAGCTGATCTGCAATCTACTGAGTGCACTTTTCTAGTTTGCATAGTTTTTCCTGCAATAAATCAGCCTTATTCACCCTAAATTCCCTTGCACCTTAAATTAAAACATTACAGCCTAACATATACGTAAGAATGCAAAATGTTGTCAAACAGTGACACATTTGATTCGAGAGTCAGATGTGATGGCATTCATTTCTAGTTATTCTCTGCTTATATGTTTTCGGAAGTGAGGCAGGCTAAAAAAAGAAAGAGTCAATAAAAGACTCAAAATGAGTCGATGACATCATCACATACAGTAAAGTCATAAAATGTAAATGTAAAATCCCTCTCTACAGGTGGTGGATCTACTTGTGGCTATGTGTCGAGCTGCCCTCGAGTCACCCCGTAAGAGCATCATCTTTGAGCCCTATCCATCAGTCGTTGACCCCAATGACCCCAAAACTCTGGCCTTCAACCCAAAGGTCAGTATCCTCAATACTAGAAATGTGATCACTAACTAAATTAGTGCACACATTTCAGTCCAAGATTACATCAATTCGTGACAACACAACTCCTGTTCAGTTAAAAACTACTGCTACTGACTGAACAAAATTATTCACAAACTAAAAGCATGACATTATATAACAGTAATGCTTAAGATAATGTTATTAGTAGCATCTTTGAAGTATTGTGCCATGACTATTGTCTTTTTCATGAGATGAAAGAGAAGAATTCAAAATTGATCATATTTGGACTAACTTTCACCTTTACTAGTGATTTTAGATGTCTGTATGTTGTTCCCTCTCTCATTGCATACAATGGATGTTTGGCTCAACCGATGAACACAGAAGAAGAATTATGAAAGACTGCAGAAAGCATTGGACAGCGTCATGTCTATTCGGGAAATGACCCAGGTACAAGGAGGAGATGGTGGGGAAAGAAGGGAAGGGCCACAGTGGATCCAGATTGCAGCTGGATAATGTTTAAGATATGATCCAGAATTTTTTTTTTGTTTAAAGTAAGATAATCCATTCTGTATCCACCCCATGACTGAAATTTATCTAGATCCAAGTATTTTATCATTTGGATTTAGACAAAAAAAAAAGTGAAAAAAAAACAACAACCTGAAAACAACACATGCTTGTGTATTTTTTTTTTTTCTAGGGCTCATATCTAGAGATCAAGAAACAGATGGACAAACTTGACCCTTTGGCCCATCCTCTGCTACAGTGGTGAGTCAAGAGGATCTGTTGAAAAAATAGATTTACACTGCTATGCTTGTTGACAGGATTTTACTTCTTTTCAGAAAATAATAAACGGCATGACTGATATGTAGAGAGCATACCTAACTTGATCATGGACACCGCAGTAATGCTTGTGGGCTTATGCCACATAGGCCTTATTTATGGAGGACATTTTGACATTTCAAAGCAGGACAAGCAAAGCTATAAATAATAAACTTAAAGAGTTGCTTCAAAAATTTTCAACCTGTTAATCAGTTTGGTGTGAAAATATGCAGGTTCTATGCATGCTTAAATGACTGTTTATTGATGAAATCTGGTGGGTTTGGCAATTGCAATTTCGGGGCTTTTTGTGGTTAAACAAAAAGAATATTACTTTTTGACAAAAAGTTCTGTCTTTTGGAAATCTTTCCATTATGTTATCAGACGCTTTTTCATACCAATCTGGGCATGCCAGTGGCAAAAACAGGCACTTTTAGTGGACGTAAATTGATGGTGCGCACATGCCCGATTGGTTACACTGCAGTCTTTTTTGCCCTGTCAGCTGCAGCCCTGTCACTCAATATTGGACCAGTTTAAAAAATTGTTATTCCCATGAGTCCCTTAGACACAAAAGCATGGGAAAATAGGATCCAGGCTGAAAATACCAAAGCTACCCTTAAATGATGGCTGAATTCCATTTGGCTGGTCTCATGGTTCTGCTTTTGTATCATGTTGGCTCACTGTCACACTATCTTGGCATACTAGGATGCTTGAATAGAGCGGAGTCATTGTTAATGTTATTACTAACACCTGTGCTTTTTTTCCTGCTTTGACAACTTAAAATAACTTATGCACTATATAAATAAAAAAAAACCATTGTGTTTCAAGCAAAGTAGTAGCACAATGGTTGGTACAGATTTTTTTTTTAAAATTATCTTCTCTCTGTCTTTTTGCAGGATTATTTCCAGTAACAGGTCTCATATCGTCAAGCTGCCTCTGAGTAGGGTAGGAAACCAGAATGACATCCCCTCAAGTGTCCTATATCAAATTAGTGCCCTACTACTGCAACATTATCACACTTAATGGTTAATACTCACTCTGTCTATCTGTCTCCTCCTCTCACTTGTCCTTTATGATCTCATTTTGATAGCAACTGAAATTCATGCACACCTCCCACCAGTTCCTACTGCTCAGCAGCCCCCCGGCCAAGGAGGCTCGTTTCCGCACTGCCAAGAAGCTTTATGGCAGCACCTTTGCCTTCCAGTGAGTCCACTTTGTTCCTCTCATTAGCTGACACAGCATTCATGCAATCGAAGCTCTATGTTTCCTTCGAAGGACTACTTTGGAGCTTAAAGCTCGTAAAGCTACAGTTGCAGACTTAAAATCATTTAGGCTGTCATAAAATATCAGAGAATAATTTGCAGTTATTATATTGTTAAGCTTGCGGCTGTTGGGCAAATATAATGTGAGAAATCGCAGACTGTAAATAATAGATCTCAAATCAAGCATAGTCACTAAAATGCATGCATAATTTAGCATAACAGCAGTACACTCTGTCAAACATGAACACGTCTCAGTGTAACACCTGGTCATTATGTTGCGGATGGAGAAGCCACTCTAGCAGATTTTTATGGAACCATAACAAACAACAGCACAGAGCAGTGGCCATTCTCTTGGACACAGAAACCACCTTGCTAAGCCAGCACATGGAGCCAGCAATATCTGTGAGATCGAGATTTGTACTGTAGCAGATGGGGCTTTGCTGAATATTTTAGATACACACGGCCCATCTGGGCACTCGGCGGGTACAGCTAACACACGAGCAGTCCTAGCAGTCTTTCTTTACGCTACAAATTTAATCATTTTCAGCAGGAAATGCCAAATTTTGTATGTCAGCTTGGCTGCCATCAATTTATATTGATATAAATAGAAACATAGAAAATATAAATACATGTTAAGAGCCAGTTCAGTGACAATCTGTGAGATTTACAAGGGAATCCAAAAACAGCTGATATGTGAAAAATAAAAACTTTTCTGTAGACTTTGGGAAACAAGAACATACTGCTTCAAAAGTGTAAAAATAACAGCACTTGTGACACTGCTGTGACTGCTGAATTTTATTTTAAGACAGTCCAGATACCTGCGCCGGGAGATTAGATAACCCATCTTGTGCTAAAAGACAGCAGTGATGGGTTGTCATCTTTGATCTTCATCCTTTCATACTTTTTTTTGTGTGAGATTGTTTAAATGATAAATTTGGCACTCTATGATGATGTAACAGAATGTCCCAAAATGTCCATGCACAAAAAGTATAAATAGATGACTATAGCGGCTCATTTATGATTGGCCGACTTGAATCTTCTCTCTTCATGAAATTCTAATATCAGGCTTTACCAAACACTTCTAAAATGATAAAAAAATTTTACAGTAGTAATTCAAGTCATTTTTAAGCACAGTTAATAATATAAAATAGAAGTAAAAGTCCATTTGCTGATTGCCTTTCAGTGAATCGAAGGTCAGAGAAAAAGCGCCTCAGTATTAGTTTGAACAGCGTGGATCTGGCCCGCTGCACTCTAAGATCCACGCTGTTTACATTCACACAGCACTTTGTTTTATCTCTTCTTTCTCATGTCTCCCTCTCTCTACACTTGCTCTAGTGGTTCCCATATAGAGAACTGGCACTCTGTTCTGAGAAATGGACTAGTCAATGCTTCTTATACCAAACTGCAGGTACGTAACCCTGGCAGTTGGCTGGAAATTTACGATGCATCTCCTCTCGGACAGTAAACCTGCTCTCTGACAGAGCAGGCTCGCTGTCCGGCTGATTCATTTTTGCAGTTAATGGATGCCAGCTTCCCTTTCGTCAGCTTTTGCAATTGGCATTTTAGCGAGCGGGGCACACAGGGCAGTTTTTTTCCTGGCCAATGTCGGCCGCCATCTTTCTGCCGCCGACAGCAGCAGACAGCATGTCTCTTCCTGTTGCGAGACAAAGGGAGGGGCTGTGGTGTCGGCTGTGATGTCAGGAGGCTGCCTGCGTGCCCTGTTAGGGTTAACCACCTAGAGCACTGAGTAGGCTAGGTCTGAAGCTGGAGGATGCAAAGGACAAGCTCCATGGTAGTGAGTATAGACTTCCTGTGGGTGAAAAAGAAGGGCTTCCAATAAAAAGGTCAGTAACTGGCACCACTCATTATCCATTCAGACTAGGGTCAAATAGCAGCTTCAGTTATTTAAAGAGTTTATTTAACCTTTTGAAACCTGAGCAAATTTGTTTGATTTCTCAAAAAAAAACATGGGAAGAAGGCAAAGAGCAAATTAACAAGACAAGGCCCAACAATTAGCAAGAAAATATTAAAAAGTTACAAGAAAATTAGCTTAAAAATAAGCACAAAGCAAGAAAAGTGAAAACAAATGACCCTTAAATAAGCTGCTTAAAAATTGAGAAAACAAAACCATTTTTATCTCTTTTTTATTTTAATATTTAGGATATATAAGTTAAAAAAAATAAGTAAATAAATTTCAGGTCATTTTCTTGTCATCTTTTACTAATTTCTTGCCATTTGTCAGACATTCCTTGACAAGTTGCTCACTGCGCCTTTTACCCATATTTTTTTTCTAAAGAAATCAAACAAATTTGCTCAGGTTTCGAGGGGTTAAACATCTTGTAAAAGGCATCTGAACGCAGCACAAGAAATCTGCTGTCGATCAAGGTTTCAAAGGGTTAAACCTAGTTTATACTAGATGGGTACAACTGGCTGAAATGGGGCCATAAAAATGGTTCCAAGGCAGAAGCATCCACCTGCATCCTTATATCATTATGCCCCAGCTGCCGTTGCTCTTTGTGACCCAGGTGTGTTAAAGATAAATAAATAATAAAACAAGAAAAGAAGAAGCGAGCACTAGAGGGCGCAGGATTGTCTCGTTTGCACACTATGGTGGCTAATGACTGCTCACAGATACAGCTGCATGTCCTGAAAATAGATGAAAAAAAAAATTAAATGTGAAATCTCAAGGATCTTTGAATCGTTCATGTCATCCGTGATTGCTCTATCATGCTGATGTGTTTCATTTACGCGTCTTTGTTCTCCAACTTTTTGAACTTTCCATCTTTGATCTTGCCTTGGTGCTCGTCTGCCTCCTCTTTCTCCTCTCCGTTTCACCTTGAGCATTGACACCCCCCCTTCCTCTGTCATTGTGTTTCACAGGAGGAGGAGGATGACTGAGTCTGCCTCCAGCTTCAGCCATCACACAAAACCTCTTGTCTATTGTTCCTTTTGATTTCTTCCAGATGTGCTACGTCCTGAACTCCATCTTCCCCACATTTCACTCCCAAACTATCAAGTTGCTCTTTGTTCTTCCTCTCATTTCTCCTCTGGTTTCGATGTGGCTTATGGACACCATTGTACACCTTTGGTCCTTCCGTGTTCCTCATCCTGGACATTCTTGTGTGTGGAGGCTCATCGTCATTATCCGTCATCCTCATACTAATCCATCTCTACCTTCATAAGACATGGTCTCATTTCAGCATTGCTTGAATATCTGAGCGTTTTATTCACAGATTTCACTCATATAATTCAAGAGCGTCACATGATCTTAACTGGACTACATTATGTTGTAAGGAGAAAATATGTTGGCAGGTTAAAGATGCGACTGTGGATTTTGGAAGTCACTTCAGATCACTGAATCTTCTCTTTCTTCACTCTTTGCAATCCACTGTCTTTGGATTGTATGGGAAGTATGCTTGGTTTGTGAGGTTTGTCAGGTAAACTGTCATAGAAACATATAAAACACTGACATGGTGTCCTGTGTTTTAACTAAATAAGGACTGGTATGTATTGTGCTGTATGCTTGAGTACACTGACGTGTGTGTAAGTGAGGCTGTCCTGTGCAACTGCTCAGTGACCCTTCCTTCCTTCCTGCTCTTTTCAAACCCAAGCTGCATGGGGCAGCGTATGGAAAGGGCATCTATCTGAGCCCCATCTCCAGCATATCTTTTGGATACTCAGGTAGGAACAGCTCCGTCCTTGCCACTCAGCCCCCTCTGGCCCCTCCCCCTCCCCTTTTATTCCACCACGTTGACTGCGTGTGTTTGTAACATGGCCTGATTATCATCCTGGAACACTTCATTTTCACTCGTGGGAGCTTTCCATGCTGTCGTGTTGTGCCGCTCTGTGTTGTGTGTCCGTTTTGGGTGCTGAGCCTTGGGCGTTTTTCTCTGAGCTTGTGTGCCATCTACCATACCATACATGATGTTGTGGCTGTGTAAAATGGAGCTGTTAGTGGATCTGTGTGTGTTACTTTGTACTTTGGTGGCTTATGATATTTTCTTTTCGTGGGGTGTGGTTGAAGAGACATTTAGCCTGTTCAGATTTAGATCCATTCCAACAGATGTAACTGTTTTAGGAAGTCTAGATTATTGATTACAGTCATTTGATTCTACCCAAATGCACAAACTTATGTAATCCATTTAAACCAATCAAAGTATTCCACATCATCTACAAAGGACTGCAATAGATCCACACGCCTTTTTGGGGCGCAGTGAGGCAAGGAGCCATCGCAAGACACAGTCTATTAGTCTATTAATCATATTGTTAAAGTACATAATTTTATGTTTAAACAGTTTTTAAACTTAAATTGAAGTCCTTATCGTACTTTCCTTAGTGAATTTACAACGGAACACAATTTGACAGGTTGGTTTTGAGGTTCTACTATGGTTTCGGTGCTGGTTATGGGGACAAGAGGTCAGCAGGTTCTCAAAGGGGCCCTTAACAAGCTTCCAAGCAGTACCCGGTACCAATTATTCTAAGCTAAAGACTGACCTTGCTTGATTAAAACCAATAAAAACATACTTAAGTAGAAGGTAGAAATTATCAGAAGTTAAAAGTGTAATCTAAAGCACATTGTTTCGTAATAAAAACTTTAAAATATGATATTGATATTGAAAGCTGCAATCCATGTGACAGTTTAATTTCTAAATGTAGAAATATTCAGTAGGATTTTGGAACAACCTTCGTATGAAGGTTAGCACTGTGGGTAATAATTTGTCTCTGTACAAGGAGCTCAAGACCATTAGCGGAAGGTCTTTCACAGCTTGAGTGACTGGAGGTAAGGTCGTTGTGACTCAGGGTTTTTTGCTCTCTGTGTGCTGCTTCTTGCAGGAATGGGGAAAGGACAGCACCGCATGCCCACCAAAGATGAACTGGTGCAGCGATACAACCGCATGAACACCATACCACAGGTGAGCGATGTGGACATATTACACTCTCACATATAAAGAGATACCACATACAGTATTTTAAAAGACGGCTGGACACTATGAATCCAGTTTCCCATTATACACAAAGAGGATATGCAAATAAAGAAGTGAGAGACGTGGAGAATGATTGGAAGCCTTTAGAGAAATCAACACCGATTGCCAAATGAGGGCTGTTGCACAAAACACAGTGCATATTTTAGAATATTTTTTATTCTGATTTCAAATGTCTCTGTTAAACTATAAAACTCTGTTTCAGTGTTTGTAATTCTTAGTGACAGAACAGCCTTCTGGTTAGATCATGGTGTTTACTGTAGCAGCATGGTGGGACTTAACTGTTGTCTTGTTTTTTTTCAATAGAGCCGTCCAATTCAATCAAGGTTTCTTCAGAGTCGAAATCTAAACTGCATCGCTCTGTGTGAAGGTAATAACAAGTAGAAGGTATCATAAGTGTTAAGGATGAGATAATGGTTAATATGTGTCATTGGTCTATTTGCTGAACATATTTTGGTGTGTATCTGTCGCTCAACAAATATATATTGAAATAAAAACGATATAAATAAAAATATCAACAAATTATTATAGGAATGATTCGAATACACTGTTTTTAATGAAAACAACAGTCTCCTTTTACAAAAGAAAAGCCAAACATTAGGAGAATGTTATAAAGTCAAATCTTTAACACTGCAATAAAACTGGTTAGTGTGACTAAGTGTATTCATGTGCAGTTTTAAAAAAAGCCATAGCAATTATCATAATGTGATAGTTGTCAGCATCCTAACTAAAGAAAACAAAGATCTTAAAGCAGAACACCACCCTAAATTAACAATTCCATGGTCGAGGAAAGTTCAATCAATATTCGTGAACATAAGCTACTCTTTCTCAAAAAGAAGTAACCACAAACTTGTGACATCATCATGTAGTTTTGTATAATACCACAAACTACAGCAACACTGCGACTACAGTACAACCAACAATAATAATGATAGAATAACAAAACAAACTAAATACAAACTACCATTTCTAATGTCATGGTGAAGCATACTTCTCTCTTTCTCAACAGTTATCACATCGAAGGATCTGCAGAAACATGGGAACATCTGGGTGTGTCCAGTATCCGACCACGTCTGTACTCGCTTCTTTTTTGTGTAAGTATTCACAGCACCTTTAACTCCTCCATCATTTCTACAGAATAAATGCATCATTTTCAAGAAGCTGGTGTAGAGAACAGACAGCAAATTAGAAAAAAATAATAATAATCATCAAACTTAAAATACTTTATCATTCAGGTTGCTTATTTTATAGTTGCAGATGATGAAGATGATTTAATGAAGAATTATGGTATATGCTGCAGCCGTTCCTCATTACTCATCACCATTTTAAATTAGCAGTGAATAAATTGTGCTGATGGCTGAGTGATGTTACTGCTCCACTATACTGGGTTCCTCTCAGGTCATAGCCTTTCAGTACAATGTTTTAAACTGTTTGGAGCTCAGCAAATAACACATGGCGGCCGTCCACACTGGCTGCTGATGTTACAGCTCTGAGTCCAAGCTTTGGAAACAGGCATTCACCAGATGGCAAAGTCTATTATCATGTCCACTGCTGTCTTCTGAGTTAGAAATTAGATTTGAGATGGCCTGCAATCAAATTTAAATAACAGCTAAATATAATTCAATTCTGAACTAGTGCTCAGCGTATGGTTGTGTTTTTCAGCTCGAAGAAATGATGACACGATTAGAATAAAAACAAGAAGATGTGTTGTGTCAGACCAAACAATGCCCTGTCTCAACTCACTTTAATTCACTTGCTTGCTAGACAAGAGCAACTCAAAGAGGCTCATTTTTTTTGTGTAAAAAGGCTATCTCTTGTCATTGTATCTTTGTATTATGGCTTGTTTGTGAGATAAGAGTAAACTGTAGCTGTTTATATTTAAACTATGCCCCTTACCACCAAGTAATATTAAAATGAAGGGGATGAGGATGACGGGAGTGTAAAACTCAAAGATCCTGTGTGTAAGATTTACAGTGAACTGTTGTCAGAAATGGAATATAATATAATTAGTATGTTTTCTTAAGTGTATATTCACTAATCTACATAGTAGTGTACAGAATAGACAAAATAAACACTGGCTCTAAATAGAGCCATTTGTGCTTTTGTGTCGGACACCATAGCAAGAAATCCCTCAGTGGTGAGCAGCGTTGCAAAAACACTGATTTTTTAACATGAAACTGCTTTATTCAGTGTTTTTACCTGTTTAAATCAAGTGGTATATTTGTTTGGATGAGGAAGAGACCTCTGCAAATAATCTGGTTCCTGGTAAAAACCTCCTGAATGTCTGGATCTTAAGTTATCAGAAAAAAAAGGTGACACAATTTAACAGGCGCTGGGTTCGCAGTGTAGAAGAAATCCTGATTTGTAACGTGCAATTGCTTTTTACTGGTTTCAATCACAGGGTCTGTTTTTTTTTTTGGAGAGGGAGAGACTTCTGCTCATAATTCATCTCTCCCTAA
The DNA here is from genome assembly GCF_008729295.1 of Plectropomus leopardus. Taxonomy (NCBI): domain Eukaryota; kingdom Metazoa; phylum Chordata; class Actinopteri; order Perciformes; family Serranidae; genus Plectropomus; species Plectropomus leopardus. The sequence continues at coordinate 29,184,180 of NC_056463.1, forward strand.
AAACCACACTGAAACACTGAAGGAATCTCAAACAGGAGTTTATGCGTGGATCATGGAAGAACTTTCAGCTGGTTCAGCAATCTGCGATCTACACTGCTAGCTGTCACTAAATCCCACACAGTGTTCTTCTCAACAGCAATTGATGAAAAGTTTAAAAAAGAAACCAAATTTCATCAATGTCTATGTGCAGGTATGAAGACGGCCAAGTAGGAGATGCCAACATCAACACCCAGGAGCCTAAGGTGCAAAAGGAAATCATGCGTGTGATTGGGACCCAGATCTACTCCAGCTAATGGCGGTTCTCCAGACATCTCTCTAGCGGAGGCACGCAGGCAGGCAGACAGCGAATGTTTGGGCGGGCTGACCTCAGGCCTGATACCGAAGGCCAGAGGAGCTCTTGAGCACATTATTTTTGAAGTTGTTTTGTTGTGGTCCTCTTGTTTTCCTTTTCCCTTCTTTGTTCCACATGCTCATTTAAGCTTCAGTTAGGTTAAACCTGGTTAAAGTCTGTCAGCTTTTTTCAGTTTTATGTCATTTACAGCAGAACTGTAACACACCGATGAAGAAAAAAAAAAAAGGAAGTAGTCACTGGCATGGCTCTCCACACATACACACAGTGGGCTTTCTCCTCTCTTGCTGCACTTTTACTGATCCTTTGAACTAATTATCTCTATTTATCATTTCTCTTTGTGAATATCTAGTAAGAAAAAAAAGGAAAAGAATCATTCCGAACCATAATTAGATCCCTTTGTGGCAAATAAGTGATGGATTTACATGCACATAGAAGTTTGTTCTCTTATTGTGTTTGCAAAGGCATTATCTCCGATCCATTTATTTAATATTCTTTGACTAATGACATGAATTAAGGTCTGTGACATGGTTATCTGAGGGGCAAGCAGCACTCTGTCATTTTGTCCTTGTTCGCTCCCAGAATCCAATAAGCGAGGTGTGGCTTGAACGAAACTTACAAACACTTTAGGCACTTTGTTTTTGATAATATTATCAAATGTATTTTTTTCATAACAGAATTGAGACAGTCCTGATTGATTATGCACCTTCAAAACTCGTCAACCTCCAAACGTCAAACAGGAATTAAAAAAGAAAAGAAAAACTGACTGGATAGAAGTGACATAGCAGGCTCAACAAGGGTCATACAATGTTAAAAAACAAACAAACAATGGATTTAATCTGTGGACATGTTATATCTGTTGCCTATGTTGTATGTTCAAAAAAAAAAAAAAAAAGACCACAATCTGTCGCGCGCCATCTTTTTGTTCAAGTAGCCATCACTTTTTCTCCAAGTGGTGGATAATCTCTTTGTGAACAAACTACACTTCCCATCAGATTCACAACTTACAAAAATCTACTGTACAGAAAATCATGGACAATTTTCCAAAACTATCTACTGACAGCATCCAGTCCAGGTGAGCTCACATCCTCCCAGCCCCAACCTGAGGGACACTGGATGTTATAGATCTGCATTAACTCTACGGTTTCACCCTGGAGAACGGCAACCTTGTATAGCTAATCAAAGTTTATCAGTTAGTCATGTACTGTATGTATGTATGTACGTGTGGGTTTGTATTTTCTTGACATTATACTAGACATTGCACTTATTCAACGTTTGCCTAAACTGGAGAAACAGACTGTCCTTGGACCTGCAGTAGACAACGAAAAGTGGTGAAAAAAAAGTATTTATGGAGTCAGCGAGACTATAATATCCAACATCTTAACCATGTCTGTACTGAGACTGGCTTTCAGTGTCTCCTGAAACTAAAACTTCTTACTGTTGAATGGACTCTGAGGCACTGAAAGAGAGCAAATTGTAAATAAGGACATTGGAGACCTCACTGAAATGTATTGCCCAGAAAGACATGGACATGTACAGCTTACTCATTGTGTCGTGGGGGGCTGTGATCAAAGCTGATGCCTGATTTTGCCAAGAGGTTTGAGCTGCGGGTCTCTTTGAGAATCTATTCTCTGTCTCCGGTAAGTGATGTTTTTGAAGATGATGTTGACAACAATGATGGTGATTATGACGATGATGATGAAAGGTGATGATGCAGGAAAAAAAAAAAGAATAAAGCCTGATTTTGCACAGTTTTACATACTGTCTCCTTTCTTTTGTTGTGTCACTGTGGAAAATAAGTGCGGCCATTAAATGTAGAATCGTTTATTGTTGCTGAGGCTTTGTACTACCACTATGGGCAGAAGGGGGCACCATTACTCCACCGACATACACGGACTGCTCGAGTCCTTTATGCTATTTGAAGTCCAGTCTGAAAATCAAATTCAAATTTCGAAACTGCGTATACTAAAAGAATGTTGTCTCTGGCTGGTAATATTACGTAAGATCCCTCTCACGCATTATTTGAAGAATATAAGCTTTTGCTATCACACAGGAGATTTAGAGTCCCACAGGCTCAATTGAACAGGTTGAGAAATTATTTTCTTCCTCAGTCTGTCAACCGTTTGCATCAAAGTATGGCCTCAAGTAGCCTCAATGTACCTGAGTATAACACTGAATGTAATAGGTAATGGGTATTATGTTGCACTGTATCTACTTTTTGTAATGTGTGTGGTGATTAGCATTTATTGAATGATTTTGTTGTTTGATTGAGTGTTGTTTGTATTTTTGTATTTGTGTGAAACAGTTAATGTCCTGGGATGCAAGACATATTTCAGAAGTATTTCTAAAAGTAAACTGATATCTTCTATCTATCTAATCTAAATCAGACTTTCTCACCTATAATCATGGATGAATAGTGAATGAGCCTACCGGCACAGGCACAGGGGCACAAAATATCAGCAACCCCCTGGCCTTCATCTGCAAAAAGTCACTCAAATTACCAACCAGAAAGAGATGCTAAACAGTCACAAATAGGCATAAAAAGATCAAAAACAAATACAAAATAACATCATAAATGAGCTAAACAACCACAAAGGGAAATAAAAAGGTGGTGGGGCCTTGTCCATGTGCCCATGGACCCATTGTCTAATAATCTGCTCATGCCTAAAATTACTTGAAAGGGTTGATGCAATAATAAGTGAAAAATGTTTTGTACAATCAAAGTCTGTGGACTTTTCAATGTAAATCAAATTTCCTCTCAAATTCATGCTAAGGCATAAATCAGCACCTTCATTCATACAGCCATTATGTCCTGCAGTTAAGAAGAAATGCCCTCGCAGTAAGTCTTGTGAAAATACTATTCCTCAATGCTAACCCTGAAGAAAAAAAAAGAAAGAAAATAGTATTGATAAACAAACTAAATATGTCTATCCTGCGACATCCACATACATTTTAATGCATATATTGTGCAGATGTTATTTTCAAGGAGAGGTGTTGACTGAAGAAGTCGATACAACCCCTGAATTGTTGTTTAACTACATTTGCAAATGAAACAGATTGACTTAAGCAATGCATACTTGCTAAAAAATAAATTAAATTGTTTATACAGCTCATCATACTAAACTAACTAAAAAAAGAAAGAAAGTAAATGGAAAAAACAGAACACCCAAGTCCATAAGCATGGCTTCCCTATTTAAACTGATTTCCCTTTAAAAAGTTATTGATCCTGTTCTGGAGAAAGTGTTACAGACCAATATACCGACACATCGTGCAGTACCTACAGACTCGTTAAAACTACCTCTAATAGATTGATTTTGTCACAAATTCATTCAAGTTCCCATTGACTTCCTCCAATCTACTCTCTCCTGGTTTAAATATGGCAGCTTTCACCTCAAAGAGAGCTGATCACTGATAGTTGTTGACCAGCCAATTGCTCACTCCGCCCCTCTCTCTCTGACCACAGAAAGCTCTCCTCTTTCAAACCAGCTGAACACATCTCATCGCTACTCCGCTGCAAAAAAAAGAAAAAAAAAGTGAAGTCTGATGGCTGTTTTGGCAAAGGAGGCCCTGTATGTGTACGACAAGTGCTGGGTGTGTAGAGAGTGGGCCTAATCATGGGGAAGCTGAAGCACTCTTGGGCCCTTGAAAGGCACTTTATGTGTGTATTTGTGGCTACGGTAATTGGGCCCCTCCCTTTGTAAGCTGACCCATTTGACAGGGCCCTGTGGCTGGGCCCTTGTACTGATATTTGCGTATGTGTGTGTGACTAGCAGATGATGTGTATGGTTCACGTGTTACTATGATCTCTGAAACCCGGCCCTCGTGTTGGACACGGTCCCCTGGTTTGGCTTTGTCCCCCATTACCAAAGCCAGCTGGCTGGTGGCACACAACTGCACATCGCCTTGATCCAACCGGGGCTGCTTTTGTGTAGTTTAGCCATCCGCCACGGAGGGGAGCTCTGGTGTTATTCTACTTTCAACTGCTTTCTTTGCATACTTAACACACACACACACACACACACACACACCTACACACACTGGTGTACACACAGGGCATTAGCACACACATGCAGGTAAACACACACACTACACAGTGGTTGTTTGGTTAGATAAAGGAGTAGTGACGGGAGGGCAAAAGGTCACCAAGGGTGTCTGGCCTTCGGCGGAAACGGCTGCTCCAAACCTCCCTCTCCCCTGCCTCCGTAATAAGTGTGACCGTTTGATTTCTGCACAAAAGGAGCAATTACAGGGAGTTGTTTAATCACCCACACTTTTATTGAGCTCGGGGTCTCTTAGCTTGCAGCTCAGGCCCCCGTCGCCGTCGTCTGCAGCAGCGGGCGACAGGAGTGACAGAGAAGGTCGGTGGTTTAACGGGGCGCGAAGGGGTCTCGTTTGAGTTAAGACTTTGCAGGCTACTCTGCACGCTGCGGAGGCCCCCGGGACAGAGACAAAGAGGTAGACGAGACCAGTAGACAGGCTGGTCAGCCAGGCAGAGAGATAGATGGACTTAACAGAGAGACTAGAGGGCAGAGTTTTTCGGTGGGGCACATCAGAATCAGAATCACTTTATTCACCAAGCAGGATAAATGTGCAGCAGTTTTTCTTGGTGTTTGAGATACGGCGACAATTTATGCAGTGACAAAGCAAAAGAGGTATTCAGGTGCATGGCAGTTGCACTTGTTCAGCAGGAGGTGTGGCGAATTCCCAGGAGTGCAATGGAATCACTGTCTAATGTTATTTTTTCTGACAGAAATACTTGCAATAAACTACAGTAAGAACACTGCATGATTCCTGAACCCTAAAAGCAGTAATGCCTGGCATGCAAGGACGTGTGCGGACGTGTGTGGACATTGTGAGCGCAGGGATGGCATACAAAAATGTTTTTTTAACAAAGAGAGAGAGAGAGAGAGAGAGAGAAGAAGAAGAAAAACAACAGAATTCGATTTTCCTACTTTACAGTCAGCCCAGAGCCCCAGTAAGCCCAACTCCCATTCAAAACAGTACCAAGCACTGTCAGTGTCGGTGCCTTTTATTGAATTTTCAGCCCGGGTGTTACTCTATATTTGTGTGCATGCCGAGTGCCTCCTCCTACTTCTCCTCCCTGGGTATGAATGATGGAGTACAAGTCCTTGTCTAGTCCCTCAGAGATGGCAAGGATGGTGGTGTGAGGCAAGAAAAAAAGGGGGTGGCGATGGATGGAAGAGCTGTTGGTGGCAGTGTTTGGGGGGGGGGGGGGGTTGTTTCAAAATGGCACAAACTGGAAAAGAACAGCACCACTGTGTGGTGACCAAGGTGAGACGTGTGTGTGTGTGTGTGTGTGTGTGTGTGTGTGTGTGTGTGTGTGTGTGTGTGTGTGTGTGTGTGTGTTGGTGGGTTGGAGAAGAGGGTAGAAAGAGATAGAGAGTAGGATGAGAGGGAGCGGGAGGGAGGAAGGGAGTACACCATTGCTGCTCATAAAGCCAACAGCTGTGTGGGTAATGTTTTGTGACACCGAGCCTCTCCGAGCCCTTCTGTTTCCCAGAGAGCTAGGAGACGCCATATTCCGTCGTCACAAATGGCTCTGTCATTCACCCCCTAAGTCTTAATTATCGCTCCCGGTTTTTTGGCCACGTTTTGCTCAGGCGTATGGATCCATCTGCACGCTGTATAATTCCACTCCGCAATTTACAAGTGGCATTTATTACAATGGCCTCCGCGGCATCTCCTCTTTAACACCGGCAGCCCTTTCCAGAAAGACGAGGGGGGAACAAAAGAGCAGTGCAATCTGGCAGCAACAGTGCCCACCCTCAGTTCTCTCAAATCTCTCTCTTGTCTTCCTTTTTTTTTTCCATCTGTACCCTTGCTCTCTGTACGACTATCTCTCTCCACCCCCGTACTACATTTTTTTCCGCTTCTATTTGTGTGTGTGTGTGTGTTTTCCCTTTGTTATTAATTTAATTTTTATGGGATTCACAGTACTCGCACAAACCGCCCCCTATCTGCCTCGAAGCAGAGGAAAAGGAAATAGCTGATGTTGATTTTTTTTTCTCCCCCCTCCTCTCCTCTCCCTCTTCGTAATTCATTTTGGATTAATTCCCCTGTCTTCAGAGACAATCCTAATTCTTTATTATTTCCACTTCACAGGCTTGATGACATCCCCATATCCACATATCATATCCAGGGGAAACTTTACACCCAGCAGACCTTCTTGTTTTCTCCTCTCTTTCCCTCAGTCTCTCTCTGTCTTCCCTCCCTCTCTCTCCTATGTCTCTCTCCCACTCATCCTCCTCCTCTCTTTCTATCCATCTCTCCACATCCTCCCCATTCTCTCTTTTTCACCAGAGTGAAGTTACTTGTTAGTTTCTACCCAGCCGCTGGGCTCCCGTCTACCCAACAGAAGTCGGCTGTCTGTCTGTCTCACACACACACGCCTTCCCACCTCCTTCAATCAATATCATAATATGTGTGTGTGTGTGTGTGTGTGTGCTGTGCATACCACGTCTGCTCGTCTCTCCCTATTCATATGGGAATAAAATGAGTGTTCATTGCCATTAAAGTGCCACTGGAAAAAAAAGTCCACATTCATTTGTCACTTGTCTTCCTCTCCTCATGTAGCGCGCCACAGTGCTTTTCTTTGACTCCCTCACTTGTCAATTTCCTCTGCTATTAGAGATGTTCATTGGCAGATGGACACTCAGGCTCATCATATAGCAGCTCTCCTTCAACCTTCATTTCTTGCTTTTCTTTCTTTTTCTCTCCCATGCTGTCTTCTCCCCCATCATTCTCTCTCCCCTTCATGTTTCTCTGCTCTGCATTTCACTCAACCTCTTCCCTTTATGCCTTATCTTTTCCCCTCTGCATCTCCTACTATGCTTTTCTATTCATCTGCATCGCCTCTCTTTCTGTCTCTCTTTGTTTTTCTGCCTATCCTTCTTCCTTTCTGCATCTCTTTTTCTCTCCTTTGCCATGCCTCTTCATTTTTTTCAGGGTATTTTTCCCCCCTGCTCGTGTCAAGTAGTTTCTAAAATCAGCCTTCTTCAGATTTTTAGTGACCATTTTCGCTGCTGCCATGGGCGCTCTCCTTTGTCCCACACCTACCACGCACAAATTCATACACACACACACACACACACACACACACACACACACACACACACAAATACAATGTCCCATCTCCAATTCACTATTAAGTGGGCCCTGAATTTCCCCTGAGCTCTGGTATGGTGGCGGCTGCCTCTGGAGTCCGGCTGTGCTAGATGTGTTGTCTGCTCCCTTACCATTCAATTACCCTCCTGTAATCTGACAGGCTCCTCATGGCCTGCACTGGGACAATCACTAGTGTGTGTGTGTGTGTGTGTGTGTGTGTGTGTGTGTGTGTGTGTGTGTGTGTGTGTGTGTGTGTGTGTGTGTGTGTGTGTGTGTGTGTGTGTGTGTGTGTTTGTGCATGTCTCTGTTGTATGCTCTCTCTCTCTATTTCTGTGTGTCTGTCTGCTATTATCTGTCTCTGCGAGTGTATTTCAGATCCACACAGAAGCAAGGACATTTTTGCATTGTCTGCTTTGCTCTCCCTTTCTGTTTCTTTCCTTATTACTTCTCTCACTCAAAGTCTCCCCTAGATCTGTGCCCTGAAGTCACTTGACATCCTGCTGCACCCGCAGAAACACACACTGACAGAATGAAAGAAACTAAGTCTTGCCACAAACAGCCAAAGCCAACACTTTGCTCTCTTATGCTCTCTGTTATTATTTTGTCCTGTAATCTATCTCTTGTTCCTTATCGCTCTCTCCCCTCTATAACTTCGCCTCTCCCTCACCATCTCTCTCTCTCCATCATTTTTATCATGTTCCCCTAATCACTGTCCCCGTGTTTTCTCCTTTTTATCTTCATCTACTCCCCGTGTCTCTCTGCCGCCCCCCTCCCCTCTCTCTCTTTCTGTCTGTACGAGGCAGGCTGGCTCTCTCGGTGTTGACCTGAGAAGGACTGACATTCAGAGGCCGGTCCCCTGCCTGCAGCACTGACATTTCTGCCAGACTTTGATGGCGCCTTTGAACAGAGATGTGTGGAGGGAAGAGCTGCCTGTCTCTCCGCCTTCCAGCAGCTCTAGCTCTGCCTCTCCACCGCTGAGAGTGAGATGCACTGTAGCGGGGCTGCTCTCTCATCACACATTGCAGGCGCACAAACACAAGCAAATGAATAGGCTTGTATAGCCTTCACACCCGAACTTATGTACCTACCCTCATTAACTGCACACATCTATATTCTCACACGCATACATCTGTACATATGAATCTATGCACATTAATGTAGAAAAAACCCACACACAATCATACGCCTCCTGCTGGGACGCCTTCAAAGACCCTCATTGCCCCCCCTCCCGAAAAAACTGGCACAGGGATAGGAGCAGAGTGTTGGAGGGGACCCGGTTATATCTCCCACCTCTCCCCTGTCTACCCAGCCCCCTCCACCTCTCCAGCCCCCCCTGCTGCGAGGCCTTCAAAGACACCCATGTCACACCAGTAACCCTGTAGCTCTCCTCCTCCTCCTCCTCTTCTTCTTCTTCCTCAATGCATTGCAATCTTCTCTAACCTCTCCTCCATGCACCACGCTCCCTTTGTTGCGAGCTTCTCACAAGGTTACAAAACACAGAGGAGAAAAAAATAAATAAATAAAAAAGAAATAGAGACAGAAAATTGCTTGATGGGGGTTGCTCTTCTGACAATCAGTACAGCATGATGTAAAAATGGCGCTCTGTTCAGTTATTCAGTGAATGCCGGTTCTGTGCCAAGCTGCCTGCTTTGGCAGATTCCCTCTCTCCCTCTCTCTCTCTCTGCTGTCACTAAGGGGAATGGGATTTTTCTTTTTCATGTGTTGGAGGTAGGGACCAAAGCATGTGGTGCTCTGTGAGTCTAATTAAAATGACTTGGCTATTTTGCCATGCGATGGTGTCTCTGAGAGGTGGATGAGAATTGAAACACTTAATTTTGTTTCGCCCGGTTCCTCCTCTCTGCGGAGTTGGACTGAGCTGAGCTGATGAGAGTGCGGATTTGACAGCTGTGCATGCATGTGGATGTGTATTTGTGTGTGCTGCGAAAATTTTAATAAGTCACTTAATTTGTATTCAGTCCCATAGTCATAAATAATGTAACTTCCAACACAGGAGCATTAAAATGTCCTGAGCACAAAGTGTAGAAATTGTGGCGCTCTTGTCAGGCTGTATATCAGCTGAGTTTGACTCGACTCATGTTGGTTTTATTGATGTTCCTGGAAAGACGGATGAGACTGATTTCCCAGACCCCTTGATGAACGATATACTGCCAAAAATGTCCATCTTGTATTGTTTCATCTCATTATCTGTCTTTAAATCTCACACAGTGAAACAGTCTAGCTTCTGTAAGGCAAATTCACTTCTGTCTAATACAACCCAGTCACTTTCAAGTGCCTTCTTAAATGAACTGACATTTTCTTGAAAAGCGCAGAGTAATCGCCATCTTTGAAGATACTGTCACTTGTTTGAGGAAAACTCTTCAACCGGAGAAAACTGCATAAGGAACGTCTCTGTGTGAAGAGATTATTGCCAGCAAAACTAGTATTTAAATTCTACACATTTGTCAAAATGAACTTTTGAAAATGTTTCTGTGAAAAGAACAAATTCAGAATGTCTATTTGTACAACTAACACAATCTAAGCTATGGAATTTAAGTCCCTCAGTTACACAGAAACAGCTTTTATATGCTAAGTTGGAACTGGAGGGCAGCCTCTTCCTCCAAGGTTGCCAACAGTGCGTTAACACTCTTAACTTAGTGTGTCGATTTTATTAGCCTGATTTTCCTTGTTTAAGAAAAGTAACATTTGACGACTGAAATTGTGCCTTGACACACTTCTTCCTGTGTGTTTGTGTGTGTGCAGAAAAAGTGACAGGTCCAACCCCTTCAAACAGCCCTCTGGCCCAGTAGCATGGCATGATTCCACCTCAGCCTGACTTGCCAGCTCCCCTCTCTCCCCCTCCTCCTCCTCCTCCCCCATCCTCTCTCTCCTCCCTCCAAGCTGGGGGCCCCAGGGTGCCTGCAGCCTGCCTGTACTGGGCTATTGATTGGGAACAGGGCTGCAGCTCACCTGCTAATTGAAAGCCGATTGGGGCCCTGGGGCAGAGCTGTAAAACAGGCCCCACGTGGCATTAAAAGCTGAAGGCTGACGGGCCACTGTAAATCCAGAGCTGCTAATAGTGGTGGTGTATATCCATCTGTGTTAGAGCTGGATGAGAGAGTGTGTGTTTCTAATGTGTGTGTGTGTCTGTTCTATTGTATGTGTGTATACGAACATGATGTTGATGCATGTATGGTACGTGTGAGCGCATCTTAATGTGTGTATGCGTTTGCACACAGTTGAAGTGTGTGTTTCTACAGGCATGTGCTGTTTTTGCATGGATATACTGTACCTGTAACCACATGCACAGAAATGTGTGTGCATGTTTAAGTGGATATATTGGAATATTATTTGTGTTTTCGTTGCATATAGACACCACTTACACACACTCATACACAGGTGGTTCATGGTGACAGTCTGGTCTCCCGTGGCACCATAAGAACAGTCTCGCCTGTAATGGACACATCCTTCGTCTTTCTTCAATCCTCCCGACAACAGCAGCAACAGCTCTTCATCCCTCCCTCCCTCCTTCTCCCTCCGTCTCTCTAGCTTTCGCTTCTTCCTTTGTCTCTGCACAAGTCACACCTGTGATCCTCCGCTGAGACATCAGCTCTTGAGCTGAGTTTCATTTTTTCCCTTCCCCTCCCATCATTTCTCATTTTTTTCCATGACTGTCTGTCTCCTCTCATCTCCTTTTTTCTCATTTTCGGTCCTCGCACATGTACGTATGTGTATATCTAGGGCTCACAGTTGGTGTTCCAGTTCATGCAAAAGGTGTGTGATGAAGTTGGGGTCAGGGGTCTGTGCAGGCCAGTCAATCTCTCCCACAACCAACTTGAAACACCATCTACTCTTGGATCTCGCTGTGTGCAGTCGGGGCACTGTCATGTAAACAGAGAATATGCTGTCCTTCATTGCTGCCACTGATGCTGTGGTGTTAAAGGAGCAGTGTGTAGGATTTTGTGGCATCTAGCGGTGAGGATTGCGGAGTGAAACCAGCTGAAATTTCTTCTGCGTGCTAAGCATGAACTCCCAGTTAGGATTCTGTCAGCATTCAGTGTTCAAGAGGTTTTTATCAGGAGCCGCAGAGGTCTCCTTCTCTCCAAAACAAATAGACCAGGTGGTTAAAACAAGCATGGACACTGAATAATGCAGTTTCACATAAAAAATTAGAACTTTTCTGATGTGATTTGGCTCGTTGCGGAGGAGCTGCTAACTACAGCGACTGACATAAAAATGTGAACAATTCGAAAAGGCAAATGGCCCTATCTAGAGCAAGTGTTTGGTTTGTCCGCTCTGGGCTACTGTAGGAACAAGACGGCGCAGCATAGTGGACTCTTTCAAAGGAAGACCCCCTCGCTATGTAGATATAATCGGCTCATTCTAAATGAACAAAAACACAAACATTTTTGTTTTCGGGTGATTACTACTAGAGAAAACATACTTATTGTATTGAGTTTCTGCCAAATAGCCTAAAACCCTTAATCCTACCCATTTGACCTTTAAGACTTCCCTGAATTAAAAAGCTAAATCTTTTTTTTTTTTTTTTTTTTTTTAAAGGAAGCTACCTCAAATCAAAACAGCTTAAGGCCAACAATATGTAGACCTGGGTGTCTGCATACTTTTGGCCACATAGCATATCTATCTGTCTATCTACAGTATCTCTCTCCCCTTCTCACTTAGTTTTTTCTTCCATTAAATCTCACTCTACTTTCCCTCCCGCTCCGTCTCTATGTCTGTCTCTCTGAGCAGTGTGATTGAGTAGGGAGGGTGCTGGCCGTCCTGCAGCATGGCGCATGGAAACAGAGGTTAATTGGATTGTAATTAGAGCGGAGGTGATTAATTGATAGCATCTGTAAATTTGGATGTTTCCATTGTAAATGTGACAAATGAGAGCGTGGCAGGCCGGAGGAGGAAGGGCAGAGAGAGAAAGAGGAGAGAAAGAGGAGAGAAAGAGGAGAGAAAGAGGAGAGCGAGAGAAAGAGAGAGCAGCACACACATGAATCGGAAGAACGCAGGAGTGGCAGTGATGGTAGAGACAGGAAGAGAAAGACAGGCAAAGGAGGGAGAAAGAAAGGTTTATTTTTAGTAAGTGCCAGATCCTATAGTGATATGGTATGGCAAGGTTGACAGATATGTGTAAAAGCTTGTGTGATCAAGCAGACAAGGTATCATAGTTAGAAACACTTTTTTACTTCTGACTTTGTAAGCATTTGAAATGAAACAGATGTAGGTTAAATTCCACATTGTTACCAATGCATTTTTATACTCAAATGATTACTTTTAAGTTGTAGGTCATTAGATGCCAAAATTAAACATTTACTTTTTTTGTAGAGAGTGAGATGAGAAGATTAATACTGCTCACATATCTGTACTCTAAAGATAAAGCTACAATCAAAAAACTTTAGGTCTGGGTTTGATGGTAAACATCTAGCATATGATATTTGCATTTAAAGCTTACTTTCACTTGCTTGTGTTCAATGAATTGTGTAGTTCAACACAATGTGCAAAACAGAACTGCCAGTAAAAGACCGATATACGGAAAAGATAATGATTATGATCTGACATGATTTGTAACATAATAGGGCAGAGGGGGTGCCAATGTAAATGCGGTGGCAAAAAAGCTAATTTGCTCATTTTAAGCAAACGAAAACATGATGATTCATAGTTTCAGTCGATTCTACATGGAAACTTAATCATGAATACTATATTGTATCTCTGCCAACAGACCCCCCTAAATCCTGCAGGACCTTTGAATTTCAGTAATAGAGTATAACTATTTGATCTATTGCCCCACTCAGCAGATGCTTCAGTGCATTTTTGATTTATGCAGAAAACAAGGTCTGTAGTCGACACACCTGTTAACACATCTGCAGGAGTTTCATGTTTTGTTCTGTGACATAAATCACACCATTTTTATCTCAGCAGTGAATGCTGATGCCACAGGATGTGAGCTTTCTTCTCGCTACAAACTATAATCGTCCACATTCTCAAACATTAGCAAAGTGTCATTGTGTGAAGCTGTTCCAGCCCATTGTTGTTGGTCTACAATGAAACTTCCATCTGTTAATTGGGAATGTAGATATGTTATGTGGTAACATGATGAATTTGGCATCAGTGTCACATGGTGCAACACCACAAATGTGTGAATATAGGCCTTTTGTTCACAACACAGCTTTTTTTATCTTATATATATATATATATATCCACCCACAAAAAGATGCCACTATAACACTTACAATTGCTGTAAGCATAAAAATGGTCAGATTAACACTGGTGTAAATTGCTCTTAATAGTAACGCTACATTTAAATTAAAGGGACAGTTCACCCCAGAATCAAAAATACATGTTTTTCCTCTTACCTGTAGTGTTGTTTATCAGTCTAAATTGTTTTGTTGTGAGTTGCCGAGTGATGGAGATATCAGCCGTAGAGCCTTCTCTTCAATTTAATGGCAATAAATGGCACTCGGCTTGTGGTTCTCGAAACACCCAAAAATATCTTTGGAAAACTCAACAGCAATGTCTCTTTCCAAAACTCATGACCTGGTTACCAAACTACATCCACACAGAGGAAAGCATACATCTACTCATGGATAAGGGGCTCGTGCTTGTGTGAGTTTTAAACATTAATGGTGTCCTCCTCAGCTGAGCTTGACATTAGCTAGCTCAGTGATGCTTGGTGAGCTAGCAGGAGACGCACTCCTTCTGCAATGTGATACAGTTGGCTGGTATAGGCTGGTATAGTTTGGTAGAAAGAAAGTAGTTTCTGCATGAAACTGCTCACAACAAAGTCTGTGGATTACCTTGAGGAGTAGGGTCATGATTTCTGAAAAGACACATTACTGTTGAGTTAAAAAAAATTTTTTGGTGCTTTGAGAACCATCTAGTTTTATTATATTTGAGAGAAGGCAAATGTGTCAGATATAGCTCTACAGGTAAGAGGAAAATGGTGGGGGCTACTGTCCCTTTAAGCTACTTTACATTTCTACTTCACTACATTTATTTTACAACCACAGTAAAGTGTTATCTAAGATTAAGATTTGACAAAGTGGGAAAAAAAGATGTATATTTGATTTTCGGATGAGCTGTCCCTTTAAAGCTTGCCATTTTCTTTTGCGAAAAGAATTCTGCTGCTTGTCTATAATTGCAATAATGTTTGGAAAACATAAAAGATTTTAAAGTCTGCACAAAACTCAATATTTGAGCTGAATCACTCTGTTTTCCTCTAATGCTTCAGCACTATAATCTTTCTGGGATTTTGACGTGATCTGTTCCCCCAGCCATGTGCGCCTGTTTATATAATGTTATGATTCGCATTATTTCTCACATGGAGATGTATACAAAAATGTAACATATGGGTGTGAGGGTGTAAAACATGCACCATGTAAGGTGAGTGTGTTATGACTTCACCACAAGTAATGTCTGAGCACATGCTGAGAAGCTTTGCACCTTTCAACGAACCTCTTTATATGCAGCATATACAAAGAGATTAAGTACCATATATTCTCCCAGGAGGAAATTTAGCTTGTATGCACAGCAGTGGGCAACATGTAATGCATTCACAAGTTAACAATATTCACAGCAGGGCTCACTGACAACACAAAACCTGTGCTAGCCATTAAATTAAGCCATCATCCAAGCGCAGAGAAATCAACAACGCAATTTTTTTTCCATCATTTGAACACAGAAAAATTAATAGGGCTGTACTTTTTACAGTCCCAAGTTCTCCAATCTAATTTCTTGGGCAGGTGTCCCAACTATGAAAATCTTTTCACGGAGCGTGCGGACGGCTCGCGATGGCTCGTGTGGTTCGTTGCTCAACGGAACAAATTGTTCATTAACTATGGGCCTAATGCTCTAACAAATGTTCCAGGAATATTGCTGTGGTGGTCCACACGAGGATGGAATTAAGCTAATCAAATAAGCCTCCAGTCAGGTCCTATCAGACAGCTCCAGACTGCAGCAAATGAGCCCACGTCGCAAAATTTACATTTCATCTTCCCCAGGGGACAGGTAGGGTCCCACCTCACCACCACTTTTCCCCCCAATCAGCATCTGGCTCCTGGAGGAAGCAGAGGGAAATGGGAAAGAGAGGGATGTGGTGGGTTCCTGGCTGTACCAAGAAGCTCCTGAAACCTCTCCTGCCACTTCCCGGGCACACTTCCGACAAATGAGGGAGAGAAAATAGAGAAGATGACAGCAGGGGAAATATTTGCTGTTGTGGTTGGAGCGCCACTCAGATCCCAAGAATGAGGGCCGGGCATATTTGCGCAGCTGTCCGTCTCCCAAGCCCTGAGTGTACATATGAGCGTGTGCCCGCTGGAGTCTATTTGTTTGTCAGAGTCACTATGCCTGCGCTCTGTAAGTTATTTGTGCCTTCGGTTGTGTATCACTATATGTGTGTGTATATATAGTACATGAATGCATCGCCATTAGTGTGCGTGCGCGTGTGTGTGTGTGTATGTGTATCCAGGGAGAAGCAAATCCATCTGTCTTTCTCGGATAAAGATGCCAGAAACAAGGAAGAAGGAGAGATTCTGCTCCAAGAGAGGCTGGGGAAGGAAGAACTGCCAAACAGATGCCCCTATAACTCCTATCTTGTCTACTTGTCACCTTTCTCCTTCCAGATGTTCAACTTGTCATCTCCCATTTTTATGTGGCGTACTGGCCCACTGGTCACAAGAGAGAATATTCATGCACCCAATGCAAATGTGTTATTTTGAACTCATATTCAAGCAATTATAGCAGACACAACTGGAAAGACAGAAAACAAGGCCAGATTTAACACCAGAGGCAAACATACAGTCCTTATGGTTTCATATTTAGAAAAGAAATATAAATAAGTGTCTTGTAATAAAACATCTTTTTGTACTGTGGTGTACTGTAATTTTAGAGAACTACAACTCAAGGGTTTTGTATCCACTGCCAATGTCTTGTTTTTTGTTTAAAATTGATTTTCATGATGTAAATATCGATTCTTACAGTCTCCCAATTGTACAGTGGGATTTTGTGCTAGTTAAAATTTAATGTCGGTAACCTGAAGACCTGCAATCTTAGGTATCTGAAACTGTGGCAAAATGGAACATTTGATCATCACATTTCTTTGAATACACTGTACATTGAGGATTGTGTAATAATACATCTAGTTTATTCAACACTACAATAAAGATGTAGTAAGACAGGGTTTAGAAATTTAGCAGCTGATAGTTAAATCTTTTTTTATGCTTTAGTGTCAAGGATTTTTAATAGAATAAATAAAAGAAAAACTTGGGTTGCCAAGTTCTAAGCCCAGATTTAAAAGAGGATTTAGATTCTCTGCCAGCATAGTTTGCCCTGTTTCTTTTGGTCGCTTTTTAATTAATCACGAAGGACTCTCCCATGGACTTCACCTTCTGGAAAATTAGGGGGGGGGGGGGGGGGGCAAAAACTACTAAACAATGACTCACTAAACTTGGAACTGGATGCTTACTGGCTTATTTTTGTGTGTGTGGAAAAAAAGCAAACACAATTTATCATTCCATTACTAACATCTATAACAGGAAAATTTTAGAGATGTTGGTTAGCTGTGTGTACAATAAGTCATCAGCCATTAAAGGCCATCACATATATGGTAATCCAAGCATTCAACATCTTAGTAACAACATCTATATTTATGCAGTGAAACAGCCTTATTGCTTAGCAGCACTGTCGGCAGTAACAATTTTAGGAAACAACATGGGGTGGAGAAGGTAGGAAAGATGATTAAATAATGGAGCAATATACATTATGCAATGCAGGTTTTATTATTATGAGGCTCACCACCTGCAGGGAGGTGAGTCTGGGTTTCATGCATTGCCAGTTGGGCACCCTTGAAGCTTTGACTTATGTTTCCCAAACTGTAGTATCAACACTTAATTAAAATAATAAGTAAAGAAAAGCATATTTACTATTAAGGAGTGTCCCAACTCTGTGTTTACATGAGCCCAATGATATGTCAGTCTCTGCTGGGGGGGAAAAAAGGGACTTGTCATAGTGGTTTACACTGCGCTTGGCTTCCATCAAGCTAATGTTGTTACTAAGCTTAATGAGAGAAATACTGTATATCAAATTAGCACTGACAAATGATCCATTATCAAGTTTAAATATGTTAAGAGCATTGTGATAGGTTTGTGCTTCCCAAGATGTCAAAACTGTGTTTGGCATTCACTGAGCATACTTGATGCTCTACACACACCCAGAGTGCTGTAAGGAAAACTAAAACTTGACCTATGTAGGTGGTCCATGCCCTGCACTGTGTACTTCACCCCCTCACTCCACAATACTTTCACTTTTTCTCTCATCATGACTCTCATTTTTCAATGTATGAAGTAAAAATTCCCTCACATTAAAAATGTTTCATGGACAAGAAAAGTTGGATTTATCAAATGAAAACCTGTAAAACCTTCCCACATCACTGAGCTATAATCATCTCTGCAAATCCTCATAATAATGCTATTTGTAGCCTACTCTTGTTGGTGACCATAATAGTGTCTCTGTGTCTCTGCTGAGGATGTGCTGACTCATGCTTGAGAAACGAGTGAAGACATATCTTGTTTTATCCGTTCGATGTAGGTGGTTTTGTATACAATGGCACTGAACACTGGCATTGGGTGTAAATCGTGCACCACAGACAACGTACATTAAATCGTCATCTGTTTTGCAGACACAAATAAAGAGGGTCTTGTGTGTGATGATGACAAGGCTTTGAATTTGTCTTCAAACAAAACACTGCAAGAAACAATTACTATCGTCAAAAACAACAACGTTTTTGCTCGCTGAATCATCGGTATTGTTGCATATCTGCTATGATTTTTTACTCTTTTGGTTCTGTGTTGAAGTCTTAAGTCCCACTCCCCTCAAAAATGTTGGGTTTTTTTTCTATTTACAACCCATAGAACGTCTGACCTCGACTATACAGACTTCAATTTGTGCAAGGTATGTCAATACAGAGTTGTTTTCACATTCCTCTGTGGAAGTAGGTGAAGGCTGTGCACTTCCCTAAAATCTTAGATTCAAACGTATTACAATTAGGTACATCTCTAATGTGAAAGCCAATCACTGGCTATAAGCACATGTCTACAAGAGAACAGAGTTCGAAACAATATTGTCAAAGAAAGCTGAAACCTTCGGCGCAGAGCATACCTGTTACTACAGTGGGCAGATTTTGGATATAACTGGACCAGTGTGAACTATAACATAGCAGATATCACTGTATGTGTCATGAAAACTAACTTGGTGTCAACCACTGCCATTTAGTCTACAAGCTCACAAGCAAACAAACGACATAAATAAAAGTCGATAGTTACCATTCTGATATGTCTGCTAGTCATCATCTGAGTCTGACTGAGGCTCAAATAGCTGAATCTCTCAGATGTTTCCTTTAACACAAACTTTAGCTATCTTGCACTTTCACTGGTCAACCTAATGAGAGTAAGGAGGGAGAATGCAGAGTGTGAAAGCACAACTTACCCCAAACACATTTCTGAATGAGGGAGAAAGAGTAGAACTTCTTCCATCCCCTTTTATTGGTTTTTTTTTTTATGGGAGAGCCATGTTAGCCAGTCGAAACCCGGATCGACATAGCTTTTCTTATGTTGAGCTCAGACGCCTTTCACAAGTATTTAAACCCTTGAACCCTGAGCAAATTGGTGTTATTTCTTTCAAAAACATGGCATAAAAGGCAATAAGGAATTTGGCAAGAAATGTCCAGGGATTTGCAGATTTAGAAAATTATAAAAATTAATTAGGGAAAAAAATCCAGAAAATATCTGTATAATTATAATAATAATTATAATTATAATAATTATTATTATTACTATTATTATTGTCACACAATTCTTATAATTATGTTTTAGCACTTTCACTTTTTTAAAGTCATTTCTTTGTTTGTTTTTGTTTTCTACCTTCCTTCCGCTCTTTTTTTCCTCTTTTTTTTTTGGCAAATTTTCACGTAATTTTGTTGCTCATTTCCTTCTTCCCATGTTTTTGAACGAAATTAAGCTAATTTGTTCAAGTTTCAAAGGTTAAACAAAATATGGGCAATTAGTATTGGTAGCCTGTAGCCTACATATTTTTCATATAGGCTACTTTAAAAAAATGTGTCTGGAAGGGGACTTTGAAATGTTAAACTTGTCCTTTTGAAGAAGTTCATTTGTGTCTGACAAGCTGTTGGCTTGCTGAGATAAATATCTCTCTGCAGAATACTTAATATAATATCACACCATAAGCTAATATCCATGCATTAATATCCCTGCCAGCAAGCAACTCATACCACCATCTTCTGCCAGAAAACTATCTCTGTAAGTTTGACAGGAGGTAGAAACTCACACCAAGAGGAAGCTGTCCCTGCTAACATGACACATGGAGCTTAATTTCCTGGAAGGGAAAGTGCAGAATATTGGTGATATCACTGGGACCCTGAAATGGCTTCCAAATGTTTGCATTATCTGATGGACATGAAAAGAGTCTTGAAATATTTTCCCTAGGTGTACTCAATTTGAGGAAGGTCTAATATCACTCCTCCAACAACTCCTCTAATTTCTGCTGCGGACCTCCCTTGCCCATTCCCTAATGTGCTGAATCGCTTTGGGTCGATTTCTTTGCATATTCTCACTGAGATTGTGTCACATACGAGGCCCTCCTCTAGTCCCCCTTGATACTATTCCCGCAAATTTATTCAGAGAGGTTATGAGGGCTGTAGGCCCCGGTTTGCTTTCTATTCAAAACAGCTCTCTTTCATCTGGATGTGTTCCAGATATTTTAGGACAGGGTGGTGGCCTTGGTACTTACTGAAAGTAAAGTGAAAAATTAGAGCAATTTTGAAATGACCTTATTTTGCTCCAGTTCTGGACAAAACTTGTTTTTCAGCAACTTTTAGAGGAGCAGAATTCTTTGGAGATGTTGCAGTCTTTTTTTGTACCCACATGTTGTTCTGGTAGTTAGCAATGTTTTATTGGTAGTTGTTGATTCAGGATAGTGAACCATATTGGTCTTATACTGTATGACTTATCACAACCTCTAACGCTGTTGATCACGCCCGTCTAATCAACACATTAAGATGGTGGCTGGGTTCTTCTGGGACTGCCTTCAAATGAATTACTTCTTTTTTGTCTCAACTGCTGGTTTTTATTTTATCTATCTATTTATTTATCAATGTTTATATCAGCTACAGGGGTTACTTACAGTTTACCTCTCTCTATCAGTATGGGTGGATCACAAGAGTAGGTCTTAAATAGGTTCCAGTAGTTGATTGATCAGAGATAAAAAACAAACAATATGCTCCCTGATGGTCAGTGTCGTCCTCATTATTTGAAAATCGCTCAGTTTTATAATTCACTGGAGGACAAGTGCAGTCAACCTGCAGCATGTAAGCGTGATCACTATAACTACCTGCATATCTAAATGACTATTCTTGCATCCTGGATGTTTTACTCCTTTCACCAGGCACCAGTGGACAAGTCTTTCAGAGACTAAAACCGTCTCTGCTTGATACCAAAATGGGAAACACAATCCTTATGGGCGTTCCTGAACCAAGGTTAAAATCAGGGGACTTTTTGATTTGATTGTAAATATACTTTCATGAATGATCATCAGCACGATTATAGAAAATGTAAAATTATAAAGGCAGCCATCCGATCAAGTTACAGAACTTAGAATTAGGGCTGGGCATTGTTTTAAAATGTACAAATAGCAGTATCCTTAAATTGACACTGATACCAATTGAGTAAGCTTACTTCTTTCAATTCCCATAATTTGAATAGAATGGTGTATAGTACAGCAATACTTTAAAACGTTTTAGTGGTATTTTGGCTCACTGAGCTGCCTACTCAGTCAAATGCACCGGCTAAACTTCACCATATAGCCTGTTCTTTCTGAACTCATCAAATAGCTCCGTACTGTCTGTGCTTTTGGCATAAATATATGATGCCAAAAGGCACCTTTCACGTGCGCATGAAATGCTGCTGGACAGCATCAGGTGAGAAAGCGGCCAGAGAGAACTGGTAGTGCTGTTAATATACGACCCCGGACAGCTGGGCAGCACCTGCCGCATCCACAAACCAGGGCCTTGATGTGATGTTTTCTTCTTACACCTTACCATGTACCTCCTTGCCCTAAATCTAGTCATTCGTGACTTTGTCAGCTAAACCTAATCATCCATGCTGTTGTTGCCTCAACACAACCATGTGCCACATCATCCCGGAGCGTAAACAACAGACACAGAAGGATACCTAAAACATAATAAGTAGACGTAGAAGTCCTCTAACAAAGCTGCAACATGTGATGAGCTGGGATGAGAACATGCCGATTGTAACATTAGCTGCTGCTGTGGGAGTGTGAGCTCTGCGCCAGAGACTGAGAGTCCACCTGCACACGCACGCACACACACACACACACACACACACACACACACACACACACACACACACACACACACACACACATACACACATACACACATAGTGACAGGGCTAACCTTAAGCATCACACTGCTAAGCGTACCTAATGGTTATCAAATGGGTTTGACGACACCGTTTCAGTGTCTGTGTGAGTTTGTTGAGACCTTTCAACAGCTTGGTGTTGGATGTTAGCTGCTGCTGCTTTGTTAGTCTATGCTAACCAGGCAAACTTTGACATTACTGTATGCCCAGAGGACATCGGCTATGGAGATGTCAGCAAAAAAAAATTGGTTGGGACCATTTAATACCTTGGTGTTGGATGTTTGCTGTTGCTGCGTTTGCTCGAGTCAACCGGAAAGACATCTGACTGACCGCCGAAGAGATGCAGCAACAGATCAGCAAGCCATGCCACAAGCTTTCAAAAAGAAATAAAGCAAAGTACACAGGAGTGTCATGGGTCTTATGTAACAAAAAATCAAGGTTTCACTTTCATTCTCCGTCTTTTGGCCACTGGACCGCCTCTCCTCCTTCATTCCATGTTTCATGTTCACAACATTTCTCAGAAAGACAAAATAAGATAAATGGCAGAAGTCACAACAGACGATTACAGTACATCGTAGCATTACTAATTGTATACGAGGACACACTTTGTGCTGTGTAATGGACTGTGCTCCTCAGTCCATTACACTTGAGGGAAGCATACATTCTAATGGCATTCTGCGCACAACCATTATGCAGCAGTTGTAAATATTTATACCTGAAAAAACAGATATACCTCATTAAGCCGTGGTGAACTCAGAGGGCAAAGGACGAATGAGCTTTCATATCAATAATGTAATGATTGCATGTTTCTTCATTGATATTCTGCTGTGTGAACACTGATGACAATAGGAAGGCTTACAGATGAATGGGATTATGGCTTTCTGTGTATTGAAATAAGCATTATTGGATAGTAATTCAATTCTGACACGGATTACAAATTCCTCATTCCTGCTCTATTAGTTGTTATAATTTCCCTGCAAGCAGAGTCTCTAGCCCATACTAAAAGTGAATTCTAGATGCATGGTCACACACGCATACACACGCATGCACACACATGCACACAAACAAGCCTGTCAAATGTAGAGCAACAGAAGTTTCTTGCCACATGCACAGTGTGTGGTTGAGCCTGCTCCCCTCATCAATCACGTCCAACAGTCTCCCTCATTTGTCCATTTGATATTTGTTTGGTTATTGCCTTTGCTGTTATTGTTGCTGTAGTTTGATACATTCCCCGACAGCTCTTATTTCCATTATAAGTCATCAATTAATATAGAGAAATGTAATTATTGTGACAAGGCGTCTAATGCGGGGCGGTGGAGATGAGAAATGTATAGTGACGGGGTGTGCTTCAAGCTGTCACCATCAGTGGTGAATTCTCGCCGACCCTTCCTTATAGCACCGCTCTGCAAAAATCCTGACCTATTACAGAGCTCCATGCGTCTTTTCTGTATTTTAAAGGCAAGTGTCCCATTATCTGCCTATATACTGTTTATCAACTATGGCGTAACAGAGGACTTTTATGAAGATTAACAGGGCTTATTTTTTAACTGTAATGTTACTGGAATCCACAATTTCCTGAAGTATCTTATATGATATTTCCTGAAAAACAAGGTAACACTGTATCATCATTTTGCAGTGTCAGTGTCGTTAAAGCTGCAGTACATGGCAACTGCAATGCGAAAAAAGAGAAACAAATATTCGAGAAACAGCCAAACATAAAAAAACAATAAAGCAGCAACATGCAGTTTGAAGGCTTGTAGCCTTTATATTTCTGTGCCAACTCTGGATAAGAAAAAAGCCTTTTGAACCTTTTTTTCATTGATAACAGTCACAAGACTTTAGAAACAGGTTTGTGATTTAGCAATAAGCTATTTCTTAGCCCTGAACAGCAGTCAGCGTTGTACCTTAAATGAGATAACAGATTAGCTCTACTTTTTAGATTACTACCTTTTTGATGTGAGGTAGTTAACATGTTCGGCAGGAAGGACAAATCAGGCCCCGAGAAGAAAAACAAAAACTTGTACAGCAGCTAGGGTGTTCATTCTTTGATTCCTAAACTGTAATATTCTTTACCAGACTTGTTTCAGTTTTCAGTTTGTTCAGTTTCATCTTTTCTGCAAAAATACAAAGCCATGATTTCCACCACCACTAAATGTCTAAATAGTAGTCAGCCAGTTAATCAGCTTTTTTGATAGAGGATGAAGTTACTTTGTTCAGCTTTAAAAATGAGAAAAAAACATTCTTTCAATTTGCTTCTTACTATAAGCAAAAATATTTGGTGACAGTTTGGGTTATTCATATCAGAGATGTCTGTGTCTATGTCTTTGCCCTTTTTGTGTGGAGGCAGAAAAGGTTGATGTAACATACTAACAACATAATAATGGAGATTTGTTTTACACACGTTTGAATCAAAATGCAATGACAGTCGTGCTGCTGAAAATTACCTGAATTTAGCCAAACAGAAAAAAGGAAAAATACAAAAACAGAAATGACCTGAAAAAAATTGTTCTCAATAATAACAAAAAAAAAATATATATATATATATATATATTTTTTTTTTTTTTTGTCATGATAATTTTCCTTTGTGATTTGAACATTTTTTTAATGACACGCTCTCTCTCTCTCTCAGCAAATATTTTAGGTCATTTTCTTGTCACCTTTTACACATTTTTTACAAATTGCAGAACATTCCACACCAAATCGTTGATTGCCTTTTGACTATATTTGCAACCAATTTGCTCAACATGTCAAAGGTTTAAATGTTTGAGTGACAGGTCTCTGAACACGGCACAAGAAAAATGATGTTGTTCCAGGTTTCAAACGGTTGAAACTGATTTATCTAACTCGTAATTAACAATATCAAACAATTTAGTTGGTTTTTGTTTTGTTTTTCAATTATCATTTTTACCCAGAGCGTGATTGTTGCTTATTTTTTCATGAATATTCAGTGTTGGAAATAAAAACTTAATATTTGGCTCCATGTTTTAAGAGGCTTTAAAGTCCCTACAAAAATTGCGTTTTAATGATTCTATCTACCCCTGTATAGCGTACTTAATAGGAATAAATATATGTGGGATAAGAAAAACATGGATACTGTTTCTGAAAGTGAAAATATGCATTAGTGTGATTAAAAAGGAAAAAAAGTATACAACAATATAATTATGCTCAGAGAGAGCACAGCCCTGTGTTTAGACCGAGCGGTGAGCTGTGTCTAATATTATTACATGACATTCCTCACATTTCACACCAGGCCCAGAGGCCTTTGTTTGCCCTCACGTTGACCTCTTTCCTCAAATGCCCTGGCCTTGACTCCTCCATGGCTCAGTTGCTTTGTCCCATGCACTAATTCTCCGACTAAATTCACATCTTCCCCTCCCACTCATGCATCATGCTGCATCTATCTCTTTTTATCCCTCTTGCTTAGCCCTGTCCTCCCTTGTTTCATCTTGCCTTATCCTGCCAATCTCATGTCCTTGTTATCCCTACCTCTATCCCCTGCACACTCCCTCCCTCCTCTCCCTCTTCCCCTCTCGCCCTCCCTCTCGCTGTCTGTCTCTCCCTCGTCTCCCTCCCTCCCTCCCCTCCCTCTGCTGTGGAGGTCAGGTATGATGCAGAGCCAGAGAGCTCGCCCGTGTTTAATTACATTAATAAAACACCCTGTGAGGTGGAATGACCTCACACCCCACAACCCTCTCCATACCCTCCGCATCCCTCACCCTCTACCCATTCCTCCCTCCCTGTTGTTCTGCAGGCTGAGGTCTATTGAGGCTCCCTGCAGGCCCAGTCCAATTGGTGCCAGGTTGCATTTCATGGCTGATTGCGAGGCACGTGTTTCTCCCTCTTCAGCATTGGTTCCGCCTCCAATCTCCAGCGGTTCCCGACATGCTCACTTCACTGGAGGTCATGTCAGAGACTTCTCCCTCCCTCCCTGACCCGCTGCAGGTGGAGGACACCGAGGAGTGTGCTGGCAAAACCAGACCCCTCTCCAAACAGCTGTAATGAGGGACATGCCCTTCCGGATGAGCTCCTCAGAGATGTAAAACATCCCAATCGCTCTCCGTCCGTTTTGTTCATATGTAGCACTTCCCCGACTCTGTCAACAGGAAGGCCATGCGTTTCCCCCCTGCCTCTCGCAGATTCAATTCAGGGAAGGGAATGAAACATTAATTTGGAGAGGAGCTTCTCGGCATTTGCCAGGTTTTGGTTCACTTGGCATTGGTGGAGGCTATCCGCTGTTTGCGTCATAAAGCTGAAATCGGAGGCACACAAAATGCCCCCTGGGCCACAAGACAATGGTCCTATGCACATAAATTATGGCAGAAGCAGGATGGCATATGACAAGCAGCAGTAACTTACTGTTATTGCCTGCAACCGATGATGACAATTCCCGTGGTAGCCAACAGGTCGGAGCGATGTAATATGCATAGGATTCATGCAAATGGGAATGCCTCAAACATGTGTCAGAAATATCGCTGCCACTGGGTAGAAACCTTGTATCTTTGAAAAGCAGCCTTATTTTCGCACTGACAACCATGCATCCTTATTGTAGTTTATGAATAGATTTTGTGGGCCTTGGGGTCACACAGCTGGCACTTCCTATAAAGAACCACATAAACCTTCAGCTCAGGTAGAAACATGGAAATTACTAGTTGGACTTACGAGGGTTTTCCCGC
Organism: Plectropomus leopardus; assembly: GCF_008729295.1. Classification (NCBI taxonomy): domain Eukaryota; kingdom Metazoa; phylum Chordata; class Actinopteri; order Perciformes; family Serranidae; genus Plectropomus; species Plectropomus leopardus. The sequence continues at coordinate 29,210,780 of NC_056463.1, forward strand.
AACAGCAGGAATCTAATCTCCTACAGCCACCTTCATGATTTTCATGAATAGTCAACAGCCTTACCATAAAAAGTGGCATCATCTTCTCCAAGAACATTACAGCTTAATGTAGACACATAACTTACATTCCCTCCACAATGGGGAATCCTAACCTTGTGTGGAGTCTTGTGCTCTTTTGGCTATGCTATTTATGTGCCACCTTTTTCCTCTGCATATGTATGTTGATACTGTAGTGCTGCCTTGGCATGTTGTTGCCAATATATTATGGGCTAATGGCAAAACCACAGGGGCACTCTGGCACCCTAATGGGTTTGATGGTTGATGCTTTCAGTTAGATTGTGACAGCAAAAAGTAGTTAAAAACGTTATATGCTGTGGGCATTGCTAGTCTTTTCAGTGTCGGAGAGCTGGTTTTCTTACCACTGCCATTTCTGTTCTCAACAACAGCATTCATCCAAAGAAAGGACACAAAATCTGCAGGAGCACAACTTGTTGCTCATGTTTATTTGATAAAAAGCCATCCGATGATGAAATAAGATCATTTCTTGTCCCTTTGGGTCAGCTTTTAAATCTCTTCCAAAAACATGTTCCACAGTAAGGCTTTTTATATTATTTGTTTTTACCTACCTTATCCTTACTATAAATACTTGTTTTATTGATCTCTAATACCTTTTTCGATTCGCGGCTGGCGTTTTTATTGTTTCTCCTTGTGACTTTGAATTACTGCTAGTTCACTGTCTGTGAAGCATTAACTGCCTTTAACAGCTATACCAACAGCATTTATTATTATCATTATTTCATAGATGCTCTCCTTGCATTGCTCTCCTCCCTTTGTTCTACTTCATACACTCTTCACTGTCTGCTTTGTTATTTGTTTGGAGGGTTTTCATTAGATTCCCCGACTAGCAATTAGTGTTCCTCTCCAAAGCGAAGGCAGAACAGTGGCACTCAATGCCCCATCTCTTTATTGCATGGTTAAGTACCCTTCAGACTCACATGGTTATTAATAACATCATTGCTAAATCACACAAAAAAGCACTGCGGTTAACTAGGTTACCGCACTGTTTACTTTGCCTCAAAACATCAGGTTAAACAAATTTTCCTTTCCCCTCTTTCACTCTCTCTGTCCTCTCTCTTTCTCTCTCCCTGCTTCTCTTTTCCCAGTCTGAATGTGGGCACAAAGAGAGGCAGAGAGAGGAAAGTTAATTAGATAGAGGTCCAAGGAGAGGGGGGGCACCTGGTAATGGAAAGGGGCTGTATGGAAACAGATGGCCCAGAATTTATTAACTTGCAGGAGCACTTCAAGGAAGCCACTGCGACCAGACATTAGGCCAGTCACTGTCTGGGTGGGGGCTAGCAGGCGGCCGCATACAGGTAGAGGCTGTCAGAGCCCAAAAATAGAAAGCAGATTTATCTCTGGATTGTTGCAAATGATCCATCAGAGGAGAACAATGGATGCAATCCAGCTCACTGGTTGACAGTTTCACCTAATGCCTTTGAAGTAGCTCTGTAAGTACGCCACTAGATAACAAAAGAAGAATTTTATGCAAGATATTTTTTGAAAGTTAGTTGAAGAGGATACTTTTCAGATTTTTACCCAGCTTTGCATTATAACAATGTGGGTAGTATGTGTAAATGAACTGTGGTAAACTTTCCTCCATGTTACCAGTGCCAAGATCTCCCTGCACATCTCTGAGCTTAAATCTGGCAAATTCAAATCATTCGGCAAAATTTTGCTGACCCTAAAAGGGCTCATTTATGCTCAAAATTAGATACGGAGATGGAGACGGAAGGAGCCTTCTGTCCATACTCTGTGTCCATGTCATTTCAATATGTGCACATATTCTGAGAGCTTACAGATACGGTCAAAAGTGTAGCATAGCAGTGTAGCATAGTTCAAGCACAATACAACCATAGGAGACAACAAAGACATTTCAATGTTAATAAATAACAAAATACAGTGAAATTAGTTAAAATAATTCTCTGTCCACATGTCAGGATGTATGTAATTTTACATCGTCCTCTGTCAACTCATTTGTTCTTGTGAAACTTTTGACTCCACCCTACAGTGCAATCTATTAACTGTATCTATGTCATCATGAAGGACCAATGGAAGTATGAGGCCAGTGACATAGACAACATTTGAAATGCGCCCAGCTATTTTCGTTCATGAGGGCAGTATACATGCGCCTTTAAGCTGTTGCTTAAACCACACATTGTACTTCTGTGCCTGAAACCATAGACACCATAGAGTGAGAAATCCACCCCCATCAAACTGTAAAACTAGGCAGTGTTGGACAAAAACATTCTGTTGTCTATTTCTTGCCTAAATTGCCTTCAGAAACATATTTAGTGTACTGTTTAGCCATAATATGAGAATTTGTCAACAGGAAGTGGATGCCATACTGTTTCCTGCGTTGTAAAATTGGAGGGTGAAAACACTGAGATCAAAGGGTAAAACCAAGCAGTGCTGATCAATATAAATCAAGATTCTGTTACTGCATTGCCTTTTTTTCACCTCAAATGAACTCAGACACAACTTTTAACGTCCTGTTGAACTGCAAGTCATTTGTGACCAGTGTGCCATTATCTTCCCAGCATTTAAAATACTTCGTAAAGGTCCAGTTTGTAGGATTTAGGAGGATATATTGGTAGAAACTGAATATATTATTTTTAAGTATGTTTTATTAGTTTATAGTCATCTAAAAAAATAGATGTTTTCATTACTTTAGGATGAGCCGTTTATATCTATGTACTGAGCAGGCCCTCTTCCCTCCATGCAGTCCAACATGTTTCATAGTATCTCAGAACAGACACACCAAACACTGGCTCTAGATAGGGCCATTCATGTTTGCCACTATAGTTTTTCAACACGCTTGGCACATGGGAGAGGTTTTTAGTTGTTTGAATTCTGCAAACAACTGCTCGATGCCACTAAATCCTACGCACTAGACATATTAGTCATCTAACACACTCTCTACTCCCTCCTTCAGCATTATATATAGTGTTGTAACATTATCACTTTTTTTGACAATATACCAATTCTCCTGACTTTAATAACATCCGGTAAAAATTAAAGTAAGGGTGAATTATCTAAAACCTTCATGTCTGCCCATTCCTTTGTTTTGTTTTTAATTATGCACTCTCAGCTACAACATACTGTTGTTTAATATGCTTAGACATATGGGTAAATAAATAAAGAAAAACACCTCTTTGAGAGGATAAACAGATAAAATACATGTTAAATTAATTGCACTGCAAAAGTTCAAGGCACCTACAGATTGTCTGAAAGAATACACTGCAGCTTGCTGTTTACAGATAGCTCGCTCAACATAACAACTGTTAACTGAACCCAATCAAGATGCATAATTATAACTAAATGTTATTTCCAATGTACCTTTAGCCCAAGGTCAACATTAGCTGATTGGTTTATGAGACACTCAATGGAACAAATTGTCTTGGAGATTAGTGCTTGGATATGAGAAGTATAACAGCAATAAGTAATTCAGCAACACTTGGGTGACAAATAGAGCTCAAGAATAAACCAGTATGTTCCTCATTCCCACAGTCTTAATCAGGGTTACAGAATATAAAAAAGAAAACGTTTCATAAGGAGAAAAATATATTAAAAATTTATGAACTGAAACATCTAGCAGTTGGACCTTTATTTGTACTCTGTGTCAGTGCAGTTATACAGTGTTCAATGTACAACCTTGAGTGCTTGGAGACACAAAATACATCCTTTAGACCACAAAACAAATATATCCTGTCCTTCCAGCGCGATAAACAGCATTATACTGGATGGAAGCACACTATTGGGAATGGAACATTCTTAGAAAATAAGTAGAAAACAACAATATTATATTGAGCCCCTGAGGTCCTCAGACATCTTAAGAGAGCTAGGCTTCGATTCCGCCACACACTCAGGCTGGTGTGTGAATCATATAGACACATACAAACACACACACATACACATGCACATGCACATACACTCAGTTGTACACTATGCCTTCAACATATGTAGCCCAGTGGGGAAATTGAAAAGGATTCAGCGCAAGAAAAAGAGCAAGGACAGTTACAGGTGCAAAAAAGGTGAAGAGAATGTGTTATTGCCATTCTTCTTTTTATGTTAATGAAACTGCTGTGTATATTCACATATTATAAAAACAGAATTTATTTTTGTTGAAGCTGTGAACTAAATCATGCACAGGGTTTAGCAAAGTGCCTCTTTGGCATATGTGTCTGCCTGTGTCTACTCAGTGTTTCCTATTTCTGGACTCAAACACAAGAAAGGATCCTCCAAAGGTTTTAGGAGTTGCAAGGAGATGTAGGAGTTTTTGATGTGTTGAGCCAAAGCTCTAAAGGCAGCACTGCTGAAATCAAACAGCTTGCACAACACAGTGCTAAAAGCTAATGAAAAATAGATTTAGTGGGGAACATGTTACTTTATTTCAGTCTCTCCAAAGTGGTGTGATGGAAGGCAACATGTGCGACAGAACAGCTTGTGAACTAGTTGTGTAGGCTCTGTGAAGCAGCGCTGTTTGTGAGTCAACGGCGTGAGCTTCAAATGCCACACTGCTGATCCTGCCGGGCCTCCACCAAAGAAAAAACAGACTGTGATGACAACTCTGTGGTGCCATAAAGACGGCCATTAACAATGTGTGTTTCTGGTGCTGCCGAGGGGAGATCCAGATCAGCTCACCTCAAGCTGTTGAAGCAGCCTACAGCGAAATTTTTTTTAAAAAAACCAACCACCCTCCTTGATCAAACAATCCCTACCGCATATAAGATAAACAAAATCCAACATGACAAAATGCCCAGTCTTTGTAAACAGAGGCTAAAGCAACTAACAAGGTTTGACTGGCTGCAGTGCCAGACTGCGTGTTACATCTGATGGAAACAGAGTGCAAGCTGTTGGTGCAAGGCATGGCATCGAGCCTGACAATAGCTGAGTGCTGTGTAAGCTCCGCTGTGCTCTTTTCTGTCGAAATGCACAGCGCAAGGGTCCGCCATGTCCTCCTCTGACTCAGGGCCGTGGGAAGACGTTTCTAGTTGGGGGTGCTGTTGTAAGAGCTGCATTTTGTGTGTCAATGCAATCAACATCATGATCCTCTTAAGTATGAATCGATTTTAATGAGTTTTATTTTAAAGGCATATATTGTGAAAAATCTCTTTATATTGCAATATTCTATTATAACGTGTGTTACTGCAATATGGATCAAACATATGTCACCACACTCCCTTGCACACAGTGAAGGAGAAAAGATTACTCATAGTTTTACAGGTAAAGTCAATCAGAGCACTGCACACATATCCAAAACACAGTATTTTAACCTCAAAAATACATGACAGCATTTAAAACTTTGGCCGCGCGCGCACATACACGCACGCACACAAACACACACACACACACACACACACCAACATTCACACACGCACACACATATAAACAAACAAACACACGCATCATCATGGGCATATTCACTGAAGCCAGAAAAAGAGTGTGCCAGAGTTTAAATTATTATGTGCCTGCTTAATAAAAAAAAACAAAAACGGGGCCATCAACACATTGCGCACAGCAGACCAGAACATATCCAAATGCGCAGTTTCAAGCAATCCAAAAAGCCTACTTGCACAGCACAAAACAACATAGCCAAATACATTTTTGTAGCACCATTATCAGCGTAAAATAACAAAATAATGGCGTTAAACTGCACGGCGGCAGCTCATAATAAAACAGACACTGTACCTTGGCTGGGTTTGTGCTTCATTTGTGTTACTCCAAAAGTGGCTTGGCGCTCAGGGGTTGATGAGATAAAGTCACTGGTGAGTGCATTAATGCCCAAACTGTTCGAAATGTCTGTTTGCACATTCCTCTGGGAAAGGTGCGTGAGTGTACCGCGCAAGCCATCAGGAAGTTGCGTCAGGCGTTGATGCAAAATTTCCATAGTGGTCAAAAGTGGAAGTACACCGTTTGAGTCGGTCGCGAGATGACACTGGCCCAAAAACTTTTCCCCATTGACAAACATCGGAAAAGAGACGTCTGTTAATCAGTAAATCCTTTTTTTGTGAGCGTCAAAACCCCCGCGAGACATCTTCTATCCCTGTCTAAATATAAACCATCCGGTTCGACAACATATGAAAAGTCTAAAAGAGCCGCAGGATAGCATTTTTTCAGACCGCCATTCAAGCTAGAGAGGCGCTAATCCGGAAGTCGTTCGCTCCGCCGGCGGAAGTACCCGCTCGGGCACACTCGGCAGCGCTCGGCCGCGTTCGGCTGCCATTACTCTCTACTATGCATGCCCTTCATTATTTTGGTAAATACCATCAGAAAAAAATGTTAAAATTTTCATTTCATTTAATAATTCACTTTGATGAGTGCTGTGATTTTGGCCTTTTCTAGCACAGCCCACAGCCTATATAGGGAAAACTTCCACTGTGCATGTACTTTTTTTTGCCTGTGGGCACCTCCTTGTGGTAATTAAGGGGCATCATGTCAGGGAGTGGTGGAATAGGAGGTACATGGGTTAGATGCCCCCCCCCCCCCCCCCTTCCTGTGTATACATTTGTGTCTATGCCAGAGTTTTTATTTTGTAGTCATTTTGTGTCAGAGGTTCTGTATGTGACATTTGGAGCTAATATAGCAGCAAACCACAATTTCCTAAGACATTGTAGAGTGTTGGTGTTCTAAGCAGAGAATGAATTTGTGCTACCTCTGTGTGTGTTGCAATCCAAGCTGGATTGTTGTGGTAAACTGGTCTGGCCATGCGTGCATGTTAGTGCTTGGTGTGTTCACCATTGATGGACTACATGACAGTTCCCCAAAAGTAAAGCCAAAACATCTTGATTGCCCCCTGGTGGCTAGCTGTAGTATAAGTCATAAACCCCACCCCTTCATTTTTTCCAAATATCTTTTTTCTCATTTAAGGTAGTTCTTATCACTGCTATGTATGTTCAAGTGTTTGTTTTTCCGATGTTTGGTTTTAATTAGTAATTTGATTCTGTAAAAAAGGGAGGGGGATTGACGTAATGATTGACAGCTATGTATGCCAATCGTTGTGCTCGTAATCAACGGCACTGCTTGCAATTGGTTAGATGAGTGTATTGGTGGGAGTTCCACCACAGCAGAGATCACAGCTGTGCAGGGTCTGGCTCTCAATGACATCCCCAGTGCAAGATAGCAGCAGCCACATCAGAGGTACTTTGGCTTCATTTTTGCACAGCAGGAGTAAGTGGAGATGCATCATCCATGTTTGTATATGGTCTATGGCATACTATTGGCTGATTTGCACTGCACTCATAAGGCAGTTGCAGCTGATATCTGGACAGTGTTGTCATGGAAGTGTCAGCACTGTTGCTGTTGTTAGAGCTGTTTTGGGAGTGTTAGCTGCTAGCAAACAGCTCAGCCACCTCCATGTTGAGAACCATGTCCAGACAACTCAAATACTCTGAGTCCCTTTAATTTGATCATTTCCACAATCACTGACTAAGCATAGCTCAACTCACTAACTACAAACTGGTGTCATCATCACTGCTACTGAAACTACTTAGCGAATATAGGCAACCTCAGAGAGGGCAGTATTTCATTGATGCAACTGTAAATTGGAATTGGAATTCATTTTTACCTAGCAATAAACCTCCCATTCCTGTACTGTATTTTGTTTGGTTTTCTGGCTAATTTTTTTACAGGCCATTTTGCCAAAGAAGTTTCATGTTACTCTAAACTTCATTGTCTTTTGCATTGCCCAGTGTATAAAGTTCTGCTGTCCTTGTACCATTGTTGCCTCTGTATGCACTGTGGAACACTGTAAGTTGTCAATGTCTCTGCACCAATGTCACCAAGACAAATCCCTTTCCATATATTCACAGTTTACATCTACTGCAATTCTAAAATAAATAAATAAATAAATAAATACTGCCACGGGTGACAACATTACTTTTTTTTTTCTTTTTTAACCATCAAAGCATGAGGGCAGACTCTTTATTGGCATTTTACTAAGCTAATCTTTCAATCATGCTTTCTCACAATTAGATTTTTTATTGTGTCATGATGATTATGAACAGATAACGGATACTAATTTCCATAATGTTAATGGTTTCCATGCTTTCAGGGGCCCTTCTTTAGCTCGGTATTAAAAAATGTTGATTTGAAATCCAAGGACACCGCGGTCCATCTACATTTCAGTCTGCTCTAATTTTATATATACAGAAAAACATCTGTCAAACCATGCTACTGCAAATTGAAACAGCAATTTCATTCTGATGTTTTCAGACGCTGATGACATTGCGCTGATGTTATTGTTGGTAATGACAAGCTCAGAGGGGTGTTTATTTTAAAGGCACTTATGACTACAGCTTTGAAAAGTCTTCTCTTTGCAAGCTGTTGAAATACCAATAACTTTTATAGGCTGTAGTCATTATGCTGTCTTTGCCTGGTCTATAAAAGAAAGACGCGTTTAACCCTCAAGTGTCTATCTAGTCAAATAAAGGTCATTCATACCATAGTTACAGAACAGTTATCCTGTCAACAGGCATGCACATACATACAATAGCCATACAGTCTTTCTTTTGGCACTCCCTTCAGCCCAGTCATTGTAGTCACTTTATCATATTTGAATGATTTATATCTGCACAAATGTCAGAGTAGTCCATTTACTGACAGTTAATAAAGAAATTTTATTTTTAAAAGAATGGGGTTTATTCTGTGCTCTGAATTGTTGAAGACATGTCTTTAGTTTTGGGAAACCTCCAAAAATAATCCACAGTGATCCACGACTGATCCACATTGATGCATTTTTTCTGTAAGAGGGCTTATCAGGTTTCTGAAATCAAGAACATTCTGGCATCTTTTTAAAATCTTCAAGTATGGCATGCCAAATTTGTGCAGGATATTGCTCACGAGGTTCATTACCAGCTGCACAGTGTTGAAATTATATTGCTCTTAAGTAGGACTGCCAGAGTTTATGCATTAATCGTGATGCGATTAAGGTCCATACATAACGTGTTGTTTTTTTAAAATCGCAGTAATTGCTGACCAACATCCCTGTCTTTAAAAGGGTCTACCGGGCTGAGTTTTAAAGCTAGAGAGATGATACTGATATCATATGAAACTAGAAGATGTTAAAAACCATGTCATCCTAGCTTCTCAGGAAGGGAGCTAAATAATGCTCCAAAGTTAGGCTAAAGTTTGGCAATGGAAAAACCATGACCTCTGACCTCAAGATATCTGATTGAGAATGGGTTCTATGGGTACCCATGAGTCTCCGCTTTCCAGTCATGCATACTTTGTGATAGTGACGGGCATTTTTTTTTTTTTTTTTGCCGTCAATTGATTCCTAATCAAGATAATCTGATAAGAATTGCTTTGCCTTGTTGATATGAACTTCATAACTGTTTTGTAATGCAAAATAATGGACTTGAAAAGATGTGATTAAAAAATGTGATTAATCAAAATTGACTATTGAAATACTGCGATTAATCATGATTAAATCAATTGTTTGACAGCCCTACTCTTAAGAAAATTTGACCTTTTTGAAAATAAGTTTTGTTTTTTTTGTTGAAAGTTAGAGTAGAAGAGTAAGACCACTCTCATGCCTGTACGGTGAATGTGAAGCTGATGCCAGCAGTCAGTTAGCTTAGTACAAAGACTAGAAACAGCTAGCCTGGCTCTGCCCAAAGGTAGCAAAATCTGCTTACCAGCACCTCAAACTAATCAATATGCTTTTAAGTATCTTGCTAGTTTAATCCCACACAAAAAACAAAGTGTAGAAATTAAAAGTTCTGGCTCTAAGGAGGGTTATGTGCAACTTCACCAAAATGACAACACTCCAGGAAAAACAGTTCCGGTTCAAAGAAAACCCCGCAACTTGTTTTCAACACTTTGGTTTTCATGCCCATTAAAACACAGATGTTAGGCTAATTAGCAAGCTTTAGAGGTGCTGGTAGGCAGATTTTGTTACCTTTAGACAGAGCCAGGCTAGCTGTTTCCACGTTTCTAGTCTTTGTGCTAAGCTAAGCTAATTGGCTGCTGGCTCCAGCTTCCTATTTACTGTACAGACTTGGGAGTGGAAATGGTTTTCTCATCAAACTCTCAACAAAAAAGTGACTAAAGAGTGTTTCCCAAAATGCTGAACTATTTCTTTAATGCAAGTCAAGGAACAGAGACCAGGCTTCTCTGATTTTTCAAGTTCTTACAAATCTAACCCACTCTCCCTCCCTCTTCTCTTGACTGTCTTTCCAATGTCTTCTTTCCTGAGGTAACTCAGTGGTAGCCTGAAGACTTGAAGCCAAGATGTTGCCAGCACCCTGAGTCTCACCCCCCACCAGATTCCATCATACCCCAACCTCATCACCTCCTCTCAGAAGTCAGCTTCTCTCACCATTCATATTGCAATAAAGCTTTTTGCTGCATTCTGCTGAGGCACGGTCTTTGTTAGTTCACTGCAATGTAATAGTCCTGCAACTGTCTCTCTTGTACTGAAGCGTGTGTTTCAACTTTTTGTGAATGTAAGCACTTTTTGGTGTGTGGATATATGTGTTCTGGGGGGTTGTTTTTTTTCTTCTGCGTATTGAACTTTTTAAAACATTTGCAAGATAAAATAACTAGGTCAACTCATAAAAGTAAAGCCATGAAACAATACTTGGTCTGAGTGGCTTAGAAAACAACTTTGATTCATTTTACATCAAAAGAATACACTACAATGATGATAATAAACCCCTGGCACAGTATTGCAAGTTCCACTGAAGTTCTATCTTTAACTTTTGTTTTGTTTGGTTTAAATGCTATTACACAGTAGGTTTTTAAAGTTTTAAAAAGTTGTATGAAATACTGTTGGATATGGTGTGCTCAAACAGCCGCAGGTACTTTTTAAATCCTTATCAGAGGAATCTAGGTTGACAGAAAAGTGACATCAGTTCTGCAACAACAGCCTAAGGTAAGGGAAGTAGGATGGTGTGTGTGCATGGATGTGCAACACAGAGTCACACACTAACAACACCAAGCTGCACGGTAATATTGCAGTTTTTCATCGGACTCAAGTGCAATTTAAATGCGCACATCAGCAGTACCTTCAATTTTAGCAAGAACTTACAACCACTCTCTGGATGCAACATGTTTATATATTTAATACTTCTTTTTGCAAGAAAATAAGATGACCTAAGTGACCTTAAAGAGAACACCACCTAACTTAAGAATTTCAATATGTTATTTTCATGGCCTATGAAAGTTCAGTCATTTTGTGCACATGAGCTACTCTCTGTCAAAGTTAGAAACCAGAGAAGTAAGTTTCAAACTTGTGAGTTCATAGGGTGTATAGTCTGGAGTTGCTTCACAGACAGAATATACGGGGGTCTGATTTTATGGATCCACAGAATGTTTTTTTTTCTTTTCTCATGACCAAATGAACTATAGCCTCTTTGCAAATCACATTATTCATCGGTCTGCTGTCCAGATGGAGGGCAGGCAACTGCAGGCAGAGATTACCAACACTGCACAATTGCCTATAATCTGTGCCTTTTATAGCTTTTAAGTCAATCATATTTGAGAAAAAAAAACAATGGCCACTTTAAGTTCCAAAAGAACTCACTGAGAAACAGTGGCAGATGTGGACTGAAAACTTCCATCTTCAGTGTGGAGAAGCGGAGTTAAATAATGTTAAATGTTAATATTATGTTAACCCTTTAAAACCTGGATGGACATCAGTTTTTTTGAAAGTGTTTAAACTGAAATGGGATTTCTTTCAAACACATAGAAAAAGTTACCCAGAAACTTGATATGAAATATCCCGCAAATGACAAAAAACATGAGGATTAATAATAATAACAATAATAATAATAATAATCATAATAATAATAAAAAGGTGTGTATATTAGTTAGAAAAAGATTATAGAAAATATTACAATTATCTTTAATATTAATTATTTTTATTTTAGCACTTTTTTCAGGTCATTTCTGTTCTGTTACTTTTATTTCCTTCTTTTGCTTATTTCAGGTCATTTTTGCAAATGTCTTGCTAATTTTTGGGTCATTCTTTGCTGTTGTTCATTGTTTTTGAAAGAAATCAATCCAATTTGCTCACGTATAAAAGAGTTAAACAAAGCCTCGCATTAAATGCATTACAACTTCTTGTGACAATTTCTCAGTTTTTATCCATGATTGAGATTTTTAACTGTGTTTTAACAGACTTCTGTAGATGGTTGACCTACTTTGTAAAAAAAAATAGCTGACATTAGCTAGCAATATTGCCATCCATGTACTGATTTAAAATATAAAGTTATAACATTATTCAGACATATTTACTCACATAGCCAACAGCGAGGCTGCAGTCGTTTGAGTCGTGGTAACAACAGCACACAAAATAGTTACAGTCCACTAAACTCATACACTTTCGTTGGCTCATTGTGTAACCTTAGTAACATTAGGGGGTCTGGAGGATGAGGTAACAGTTATTTTTAATAATGATCATGTCAACACCAAGTAAATCAGTCAAGTTGTGGGAAAAGTAATAAGTTACATGACTGCAATTGTAGTGTTCTCGGTTCTGAAACAAAAAATGTACCCATATACTGAAAAAGATTTCTCTGGGAGCGCTCAATCTCATCTTTCCCCACTCGTCTATGGTACAGCACTAGACCTTACTTATTTACAAATCTGAATTTTAGCTCTCTAGATTTGGATATGAGAAAGAGTTATTCATGAATACTAATGTTTTTGGGTGATCTTAGACTGTAGGAATAACATGTATGAATCTTGAAAATGGGTATAGTTTTCCTGTTAGTCTACCCCTGGATAACCCTTTAAAAAATTGCACAGTTATAGCTGATGCTGAGGGATAACCAATGAGATCATTTCAACCAACTGACTACAAAGCTGCAGAATCATACACAGTGATCCGTAGTTAATACCTAACAAAAAGGAAAATACTGCATAAACATGCAACAGCAGTGGAAGTAATGCCTATGTGACTGTACTCAGGGGAGGTCTGCACAGAGTATTCTGGGATTCATTAGCTGCCAGAAAGCGGATGACTCATTGTGGTCTCTCTGACCTCTTCTTTGTTTTTCTCTCATTTATCCACTACCTTGCATCACTAGTGAACTTAAACATGCAGAGAGTTGCCTGCTTATCATTCAACAGAACATCAACAGCGGCACACACCAAACATCACTCATAAAGGGAAAATAGAGATGTAATCCACCTTTTCAAAAATAATAACAAGCAAAAAACTTAATTTATTAAAAAAAATGTTTGGGGCTAGAACAACAATCACTCCTGCATTTTCCCTGCAGCACAGAAGCAAATGAACTGGCAAGAAATTGTGTTTTTAAGAGAAAATTATGGCTTCTGAGTGAGTGGTTCTTTATCTTGCAGAGCCTGTGTGAGGGGGGGAACAGTGCACCCCTCCCTCAGGCAGAGACTGCAGTTGAGGTTTGAGGCTGCTCTGGTATTACCATATACACTCACAGATTCACAAAAAATACTGTCACACCTCATACTGGCTGTGCCATGAATATCAATGGTTGCTCTCCTTTTGGACTCACTCTACAAAACAGACAGTGAAAAATGTTCATGCATGACTACGTTCCACCTGGCCCACTCCATATATCCAGTTTAATGGGATAATGAACACACAGTATAAAGGAATTGTGCATGACACCAAGCTGTTATGCACAATGCATGACTTATGTCACTGATTTTGCTCCTTCAAGGGACTATATTTTTGGTAGCTGTTTCAAGTGGTGTGTCTGTGACATTCCAACAAGTCACCTTGACAGTGGTGTGAATAATTTTGGTAATAAAAACAGAAATGGCACTCACTCAGGACCGGAATACAGCAGTTGTACCGTGTGAAATACTCAGGGTAAATATTTTTTGCATTAGTCTGGAAATGATTTTGCTGACACATTTGCCATGTTCACACTCCCTCCCATTTCCAATTTTAGTTGGCCTACTGAGGGGAAAATCCTTGCTCATTGCTAATGGGCAAATACAGTTTCCATCCAGAAATAATAAAGAAATAATGTGAGGGAAATGTGTCTCTAGGTGTGCGTGATCCTTGAGGGACTTCTTTCTCTCTGTTTTGTTCTTCTTGCAAGTTCATAGCCACTTCACAAAACACAGCTGGAACTATTCTGACTGCTCTTTTGTCTGAAAGGAGAGCAATCGGCAGAGGTGCCCTGTTCAACCATCCAGGTGCTGAGCTTGGCACAGACAAGAAGAAGAACCCTGTCAACCTTTCTGATACGCTTGCCTGTGTTCGAACAAAGAGGATGCTTACAGACAGGCATAATTGAAGAGATCATGCAGTACCTGCATATCCTCCTGCCAGGCACTTTCCAAGTCTTCACAGCTGTGCAGGCAAACTATCCCGCAGAGAAATGACAAAAACAAGGAAACAAAAAACATAAAGCCAATAAGCAGCACTGAAGCTAAATTAGCTTCGTCTTTGTGGGAAAGAATGGCCCTGATGGTATTGACAAGGGAGACCCGTTGTGTTTTTGATCCCCATTCAGAACAGAAAACTCTGCAGGATTTTTTGGAGATGGTCTACAAAGACATGATTAAATAGAAAATAAATAAATATTCATAACAAAGCCAATGCAGTGCCAGATGTTACTGTTAGCTGCTCTCAGAATACCACTATCCCCAAAGATCATTCAGTCTGACAGGCATCAGGGGTGAAAACACACACACACACACACACACACACACACATACACGCAGAGAGAGAGAGAGGGAGAGAGAGGGAGACATAATCCATCATAGCTGACTTCTCAACTACCTAGTGACCAAAAAAGGTAATTGGGTGTATTTTGACACCCCCTACAAATGTGTTTATCTTACTTTAAGATATTTTTTTGAAAAAAGGGGTCCTCCCTGTTGTCTGTTTATGGTAGATAAGATCCCTGTGATAACACAAACACTAAGTAACTTTGACTAAATGTAAAATTCACATCAATATCAGGAGGAAAGAAACTTGTCCGCTCAATCACAGACATATGGGAGGTGCTGTCTTTGCTGAATTTTTCATGACAAAGATGTTTTCAGTCAGTTGAATACAGTCCATTAAATGTATGATAGAATACTCTTAGATCATGGGGAAGCATATACAGAGGATATGTATAGATAGATGTATGGATATATAGTTATAAATAGATGTGTAGACTGATGTCAGAGATGTGGACTTGAGTCAAATTTGATGACTTCAGACTCGACTTGACAAAATCAAAACAGACTTGCAACTCGACTTGGACCAATGACTTCTGACTTCACTTGGACTTTTGACTCCAAAACACTTGATAGTTCCCTCTAAGCACCAAAATGAATCAGTGATTTATGTTATTTAAAAAGTGTGCCACAGATTAATTTATTTGCCTTTACTTCCTGAATTATTTCCAACAAGCTGCCTCATAGTAATTCCCCTGATGATCACCTTTGTTTAAATATATCTGACAGCATCCAATCAAATTGCAAGAGAGAACCATGAAGAATTAACTTCATTTTACTGATCTGGAAAAAAAATATACCAAAGATAATTTGCATACAAAAACTATATGGTAGTAAACCAAAGACGAATGTGTGGCCTGAAAAATTACATACGAAGATGCAACAACTTCTAACTTCATTCAACATCTGAAGTTGCAGAAAGAACTGTATGCTGAGGCTAATATTACCATAGTTAGCAAGGTAATGTTTAGTTACATTAGCTTAACACGTCAATAACTTTTTACCAAACTTGTTTTAACAAATAAGTACACAATTTAAAAAGCATTCATCACGTTTATCTGTTGTTAAAATGGCATTACATTTGGTGAAAAGTGCACTATAACTTGTTTAGGACTTGTAGCTCAAAGTTTAGTTTACTTTGACTTGTCAGTCTGCTTGGAACTTGAGTGCAAAGATTTAAAATTTACTTGTGACTTGCAAAACAATGACTTGGTCCCATTTCTGACAATTCTATACACAGAGATGTAAAGATGCATAGATGTATAGATGTATAGACAGATAGATGCTTATGGCACTCGTGGCGCCAAACGTTGAATATTATTTTGAGGCAGCTGTATTCTACTAATTAGCAGAAGCGACAAAAGAAAATAATCACCACTATTTAATTACATCTTTTTAACTAGCCAATTAATTCTGACCTAACAGAGGTTAAGCATGTCGGTTGAATGCATTTCACACTGGACACCTTTTTTTTTGTGATCCTCTTATGATCCGACCTTTTCTTGCCCAAATCCACAAGGGGATCAGAGGTCATGCTCAGTTACATTACAACACCTCTGGAGGTGTCAGACACTCCATGTCTTACTCAAAGACCCTTAAACAAGGCAGATCGTATGACTCTATATCCTAGCCCTTATTAGCAATTCTTATAATAAATCTGGCAGATATAATCGATTATTGATACGTGATACTAACCACATAAGTGCCGTCATATCAAGACTAATCACTCATATAAGAGTGAGCTGGACTGCCGTTGTATTGACGTTTTATTCCCATCTGCACTAATTAGACCATCCTGTGTGAGAGCAATGCAACACTGCGAGTGCACATGCTCACTTGCATGAATAACAAAACTATTCTGAAGAGTGGCATTGAATGCATCATTCCCAGCATGAAGTAAAGGACAGAGCAGTTTGGAAATTGTGCACAGCAGAGAGATGCAAAGGCACATGGAAAATTTTGTAGTGCAGACATGTTTTGTTAAAATTGTAGCTCCAACAATCTTTTTCACGGTCCCTGAATGGCAGCGTTGATTCAGCACCACGGACAGTGACATAAGGCAGCTCTGAATCCTGAGGTCTGAAGTGACATCATTTTAAACTACAGTGTTTTTATTCTCCCCTTCTTTTTTCTCTCCATCTGCTCACATTGTCTTGAAGTGGAGGGAGAGTAGCACGTTTGTTTTTAAATCGTGCTTCACTCCAAAGGCTGCTGCGCATTGCATTCCAGCATGCTGCTATCTTTTTAATTATTCACCCAAATATGCCTTTGATCCAAGCACCTGACCAAGCTCCTATTTTCTTTCCAAGCCATCCTTCTAAATGAAAGCAGCTGAGGTTTGAAACCATTGACGAATATTCTCCATGTCTGAAAATAGCTAACAAAATTCCCACTGCTGGCAAAAAACATAAAGAAGGCTCATAACACATATCATTGGATCTGGGACGCTCTTTTAGATCATATGTGAAAAAGATTATAGTTATTGACGACAGGGGTAACACTTTAAAACAACTCTTTGATTCTTCCATAGTTTACTGATACAAATTTTTATCTTAATAAGTTTTGATATGGAATTCTTATCAAGCTAACATCCTGCTTCAACAAGGGGATCTATGTATAAAAACGCTATATGTTGGAGACAGTTTAACATGCTGAAGTGTCCTAAGGCACTACAAAATGATAAAGCTATTTCGATCAATAATAGCTCAAAACAAGTGTTTATTTAAAAGCATGTGATATCTGACTTTTATAACTACACGGCTTCACAGCAGTGTCTTTTGTAAATAGTCCTCGGGACTTATAGCCCTGCTGTTTTTCCTTCTAAACATCTGACAAGGACTTTTTTTGTGTCCAGTATGCCACATGAATGCAATTATTTAGCAGCACACCTGGGTCCCGGCAGAGCAGAAGTGTTAAGAGGACAGGGCTCTTGGTACCATGGACTGCATATTGTAAATCCTCCCTTGTGCAGTATATCAGAACTAAAATTAAAATGATAAAATACTAGAAATAAATGATTAATTAGAGCTTAAGTTTTAAATTCTGATTTATTTAAAAATGTAAAACTACTGATGTACTCCCCCACAGTGAGAATTACATGGGCTGCCATTGCAAAGCCACAATCCCCCCGAAACCAACCCCTAATTTTGCCTCGTTGCTAAAACCAAACTAAATGACCTGACACAAGCAGGAGAAGTAGCACAAATGCTGCCTTTGCACTGTTTAAATGTTCCAAGCTTTCCACTCTACACAAATGTTTGCATTCTTACTCTGCCCTGTGGGGCCCTCAGTCATCCCGCTCTCCCATTGGCCCGGGCCGTGCGCTCATTATGCAAATAAGGCGGGGGGCGGGGCCTGTTCATAAGAGTACGAGTTGACGTCACGTGCAGAGTGGCGGCAGGGGGTGGTGTGGGGTGATCGCATGGGGGGGGGGGGGGGGTGAGGCACGGGAGGGAGGGGGGCTTAAAAAATGAAAAACATAAAGCATAAGGAAAAATAAATAAGGCTGATTCCAAACAAGGGGGCTGTAAAGGAAGAAGAGAGAGTAGGGAGGGAAAAGCGGAGGGGGAGTGGGGAAAGAGGGAGATATAACGGGGGGGGGGGTATGCACTGTGCAGTTGAGTACGGAGAGTAGAGGAGAGAGAGAGAGAGAGAGAGAAAAGGGAGAGCGAGAGAAAGAGAGAGAGAGAGAGAGAGAGAGCAGCTCGCCGGCCCATTGAGGAAAGATGGCTACAGTCACTGCAAACGGAGTGCAGCAAGAGAATGGATTCAGCACCACGAACAGCGCCGGCAGGATGAACGGGCTTACCATCGGCCAGAACACCATTCCAATGAAGGACCACGACGCCATCAAGCTTTTCATCGGGCAGATTCCCAGAAACCTGGAGGAAAAAGACCTGAAACCCCTGTTTGAGGAATTCGGAAAGATATACGAACTCACTGTACTGAAAGACAGGTTTACGGGAATGCATAAAGGTTGGTTATTTTGGTATCTTTACTTTTTTGATCCTACAAATTAAAGGGAGAGTGGGGGAGACATCAAAGAGCGTCCCACATCAGTTTTCGGGGGGCAGAGAGCATGAAAAGTGTGTTAATTTGCAGATGTTTTGGGACAGAGTGGGAGTCCCGTGGAGCCTACACACACACGCACACGCACGCACGCACGCACACACACACACACACACACACACACACACACACACACACACGCACATATATATGATGGGGTGAGAGGGATAACACGTGGAAGTGAACGGCTCGCAAGTGCAGGGTTAATTGTTACCGCGTCCAGCCAATCCACGTGAATACTACAGCTGAAAACGCCTTTGTGTGTTTACATTGAATCTCATGTGCTGAGCATCCCAGTTTAAGGGGGCGGGACAGGCAAGCGCTCGATGCTGTGTTATTTCTGCAGCTGCACAACATTTCTCAACAACCCCCCCAAAAAGAGAAGAGGGGGAAAAAATCCTTCTGTTCTGCATCACAGAGTCCATTTGCAGCATATTGTCAGAGAGAAATAAATGCTTTCAGGGGGAGGCGGAAAGTGCAAACCATTATCAAGCAATCAGCATCCGTGATTAAGGTGGTGCTGGCATGCTGCTTTGACCTTTCAGCGGGCTGATGTGCAGCCTACTTTTCGGACGTCGATAGCGGTGGAAAATACTATTTACATGGCAGCTGTATTGTAATGCTGCTCCGTGGGCGGATTGCAGTCAGGAAGTACAAAGCAGGATAATAGTAGACGCTGAGATCCAGCATGCATCGTCTTCTCGCCTGTTCTGCTCTCAACCCCCGCTGTACCCTTTCCAAACGAGCGGGATCAGTATTCACTCAGTAATTAGTCTGGGATCGATCAGTTTTAATGATAGTTATAATGGTGAAGGCCATGAGTGAGGGTTGGGTTGTAGAAAAAAAAAAATCTTGTCCAAGTCCAAAATTTAAAGTCCAACTCTGATTTAAACACAACTTATGCCTATAGGCACTCTCCCTATTATATTTCATTTAATATAGAAAGAATTATAAAGGAATTAGCGATTTAATAATATTCTAATAATTATTTCTAAAG
The DNA here is from genome assembly GCF_008729295.1 of Plectropomus leopardus. Lineage (NCBI taxonomy): Eukaryota > Metazoa > Chordata > Actinopteri > Perciformes > Serranidae > Plectropomus > Plectropomus leopardus. Next base: position 29,230,569 of record NC_056463.1, read on the forward strand.
GAAGTGGCTTTATTACTATTTGCATTTAGATGTCTACTTTTTTTTTTAGATTAAAACACTTGAATTGCACAAGTGTTTCCAATATTGTTAAATCTTATATTATTGTGCTAAATATAACAGTCATTAAAATATAATACTTTAAAGTTATTATATTTACTATTATTATTATAACTTCTGAATGTTTAAGCCTTTATTTGGTTGTGTTTTAAACATTATTTTTTTTACAATGGATATCCAAAATAAGGTCACACTCCCAGTACTATCCGTGTCATCATCTGCACACTGTCCTGCAGTATATTACCAGCTAAAGGACAGTATTGTTATGGCGCTGCAACTGCTGTTTGTATTTGATGTTTTTTTGTACATAGTTGTTAATAATGTCATAATTTTAGATAATTATCTTAATTCACACGTACACACATGTAGCACTGAATTCACAATCAGTTCACTCTCAGTAAAAATAATACACGCACAAGGCAGGCAAATTATGTATGATATGTTAGTCAGTGGCTACAGTTCATGATCCTATTGATCAGCGCAAGTCAAGCGCTCTTGTGGGAGAAATGAGTGTGTGGGCTCAGCACTGCTTTCTTGTGTGTGCAGCCCTGAAGGTCTCCATGCACCACCTGTTCCTCCAGCCATCCGTCGCTGGTGCTCTACCCGCTCCTCCTCTTTCCGGTGTTCCTCTTTGGAGCCCGATGATCGATTAAAACAATATTTCTGATGTTCGTGTTGTTTACGCCTGTCCTCGACCATCCCTGAATGTCAACACTCTGGAGGATGGTTGCCTCGGGACGGATAATCCTGTTCCAAAGCCAGACTGTATGCCCGTTCAAATCATCCTCCACCAAGGCCACTCTGATGTATGCATTATGCCCACTTCATCCCACATGACATTCAAAGTCACTTTGGGAGCACAAGCGTGCACTTTTAATAAGATTTCACCAATGCATTATATGGATGAGTTTTTCTTATTGGCCACTCACCTAAACCATGTTCATGCCTCCTGCTGCGTCGATGTGTGATACCTGTAGACCGAAGAAAGAAAGCACCAGAGTAAGAAAATGGGATTAGTGTCGTTAACAAAACAGAAGTAGGTATAGTGTATCATGTGCTGTGTCACTCAAGGAGAACGGTTTAAAACACTGAATGAAGGGCCATTCTGAAACAGAGAAAAGCTTTTGTAGGGGAATTGAAGGTAAAATGAATTACTCGCTTAACTGTGAAAGTTCCTCTCTTTCTTCTAACTGAATTCTGTTGTAAACAACACACCAAGGTCAGCACAGCAGTCTTCTGTAGCAGTACACTTACAACTTTTAAATTAATTGTAATTTAATTTGACCAGCAATCCCATCTCAGGGCCCACTTATTGCCTGTATCACACAGACTTCATCGATGTGAAATGTAATTTATGTATATTAAAGTTGTACGCAAGTTCTTTTTAAACATGGAAGAGAAGAAACTCAATAATAATAATAATAATGATAAGAAAAGGAATAAAAGGAAACTGTGAGATGCTATTCTTTTAAACATTTTACTTCTCATTTACCAGCTGAAATCAAATGGGACATAAAACTGGGACTTAACAGTGATGTTTATATTTGTGTAAAAGTTTTATATATAAGGGCACAGAGCATAAGAGGCTCAACATCATCAGGTCCACTTGGATTCTATTGAGTTTGTTCAGCATATAAATATAGAGATGCAACAGAAATCAAAGGCACTTAACTGCTTCAGCATTCCTAGATGTCAATAAAATATTATTTTTAAGCAAATAAATTATTTTTATATCAAAGGTTTACTATGCTGGAATCGTTGGTTGCTTTTTGTAAACATCACCAGTAAAAGTGAAAATGAAGAAAAACCCCAGATTCACTCAGAAAGAGCTCTTCTAGTGGATCAAAAGTGGTGATTGATTTTTTTTTTTTGAATCCTACTTTGTATGCCTTAACAATGGATCACAAGGCTACTTTTTTTGTAACACAACACAACACAACACAACACAACACAACACAACACAACACAACACAACACAACACAACACAACACAAGGAATAACACTTGATGATGAACCCACAGAGATTTATCACCTGACTTTGCGGTCCCCGTTAGTTTTACAGAATCTGTTAGCATTTTGCAGCTCATTGTTTTGTTTTTCTAGTCTGTAACGTAACCATTAAGCTTCATTCTAATGATGCTCATAGCCATGTTTTTAGCTTTTGCTGGCAGCTATTTTCAGCTGAAGAAAACTACACTCATGTACCTGCCCAGCAGGAGGCAAAGTAAAGACAGACTACGTGACTAGAATATATTGGAGCTTCCATACATTTTCCTTAAGACAGATAGAGGAAACTAAAACAGAGATAAAGGGAGAGTGAATATTGATTTTACATTTTTCAGTTGGCCAGACACATGTCTCTAAATTAACTAATGCTAATGTGCTAAGTGTGTAAATAAACTTGCTAACAAGTTTATAAAATCAACTTAAAAGGTGATAATGTATTGTGTTCACAGATTGTCACTGACTGTTGCTGCAAAGGGTCAAACTGCAGATTTAAAGAACATCTCTTAACAATGAAATGTTTTTAGATCCTTCCAATACAGTAATGCATCACGTTTGTCCATAAAACAAATGGGAAAAAAGTCTTAGGACAAAAATTCCATTATCCACAGGACTGTAGTTTTACAGTTAAAGACCTTATGCTACTCATGAAAGGGGATTTATATTTTCTACTGGTGGTCGGTGAGGCCTCGACAACTTGACCTCTCTGGGTTAATGATGTCATGATGTCATATGGGGGCTAGATGTGAGGGCCATGGGATGAGTGTGCTTGAAAAATCTTTGTAACTTCAAACACTCTAACAGACCAATGGATAGTTTCATTTTTGTACTGCCTGAATGAATGGGATTAATCTACACAGACAGGTGTTGTAGCTGTGCAACTATAATAAAGAATAGAGCAGTACAGAGCTTGAGTTGATTACTCCGCCTCTATATAGTGTAAGGTTTTGCACTAATCTTTTGCCCAAAGTATATTTATTGCACAGTGGCTTAAAAAGTAGTTCTGTTTAGTGCACAAAAATACATAATTTTCCGATGGATATTGGCTAGCTATTAAGTCAAAGTCCTGGGAGGTTACCAGTGTTGTAACACTGCCACAAATTCAGGCCAATTTTTTTTTTTATCTTAAACAGTAACACAAACATTTTTCACAGCAGAACGACAGATGAGTGGGGGAGGATATAATCAGCTTGGCTCCACGATCCCCAAAACATAAAGTTCATAAAGATTTAGTGCAGTGCCATAAATTGAGTTTGACTACTACTTTGAAATCCCTCTTTGAGCTTAGTTTGTGGTTGAGAGAGATTTGATTTGTTTCGGATAGATGATGTACATGGCTGTTGGCATCAGTTAGTAAACCGTACCTAATGGATGATTTGCAGCACTACCTTTTTTCGCAGCCCGAGTCCTGTGACACAGAATTACAACATAATTATGGATTTAAGGGCAGATCAAAATATGTCATGTTTGCTCATGACTAATTCATGTGGATTGTACTGCATCAGTTTGAACAGATGTTTTGTGCTTTGTGAATTCTTACTTTGGGCATTTCGGGTATCTCCAGGGACTCGTCAGAATATCTGGGGAGTTTTGTATTTTTTAGTTTCCAGTACACTCCAGTGGATTAGCTGTATGTTGATGTTTATTGAGAAGCTGTTTTTTCATGTTTCTTTTAACAAATGATTATATCCAGCCTCGTAGTTGTTAGACACTGTTGCCTTTAATGTCGGTTTGATAGTTTCTGTGTCGTCGGGGAGCCTTATGCAGTGCGTGGGATGACTTGACACTATTGGCGGGCACGGGGCTCGTCGGTGTGCGGTGCAGCCAGGTCGTGCTGTTTAACATCCATCATTTCGCTGAGCACTACATTATCATAATACTTAGTGTCAGTGCCAGAACGCATGCATTGTTCAGACATGCTGAATGTTAGTGGGGGGCAAATCTTTTGCTTGAGTAGCGTTATCTATCAATCCGTCTCTGATGCTGAGAGGAGGGACTCGGAGCTGCACCACGCAGCCAGGAGGAAGAGATACAAAGAGTTGTTAAATATCCTCATCCATTCTCCTCTCCTCGGTAGGTCCATGCAGTGTAATTGGCTATAAATAGCCTGCCAAATTGACATAAAAAACCCTCTTAGGCAGTGAAATGTCAAAAGTAAACCACAGTAGGGCACTAATATCTGATTGCAAATGAGTCATAGAATGTAACAACAAATCAGTGAAAGTGTCTTTTCGATTTGGAGACAGTTTTGTGGTTTTCTGTGAAATTCAATTCTGTTTCTTTGGAAAAATAGTTTGGGGACTTTTGTTAACAGCCACAAGGAGTTACAAATCCATGCTTGTATTGGGTTTTTATCTATGGTGTGTGTTGTAGGGGAAGTGTTAGACGGTGATTGACAGTTTGTGTAAGCTGAGTGACAGGTGTAGCTGAAGTCTACAGGTGACCTCTCTGATCATTAGAAAGGGGGCTGTGCGTGAACCAGACAGCTAACTCGCTCTGAACAGCCCGCTCTGAATGTAGATGGAGTGAAAGATGGAAAGATGCTCAGCAGGTAATAGCTGTGGTTAACACGGAAACATGAAGCGCTTGATGAATCCTCACATCCTATTTGTCTCAGTACCCATGAGAGGGTCAGGCTGTCACATTCAGCAGCATCCAGTTGTTTTACGTGATTTCTTTCCCTTTTTTGTGCCTGGATCTTTTTTGGAAATTAATTTGCATTCTTTTCCCACTTTAATGAACATTCTTGGATCAGACATGTATGAGGAGACTGGAGGAGAGAAAATTGCTCATTATTCATGAATTCACTGCTAATGAATTGAAATTTTATACAAATTTGTTCTGGAGTTATTTCAATTACAGGTACCTGATGCCTTAAAAAAGCACAATTTACTCTTAATGCCTGGATGCATGCAATTGTGAGCACATACTAATTTCCATGCTAAAACAAACTGTTGGAAGAAGCGTTACAGGGGGTGGCGGTGGTGCTGGTGGGTTCTTTAAGTAATTACGCAAAACGTGTCCTGCAAGCGCAAAGACATTTCACATTTCCTGCTTTCCCTTTGAACTAGTTTGCAGGGTTTACTTTTTCATTTGCCTTAAATGTAATTTGTTGAACTTTTGTCCCACGCTGAAATTATAGTGTGCTAAATTGTCTTTGATTACCAAAGTATTATTTTCACCCCACTTAACCTGCTCATCACAGGAAGCCACCAGTCCTTCTGTTGAACCACCATCAGAGCCACGTTCTCTTTACTCTTCTTCTACTCATTTAATGCATGCAACTTAATTCATCCAGTCTTTGGCTAATGTTTAGTTCATTCAAACTTTAATTCACAAAGGAAGGTTTAAATGTTATCTGAGTTATTTGCCAAAATTTAATACCATACATTTTAAGCACTGGTGCCATAACAGCAATAAGAAGCATTGAAGCATTAAAGGACCAAACTACTGTTTCATTTTTCATGTTTTATCCTTTTTCCTTCAAATAATCTGCACTTTACATTACTGCTAAATACTTTCATGACTTTAAAAAAACCTGAGAAGACTTGCTTTAATCCCCAAGTTACTTAATACATCACAATGAACATCATGTCTGCTTTTGCTGTTAAAGTTTTCATTTGGTAATGTTGTGCAGACAGCCTAAAAATAAAATGCTATATTTTTTTAAGAGCACTGTTTGTAGGATTTCACATAACACCAAGGGGACAACGATGTGGGATAACTTGCAAATTTGAATGTAATCCCATGCCAATTAGTCAATTTAAAATTTTAAGCTGACAGCCCTAACCTGCCACCAGCTGCTACATCCTTGTTACCTCCCCTCAAACGGTATCATTGTGCCTTTCCTCATGTTCTCCGAGCTGAATGCTCATCTGTTTCACAACTGGCTTTCCCAGTCACAGAGTCCTTTGGGCTTAAGCCGTCCCCTGAGCAAGCCATTGCTGGATGTGAAGCTTTCCTAAAGTCCCGCTAGTTTCCCACCACCGCGAGGGAGCCGAGGTAGCCACGCAGATGGCCTGAATATTAAAGGCTACGCTGCACAAGAAAACCAGTTTAACAAACTGTTTGAATTAATAGTATCACATGCTATTTTTCTTGAAGCAAATCTGCAGCGGGGGAAAGATCGCTTCACTTGTGTCTGATGCAGTTTCACTTGCTTTAAGCATGCTGCGGGAAAAACTGAACAGTGGTCCAGTTTTCAGATCTTAAGTATTCACATCATTTAATCAAGCACTACATTATAAAAACACTCCATTATAATGGAGTATGGAATTCTGCAGTAAAACATGTCCCTAAAGTAAAAGTACAGTATTTGAATTAAAATATTTGTAAAGGCGTAGTTGTGTTAGTTGCAGTAATAAACTATGATTATTGAGGCATAACATGTATCCACTGATGCCACAGTTGGTTGAGTTGGAGATGACTTTAATTAATTTATAAATTGTTGGGTAGTTTACGCATTGTATCTATATGTCAAATATTTATCTGAAATATCTTGAAACTACGGCTATAAAATAAATGCAGTAAAGTAAAAGTTTAAAGTAGCAGCTCACCCCAAAATCAAAAATACATATCTTTCCTCCTACCTGTAGATCTGTCTATCAATCTCGATTGTTTGTTTTGCTGTGAGTTGCAGAGTGTTGGAGATATCAGCCAGAGAAATGTCTTCTCTTGAATGTAATAATTAAATGTACTGGATACTTAAGATAATCTGTAGACCCTGTTGTGAGCTCAGGTCATGATTTCTGGAACGAGAAATTGCTGTTGAGCTTTTCATATGTATGTTTTGGCACTTGTGGCACCAAGTTGAGTGCCATTTAGTTCCATTATAATTGAGATATCTCTGACACTCAGCAACGCACAGCAGAACAATCTAGATTGATAAATAGTACTACAGGTAAGAGGAAAAATATGTATTTTTGATTTGGAGGTGAACTGTCCCTTTAAAATGATTAAAAAAATGCAAGTGCATCAAGCTTGTACTTAAGTAAATATACATTTGCTTGTGTCAATGTACTGTATTTCTTTCTATCAGTGTTACTAAACCCATTTTGAAGTGACATTTAAAAAAGAAAAAAAAGACAAATTATGTTTTTGTTTTTCAGTTTTAGAATTGTTTCACTCTACAGTGTGATTGTTTTGATGTTAAAAGGGAACCCTTTTTGCAGTTATATATTTCATTGAAGGACAAAAGCTTCTTTCCTGGAAGGACAATGGTCAAATAAAACTTTGTTGAGAAAAACTCCATCACTGCTGCATGAGTTTATACACCCTTTTGTGGTGTGGACATTTTAAACCACAGTAAACCATGTGATTAAATCTTGTCAAGATGTTTTCAAGTTCTCTGCAATATGCAGCAAAACAGCTTAGTTAAAAACATTAAAAAACAGGTTTTGGGTGGGGGCAGAAGGTATCAGTACCAGCCTACTATCCACATAACCCTTTGCTATAGAACATGCCCCCCCGGGGATGCCCCAGCTCGTGTCCCACAGTTTTGTAATGTCACAAAGGCTGAAGAGTGTTTCCCCAGGCACCCAAACTTTTCTGCTTTGCTGTGTGGCATGCTGTTTCATCAGTGTCGTTTAGGTGATTTTTCCTCTTGAGTAACTGCCTAGTTGTGGAGGTGGGTGAAGGTTGTCGTGAAAGGGAGCTCTCTTGGCTGGGCGCCAGAGTGTGTAGCTGGGTTTGGGGGGCTGATGGGCGCTATGTGCTGCATGCCGGGTATCATCTGTATGTGTGAGTGTGTGTGCGAGAGTATGTGTGTTTCGTTTCTCCCGTGGGAATCCTTGGCAGCAGGTGTGACATGTAGTAATGGGAAATTATGCTGCACAGTGCAAAACCTCTTCTGAACGGGGTCACCCACTGTCAGCTCTGCCAAGCACGTAACAGAGCAACCACTCACCCTTTAATGAAAGCTGTCACATTTTTGTTAGGGACGTATTTATCGATGCATATTCATTCTGTTTGCCTGAATTTTCCAACTTAAAGAAAAGTCTCTAGAGATGTGTGGAGGGTACAGTTTCAGCTCATCACCAGAGGATTTTAATTACTTGGCAGCTAAAAAGAAATATGCATACTGTTTGACTTTTTCCTCCTGTGCCCGGTTCAATAACTATGAAAGTGATCATTCATCAGAAAGCAGGGTATGCATATATTTTAGTAATGAAAAGAAAATGATAACACCCTATCTGGGATGACTAAGCATTTTCCAACACCACTCCTGATTTAAACTTAACCTCCAGGAACACACCTGTTTTTACACCTGTATGTTGAACATTTTTGCATTTTCATTTTGCTCAGTCCATATTAAACTTAATGGGGAAAAAAGCAACAAAAATACAAACAATACGCATATATTCTCACAAACATTCAATGTATGCATGAGTTCAGTAAATCTAATCTGAAGGGGTTGTCATATTCAGAAATGTGTAAAAATTGTAATCTTATTTCTCTACCAGCATGCTATTTTCTCTGAGGGTATGGAGCTATTAACTTCAGAGAGCCACATTCCAATTGTCAGCACAGTATATGAATTCCATTTTAATATAATACATGTTTTTGGCAATAGGTTGTAAAACTCCAGTAAGTCTTATATTATGGCTTGTGTGGATTGGAATTACTCCAGTGAAATCAAAAATCTATGGGTCTATTCTGAAGGTTTCCTTGTGTGTGTGTGTGTGTGTGCGTGTGTGCGTGTGTGTTTGTGTGTGTTTTAGGTGGACTGTGGGAATGCTTAATCTCTGAACAAACATCAATGGAGAGGTGTTACACTGGCTTTACATGGTGCACTTAAAATGGACTTCCATGGTTGAGATATCCAATGAAAATCTAGATCTGTGTTTGAGAGTTTAGCCTAAATTTACATAAAAATGATGGGGGAAGCTTAAGATGTTTTTAAATCTGTGCTCCTACATTCAGTATTTTTACAATTTAGACATTGTATCTCATGGATGCTAAATGCTTAAATTCCTAGATCATCATAATGACATACATATGACTTAGTGGCCTATGTTTTGGATTATTTATTTTGTGGTCAACTAATAAGTCCTTACTACTATTCAGCATCCTAAAATGCTCAACATACCATAACTCTGCTCTTTCTATACCCATAAATTATCTGTCACTGTAAGTGGTGGAGCTTCCTTTAGGGTAATGGTCTTTAATTTTTTTCAGGTCTAAGCTGAAGGCAGGGACCTCCTACTACAAATATTGCAGAAAACGGACTTGCCTTTTTGATATTCTCTGAATATTTAAGGTCTTCTCTTATTGTGCTTGCCTGTAGCTTTCAGCAGCAGTTGTATCATGGCTAAGTGCGCTAGCTTCACCTTCTCCACTACTGCTGGTGGTTTCACAGGTGGGCGATATGTCAGAGTCTTGAAAAGTCACAGAACAATTCACTGTGGCTCACAAAAAAATGTCTGTAATAATTTAATAAAAAATCAAAATTAGAAAACTTAGAAAAAATTAGAAATCTCAGTTATCAAGCATTAATTTGATAGCCCTCCTGCAGTGACTTTGTGGACCCCCTCGGGGCTGCGGACCCCCTGTTGAAAACCCAGGCTATAGGGGACATATACCATCTAGGGTAAAAAGCTGTCCAGAGTGCAGTGCAAAAACAGGATGAAGAAGAAACAAGCAATTCTGTCTTATTTGGTTGCTATTTTTATTATTGTTTGTTAGCTAAGTTGGTTATATTTGTTTATTTTACATCAGATCTAGTTTTTGTTAGTAATAAATATATATAATTTACATATAATAATAAATTATTGTCATTATTGTTGTTATTATTACTATTATTATTATTATTATTATTATTGTGTAGTGGTGGCAAGGGAAGCTGGCCTAGGGCACTGAACACGCTATGTCTAGCACTGGTCAGTGTAAAAAATTTTCTTCTTTTTTATTACAAATGGTGGTTCATTGTGGAATAAGCCTATCTCTCTCTGCTGTCTCCCTGATTTTCCAGGATGTGCCTTTCTAACATACTGTGCCAGAGAGTCAGCACTGAAGGCCCAGAGCGCCCTCCATGAACAGAAGACTCTGCCAGGGGTAAGTGCCCCCGATCTGCCCTCTGTCATAGGCTAAAGCCCCTGGGGCAGCCAGCCTGGCATGGGAACCTACATTAACATTGGGATTATATCACACTTGCACACACGCACACACATACGTGCACATGCTGAGGCACATGGGGACACAGTATACATTAAGACACACATTCAAGCACACACACAAATATGGAAACAGATGGAAAGAGTCACTCATACTTTCTCAGACTCCCTCTCAGCCTTCTTTCTTGCTCGCTCTCACACACATTCTTTCCCGCTCACTAACCTACACACACATGGACACACACACCGACATACTAAAAGAGTGTGAGTGGCCTATCTCACCTTGCAGTGTCTTATTACACTAATCACCCCGGCGGAGATATTTGATAAGCGCTCCTTCATAACAGCCTGCACCGTCCTTCCCCTGTCCTCTCACAATATGGCTGCCGCAGACACTAATTGCCTTGAGGAATCCCGCTCTCATTATCACATATAATCAAACAGTAAGTATAAACAATCATTTTTACCATGTATATCACCATCTGGTGTTTTTGTTTTAATTCTCTCCCGGTTTTTTTTCTCTTTTTTTTCCCCCATCTTCTATCATTTGCCTTTGGCGGGCGGGTAACTTTTTCAATTAAAATAATGGCCTCTTCAAACGACACAGGTAAAGCGTACCCAGTAGTGGGCTCTTAAGCCCACCCAGGAGGAGACCCTCAATCTGGGATCAGCATGAGCTTGTGGTGTCTATCTGTACTTGATGTGAGTGAGGGGGATTCGACTCTCACATCAGGGGAATTATCGAGGTGTGATTGAATTACGCCCGCGGGTCCCTAAGAACGAGAAGCTGCTCATAGTGCCCAGGCTCTGTGCTGCCCCTTCCGCCCCCCCATTTCCTTTCACCACCACGAACCAAGACACCCTCCCAGGTCGGGGCTTTAATCAGAGCCTCAGGATATCCATCTAAATCTCCAGGGAGGGAGAGAGGCACAGAGACAGAGGAAGATAGGAGGGAAGAGACAGGAAATAGCATAAAGTAGAGATTGGTCTGAAAAAGGGGGGCAGAGGTGTTTGATGGACTTGGGGGGCTTTATATTGTTCCTCACTGTTGGGTTAATCAGCTGTTTGCACTTCACTGCATTTCATTTCAGGTACTTCACTGAATGTTAGGCACACAGGTACACTGCGGCGAAAGAGCCCCTGGGAGGCCAGGCTCCCTAGCTCGTTACCGCCTCCTGCAGCTTCATAATGAGATGATTGTCGTGATGGTCCTGGATAGGTGTTCCCATCTTTATTGCCCTCATGGAGGGAGGTTCGTGTTTGTCTTCTATCTAGAAAGAGGTTAATGGCATGTTCTGTGGGGTTTCGGTAAACATTTCCCCTGTACAGCTCACAGCGAGGGGTCAGTCCTGCAATCTCGAGCTGAGCACAGACTGTATACAGAGGGCTAATAAAGATGTTCTGTCTTACTGTGTGTGTGTGTGTATGTGTGTGTGTGTGTGTTGATGCGTGTATGAGACAGGAGGAGAGAGAGTGAGATAGTGAGAGATAGAAAAAAAAAAACAAGGAGAGTTTGAGGGAGACAGAGACAGACAAGAACGAGAAAGGTGACACTTCTGGACAAGCCTCATTGTCATGGCCTGATGCTTTGAGGTGCTCTGTCGTATAATGCTGCCCTTTCAGTAGCTTCTCCACATAGCGTTGCAGGCATGATTGTGAAGTCCGATTGTGGCGGTGTGACTGTCAGGCAACCTAAATGCAAATTTTGTTCCAATGAGACATTTGGCATTTAAAAAAAAAAAAAGAAAAATCAGTTCTTTCTTTCACAAGCTGATACATGAAACAAAATTAAAATAAAATGCTGGGCGAACAAAATAACACTGCCTGAAAAATGTATTTGACGGCAGGTAAATCATATTTGCAATAGCGGCGGCACAGTTATGTCACATGAGGTTAAATGCAAATTGGAGTATGTGTTAGCTTTAAAAGAGCTCTGACAGCCTCAGCCCATTTCATCATGTTTATCCAGTATGAAGTCCCTGTATGGCTTCCTCACTTAGACCTAAAAGTCAATGTACTTTTCCACAAAGCTCTGGAGCAAAGAGAATGCTGGATTTCACTCATTTAACTCCCACGTTTGATCCAGACTATAACACTTTGCAAAGGTTTCTTCAAACAGAGCCTGCAGATGTGGCTGGTGCTTGAAAACATACCAACGAGAAAATCAAGAGGATGGGGAAAGAAGCTGTGAACGTCTCGATGGCCACTCTGCTTTAGTCAGAGACAGACACAGCTCAAGCATTGTAAGAATGACTCACTTCATTCTTCTTCTGACAACTGTCACAAGTTTCTACTGGGCAAAGTACAGAGGTGATGAGAGCATCATAATTTTTATATGCATGCAATGTGCAGACGCATTCATGTACAACAGATCACCATATCCCAGAACAGTTTTTTACCAAGATTGTCAACCTTAGGTTTAAAAGAAAGGGAGTCAACAAGCCAAAGACACTTGACCAAGATATCTGAAACAAGAGAGAACTTCCAACTCCTTTCAACGCACAATGATGGATTGTTCAAAGGCTTTTTCTTAGCATATGAGAAATACATTATCTTAGATTTTTGTTGTGTTAAATTTGTCAGATCAGCCTTGTAAAGTCTGAGAAAATAAGGTATCAGTCATTTATGTTGCCCTGCATGTGTGTACTGCAGAGGATACTGCAGGATTTACTTGCTTATTTTTAAGAAAATGAGTTTCAAATTTGAAATTTTTAGAGGGTACTCCCAGAGCCCTGTCCCCCTCCAATGTTTGCTCCATGGCTATGGCCTTGCACTGTGCAATTTTTCCATGACCAGTAATAGAATAATTGGAATAAAACAATTTTTTGTGGTTGCTAAAAGGCAGATTTAGTGATTTAGTATATTTACCTTAAATTTAATGTAGACCTGTAATCAAAATGATGATGATGATAATAATAATAATAATAAATCACTAATCAATTCTAATCAATTAACTTAACTTTCTAGTGTGTCACCCTGTATTAAGCTGTGAATTAACATCAGCTAAAGGAACATGACTACAGACTGAAAATGTTTGCATCGCTATCACCGATTAAGCCTTAAAAAGCTTAGTTTTACATTTTCAAACAACAAATTCCTCCTCTAAACATTGTAAATTCCTGATGCAAGCCCAGATCACCACAATTGAACAAACATGTACATGCCCAGCCTCAAAAGTGTCTCAGTAGGAGTTCTATATTTCTACTTGTGCATTCTTCATGTAATTCTTTCATTGTTACAAAGCGCCACTTTCCCTGCACAGTGTGGATATTTTCATATTAACACATTGTGTGCATTTCACAAAAGGAGGAGACTAAAGGCTTAACAGCGACAGAGAGGAGGCAGATATATTTGTGTGTGTGGTCTCAGCAGGAAGCTTACGGCTCTTACATCATCTCCAGATTGGCTGTGAATCTTAAATTTTCCATCACATTCCTTTATTTACTTAGTCTTGTACCATGCACGCTGCCTTTGAATTACCACCAGAGAAATCCGGCTCTGTCTGTTGCGGCTGAGGCGAGCTGTGTTTACATTGTTTGATTAATTGCATGTAAAGAGCATAATGAGCTCTTGATGTCCTGTGCATCCGATTCCTGCTGTTACAGTTTGTACAGTAAATGTAATCAGAGATTCAGCCTCTTGCCCTTGGGGAGCTCGTAGAGCTGTTGTGTTTACGTGCACATTCAGCATATAACCCCGATGTGGGGTAGCATGGCACTTTGTGTGGACAGGTCAGGTCATATCTGTGAATGATTTCTCCTGGATCTGACTAATTCATTGGATGCTGACACACTGACTTGAGCAAAGTAGTACATTATGACCAATGCACTGACATTTCCTTTCTACATCAAGACAATCTGTGTAGATAAAGGTACATTGCTGATATATAAACTTTAATGCAATCATGATACTTTCTTTTTTGCAACACCATCTGGCAATAAAAAACAGCAAGAAAGTATAACTAATATTTGCAGTTGCAGCAGCAAGATGTTTTTTTTTTTTTTTTTTTTTTACAAATGTTTGCCAAATAGCCTCCCAACATGCTGCTACTGGAGCGACGAACCTTCAAATGAATCTTGCTCTGTCCTTTCAGGGCCACGCCGCTTTTTCCTCTCAGGCCAATTAGCTCCTGGTGTTCGCATGTAACAAGCATGCTAATTGGGTGCTACTGAAGCCCAAAAGCCAATTAAAATTTTCTAGGAAAAAAAAGATCCAGCTTCTCTTTGTCTCTTATTCACTTGTGCTCTCTTCCTCCCTTCACCCCAATGCTTACTCCTGCCTAGTCATATTCCTACCACTTTTCATCCCCCCCTCACTATCTTTTTCAACACTTTCTCTGTGGAATGTGCTGAGTGTGGGGTGGTGCCCCAACCTTATACTTGTCATTTAGGTTTCTGTGGAGGGATCCACATTTTTGGGTTTCTGAGTGTTAGTACCAGCAGCACCTGACCCCTGTATTGATGATGAGGCAGCCAAGCGCAACAGCAGAGAAGATAGGAGAGAGAAAAAAGTTACCAAGTCCTACTTTCTGAGGTGTTTCTCTTCAAATCTGAAAGGGTAAGCTTGAAGGTATCAGCTTCCACCAAAGTGAGTAGCAAAATGTTTGGGTTTCTCACTTTTTTTCCTTCGTCTTCAGTGCATGAAAAGTGCAGAAAATTGACTTCTGTGTGTGTCACACAAAAATGGGTCAGGGGAAGATTGTGCAATACCAGTATTATGTGTCACTAAGCACACTGCCATGGACCAGTGCATTCATGTTCTTGACACTCTCCCCACATCACACCACAGATGCGTCCACCGAAGACCCGCCATATGTCTTTGTCTGCGTCTCAGTGCACGCCGGGAATAAGCAACCAGCATTTTTCCCCTTGACATTTTTACTCCAAAACTCCAAAAACGCCTCAGATAGGCAGTGAGTGTGAATGCATAACAAAAAAAGTTTAATTTGTGTAAATATTCTAAAAAGTTTGTTGCTTAATTTGGGTCTTTATCTAAGCAGAATGTTCATGGAAAAGTTACTTCTCTACAGTGACATCTCAGGGGAACTTGTGATTTAGTGCATATTAATAAGCAAAATAACACTAACACCTTTAAAAACACTAACATGTCTCACCTGCTCCCTTTATTCCAATTTATCAAAAAAATGTGTTAATTGATATATTCAGTAGTAAGGGCTTTGGGTGGAGCATTCCACACCAGGTGAGAGGTGTGTGTGTGTGTGTGTGTGTGTGTGTGTGTGTGTGTGTGTGTGGCAGCAGCAGGGCGTCTTATCAGAGGACACACTGAGCCCCTCTCCAGCGGGTCCACTCCTGGACAGACATGCTGCAGTTTAAACTAATTACTCAGGCCACACAGGGCCTTTACCCATTCTTTTAAGGGACAAATTGCGTTCTGTTGCCGATCAATTTGTCCTCCGTGCCAGATTTGTCAACCTCCAGTGCCCCTGAGCAGTTGCCATTATGAAGCAAAAAAAAAAGGCCTGGGCACTGGACGTGAGACCTCTGCTAAGGCTCCCCCTGCTCTCCTCATCATCAATTACGTCTATATCATTTTCTTTCTGCTGCCCGCTTTAGAAAAGAAATTAAAAAGGGCCATTGTTTTTCTAATCCCCCTGGGATGAAAGCATTTACTACGCTGCTGCACTGTGCACGGCCATCCTGCCGATTAGGGAGTGAATGGAATCACAATCGAGGGATGCACTCGGCATTGTCTCCTATTATGTGGCTGGTGGCCCTGAATATTGTGCAAAAATTAATTTCGTTCCATCTGATGGGATTTTCAACCTTGGAGAGTGCGAAATGTTAATCCTGGCAGGCAGGCGGGTGGACATCGTAGAACGCCTGGCTTTTTTACTGAGGAATGTGGACGGGGCGAAAACATAGTTGATTGTGAGAGAGCCCTTAACCAGCCCATAAAGATGGCAGGCCAGAGGCGCCGGACAAATGAGCAGGAGAGATAGTGCTTTTTAAAGGCCGCAGGGCAGGAGAGTTTTGGTGTTCAGAGGATGGCAACAACCGGGCCCATTTGTCCTCTTGATCTTGAACATATACTGCAATACAGTATAACAAGCTGCTGCTCAGGTTGTTCAGGTGGAAAAATCCAGCTTCTCAGTTTACTGAAAGACAGATTTGCGAACAAAGTTCCAGCCACAAAAACACCAGATACTTTTGTGGGACTTTTTCCCATTCCAATCGCAAGATTACATGTTGGCATTGTATGCTTCTGCAAACCACAGATATGTAACATTTGTATGTAATGATGCAGCCGATACTTCAAACTTTACGTTTATTTCTGTTTCAACAACATTGTGGTTAAGCTGTCGTTATTTTAGGCACAAGAACCAGTTGGTTATGGTTGGAAAAAAGATCATGTTTTGGCTTAAAATACCTTTGTCGGCACAATCCTGGCTGAAGATGCAGCATTGTCTCAGTAAAAAAACAAAAAAAATGTGGCACTATCCAAGCAAGACGCGCAGCATCGTCTTTATAAAAAAAAAAAAAAAGGCAAAATCCCAGCAGAACACACAGCAATGGCTTGGTAAAAAATAACCACTTTTGTTGGTCTCCAACAGTGGTCTGCAGCTTGGCAGCCATCTCACCTAGCTGACACACCATTCGCCATCCCCTCCATCTCCAGATGAGAAAGTCAGCTCATCATATATTATGACACTTTAGAAACATCAATTTGAATTTTTTTTTTTTTATGTAAAAATGTAACATACCCATGGTTTGCACAAATGTACAATGCCAAGATATTCTTCCAGCGGCTGCTGCTTTTTCTTCAAATTGAGATCCAAGATTTATTAAAGTGCATTCTCCATTTGCAAAACATAGTGGAAACAATGAATCCATGTGTGTGCACATTATTTGTTCATTTAATCTGGAATATGAAATGTTCAAATTTTGTTTTAAAAAAGACTGTGTGCTTTCCTGTTTTTGGTCTTGCAATGGGCAATCTACTAAACAAGAATAAAAACATCTTTTTTTCCTGCTTCTCTTCTTTCACGTCTCTTTTCAATCTCAACAATACGTTTTTAAGCATGGAAGTTTAGACAGTTATCCTGTAATACACTATATAATTTAAGTGGAGACAATTACGCTCCCATTTCCCTTATACCTAATTGACAGTGAAATCTAGTGGCCAAGGCCATCAAAGCAGCTCCTGTAGTACTTAAATACCTATGAGATAAAGACTTCTTGGATAAACTTGGATGTTTTACCAAACATAACCTCAAATTTTAGTCATTCTGTTTTATTTGTGACAAATTAAGTCCTTCTTGACACAAACAAAACCCCATTAATGATGATCTGTACCTTAGTCAGTGATGGAAGGGGTCAAGTATTCAGCATCATGGTCACATACAAATCCAAACTTGAAGGGTTTATGTAAATGACAGAAGGTAAGGGATTATTTTAGGAAGGAAGTGTTCTGGGAATAAGCAAATATTGCAAGTTTGTACTTAACATACAGAATTTACAGAAAGGCAATGCACAAGAAAAACAAATTACCCTATTGAATAAAAAGTGATTATGTTTGAGGTGTAACTTTAAAAAAAATCCAATCCTTGATTGACAAAATGAGATAATCATAACAGAGTATGATTGCCATTACACTAAAATACTGAAAGGTGTACCAAAGGTAATGATTTAGGAAAGATAAGTGCCAGTCTCACTGGATGGGTCTTGTTTTAATATGTGTTGAAAGCTTGTAAGCAGAGCGGTTCCTTCACACCCTTCCGCCACGTCGACACATTCACTATCTTTCTCCTCACTGACAGGTGGAGTCAGACTCTGCCATGCATGCTCTCCTGTGCTAATTTATCCACTTCTTTAGCTGTAATGAGGCAGAACTGGTAAATGTGGGGACAGCATTGTTAACATTGCTGCTTCACTGGGGAAGAGGAGAAGGCTGACAAATAGTGGAGAAGGATGGAAATGAGGCCCGGGTGCTGTCATACCTCCAAGAATGATGCTTTTAGTCTTTTTTTACTCCAGGCTGGATCACTGTCTCTTAGTTAGGCTGCACGCTGGAATATGACATTTCCTAAACCAATTAAACATCAAACTTTCTGTTGCATCAAGATCAGGCTGTCTGGCAATAACAATTGGAGAGGGAAAAAAAATCAAAAACAAACCAAAAATGAAGACTTGAGGCTGGATCTTTACCTGAAAATCATCAAAAACGCTGTGGATTTGGCTAATTAACTTCCCATCCCATTCAATTTGAGGAGATCAATTTGAGAAGATCAAGGTGTAAATCTACCTTTAAAGTTGTGTGATATTCAAAGGATGTCTCCCATCTAGTTTCAGACAATGTGATGTCTCAATAGAAACAGGTGTTGGCACCCCGCATTGAGTTGGTAATGAGAAAAGGTGTTGTCTTTTACGAAGACAGCTGCGTTGAAAATTGAACATTTTCTGGAGTCCTTACTTTTTTTCCTATCCCCCTGCTAGTTTTTCTCCCCCTCCTTTCCTTTCTTTCTCTTTCCTCTCCTCCCTGTCAAGTAAGTCAGTAGCCTTTCATTGCAATTCACAACTCATTCTGGCAATCACTGAAGACATCCAGGCAATCTGCACGTATTTGTTCAAAGACAAAACAAGGGGTAAAGACAACATGATGCTGCTGAGCTCAGCAAATCACTCTGGCAGCTCCGCTTATCAAACACTGTAGTTAATCACGTGGACTAGTGTAAACCTTGTGCTGATTTGAAAATGATCTCCACACACTGTGACACACACTGAGGACATTGGAGGCAACTCTTAGGTCTTTTAGAATTATGTGATTGGACATCCGACATATCTAGAAGGGGACAGAGAGAGGGGTGAAGGGAGAGGAAAGAAAAGCGGGAAAAATATAGCAAAAGAGAAAAGCGATGAACTGATTAGTCATCATGAGAGAGAGAGAGAGAGAGAGAGAGAGAGAGAGAGAGAGAGAGAGAAAGGGAGAGCAAGAGAGAGATGCATTCTTGCATAATTAACACCCGAGCATCACCAGGACAAACTCCTCCATCAGCGTGTCCAAAGGATTAACTACGCCACGCTCCTCTTATCTCCCCCATTTCGTTTAAGAAAGAAAATGACCTTGCGCTTGTTTACATGCTGATTAAAGACAGGAGGGAGAGAAAGAGACAGTGAGAAAGTCAAACTGCAATCAGAAGAGTTTGTTAAGTGAAGTATTTTTGGTGGTGCGTTCTCAGCAGAAAGAGCGAGCCGCAGCCAGACTGTGTCACAGCAGCAGCGCACAAACAACCAGCCGATGTAGCAGCTAACGAGCAATGAGTGGGCTGGGACAAAAAGAGTGTGCACGCGTGTGTTTGGTTGTGAAGGTGGTGTGTGATAAAAAGTATGTTTGGTGTGTGGGTGGTTCCATTAGTTAGCCTGCCTGTTTTATTGCACTGGGAATAACTGCTGTTTCTGGGCTCCTATGAGTCAGTCTATATACTATACTATCTGTGCGTCTGTGTGTGTGTGTGCCCTGTATGTGTGTGATGTGCATGTGTGTGCTCTTGTATATATTTCTTGTAGCTCAGTTTGAATTTTAAATAGTTGTGCAGAGTCATTGTGGTTTCTACAAGCAGGCAGTTTAGGGATCTTCTTTGGTTCAGGATTAAGGGATCTATGTTTGGCATTTCTACATGTATCTCTTGTTGGCAAAATCACCATTTAGTGCTAAAACTATGATTGAGACACACAAATTTCTATTTTTTTATGCCAGTGGTATTGCTATAGTTAGCATTAATCAACATGAAGGCCACATTTACCCATCCTGCTTTTTGTTTTTTACCTTCCCCCTTGAGAGCTGACTCTTCTGCTTTACTGCATGAGATAACTTTGTTTTATCAAGCTGCACCTCTTTGTGCCATCAAACACTTTGTGCAGTAAAACAGTACAATCAGAGCACTCACAAAATCTCAGTGGGTGAGACTCGATGTGAAAAGCAGCAAAGGAGTATAGAGGGTGTCAGTATTTTTGGCAATGATCAATCATCGACTGATATTAACCTTGTGAAATGGTTAATATCAAATGGTTTTAATTTCTGTCAAAAACATGGGAGAAGGCAATGAGCAACTTAAGAAGAAATGACAAAAAACCTGCAAAACAAAAAAAGGAGAGAGAAGTAACAAATTATGATAATTACAGTTTTCTGGACATATTTTCCCAGTTAAAAAAAAAAGAAATAAAAAAATCTTCTGAGGGTTTAAAAGTTTAGCATAGCACAAAAACATAATGTCTATCCGGGTTTCAAAAGGGTTAAAAACAGCATGCAGCCACATTAAAAGGAGAATTTAGTGGGATTAAAGTTTGTGTAAGGGTTAGGACCTCAGTTAATAATTTAGATTAAAAATACTTTTTATCTACCAGTTGAAACGGTCCACTCGGTTCAGATGTCATGGGTGTAATCAGTTGTTATCAGTGTCGTAGATATTGGTGAGAAGGGTCCTGCTACACTGACCACTATGTTCAGAATGCCATCAGTGCATTTAACTGGTCTGTTTATTGTTTTGTGGCAATGGAGGAAGTAAACTGACGTAGTGTTAGAATGACGAGCAATATAGTCCAGCAAATAGGTCAAACACAGGACTCTCATCTGGAGACCAGGGTTTGTGTCCTGTGTGGAACCATAAGCAAACATGAGTCATTTTAAGTATGTGAGTTAGGTCATGCCATGTGATGTATGTGACACATGACACACTGTTGACACATAATGTTCTTATTTTAACCCGAACAATGATGCTTTTTCCAAACCTAACCACCTAAGGACCTAAGGAAAGTGAAACCTATAGAGACACGGCTCCTGATGCCAATGGGCATTTAATGCACTGATAATGGTATTCTACAAGTCAGTGTAGCAGGACCCTTGCAATTCATATCTATGACTCTGAACCACTAACACTCATTTAATTGAGTGATAACATTCAAAATGGGTGAAGGGTCATGGTTAATGTACAATAAATAGTAATAAATGTAATGGATACATTCATAATTTATGTCAATAGTCAGGTGCCCAAATGTAAACATTAAAACAGGTTTGGCTTGCTAAAATCATGTTTTTAAACTGGCATTGAAGTGATCCTTTCCTGAGTACAAGTGGGTATCGCCTCAAGTTTAAGTATTTTTGGGAGAATTCCCCTCTTCGTGTTACCATTTCTCCACCACAGCTCAGCAAAGTAACGCTGCAAAAAGGGAATTTTGTGCTAAAAATATGTGGTAACTTTGGAAGATGTATGCTTCTAACTTAGACTTCTGAAGTCTCACATTAGCTTCAGCTGAACTTTGAAATGCACTGAATGAGGACTGTAGATTTTCTCTCCCGTCTCTTCTTCTGGAAAGACTTTGGGATTTATGGCTGGTATGAATTGAAGAAATTGTTACAGCAAGCAAATACTGTTTAAATGTAAATATGGGCATGTGAGTATTACTTTTAAAAAATGTGAACACATTCTTTAATGTTCTCACAAGCATAGTAAGAAAATCTGAATATTCTTTCCCCCCCCCCCCCTCATTGCTTAGTCCTTTTGCTGTCATGTCTCCTTTCCTCGTGTCACTACAATATTGGTCCTTTATCCTCCACAGACTGTGAGTCACACAGACTCTGACTCACCCAGACAGGGAAAGAAAGTTATCTGGGTGAGGAGAAAAATAAACTGTGAAGTAACATTATGAACATACAGAATTTGAATCCAGTAGTTTTTATCCTTTTCTTTCTTGCTCTGTGTGTGTCCTACATTTCTAAAAGGCTTACTGGACACCTACTGGGGACTATTTGAATTACAGCAATAGGGATGGACCGTTTGCCTGAAAGGAACAAGTATTGCATCAACCATTTTTTTTTTACCATTTTATGCCTGGGTTCTCTATTGACAACATCAACGAAACAAAGATATTTGAAAATAAAACACAATTGCTGATTAACTGTTTTATTTTGAATTAATATGCAGTCTGTGCACATTTTGTGGGCATGAAATTTCTTTTTTGGCCATCCAGAGTCTGAATATTTTGGGGAATATTGACAGTCATTCAAGAAAAATAATCACCCATGGCAATGAAACAGCAAATTACTGTCATTATTTTTATTATTTTACTATAACTCGGTGGTTTCAGTAATTAATTTGTGTGGTAAATTATTTTTTATCATTCTAAATGATGAAAACGAAAAACATAATAAACAGGAAACCTGTCTGCAATTATGCCTTGAGTCAGTATTATATGCACAAATGGCATTCATGTCTTAGATATTTAAATATACTGCAACCATATTCATGACTCTCTTGTAAAGCTTTTCATGCAATTGTAACTGAATAATAGGAGTGAAAGGAGAAACAGGGGTGCGCAGGCCTCCTTTATGTAGTCGGGCAGTGAGGTGTCAGAAATAGAACCAAGGCTAACACTTCACCTTTTGCTTATTAATGTATTGCTCTCTTAGCCGCCTCCAATCACACACACGTACACACACACACCGTCACACAAACAATTCACAGCTCAATCACTTGTACACAAGGCTGGTGAGCACACATCTCACGTAAACACAGACACACCTGTGCGGGGACATACACACACACTCTACATTGTCAGATCAATATTGCATTACTGCGGTATGTTCTCCTCTGAGAGGTTACAGTGATAGGTGAGGGGTGTGGGTAAAAACCTTCTCTTCTGTCTGTACAGTGGCCAGGCACACGGGGCAGATCTGAGGAGACTTCACAGCTCTGACAGCCAGTTTCACCTCCTGGCTTCATCGCTGTCGCTCCGCGCTCTCATCCAAGGCTCTGCCTCGGGCCTATGATCATCTATACAGCGTGTGTATAGTGTGTGTGTGTGTGTGTGTGTGTGTGTGTGTGTGTGTGTGTGTGTGTGTGTGTGTGTGCTTCTGTGCTGGACTGTGAGAAATATTCTCTTTTTTTTTGGGCTATTAACTTTTTTTCCAACTTGTCCTGTGAAAACAGATATCCAAATAATCTACCATGGAGACAGAAAGCTCCTTTTGTATGATAACTATGATTTTGTTATTTTTTCCCCTAGTATTTACAGATTTACCACCAAATCTACTTCTATTTCTTTTTTTTCTGGATTTAGGATAAGGCTGATTTCAGTTAAGGTTTGGATAAATTAGGTTTAGGGTTAAGTTTAGGTCACGGTTTTGCTTATTCTTAAGTAAAAACTACCACAAAGTGTCATTTTTAAAAAAAATTGTAAGAGCCACTTTATTACATATTTTATATCTGATAAAAATGTTTGTGTTGGTATATGACATATAATGTAAGTTATGGTATTATTTAGGTTTACATAACAGTTTTGCAATATTTTGAATAGTGTATAGAAGTAGATATGCTACAGTTTTTTTATGTGTACATTACTTGTTATATTATTTCTGTTACAATACAGGTAAAGGTTAATTGCAACATGTATGGTGCCTTAAGGCAGTTTATTGTGCATGACTACAGAGACTGGGATGATGTTGTGCTTGAAGACGAGAAGTCTGCGTACGTATGGATTGTCCTAAATTCTATTCCATGTGATAACAGGTGATATGTGACATTAGGAGTAGGACATAAAGTTGGTAGTGGACCAGACGAGATGTAATTTTGGAAGAACTTTGCCTGCTGTATTTTTTGTATTCTAAAATAAACCTTGTTCAAGTTTGTCCCTGCCTCACGGGAGTACTTGGATTTTACAAAAAGGAACTGCACTTAGTCGGCAAGGTGTCTCGGTTTTGAGACACTAAGTGGCCTTAGACACTTTGGCATGTTGAAACAGCCATTATAAGATTTCTTCATTCAGCAATCAGTAAAAATCTTCAGAGATTATGCCTATGTCAGTGCACAGGTAAACTTGAATGCGTGTGTGAGTATATATTTATGTATGCCAATCCAGGTTTGTGTGTGTGTGTATGTGTATGTGTGTGTGTGTGTGTGTGCGGCCCAGGAGTGGAGTCCTTGGTGCCGACTGAACCTCCAGCTTTTCCATTTAAACTGTATCATTAAAACAGGCAGACAGGCGTGGGAGACGGCCCCTCCACACCTCATAAAGTGTGAGTGCCATGCCAGGCGAAGTGCCACGCACCGCTGCGTTTACGGCAAGCCAAACGCAGTTTTTTTTTTTTTTTTTTACACACCTTGTCCTCTCTCTCTCTTTCTCTCAAATCGCTTTCATGGCTATCTGTTTATGATATTACTCACTCTCTGCTTTCCTACTTTTCCGCTTTGCCCCTGCTAAGTATTGACCGGTATTTCAACTGCCCCCTTTAGATCCCTCTTTTTTTTCTGTCAAATTTTTCCAACAAGGAGTTGGAGCGTAACATTGAAAGGGTATAATCAATGGAAAAGCACCACTTAGGGAGCCCATTTGATGCATACTGTAGGGCAGAGTTGATTCAAGGGTGTAGATTGAGTCAAGCCTCATTTCGTATCCTCCCCAATTAGTCATCCAGCTTGTGCCCTCGATAACCCCCTTTTCTCGAGAAGCACCGGGCCAGACGGGCTCTCGTTTCACACTAAACTATGGATGAGTTAATTTTTTCCTTTTTTTTCTCTCACTCCCAGAGCTTTTTCTGCAAAAAGATAGAGCTATTTCTTTTTCTTTTTTACTCTCCTCCCTCCCTTTCCTCCTGCTTCTCACCTTTGCTGGAATAAACCAAGGCAGACCCTCCTCTCCCCAAACCTCTACATCTCCTTCCTCTTTCACTCCCTGGCGCTCACACCTCTCCAACTTTTCCACCCGTTCGCCCATTTTCCCTCCGCCATAAATCTCTACCCAAATCCTACTTAAACCCGCATCAGCAGCTGTCCTTAAAACTCCATTATCTACAATTACTTCAGCATTAGGGAGCCAGAGCACACCTGCCCCCACATAAAAGTGCCCTCGCCTAAAAATATTAAACCTGCCCAAAAGGGATTTGTGCTATTTTATTTTTCTCTCCTTTTGTTGTACCTGTGGTGCGGCTGCCCTCATGGTGAGGCTTGTGAACCAAAAATGCCGGCAGTCTGGATTAGTGCTCCTGTTGAGTGAGTGGGAGTGTGAATGTGGGCTGTGTGCTCAGTATTTAGATGGGTGGGTTTCCCAGTGTGATCACAGGTGGGAGGTCACTGCTGCTGCCTGATTGGAGGAGGACGCCGATGGGCTGGAGTGTGTATGTGCATTTGCATGTCTGTCACTGCACTCACATGACTAAGCAGTTATAACAAAACATTACGTAATGTTACTTCAGGGATTTCTTTCTGAGGAACTCTACATTGTAGAGTATCAACCTCACCCATTCCTATTTATCCAACATGTATACTGTGTTTTTCCTGTAGTGAAATAATTGAGCCTTGCTAAACATGTTTTGTGCAAAATGAACACTGGTAAGGAAAATTTTAATGTAACAGGTTCAACATTTTTATGATGCAAGTTAAATGAATGAAAAAAATCAAATGCATAGAAACTAATCTAAACTAAAATGACTGCACAAAGAACAGCCTTCACACATTTTTTGGACTAAATCATTCCTCTTCAAAATATTTTAATAAAGTAATAAAACCAGGGCTGCCAAATGTTAAATATTTTGATTGCAGTTAGCAGAATTTCAACTGTTACTCACATTTAATGACATTTTAAATCACGTTTTCATTTCAATTATTTTGCCTTACAAACAGTTTTGAAGTCCATATTGACAAAGTAAAGCAATTCTTATTACTGTCTTGATTATGAATCAAATCAGAGTAAAAACTGCATGGTACTAACATAAGGTGGGCATGTGTGTACAGAGGAGACTCATGGGTGTCCATAGAACCCATTTTCATTCAGATATCTTGAGGTCAGAGGTCAAGGGACCCCAAACCACTGGATTCCTTAGGTTTTCCAGTTTAATTTGATACCGGTATCAGCACTGTAGCTTTTTCAGATTCAGTCTTGGACAGTCTCCTAAAGACAGGAATGTTGGTCGATGATTAACGTGATTTAAAAAAAAAAAAAAAAAAACGTATGCACCTTAATCAAATCGCGATTAACACTTACAGCCCTAAATAAAACATATAATTAATCCATCTAATTTCCTTCTAAAACACAGGAGCATTAGTGTGAAACATGATCATAGTAGGAATATATATGTATATGTGTGTGTGTGTGTGTGTTTGTGTATGTGCATGCATGTCCGTCTTTATTTATTTAAAATTATACAATTAAAGCAAACTTGTTTCCGCTAGTAACCCTGCAAAACGTGTACAGTAAATGGTGATTGCAAAAGAGCTTCTGTTTGTTGCAACGCTCACTCCTGAATTACTGCAGTAGTTTGGCTCTATTCCCGTGAGGGAAATTCTAATCACAATCAAATTTCACCCTTGTTTTCGCTATGAGCTGCAACAAGAACCGATCTGGTAATTAGCCAGTAAAGATGCAGAGTTTAGTGGTCAAACATGCTAATCGGGTTCTGAAAAAGGAAGTCAGATTAAGGCAAACTTGCACAACAGATGCCAGTGTTGATGGTTCTGGTAAGGTTTAAATGTGTACTTGCGTGCATGGGTGAGATGTGTGAAAGATGCTGTAGGTGGGGGTGTGTGTTTGGTGTTGGGGGGTGTTGATAATGGACATGTAGGGGGGAGGGGAGGAGGGTGGTCGAGCGGACTCAGCTGTACTGTAGGTAGCCCGATCTGCCCTGATTGACAGTGATGGCAGATAAGGTGCTTGTGGAAAAGGGAATGTGAGCAGAGCTGCGGGCAAAGATAAGGGCCAAGATTAGCACCCTGCCACGTCACACACAGAGAGACAGAGCAGCAGAGTCCAGCCTAGGCAGATTGAGATGTTGACACGGAAAGGTATTGGCTACAGTGAATACAATGGGCAACCAGGAGAAAAGGCTGAGTTTATTGTATCTATGTGTCTGAATGAAGACTGTGCGTGTGATTGTTCATCAGACCGTGTCCCAGGTAGCACACACACACCCTGTTGAGTAGAGGGTGGGGGGTTCAAGGAGGAGGCCAACTAATCAGCTCATAATCCAAGCGGCTGCCGTTTCCAAGGCAACGCCGCTGTACATTCATGCGTGGCAAACAGATACACTCTCTCTCTTTCTGTTTGTTTCCCACCTCTTTCTCTTTCCTCTTTACTCTTTCTTTTCCTCCCTGGCCATTTCCTGTCAACACAGCCTCATTTTCACCTCTAATTCTTTCCTTCCCCCATCATTCTCACCTTTTTTGTCTTTTTCCTTTCTCCTGTAAACACAGGCCCTCTTCTTGCCTCTTCCCGCCTTTCACCATTCCCAATTTTTCCTCCTCCCCTCCACCTAACGTGTCAAAATAGACTCATGTATCTCTCTCTCCTTTTCTTTCTCCCATCCTCTTTTCCTGTCAGCATAACATCTATCAATTTTCCTATCTTTTGCTCTTTCTTATGCCTTATACGCTCTCCTCCTGTCTCCTTCATTTTCTGACTCCCACCCCTGTAAACACAGACCCCATCTCCCCTCTCTCCTCCAGCTTTCCATTTTTTAATTTCCTTTTTCTCCCCCCTCCTTTCCTCCGTCTTTTTTTTATTTTCTCTCTCCCTTCCTTTTTTCCTGTAAACACTCTTGTCTTCACCCCTCCTCCCTCCCCTCATGCCAGGGGGTCCAAGGTTGGTGTATTTGTGCAGTGATGTTGGAGGCCTTGATGATCACTCTCTAGGAGATGATTATGTGGTCAGGGCCCTGCAGCCTCCTCTCCTGCCCCGCACTGCTGGAGCTCTGCTCTGCTTCTGTGTGTCTCACTGTGTGTGTGTGGAAATGAAATGCACACTATGTGGATATAAGATAATTTGCTTGTTTTTGTATGTGTGTGAACATTTTGTGCATTAATGTGGGTCTAACTCATGAATCCATTAATATAGGCTGCTAATAAATATGCGTGTAAAGCCTGTTGTATTACCTGCCATGAAAAAAACACACATCTCCCGCAGACCAAATCTTAAAAGAATGCATGAATCTTTTAAGTATTTAATACCTTTTATTTCATAATTTGAGGGTTTTAATACTGATGAGGGGTGCTCATTTTGTACATCATATTCTGAATAGGATTTTGATGAACAAATCCCAATTGCCTTTGTGCTGGTGTGTGTGTGTGTGTGAGTGTGTAACCTCCCTCCCTCTTTGTCTAAGTATGTGGCGGCCACATGTCTTTCTGCCGATGTCTGTCTGCAAAGAACCAGAGCACTCCTCTGGAGCAGTGATGTAAATAACACAAAACTGTAAATAACAAACAACTGTAGCGCTCGCTAGCTTTTGTCTGCTGCCTTACTGCTGTTTCTTTTCTCTCCTTTCTTTTGACCTCTGTCCGTTCTTCTCCCTCTCTTCTTCAGTCTCCCTTCAAACTACTGAGCCCCACCCCAAAAGCAAACACAGATGCCTGGAGCCTTTGGCATTTTGACTAGCTGCTATATTTTTTACCAGACCGCGCTGTCTGATTACTCCGGAGCAAATGTGAAAAAAAGTGTCGGTCATGGTGTTCCAGCCAGCCAAATCCCCCTGTATCTCTCTCACTCACTGCTGGAGCGACGGCCTGACTGCGCTCATCTCTTTCACCTAGGAGCACAAGCACAGGTCGGGCTGCACCTCCATGCCACAGAGACAATCGATTGCTTTCATAAAATAAAATGGTGGACATGAAAGGAGCTTGATAAATGGCAAGCTATTTGGCCCTAATTGCAACCCTTTAAAATGTCTTGGTGATGATTTGAGCAAGCTTCGACTGAAGTTACCGAGATCAAAGTGAAGAGAGAAAGATTAAAAACGCACTGGCTGGCTGCGTCTTAACTGCATGTCTCCGACTTGTGACCCCACGTGGCCTCCGGCTCGGAGGAAGGCCGATATTCTGCACCTTACAGTCGAATAAATCAAAGTCTCCACAGAAAGCTGTCTTATTGTGAGTTATGCCAGTTCCTGGATCCTGTTGTAGTTAATCATCATCCCTCAGCCTCAGCCTCATTATGGCTTACTAGCCCTGAATAAACACAGAGGGATGGTAGTCTAGGAAAAAGTGAGAGTCGGCACACACATTTACTGATGACATTCAGAAGATAACTTGTAACTGTCAAGCATATAGGCTGGAAAGCATATAAGCTACACAAGCCAGGAGAACAAAAATTAAATAAAGACAGATGACAGTCAAACAAAGAAAGTATCACTAGTGAAGCAGGGGGTAGCAAGGGGTGAGTAGGTGTGTGTGTGTGTGTTGGGGGGGGGGGTGGTAGAGATAAATGGGGTTAGATCAGAAGGAGCCATTAGGACGATGGAGGGGAGCAAAAAGGGGGGACAGACGAGCCAGTGCTGGTTTGCCAGGCATCCCCTGAGCCAACTCGGAGACGATGTTTAATCAGGCCTGTGAACCTACGAGACTGAGGTCACCCCGGCACACTCATTAGACCTGATGGGAGCACTGTACCACAACAGATGAGTGCAATCTTTACTCCGTTCATCCATCTCTCAAAACACACACATATAATCACCTTACACCCCCTCACACACCCTCCTCCTCCTCCTCCTCCTCCTCCTCCTCCCTTGCCCCAAATGCCTCATCTCTTTGCCCGATATTTGTGCGTGTGCATAAGCACTCAGGGACACATATATACACATTCTTACACATCACACATTTTGGCTGGGCCTCCTCTTTGTGGCTTTGGCAGATACACTGTATTTAAGCAATAGTTGGGTGAGAGCCAGAGATCTCAAGGAAAGATGAGCCTCAGAATTGATAAAGTGGACAAAAGGAAATGAGTCTGTAATAGATGGCAGAAGGCTTGTAGGAACAAATAAATACAAGGCACCGAATGCAACATCGGATTAATAGCAGTCAGTTGTCCAAAAGCTTAATTTGCCAGAGCTCTCCCTTAAATACATTCATAAAAACTAACCGCACTGTTTAATCAATATGGTCCGCCACCTGGAAATGACGATTACTCCTCTCGGACCAAACATGTTGGAGTCGGGGGAGTTGATAAGGGTTAGACAGGGATGTTTGCCGAAGCTAAGCACACAGTTCTGTATGCTTCCCCCACCTACAGTAAGGAGCAGAGATTTATTACCATGCAAATGACAACCCACAGTGCATGCCAAGGAGTTAATTACATGCCAACCTATCAGAGGAGTTACATGACAAAATAGATTTGGCATTGGCAGATTAGGATGGAATCAGGAGGAAGAAGAGGAGGCGAGAGGAAAATAGAAAGAGAGAGAGAGAGAGGTGTTTGCATTGGTGCTGCTTCAATTGAGAATATTCCAGTTACGGTCACAAACATTTAGAGTTTGCCTGGACACACACACAAGCACATCCACACACAAATAAACATCAGGCAGGTTAGCCTGCAGTATTGTTATTGCATCCAGTATTACAAAGAAAGACAATAAGTATATTGTCTGTCTTTTATTGCCTCTGTTGCCTCTCCCTCACTTCAGCATCCCA
The DNA here is from genome assembly GCF_008729295.1 of Plectropomus leopardus. Classification (NCBI taxonomy): domain Eukaryota; kingdom Metazoa; phylum Chordata; class Actinopteri; order Perciformes; family Serranidae; genus Plectropomus; species Plectropomus leopardus. The sequence goes on from NC_056463.1 coordinate 29,261,146, forward strand.
TCAGTTGGAAATATCCAAACTGTTTATATTACCGCACTTCTTTTGCTGAATGTTGGTTATTGAAACTGGCAAGGACGAGAACTGTCAATATAATGAGACAATATTCATACCCTGTGCACTCGCTATACAATACAGAGAAAACAGGGCTGCATAGACACCCCAGAGCAAACAAGAATTTCATTGCCATTGTGCAAAAGGAAACTTACCTCTGCAAAAGAAAAGAGAGAATAAAGCATACTTTATATTTCTCTTACGGGAAGAGCAGAGAATGTCCTATAAATCCTGATTGTGACAGCCGTGTAAATATTTATGTTCACAAGCCAGACTGAGACTAACAGCAGAGGACATTGTGACTGGGGAACTGGGAATGTAGCCCTACTCTGCTCAGCACGTTAACTCAATATTCATCTTCCTCCCTCGCTCTATTTCTCCCAGTATCGTCCTGGCTGCAGACCACACATGTATATTCATTACTGACCTCTGACTGTCTCAGCCGTGGAAGCCGTGAGCCCTGAAGGCCGGTGTGATGGCACCGTGAAGCCCGTTATAAGCGCGCAACGGCAGCTCCGTGAGACATTTTTGTGTCGCAAAAATGAGAGGTAATGAATGCAGATGCCAGCACGAGCTGTCTGGAGCGGCCATTTGTATCTTTGTTTGCCTCACTGTAGTTCTGTCAGCTGTCTTTAGGGCAAGTGACTTGCGCTGTGGGTGGACGGAGGAGGGGGTGACAACATGGGAAAGGACATGACTCGGTAGGCTGCTAGGGATGCTTGGGGGGAATTAGCCAGTGGATACTGTGGGGTGGTGGGAGGGTTGTGTCTCTTGGGCAACAGAGAGGGTGGCAGTTGGTGTCAAAGCCACTTTTTTTCTTGTCTTTGTTTCAGAGCAGACAGATTGATATTCTTGAGGATAAGATAGACTTGAGGATGTGTGAGGATAAAAAGAGATAATTTAAATGCAGTTGTGATGGCATTGATGGGAGTCTGAAAAGACAATCAGATTTGCACGCATTCACATTAATGTGTATTGTGTGATCCATATGTATATGTATATTTACTACATATGAAGGAATGATGGGTGTTATTTGATATTTTATTGATAATAGTGCCAGGTCAATATTTGAGTTGTAATACACACTAAACACACTAGCAGCGTGCATCTAAGGCTGCATTCACACCAAATCATGTTGTTGTGGTGATAAGTTCATTTGTTGGGCAGCAGTATGCAAGTGTCACTTATGGGCCATTTATGGAGGATTGGAGGGTGCAGACCAGGGATTCTCAACTTCCTTTGTTTGGGGACCACTTTTACAAAATGACAGAAGGCCAGGGGCCAGTCACAGCAGCCCCATAAATAGCTCTAGGATTTAAGGAAGTTTCTAGGATTTTAGGAAATTTCTATTCCCAGTGTGAATCAGTTAATTTTTGTTGTGTATTAGAAAATGTTTGGGGCCACCCGGCACCCTTTCAGGGGCCAGATTTGGCCCATGGGCTGTAGGTGGGGTATCACTGGTGTAGACCAACTATAGAAAGCCTGTTAATTCATACATTGTTTATATTTATTTAACTTAGTCATTACAGTATTTAACAACAGAAAGGGACTGTATTTACTGTTCCTGTGGACTGCAAGCGTCTACTAGTCTGATCACCAGTTAAGTGATTAAGCGTCTCTCCAAAGGTTTCTGTTGCAACTTTCCGTGGCTGCGTTATTTTCTGGCATTTTGTAAATATTTGTAAAGTATTTTAACAAGTTTCAAATGGATTGCCCCGTACTTAAGTGATCACTTTACTTATTTTCAAGAAACATTGTCAACATAACATTTTAATTCGTCTGAAACTTTGGTTCATGACCAGATACATGTGAAACTAATTACATGCACATCAGCCTCAGCTGTACTGTGTTTAAAGCTAATAAGCAAATTGGCTTTAGCAGACTGAACACTAAACTAAATTGGTGAATATAGTAAACATACCTACTAAAAATCAGCAGGTTAACACTGTCATGCAGCATGCTGACATTAGCATTTAGCTATGCGCAGCGTTACAGAGCAGCTAGTAGAGCGAGTGTATTGTATCAGAACCTTAACTTTTTTTTACTATTATATTTAGGACTTTTGCCTTTATAGCAGTGCAGCTGGAGACAGACAAGGGAAATGACATGCAGCAAAGGTCTGCAAGTCACAATCAAAACCTGGACTACTGAAAAGGCCTCAGAGTGCACAGTGCGCACAGTCATTTTGCCTTATTAAAATAAAGTCGAGAGCTAACAAAATTATTATTGAAATCAGGAAATATGTAATCATCAATCAAAAAAAACCTAAGACTAACAATCTGAAGAAGAACAATCTGCCAACTTGGTTTGTGGCACTTTTTGGTTGGTTCACAAAAAAGCATTGAAGTTTCACATCCAGCCATATAAACATAATGTGTATCTCCCTGTTTGAGCATTACTTCATTATAGAGGTGGGAATTTTGAAAAAAAATCCAGTATGTATAGTAAGTGAAAGAAAGAACGAGAGAGGCAGAATGTCTGTGTTGTGTATGTTTCTGTTTGTGTGTGTGTGTGTGTGTGTGTGTGTTTGCGTGTGTGGGAGATGAGGGGACTGTTCTGGCCGCTGGGAGACAGGGGGTCTAACAAGGATGTATGGCTGTTTCAACATCCATCTGCAGACATTTTTCTACCGTCATTCACTCCTTCTGTCTCCCCACAACACACCTCATCCCACCTCCTGATGCACGCACACGCAAACACACACATGCACGCACACACACATACGCACACACACAAACACACACACTCAAACAACAACCCACCTTTTGCCATTACGTCCACTATTACAGCATTCTCCCAGAGCTGACAAATCGGAGGCGTGCTTGGAATCCAGAGCCGCAGTGGCCCGAGCCTCGTCTTAGCCCCTGTAATGGAGGTAAAACCTTTATCAGTGTTCTGAGCTGGCCAGGTCCAATCTCTGCCTTACCTTTGAGTTATTTAGATTCACTCTGGCTTTAAATATTCAGACATGGTAAAGGTCTTATTATCATCTCATTTCTTATTGCCGCTGATTAATTAGCTGATAGTTTCATTTTCTTTTAAGAAGGCAAATGTATGTAATGTGGAAGCTCAGTGCCTTGGTATATGTCTCAGAGCATATACTAATAGTTAAGTGGTATGAGAGTAAAACACGTCCAGTCAAAAACAATAAAAGGTGTCTTATTCAAGATTTTTTCATCTAAATTTCATGGATTGTACAGACTGCACAGACTGCACAGACTGTTATCTTAGTGCTTTTGGAGTAGAATTGTATTTTTGCCCAAAAAACAGGTCATCCTGATTTTAGTAGTGTCTCTGTTACTATCGTTTGCATCTTTCAGTACAGTATTTTAATTTGGCTTTTTGCAAGACTGCAGGTGTTACATTTTTCAACTGATGTAGTTCTTAAACAGAAAAAAAAAATCAAAGATCGGCATATTTATGGTTAAATGATTGTAATCCCCATACATTCTATGTAATACTTTAAGAGCGTGTGTGTGTGTGAGCGGGAGTCTTTAGTGTATGTTCACGTTCATTGTGCAGTTTTGTGATGCTAACACTTTTTGGATTAGTCCTGAATTGAAACAGCTGTGCAATAACACCCCCTAAATGTGCAGCGCGTCTTTACTATGCCTGCCAAAATTATTTGGATGGTACCAAATCTTTAAACTATTTTCATATCATCATGCACATGCAAATTAAAAAAAGAAACACATCTGTGAATCTGGTTTTGTACCTCTGCCATTTTTAAAATAGACAGCCGATCCCGTTCTCTCATTTTACCCACAGAGTTAAATAGGAAAATTAGAGCGGAGTGCAAACTGTTTAAGTCATTCATGTCAGTGTGTGAGTAGGTTCCTGGTGTTTTAAGGCAGGTTTGACAGCTCCGACACTTGTTGATTTGCACTCATTTAGTCAACTGTTTAGTTGTTTCCAGCGCAGCATGGGCTGATATGAAAAAGTGAAACAAGAGCTTGAGTCTCATAATGTACATTTAATTTATGTTTGTTTGGGTTTTTTTTTTTTGTTTTTTTGGCAGTGTTAAAATTAAGTTAAGCTAATTTCCCACTTTCCCACATAATTCAGGATACGCTGTTTTTAAGGAGCTTCATATCTCTATTTTAAATACCTCTGCAAACATAATTTGACAGACAATTACCATGTAAATAAAAATGACACAGAATGCAACACTGATGGCAAATCATCAAAAGTGATCACTTGACCCAGCTTCTCAGCTACTGATGCCATATGCCACCTCTATTTTAAGCATTAAAAAATTAAACTATGCCTGTTGTTATTATGTACGTAGATATTACAGGATGAAGCTAACCTTTATCTGCATAATTCTGCATAATTAGAATAAGCATTAAGTACATATGTTTGATGAGAAATTAAATAAATAAATACAGCAGATTCAGAAGAATATTTTAAAATACAATGTGTTGAAGTTATTGGAATGTGATTAATTTAAAAACTTTACATGTTAGACTAATTTTAATCCCTGGCTATCACTGGGCTTATTTCCAAAGTACATACAGAAAGTCAGTGAATGACAACAAACATAGTTTCAGAGTACAGTCCACTGATGTATACCACGAACTCAGAGAATACACAACATTGCACATATACAATGAATATTTTTGAAGGTATTTTAACAACCCAAATGCCACTTGGAAATGGAGAGGATTATATGAAAGGTTTGTACTTGTTTACCTGTTCATTTGTTATAGCTGAAAATATCATCAAATTAAATTTCACAGTCTGCGCTTTAAACCTCTGCTAATCCAAATATTGAGCTGAGGAGCGCATTTTAATTAAAACACTGGGATCACAGTCTGATTCAGGTGAAAGGTAAAAATCACACTGAAAGACGGCAACATCCACATCAGACGCTGTCCTCTAAATCAATAAACAGCAAGACAAGCTGATTTGCATCTACTGTACAAACACGATCGGCCTCTTTTGCTGTTTGGGGAGAGAGGAACGCCACTCAGTAAGTTCTGCTCCTCTCATTACTCATAATAATGCCAGATAGCATATTTTATCAGCCAAAACAATGCAATCCGATTAAAAACAAATTATGACAGCACTGTTTGTTTTGGAAGACTAAGACATTAGGCCAACTTATTCAGCTCAATTACTGTATGACTTGTCTAACTTAATGAATGAAATTGTCAGAGACCAAAACTGTCGGTATTTGAGAGAAATAACTCACATGGGATTAATTTGTCATTTTGAGTTTCTTTAACATGCACTGATCTTCTTGTCTAACGAAAACTCTGCATGCAGAATTATATTTATGAGGACTTTTTATTTCAAATATAAAACTAGAATTACCGCCTAGCGGATGAATGCCTCCGCCAGCCGATGTGCAGTTACAGTTTAAATCCATGTCTGTCAAGACTCATATGTAGCCATGACAGACAGCATTGTTTCCCATATGGGTGTTGCTGCAAAAAGCTTCATATTCTAAAATATGGATGCTTCATACACATTTTCAACCCAGCAGCACAGAAGATCTATATAATCAGTACAGTTTTAAGGTGGGCACCTGAGATTAGTGTCACCGATTCAACATCTAACCAAATGTCTCCCCTTCTGTTTCTGACTTACGCTATTTAGTAATGGCCAGTTTTCACAGAACATTATGAGGTCATAGGGAGGTTGACCTTTTGTAGAAAAAAATGTCACTATTAAATAATTTTATCCTACAAGACATTTGTGTAAAACTTTGTCATAATTTGCATATCAATTCTTAAGTTATGGCAAAAAACATGTAACCTCGACCGTTGGCCACTAAAATCTAATCACTTCCTCCTTGAGTGCAAGTGGGTGTTTGTGCCAAATTAAAAAAAAAATCCTGAAGGCATGGAAAGGGCGTGAGGTCACAGTGACTTTTGACCACCAAAATCTAATCACTTCATCATTGACTTCAGATGACGTTTTTGCCAAATTTGGGTAAATTCCCTCAAGGCGTTCCTAAGATATTACGTTCACAAGAATGGGACAGACAGACAACCCTAAAACATGAGACAACAACAGCTGGTGTAATGGAGGCCTAAAGAAATGCAAAATGCAGAGATGAGACTTCCGAAAGCAATCTGTGATTCTCCTGTATATCTGTTTTAATACCCTGAACTGTTCTGGTGCAACAATGTGGCCAGACTGCAGTCGTAATAGTGCATTTGCACCGAGATGCACCTTTTGGCCCATGGCTGGAAGATATCATTGTCACCAATGGGCCCTGTGCATTAAAGTGTGACTAGTCGGCATGTTTATCAACCTTTTCTTCCTTCCACAACTTCACTGTCTTTGCTGCTCTTCTCCTCTCCTGTGTAGACATCTAATCCACCTTTCTCAGCACGTCAGCTTGCCTCAAATTCATTTTGTTCCACTATTCGCTCATCTCCTCTTCCCAAGTAACTTCCCTCTTTGATCCAGACAGTGGGGTAAGATAGACAGGAGAATAATATGACTTTTTGGTCTTTGGGCTAATGTCAGCATGGAGCAGCAGCACGCCTTCTCTGATATTACAGTTTTCACCTGGTTTCTCCTTTCCTCTCATCCCTCTCCTCTCGTCTCCTCTCCTCTCCTCTCCCCCACCAGACAGTTTAGATTCATTTCTCCCTGATAGCTCCATCTGAACCTGATTGAGTAAGGGAGGGCAAAACAGAGACAATAGCAGAGGGCTTTCCTGAGGTCTTTCACAGATGCCAGGTTGAATCAAACAATATCAGCATGCAAGTGGAAGACCCCAGACAATAATGTAATATTTTTCACGCACAGTTCATGCATTCACACTGACACATCCCTGCATGGCACATGAACACACACACATACACGCGGCCTCTCAAGCCCCTAAGCTTCTTGCGCCCCTGATGGGAGACAATGCCTTGCTGGTAGTGGTGATAAAGCATTTCCAGGCTGTTCTGCCCAGCGCTAACCTCCTGCCTGTGTCTCTTCCTGCTCCACAGACCCAAGCCCCTGCTGGTTAAATCTATCGATCCCCACAGCCACACAGCTACACCCAAGACAAAGCCTTTCTCCTCCCTGCTCTCTCTCCCTGAATCAGAGACAAAGCTGAATTTTCTCCCATGTTTATTCCCTCTGGTGTGTCAGCAGTGTGGATCTTAAAGATTTCTGTTCTGTTGTCAGCATGTGAGTGTGTGTGTGTGTGTGTGTGTGTGTGTGTGTGTGTGTGTATCATCACTATAGGTTTGGCACAATGTCTTCCTGAGTGTGTATGTCTGCTTACGTAAGTATGAAACGTGTGCGTCATTTCATGATGGAAGGCCAGGGCCACGTCTGTGCCCTCAAAGTCGGGTTGCAATTAAAAGGCGGGGGGAATGACTGTGTTAAAATGGCACTTAAGGAGCAGGGAGCTCAGCTGGCTAGACCCATTTCTGTTAGAGTGGCCACTGACGACTCCCAATTCTCTCAACCAATTATCTGAGCACTCATCTATGCACAGCGGGAGCCACTCCCCTCCCTTGACCAATCAGAAACCCGAGTGCCTGAGGTTAGTCACTGTAGCAAATTAGACCAGCGTCTCGACACAAAGTCAAAGGCAGTCTGGTCGAGTTAAGAGGTTGAACTTTGTTGTTACTCAAACAATAACTGGAAAGACATCTAAGGATGAGGTATACACAAGTAAAGCTCAGACCTGAATTTCTGAACTAGTAGTGGAACTCACACTTGAAATTAAAATTAACTTGAATAAAAACAAGTAATATAACTAGAAATTTAAACATAATGAATATTAACAGATATAGTACTACTACAACTAGTAGAAGAAGTTAAGGAGTAGAAAGGTGGAACTGGAAATGACATTTGAACTACAACTAAAACTAAGCCATAATCTGGAACTTGAACTAAACTTGAACTGGAAATAAAGTTATGGCTAATAGAGCCATAAAAACATTACTACAAGTAGATGTCAAATTAAAACTACAACTTGGACCACATTTGGAGCCAGAACAAAACTGAAATATAAAGACAACAATAGCTAAAAAAAATAGCTCAAAAATTAGAACTAGAGCTGGAACTAGAATAAAAAGTAGAGCAGGATATAGTACTAGAGATAAAATTACAAGTGAGAGTGAAAAAAAAAATTACAACTAGAGCTAGGACTTGAATTAGACTCTGACTGGGAACTCAAACTATAAAGGAAATATAACTAGAGACCGTCTTGCGATGGGATCACTCCAACTGCAACACTGTAATCTGCAACTTATCATGAACGTGGGTTGTAAAGTGGGTGAACATTTGCCCCCTTATACTTTCTACCCCCTACTTCCAGCCCTCTTGCTTGGACCACATCCGTCTTGGAACGCAAAACTTAATTTTGATCTCAACTACACATCTGTGAAGTTTGTGACTGCATCTTGCAAGGCTGTGATGTCACTGAATTGACAAAATCTGTAAGAGACACATAAACACCTAGCAAAATACTCAACAAAGCTTCTGTAGTAGTTCCTGCTACAATTGGTGTCACCTCAGCCACATTTTGCCTTCATGACACACACACATAGAGAATCAGCAGGTTAAAACAATACCAGCTGTCGTGACTGATAAGTATAACCTCTCTCTCCCTCTTCGCATTACTAACATCAATAGACTACTAAATATAACTAGTACTGAACCTGAACTGGAATATTAACTCAAATGGGAACCTGAAATATAAGTTCAATGAGAACTAAAATAGTAATATAACTATATTTTAGAAGCCAAATTATTCTGAAAGGTTGCCTTTTTGTTTAATTAAATGTTAGAATCTAGAGGGAATCTAGACCACTAAAAATATGAATATGTTCACATCACATAGAGCAAGTGTCAAAGTGTCTCACCCACCCTTTTTCCTTTATGCTTACAAGCTCACCCGAACTAAAAACACAGAGAACACAGTAGAAACCAGCTGTGTGTACTGTTAACCCTTTGAAACCTAGTGCTGCTTTCAAACACCTTTCACAAGTATTTTAACCTTTGAACCCTGAGAAAATTGGTGCAATTTCTTTTAAACACATAGAAAAAAGGGGTAATTAGCAACTTGGCAATAAAAGCTCCACAAATTGAAATAAATTAATAGATTAAGAAAATATTTTTTAAAAGGCTAGGGGAAATGTCTGGGGAAAAAAGAAAAAGCTTTTGGGAAAAGTCATTTTTATAGCTAATCATCATAATTACATCTTTGAAATTATGTTGCAGAATTATTAGAGTTTAAGCACTTATTCCAGGTCATTTTCCTTTTTAAAATAAAAATATATATATTTATTTATTTATTTATTCCAGATGATTGTCTTGTACTTTTTACTTACTGCTAATTTTTGGTAATTTCTTCTTTTGTTGTTCATTGCCATCTTCCCATGTTTTTGAAAGAAATCAAGTCAATTTGCTCAGGTTTCAAAGGATTAAAATAGTTGGGTCATGGGCATGTCTAGAAAGAAGTCACATGATTGAGTGAGGTTTAATCGATATACTGGCTCATGTATGTTCAGACCTGAGATGGTGCTGGATAAATAGGCCTGAGAGTTGATAGACTCCAGTTGTGAGGAAAAGAGCAGGTTGAGGTTCACAGCTGAGAGCCCATGGCGACTTGTCAGATCAATATGAAGCTTCCTCATCATCTCCTAGTCACTCATAGCACGTGAGAACACATCCGCTCATATGTGCGGTGCATGTGTGTAGCACTCACATGTGCAGTGCACTGTCATGCAAATCCTGAAACACTGCAGAGTTATTTCCACATTATATCTAGGGCATCCATTTTATTGGAGGCCTGGAATTAAAACTTCATCCACTGGCGAAGAGGGTTCTGTGAGTGGCAATAATTGAGGGAATATTGCCTGTCTTGAAGAGCGAGCCACGCTTTTACGTGAGGGCCCAGAAAGTCATTTCATTTTTCTGCCCATTACTTTTTCCCTTCTTCGTCTTTTTTTCTTCTTTTTTTTTTTGAATCAAAGAGATGTTGAGCTGGTGCTTTGAGACTGGGGGGATAGAGATAGAACATGTGTGGCAGAGGGGTTAGAGGGAGGAACGGGGAGGGAGGAAAAGGCGCGGAGAGATGAGTAGGACTGATGTGACCGAGGGAATTACCTGAAAGAAAGATGGGGGAAAAGAGAAGGGAGGGGGACGTTGATGGGAGTGAGCGGGTGCCAGCATCTGAAGAAGATGGGGCGAGAGTGATATATATGTCAGAGTTGTGTGCATGTGTGTGTGTGTGTGTGCATATGGGTGACTGTGTGTGACACTCTCCCCATCTCATCCCACCCAACAAGCCCCACCCTGCCCTCTCCATTCCTTTCCCATCCACTTTCACCCCTTCCTCTCCCCCCTTCTTCCCTCCCTCCCCCACTGTTTACGCTGACAGTAATTTGACAGGCCGGGGGTTGACAGACTTGAAGCCGGCAGGGTAAGCGATTGTCAGGCCTGGCGTTGTTGGGCAGCTGCTGACTGGCTGAGGAGCTGGCAGTGAGATCGGGAAGCTGCGACTGGCCAGGGGATTGATGGGGAGGCGAGGGGGAGCTGTCGCTACAGTGATGCGATGGAGTGGGATAGACGGCCCTTGAGAGGCCTGGAGGGGGATTTGAGGGGGGTGTTTGCAGTGCAACCTCAGCTCAGCCCAAGACGTGCCACCTATTTGATTACTACTCTGCAATCTCACACAGACAGTACCGAGACACCTCTCATACCTCGGCATTCACACAAATACTTTTCCCATCAGTCGTCAAACTGCACAGTTGTACGGACAGTTACAGATATTTTCTTATTTTTTCTTTTGTACAGTGTTGACCATTTGAGCCACCCTGGATTGAAACGATGCTATCTATCCAGCTGTAACAACAGACAACCTCACCATGAAGATACGGAATGAGAAAGTCAATTGTCTCAGCAGCGATGTGAGCTTGTCAGCTAAACCCTGTTAGTCACCCCAGTTAAAACTATCTGGGAAGCAGATAAATCAATTAAAAGTAAGAAAACAAAAAAAATGTGTACAGGTGATGTTAGAAATAATATAAAGTCAGTAGTTTGATAGAGATAAAAGGAAAGGCGCTAGGAGCTGGAGCAGTGTGCCAGCTGGACCCAGAGCTAGGGAGTCCCCTGAAGGGTTCGCACATACTTATGTAACCCGTTGAGAGATAGCCAGGTGGGCACACACACATATACAAACACACACACACACACACACACACACACACACGAACACACAGGATACAGTGGATAATCTGTGGGGTCTAAGCGTTACTCACAATAGTAGCATACACAATGCAGCAGATGCCAACCTGGCTTGACTTCACGAGTGGACAAACAATCCAAACACATACACAGATACTGTATACACATATATACTCTCTCTCTCTCTCTCTCTCTCTCTCTCTCTCCCTCTCTCACACACACACACACACACACACACACACTCACACACACACACACACTAGCACTCTTGGCAACCTCAGCAACCCAGAGGAAATCAGCATTACTTAGGATTAAAACAAAGGGGCCTAAAGCTTTGACGTGACGTGCATGTTTTCTCGTCCATCCTAATCTCTTTCTCTTTCTTTGGCAGTCTGCAATCTTTATGGCTTCTTTCTCTCCCCCCGCCCCTGCCTCCTTCTCAACTAGCTGTGTGCTGTTGTTTGGTTGAAGGAGGGAAGAGCTAAACTTGTTTTGTTGTTGACGTCAATGTATCTGTGAAATAGTGCCATGAGGTTTAATCAGGATTCAAAAGTCTACGAGGTCATGAAACTCACTCCAAACTTGTAACTGCAATGCAAGTGTGTAAGCTTTCACTTCGAATAAGAGAAGGAAAAGAATACCAAACACACAGTTACATGGTTTTTATCCGCCATCAGCAATAACCTAGTAGTGCTGTACCTGTGGACACATCAGAGGGGTTTATGGGATCTTTATTCCTGATTGCACCCTTGTGAGCTGACAACGGCATAAATCTCAGCGGTGCTTTAAGCAGCAGCATATGCAGCTATGAAATGCTCAGGGAGGTTGTTACAGTGAGAAAGAGGGAGAGGAAAAATCTTCCTTACATCAGTTCAGCCTACGTGCTTCTCTGGAGAATCTCTTTCAGTGTCTACACTGCAGAAAATGTCTATATGAAATGTTATTGAATTGCATTTGATTATTAAATCTCATTGTTGTTAAAATGAATGAACCATTTGGATTGTAGGGTGACATAACTTTTCACTTCTGATGCAATCACCTCACTTTAAAAGGTTCAAGATTTTACTCTGTTAAAAACTGACAGACTGATCGTTATCAGACTGATTGGAATTAAGTCAAACTTTCTTTGTTCTACCCCAACAAAGTACTTTTCTTTCAGAAAGTTTTTAAAAGTTCTGTAAAGTTTTTTTTCATTTACTTGTGGACATAACTTAATAATGAGTTTGGAAGTACTGTTTCGCTCATTGTAACCTCATTCATCTCTTCGAGAGGCCAAACAGTTTCATTTAGAAGAGTTTTATTGGCAACTAAATTATTAGCAGAGTTGTCTTCCCCTCCGAAACAAATGAACGAGGTGATTTAAACAGGTAAAAAACACTGAAAAAAGCAGTTTCACATTACAAATTAGTGTTTCTCTGGTGCTGTTTGGCATGTCCTTGATGGGCCACTAGCACAGCACCTGCTTATGCATGCTCACCTTTTATTTATCTATTTATTTATTTTAATGAGTTATGACCTAGACATTCAGGACATTTTAACCAGGAGCTGAATTATTCGCAGAGGTCTCTTCCTCTGCAAAATAAATAGACCTGGTGATTTAAATTGGTAAACAAACTGAATAAAGCAGTTTTGCATTAAAATATCTGTGTTTTTCTTACACTCTCATTGCAGAGGGGCTGCTAACTACAGCTGCCAACGTGAAAACATACTTCTTAGGCCTATATTATTAATTTTTTATTATTATTAATTATTATTTAATGCAAATATATCCACCTAAATCTTACACAATGAACCTTTAAGCTGAAAATGTCATAGTAGAACACTTTCAACATTTATTAGTTATAGTAGCTAATGTTCAATACAAAACATCAACCAGTGTATAAAAAAGCAGTTTGAAGAATTCTTCTGCTTTTTGCTAATGCTGCAGTGACTGTGCTGTGATGAATCACTTGTTAGGAGAGACTTTTTTTTGCAGTGTACAAACTGACGATAGTCAACACCGTCATCATTTTGGCTTGTCCCAACCTGCACCTGCTCCTTCCTCACTAAACAGAGCTGAAACCTATTCCCATCTCTGTCTCTTAATCAACACTGAAACATCAAGTAAGGCTAACTCATTTTGGCAGAGGTGCCAGGGCCCCATGTTAACATCCTCCCCAGTGCTCAATCGAGCAGAATTCCTCGGGCCTCTCTCTCCCTCCCTCGCCACATCTCCTTGCGTCACTAACCAAAAGCATTTTCCTCAAATAGGCTTGTCAGGAAGCACAGTGGAAAATGTAGGCGAAATTTAGTTAAACAAAAGGTGGAAAGAGACTATGGATGTAGGAGAGTTTGCAACAGAAAAAAAAAAAAAATCAAACAGATCACCCACCCAGGTTGCTGTATATTTAATAGAGGGAAATAGAGACATGATCGTGCTAAAAATGTTGGGGCGATTTAATTAATTATTTAATCAAATCTTCTCTCCGTTGCTGCTCATCTATCGGACAGTCTATCCTCACAGTGGTGTTTCTTTAACGAGGACTTTTCTGTAATGGACCCTTAACGAGGAGTAAGCCTCCCTGCCTGGCCCAGCATCTGTGCACTGCCTTGCTGGGTAGATTACGGCGTGCTCCAGCCAAAGTGCCCACCACCACTCCCTCGCAGCCTGTTACTCCATCCCTAATCCAGCCTGCCGAGATGCTGCACTTTCTCGACTCTCAGGCCATATGCTCACCCAAAGATCAACTGAGTTGGGAGGGTGAAGAGGCACAGCTTGAGCCCGCTGCTTTCTGACTTAGGGTGCAAGCTATTTCCAAAGTGAATGAGCGCTTCTTCCCTTCCTTGTGAATCTTTCTCAGTGAGGGGAGTGAAGGAAGGCGACGGCAGTAATTCATGGCAGCAGATGGAGCCGTCAACTCTTATTGTTCTCCTGTGCGAAGTCTGAACAGGACTGCTAAGCCACTGTCGCTAATCACAGCAAAGCACATGTTCCCAAGATGATTGGTGATTACCGGGGATATGGAGATGTCTGACATTATGGATCTCACATGCTGGGAGACCAGACTGGGCTTGGGGCTTCAGGGAGCCTATTGGGAGGCAAGGTTGCCCTGGGGCCCCCATAACCGGAATGCCGAGCCTGATCCTACGGAGTGCAGCGGGAGAGGTTGCCAGGGACCCACCGTTGAGCTATGACCTTTCCATAGCCTCTGTTTGATCTGGTGCACTGGTGGGGTGTACAGCCCTTGGAGAAGGAACACAGGAGGGGAGGAACGCAGGTACATAGAGAGATGGGACAGGAACTGACAGGAGGATGTCAAACCTGGCAAATAAAAACAACTGGGCAAACTAGTTTTAGTGAAAAGGAAAGAAAAAAAGTTTTCAGAGACGTCTTTTGTTCCTGGAAATTTTTGTTATGTAAGATTTAAAGGGAGAGGCTGACCTTGTTCTAGTTGTTTCCTAGTTGTTTTTTATTGCCAGCTAAACCATAAGAAAAGTCAAAAACCAACAAAGTGTAAGTCTATTCTGACAAAGCAACAACAACAAGTGAAGCCACTGCCTCAGTGCCAAAAGCTGCAGTTCATCGAATGGCTACTTAAGGCTTGCTCCAAAACAGAGTAAATCCCCTCAGAATCCCATGTTAAAATGCCCAACTTTAAAACAGAAATAAACATTTTTACAGCCTGGTACAAAAGACGATTTCAGTCTCTATAGCTTGTTTCAATACTCATGACATTTGTATGGCGGGGTATTTACACAAATAACCTGTTCACATCTCATAAGGACCTAGATTTACACATATGTGAGGGCAGGAGTGCTTGAGTGATGGGCTATTTGTGAGTCTGCACTGTATGAGTCAGATCAACCCCTCACTCCTCTACAACCTCCAACCTCTCATCCAAATATGGTCACTTCTGGCTCTAAAAAACCAAGATGGTAGTGGCCAAAAATGCCGAACTGAAGGCTCTGACTTTCCTACCCTGTCTGTGGCTCTCAGCCTGGACACCATTCATCCTTAATGATGCAACCCTAAAAAAAAAAAAAGGTCACCACTTCATAAGAAAAAAGAGCCTACTAATTTTCTAAAGCAGCAGTGCTTGTTTTTCATGCCACCCCATCTAAGTCAGTGCCCCACTTGAGCCACCCCAGGAAAAAAAAGCCTGACCATGCCACTGACTATGTAGAATTTCTACCTTCAAATCTAAACATGTTTTAAATAATCTACGCTAAAATCTGTCCTTTATAGCTGAAATGTAGTCTGCTTTTGTCCGTCAACAAATTTCAGCCCTTGTGAGATCGGTGCCATTCAGCTTGTGTTCCTCGTTTTACACCAGGGTGACTGAGTTTGAGTACCTAGCACAGCCTATTAGCTCTTTGTGGTTCACTATTTGTTTGTCTCTAAATAAACAGGACACTCTGACTGGGAGGTCAGAACTGGGAATGCAGGCGGTGTCAGCTCCCATTACAGCTCTCCTCTCCTCTGCAGCGCAGCCACTCGGTTACCTGGCCCGTATCCTCTCTCACTGAGAAATTCTCACTTCTTTGTCTCTATCATTATATCTCTCTCCTATCTAGTCCCTCGCTTTACTCCTTCTGACGTCCTTTCTTCCTCCACTTTTATCTCACTCTGTTCATCAAGTCATGTTAAGATGAAGAAATCCTCAGATGATTGCGGCAATTGCGTTGGAGGAGAGCATTCAAAAGTACACGTGTAGGGAGAGGGTGGGGGGGTGTGGAACGTTTTAAAGATTGAAAGGTCAGGATGGTAAATTGCCTCTCTGTACATGAGTCTCACTAGTCCTTTGACTATAATGTGTAGGATTAATCCATTCTATTGCCCTTTGTGCTCACAGTGAGCAAGAGACAGTGTAATATGTGAGAGGCTGATTTTTGGAACATCCTGTGAATGTTTTCCCCTCCCTCTTAAGTGCTTTTTTTTTAAAGAGTGGGCTTTTGAAAGCTAAAGCAAAGGGAGATACTGCTTTGAAAGGGGTTTGAAAGAAAAAAAGTGGAATGAAAGTCTACACCTATGTGGCTATTTGATTTTTAAAAACGTGAAAAAAAAAATAGTTTTGAAATGCGGATGTTTTTTTTATTATTTGAATGCCATATACGTATATACATATGGATGGGTCCGTCTTTTCTGCAAATGCTCTTGCATATGTCTTTTTCTCTGCTCTCACTTTTCTATGAACTGCCGGGCTGATATCTGCGGTGGGCTTCATTTTCATATAATTGAATCGAGGCCCTTCCCACTGCGAGGCAGGATTTGGTTAAGCTGAAAGTCCTCCTTGACTGCTGTTACCTCGGTGCAGATTCGGTTACAGCTGTTACCACGGCAGCAGCCTGCCAGGGCCTGTCTCCTCGGATACCTCCCCTAATTACTGTGTTTATTGGAAATTAAAGATATACCAGCTAATGAAACGCGGCAAACATTACCACCGATGCAATGTCATTAATTCTAGCCAGGCTCCCATCTCCCATGTGAGGTAGAGGCGGAAAAATATATTAGCATAAATATGAATTTTAGTCAGGTGGAAAGCACTTGAATGAAGAAAAAAAATAATGAAAAAGGTGTGTTTTCATTTTCCTCTTTATATTCAGGATCGGGATAAATAAATAGACAATGGTGGACCGGGCACAGGCAAGGCAAAAGACACAGATAACATTGTGTGCCTCTCTTTGGATAAGGCCCTTGAGTATGTGTGTATGGGTGTCTGCAGGCAGACAAGAGGAGGACATGGAGGAGGGCCTGGGAGCAGAGGCATCTGTGGGCCATGCAGTGCAGACCTCTGTAGTTTGCCACCACCAGTCATACACCCTCAACCACATTTTCAAAGCCTCCTCTCAAAGCTTCCAGGAGAGGACACATATAGACTGGAGTGCCTATATCATAAACACCCTCAGGTCTCAGGAGATGGCATGGGCTGGAATAAAGGGGCTGCCTGTTAGGGTACTGGCTATGTGATAGCACTTTAACAAGTCTATATTTATGCCTGACAGCTTCACAGCATAATTCATTCTCGTCCTTTTGTGTATGTTTTGCATGTTATTAGCACTGGGCGATAAAACAATAATGACAATTATCTCAATATAATTTTCCTAAATAGAGATATAAAAAATGTTGGATAATTCCTCAATATAACAAAAATATTCATGTCCGTGAAGGGGGTTGGTAATTGTCAAGAATTAAATCAAGAATTGCCTTGATTTCTTTTAAAAACATGGGATGATGGCAACAAACAACAATGACCTAAACATTTTCAAGAAATTGGTAAAAACAAGAAAATTAGCACCAAAAAAGGTCAAATGAAAATAAATAAATAAAATAAAAATAAAAAGTTATAATAATTTTGTATCATAATATTAAATGTGTAATTCTGATCATCATAAATACAGTTTTCTGTAAATTATTCCCTAGCTTTTAAAAAATAAAATAAAATTGACAATTTCTTTCAATTTTGTGGGATCTTGTCAAGGTTGCCCATTGCCTTTTTTCCCATGCTTTCAAAACGCAACACAAGAAAAATGATGCTGATCCAGGTTTCACAGGCTAAACCCAAATTGCCACCCACTATTAACCAGAGGAAGAAGGGAAACTATAGTAGACGTAATAGATGAGTACAAAACTGGCCATAAATATGTACAGTAACATTACAAAGTTACAACAAATTTCAATGCACTTGCTAAGTTACTTTTAGTATGAGTGTTTTGACCAAACATAACAGCGCACAGCCACCTCATGACTGCATTTGTTCCATAACATCTAATCTCATGCTAATGGTGAGTTATTTCCTGGTTCCCAACATGATGTCTGTCTTAGTAACATCAGATAAATTTAGTTTTGCTGTCTCAACTGTCAACAATTTTGATCTTTAAATTTGGCGATCCAAATCCAAGTATATATGTAGATATATATATATATATATATATATATAGTCTGGAAGTGTGAGAGAGTATCTTTTCTCTCATACCCACTGCCTTGTTGCCCTCATTTAATTCCCAGCCTGGATCCTTTACGACACTGTTTTAGTGGTCTATCCAATTGATGTTGATGCTGCTATGGCTTGGTCTGACTAGACTATCGACCTCCCAGGCCAATGCACTGCATCTCCCCTGATTTGGAGTCGTTAAGCCGCTATCTGCATTAGCAGAACCCTGTTTTTTGTGTTTAGAGGAGTAAAGAGTACAATCATTAATGACAGACACATGCAGAGAGGTGGGGTATAGATAAATTGAAAAAGAAAAGACATTAGAGGGTTACAGCCTTATTCTCCCTTAAATTATCTAATTTCTGTCTTGTCTTTGGATAATGATGTTTCATAGACTTTTCTACAGTCAGGGGACATATCATCCTGTAGTAGGAATCAACAGCTTGTTAGCATGTCTGGCTAATTCGCCGGCAAGAACCCACAATGCACCATGTCTATTTAATGTGCCCACTAGCCCAATGCCTTCACTCTCAGGGACTTTGAAATGACAGGCTTTTTTAGCTTCCACCACTCCCATCCATTTGAGATAAAGCTTGTTCATTCAGAGGTCAGCATGGGTCACTAGATAGGTCCCTCTCATGCACTCATATATATGCAAGACTTGCACACATTCACACTGTGGGGAATATTAGGTATAAGGGCAAGGTTGTAGTGTAGGCAGTACATTAACAAGATGTTCTTCTTCCCTCTCCCTGGCTTAGCTGTTTGTATGAAAACAGCCCCAGCACTCCCTCGTTCACTCTCTACCCTCTCTTTCCACCTTAGGGTGCCTCATTTTTCTCTGCTTCTCCTCACATGTTTTCATTTGCGTGGTGCTACAAAGAGAAAGAGAAAACCCAGGTTTGTACCAGAGGAGCATCAAAGATGAGAGAAGAAAAGAAAGCAGGGGGTTGTTTTTTACTTTTTTCTGCTTTTTTTCCTCGTCTTTTCTTTTTCCTGTGCCTCGTGAATAGTGCCTCCCCAGAGAGCGGGGCTGCTGGAGTGTCATTCAGAGTGGACACAGGAACTCTGGGGACTCTATCCCCTTACTTCCAGGGAAAACTTGAGAAGAGCTATTTTATCAGACCGGCCCCATGGAGAATCAGTCCTTTTCTATTTCCTTTGTTTTTATTTTGAAAACATGTAGATGGTAGTGTAAAGAGAAGAGATCAGAGGACATTAGAGACAGCGTTGTGGGATCTTTTTGTTCTGTAAAGATATCATCTCCTCGTAGAGAGTTCAAGGATATGCATCAGAGGCAGTTTCATGTTGCATTCTTTGTTGTCTATTTGACGCTTCACAGCTAATTACACTCCCCGTAGAAAGTTATAGTCTCTCCACGTCTTTAAACAGTAAACACAACTATCCTGTCTGTGCAGCACTGTAAGCTAGCCTCCCTGCAGTGGCTCGGGGTACTGTCTTGCCTATCAGTTTTGTCCTACACACATTTCCTTGTGTGCAAATGTCCTCTGCACACCTTGGAGCTGCGCTGTAATATGATTAACGCAGAAGTTGTCCCAGCAGTGGCCCATGCTCTGGAGCACTGTGCCTGCCCTTTGGACTGTCTACAGCTGCAGTGATGAAACCAAACACATTTATCAGGAGCGCTGATATTAAACTGCACCAATTTCATCATCCTACTGCCTGGCACCACACCCTGAAAAAATAAAAATAATAACAGCGAAATCCAATTTGATAAAGCAATAATTGGATTTACAAACATCTGAGGAGAGATGTGATCCCAGATTATTTATTTAATGAAGTCTTGTGATATTGGCCATATGTAAATTGTTAACCACGGGAAGCGTTTTTAATAAATCCCCTGGCACATTTTGCAAGGAAGTAGTGAAAGGGATACGTTATTTGGGTCTTGTGTTGTCTTGTGGGGACTGACAGTGACGTGGGGTGCTTGATGAAATTATCAACTGATTGATAGTTATGAAGGCTTAAAAAGGAAGCCGAGGGGCAGAAACCCAGGTCTGTTTAAATGCTCCCAGTCAGTCAGCTCATGAATGAAAGCTCTCAATAAATAAGCAGGCCATGCCAGCTATCATGACAGCTCTCTGAGGTAAAGACAGGGGGAAGCATGTAGAAACGTCCTTTTCTCTGCATCCATCTTCGCCACTTCTTCACAGTTTAATCCCTCCATCCCATCTGGGAGGAGCCGAGATTGCATGGCTCCTCCATTCTTATGACTTAAGTCCCAGTGAAACTTGTCCCCAGTGACTGTTGGCTCCTCACAGGTTTTGATTAAAGCCATTCTGCCTTGGGACAGCCAGTGCCTATATGATGATGGCATTCTAGGCAGCGAGGCCTGCGGACTGTATGGGAACCTCAGTGCAGTATGCATTAATCGCCCCGATAGCAGAGAACATAGACACCCCCTGCAGTTTGTCTTGTGCGAGTGGCCTTGAGGGACTTATTCTCTTACACCCTCGATGACATGCTGTCTTGGAGCTCAAAGCTCCTCAAAGAGCTCTAAAGTGAAATTTTAATGAGCTACAGTATGCATTACCCCCTAGTGTGATTTTTCCATTTGATTTTAAAAGTGGACGCCCGTGGATGTCATTGAAATTATCAGCAGTGTGTTCAAAACAGCGCCTGACCTCTGTGTAACGGCAAGAGTGGACCAGAATTCTTTTGTTTTTCCCATTCTTCCCTACGACTCTCCTCTAATCTCCCAGCAGGACAAGGATGATGGACAGACAGACACGTCCGTCCGTTTCCTCTCCTCACTGTGGTAACCTCCCTGCTGTCCTCTCAGGCTGTATATTGGCAGTGTGACCTATTTTTATCAACACGTCCCCATCCCACCTCCAGGCCAGATGCGGCATGGCTCTGAGGGACGTGGAAGGAAGATCTGCTGTTTACCAAGCCTCCGTCCCCTCCATGTCTTTAGTAGAGGTCACCACAGCATGAGCTCTGTCTTTCCAGCCCATAAACACACACAAGGACACATTTATTCTTACATATGCTGGAGTACTGACAAGCACAGCTCCACTACATGTATGCAAATGCAGATCTGCAATTTACTATTAGCTTTTTAACATCTTTAACATGAATCTCTTAACAAGCACCCATTTTTTCCCCACATATTGTAAGTGATGTATTTCTTACTGTTATTGAGCTCTTTCAATTGCAGTCACAATTTTGGTGGCTTTCGACAGGTAACGCTTGGGAGTTAACTGTCAAGGAGACTTTCTTTACATCTCTGTTTTGTATGCACTCCGGTTCCAAAATAAGCAACTTTGTTAAAGTAATACTAGGATCTTTGACAATGGCACCCACACAATGGGTAGCAGAGGCCATGGCCCCCATAATACATGGCTGCTGTCCCCATGAAAAGAATAATTGGGGGCAGATTTTTTTTTAAGCTTGCAGAAAGTGAGTCTGAACTGTAAAACTATACAACCTACATCTAAACCATCCATTGGTACCAACCATGTTGGTATTATTTTTCAGCGAAGGGGGCTTTTTTTTCCAGTAAATGTTTTGTTCCTTACAATAAATGTACTCCTTCAAATTAAAGCTGTAAATTTGTCTTTTTAAGGAAAAGGACAACCAGCCTATTTGATAAACAACAAATCCCCTAACATGCATGTAACATAACACTTTAAAACAGGATTGTTGTGGAACTCACAGTGTCAACTGTGCTGTTATTAGTTCATGCACATCATAATGCTAACTGTAAAAAGTAAGACACCAAAGTAAATCCGGGTGCGTTTCCTTAACTCTCTATACTGTCATAAAAACTGACCCATAAACCACAACAGCTTTTGCTTTAGGTGTGCCACTTGATTTTCAGTGGCCCCCATCTGGCCACCCCTATGAATAAATTCTAGGGCCACGACTAATCTCTGAGTGAGGAAACAACTCATTTTGTGAACTCCCTCCTATCCGATATTCAGGCGAGTCAAGTGATTACCCTCTCTTCATGCTTAACTTATTTATCTATTCCCAGCACATCTTGTTAAATTGTGGTTACTGATTTCCCATTTTGTAAAAGATTTGTAAGTCTAACTGTTCAATACACAAGAAATTCAAAGAATTTTTTTTTTTTTCTAAGCCATTATTTTCCGGATCCTCTCCCAACACACAGAACCTGGTCCTGTGGTCCAGTGCTTCAGTGCCGAGACCGAAGCCGCCATAGAGACAGGCAGAGGGATGAGTCTCACTTTGTTAACAGTCCCTGGCTACAGCACAGCCCCTGTCGCCTGCTTTTGGAGGGTGATTTTTCAGCCTCCAGGTGTTTACCTGCAGGATACGCATCCCTCCTGAGAAACACATCAGTGTCACACACTAGCTGTGGGCAGGCACATCGCTCAGTGCTGAGTGAGCGAGTGAGCGAGGCAGCGAGGGTGGGGCTGGCGGTGGCAAACAAACAGAGAATCGAGGGCAGCGCTGCTTTGTGTGCAGCCCTGCTGGAGCTCAGACTCATTAGGTATGAAGCCATCTCGGAGCAGGCATCTGTATCCTGTGAGAGATCCCACCAGAGACTGCACTGAGAGAGCCATCAGATCTTCTACAGCAGGCCCCTTTGAACACAAACTACCAGCCCCCCCTTCCTTCCCTCATTCCAGCTCCATCTAAACACAGAGACAGGATGGAAATTTAATGAGAATTCTGTGCTGCTTAAGCCTGCTGCAGCTGCTGCATGGAGCACAGATAGGAATGTTTTGTTCACTTATTTTGCCCTCCGTGTGCAGGCTTTGGGGTGAAAGTTGCAAATGGAAGGGGGAATAATAGATGAGTATCTGCTTGCATCTGATGAAAGGTCTAAGTGATACAAATGTGTCCCATTTCAGTGATCCATCCAGCCCTGTGTCATCTCAGTGATTTGTGGGAAAGGTCGTGCAAGAAATGACTTTGGCTGAGGAGGCGAATCCCCTGTTTATGTTTGTTGTGCTCGGTGCGGCGGCCCGCAGAGCGATGGGCTGGGGAGATGGGCGTCTGGTGCAGGTGGTGTTTTTGGAGGATAGGGCTGATATATCATTTGCCAAGGTCGTACTCAATTAGGCTATTTGTTGAGCATAGCTGCATGAGGTTGGTTTAATCAACCGAGGAATGGAGACAACAACGACAAAAGAGGAAATAAATTAGGCATGGCCAGGCCACACTCTCAGGCACGCAGCAGCATGCTGGAGAAATGCTCCATTTAGCTGGCCATCTCCTTTCCCGAGAACCCACTGTCCTCATGCTAACAGGAACACACACACACACACACACACACACACACACACACCTTTCATTTCTTCTCTGACTTTCCAGTACAACTGAAACAACCTTTTCCAATCACGACAGGCAACACACAAAAGGTCAATTATGCCAGATGGGCACAATTAGTGAATTAATTTTCAAAAAGATTTGAGGAGAAAAGTGGGAGTGACTCTCCCTGTAATGTGTGGCATACATCAAACAAAGTGGCACTGCCATGACAAAGAAACAACATTTGTTTACCCTGATTAATCTGAGACCTTGAGGGGTGCTGAAGCACCTGTATAAGTGGGTACAGCCCTGGAGGAGAGGAGTCAGACTGTGTTAATAGTGGAGCAATCAGCGGCCATTCAGGTTAATGGGCTTTCAGCTGGTCGGTCCTGGCTAATGTGTGATTTGGAGGGTCAGCCCATAGCTCAGCAGCAAACACTAGTCACATTCACCCTCGCGGCCTCGCCACACGCTGCCAGTGCAGGCTGTAGCTTTCCTACCACACCCTCAGGCTCCTCAGCTGCTTATGACAGTAAATATTTGATTAAATAAATGAAGGTTGATTGGCTCTCCAAGGCCCAGCAATAGACTGCTTTGTGCTCAGGTGCAGCTGACTTTGGTTTCCTACTAGGGGACCGTCTCTAAACTACCCAACGTCTACATTGTCATCCGTTGAGGTTGTAAACTAAGTTAAAGAGTGAGTGGGAGGATTTGAGGGCGATGCCAGATGAATAATTTGATTGCACAGAAACTCCGTAGATAATGTGACAGCCATGCTACAAAGATAAGGAGCGATGCATCGATCCGGTCACTGTGTTTCCTCACATATACCTGTACCTTTTTTCCCCTGCCTTTCTCTCTGCCTCTCTCTTCCTCACTTGCTTTCTGTGAGACCTCTTAAGCTGTGACATTTCCGTTTCCCTGGAGACAGAGCGTGCCAGGCGGTTGCCATAGCAACTCCCTGCTCTTTAAGGCCCGCACAGCATTAGCCCACCCCCCTACCCCATACCAAGGATGGGGGGTAAAGAGGGGGGGGGGGGGGCTCCAGAGAGAAAGCACACCTGCTGGCTTCCTGCTAATTGGCTATTTCTCTTTCGCACTACTTCCCTGTTTCTGCTTTAACTTTTTACCCCCTCCCTGGTTTGTCTCCCTTTCTTTACCTCTGTATTGCTCACCATCCACTGTAGTTTCTCATTCTCACTCTCACTCTCTATTGCCTCCTTTCTTTAACTCCTTCTGGCTCTCTCTTTTATATACACTCTGGGCTCCTTCTTCCTGTAGAGCCCGACTACAAGTCTGGCCTCCAGCATCTGGCATTTATCTTCATCTGACCCTGTCACTTCCTTCTTCCTCTACCTCTTTATTTCATTTTTCTTGTGCAACTCTTTTATATTGTCATCCGCGGGCCCTGCCACTATGGTTCTGACCCTTGCACGTATGTGTACTGTCCTTATTATCCATTGCTTGTCAAGTTGGCAATATAACAATTTAAGCCTATTCTGATATGTGGCCCTGGCTAAGAGCATCAGGTAAATGTAAAAGGTTAAATGTAATCCTTTGTCCTTCCACCCAAGCATCCTCTTAACATCTAAAGACAGGGATAAATCGTCCTCTCATACACACTGTTGTGCATTTCACCTTCATTCAGGCTCAGTCATGGCGTGGATGAGTGTAAATTACCAGTGGGGGTGTGTATTAGGGCTACGGTCAGTTGGTTAGGCCCATCTCCTACTGGTGACTGATCCTCTCATTCTCCAGAGACCCCCATAGATTAGAAATCATCATCTCTGTCTCTCTCACATCCAGCCATCTCTCTGTCCTCATCCCCGCGGATCCTTGCGGCTGCTCTCCCTACGCACACCTCCATTTGGCAAACCGCACAGCTAGTATTTCTCATTTTTCTCTGTATGCTGTGCTGCCTGAATACACCCACTGATTGAATGACATGTTTGTAAAGTGATATTTATAGTGTGCAATGTATTGTTTGTCCTGCACTGTCCATTTGCACTGACTGTTCAGTGCCGTCGTTCCTGTACAACATCTGACAAATGCATTTGTAACTGTGCGAGTTGATAACACTTCCTCAGTGCCATAAAGAAAACACTTTTGTGGCAAGTGAATACAGAGACCCCGATGCTCATTTCTGTGCAGAAGTCTGTTTTTAATGCTGGGCTCAGAGTGTTTTTCTTTGGTGGTACTTGTCACAGGGAGGCTTGACAGGTGGCCAGACCAGCCTGTCACCCCATCGGCTGTTGACATTTGAGCGATATGAAAATGACTCTGCGTGCATGACGCCTGGGCTCAGCTATTCCTATTCAATTAAGTCCATGAACAAACCTCTGTGTGTTTTCCTGCTGATAAAGTCATAGCTATTGACTTGTGAGCAACGCAAGTGACGATTATGAAATCTGTTTGCCGCCACACAATGAATGTTGAGCAGTCTGTTTGTCTATTTGCCAGGAAGCAGATAGGCAAATAGATGGTTATGTCAGTGAAATGGGACTGGGGAGATAAAACAATAATAGCAGAATCTAAAGGCTAAACCCCAACCAATAGTCCTCTATGAAATGCCACATACTGGCTAGAAGATATCATTTGTAAAGGTATATTTTTTCTGCTGTCAGTTTCTGTACATCCTTTAGATTGCCTGAGGCACATGTGGCTTGATGGGATTTATTAGCGCTTAGCTGTTCACTCCCATAATGGCAAACTTTGGTGGGTGACAAATAGATTTAAAACAAAAGGGACAGAATGTGGCCACAAAAGGCCCCTGTGACCTTTTCGAGTTTGCTTCTGCTCGGGCCCAGTCCAACTGGCCCATTTAGCTCCAGCACCTGGAGCTCACGATTACACTATTGATCCATTGACTTGCTGTGCTTCATCTGTCCAACCCATCCACCTTTGAGCACTTCAATTATCAGAGCCATCACAGCCACACTGCTCCGAGTGGCAGCTTGTCCAACACTGTAATCTGTCAGGGAATGAGATCCCGACCGCAACGTCACAGCACCAGACGCTCCCCCATAAGTCACCTTGATCATGACGGGCCGTCAGGGGCTGACAGGGTAGTGAAAAGGCCCAACTGGCCTCAAAGATCTCTGCAGCTCAGCTCAGCTTAGCTGCACAATCTACTCAACCCTAGGGGTTGAGATTTTGTAGCCTTAGAGGCCATGTTGGCAACCTTAAAGGTCTCATAGACAGAAATATACTTCATGCAAGCTGGGATGTGGTTTTGGTAAAGTTGTTGGGTTTGGGTGTGTTTCTGTGTTTTCCAAGGTGATCAAGCTAAGTCTTTTAACCTGAGTGTATTGTTTGTCGGGCTGTTGGGTGTGTTGGTTTTAATGGGAAACATTTCCTGGTTGTCTTGGATATAGTCCAATCTTTCTTTATTGAAAATCTTGTTGAAATTTACATAATATTTTATTGCTGATTTAGTCTATATATTGTGTAACTATTACCCTTGTTTTTGATCTCAATGTTTTTTTTTAAGTACAATTATACAATTTTATTTGAATACAGCATTTAGTTGCATTATTGCCTTATTCAAATATTTTATCAATCTTAAAAAGTTATGCAAAAATAGGTGTTGTAAAGGAGGTTTGTGGGCTCATCTTATAAAGCAGCCCAGTTTCTTTTTTGTCCTAAACTACCCAAATGCTTTTGTGCATTTCATCAAAGTTTATGGTACATGAGCTGCTGATAGGTTTAAGTAATCACAAAAAATACATAAAAAAACAATGACTTCTTTTCTATTTGTATTTTAAATGTCTTTAATTTACTATTTATCTACAAAGAACTTGCCATGTGAATTGTGCAAAAAAGGAATAAAAGAGTTTTGAAAAATTCCACTAAAATTGCTCTTCATACACAGGGTGGATGATGCCACGAGTTTTATTTTGGCCCCTGGACACAGTGAAGTGTCCACCTGCAGGCTAAAGTGAAAACATTATGGACTAAGTTAAAGAAAATTAATCTTTATGGACAGCTGATGAACGATTTCCTCTGCAAGTAATGGCTATCACGGTGACCGTGGCATTTGCTTTTGCTTTGTTTGACACTGAATTAGTCTTGTTTCTGCTCTTGGTTTTCTCAGTGGGATAACTTAGCTCTCCTAATGATGTTATCTTTGCAAAGAATTATAAACCAGAATAGATTTGGATTTAAACATGTATAAATTCTGTGAAAAACGTTTGCCAAAGATCCACAGCTAATCAGCAATGTCATATCTAAGAAGATGTATCACTAGACAGACAAGGTAACGAATCACATCCAAATTGGTGAGAACACCACCACAGCAAAACTCACAAAAACCAACAAGAACCAGATTAGCAAACATCACCAGCTGAGGAAGCACACTGCACACTGTGTTCTGGATCAAGCACTTGTCTTTGTTACTAGTATGTTTTCATATGTGTGAAAGATACTATTGACAGTCACCACTATGCCTATTCTGATTGGTTGATTATCACTGCAATAATAATGCAAAAACAATAGATGTGACAAACTGTGTCCCTTCAATAGGCATGCATTAGAGCTGGGTAAATAACCACCAGACTTCTGTATGAGAGACAGCAGACGTGAAACCACAAGGACAGGTTTTCCGAAACAGTCTGTCCGGCCTGAACTAGCTGGCTGGCGGGGGACAGGATATTGATCTGAGATCCAGTCTGAGCTGGGTGAAACAGCACGGCCGTTCACCGCCCACGCCAACACACAGCCACTCTATAAAAAGATCGGATTCCTGGGGAAGTAAGTCTGTGTGTGTGTGTGTGTGTGTGTGTGTGTGTGTGTGTGTGTGTGTGTGTGTGTGTGTGTGTGTGTGTGTGTGCGTGTGTGAGGGAGAGAGAGGCAGATAGAAGGAAAGAAAGAACGGGAGAGATTGTGTGTGATGGCGTGAAGAGTTGACAAAAAGTGTTTGTGTGTGCATGCAAGCACATGTATGCCCGTTTGTCTGTGTGTTCAAACACCCCACCTGCCAGGGTGACTCTCGCTGACAGCCTCAGGGTGGAGGTTTGTGACTCAGAGCTGCAGTAATGGACTGAGCTGGGCTCGAAGCAAGGCCAAATGGACTGCATTCAAGGCAGAAATTAGTCACCACACATCTCTTGCTTTGAACACAGCACAATGGTGCTACTACTTTTGCAGAGAAAAATGAGTAATGCTGGTGGTAAATCTACAAAGTACAGTTTATCCTTTTGAGGTTTCAACTACCTATTGACCCAGGCAGGATTTGTAAAAAAGATGTTTGTTTGGATACTGGAGGAAGCAGTAGAAATATAAAGGCTGTTCCTGATAGGTGAGAGGACTTTTCACCTATCATCACACACTGCTGAGTGTTATTTCCTCCATCTTTGCCCACCTGGGATGTCAGAGATTTCCCTGGAAGGAAGCTCACAACAATTTTTAGTCGATTTGATTTTTCTTTGTCGTGACGCTTTGCTTTGATTTGAATTCAGACCAGGCTGTATTCACTCCTCTAAGATTACTAACTAGAAAATACAGCATTTTTCCCAAGTGCATTGCTTGCTGAAACTTTGGCCCATTCATTTGTTTCATCTACATAATGTCACTGAGCTGTAATTACCATAACAAAGATTTGGTGTCCTCCGGTGACATTGCTCAGAGAACAAAATCAAACTCAATAGCTCTCAAATAACATCTAATATAAATGAGAATTGTCTGGAATGTTGACGGCTTTATGATATGCAGCAGATAAGGTAGGAAATACACTGGATTAGAGCTATTTTCATAGCAAAGTGCTTCTTAAAGCACCAGAGAGGCAGAGAAGTGACAGACTCATCTTCACCCTGTAATTCCAGTTAGCCTCGTCTCTCTCTTTAAAGGAAAGTGTTGAGACTTTGAGCTTTGGTTGCTTACTCTTCCTCAGACGAAATCTGTGACAGTGAGTGCAAATGTTATCTGTTTCATAGGTTATTCAAAGTTGCTTGTTAGTGTTGTAGAACTTCAGTGGACATCCCCTCAATAGAAGAACAATAATTATGCCAAGAAATGGTTATACCTATAGCTGAAGCACCATCATATTGTTGTATGTGCTTATAAATTGGAAATATTTCACATCCTTAACACATTTGTTACGAAACACGTTGTTATGCAAAACTGTATGTTCATAGGGAGGACATTTTATTTGTCAAATTTAAATTTGTACATAGAAGCAACCTTATTACACACACTAGTAGGCCTATGATTTAGTTACTTTATATCCACACACATGGTGTTACAATTGTACCAGTTGTCCCATGAAACCACAAAGGGCTGCGTAACAACTGCTTTCTGTATGAAGTTTGAGTTACTACATGTAGTCTACCCCAGAAAAATACCATCACCTGTGAATGTGGATTGAGATCGTTGTATTTCTACAGTTGGCTGTTTTGTCACTATGAAGCTTTACTACCAACTTACAGATTTTTATGTGTATGACATTTATTCTGCCAAGGCCAAATTACCTATCTTGCAATGTTGCAATGAAAATTAGTTTGTGTATTCATGCGGGATTAGGATCACTCCAAAATTTAATTGGTTCTTCCATTGAAACACCTTTCAACCAAGTTTCGTGAAAATTTGGCCAGTAGCTTGTGCATAATCCTTCTAGCAAATGAACTAAAACAATGCAAAAACATAACCTCCTTGGTGAAGAAAAAACTTTTTTACATACACAGATTTTAGTTCTTATAAATACAAGTAATGTAAAGAAACCAACATTTCTCTGTCCTCCTCTGTAATCACTTATTTTCCCTTTTTTGCCCCTCTACATCCTGCTCTATATTTGATTATTGCAAAATTTAGATGAATGTTGTTTCCATTATGTTTCATATATTGGTACATTATTCGAACGCAACGCTGCTTTTAAATAGTAATAATATTGGCTATCTACATAGAGAAAATACACATGGTGAAAGTTCTTTATCCTGTGATACCATAGTAAACTGCAGTGTGAAATGGTATGTACTACTGTAGCATGCATACCCTGCATTAGTCAGCAAACTGAAAATATTCTATGGTAAAAAATCAGTTTCAGTGAAGGTGAAATACATATGATAAATGCCACGGAAAGAAAAAAAAATAACCAAGTCAATGTCGAGAGATCAAGGAATTCCTTTAAGTCGTAAAGCTGAAGTGACAAGGCTAAGAAAGGAATTATCAAGATGAGCCTGGCCCTACTTCGCCCCTGTCGTGCTTAAACAGGCACTTTGCTGTGAAAATTGCTCTAAGCCACTGTATTTTCTACCTTATCTCCCACATATCATAAAACTGTCAACATTCTACCCATTTTCATTTATATTGGATTTTATTTGAGAGCTTCTGAATTAGAATTTTGTTCTGTAAGGGCTCCAAGTCTTTGTTATGGTAAATTCATCTCAGTAAAATTACACAGGAGGGGAGCACAGTGGCTCAGTGGGTAGCACTATCACCTCACGGTAAAAGAAGGTGCCCTGTTCCTTTCTGTGTGCCACTTGTATGCTGTGATTGCAATGGCACGTCGGGGTGGTCTTGCTTCCAACAGGCCAAAAACATGGAAATCTGGCTGTGTGTTTTCCTGCATTTTGGATATGATTTATTCTACTGTGACCCTGAATTGAAAAAGCAGAATTACTTTTAGTGTCTTTTTTTAGCATGTTCTCAACACTGTTTCCTAGATCTGAGTGATGGCGGACAGTGACTCGTCCTCACTATGCCAAGCCCTGTGCTCTAGCTCTGCCCCGCTCAGGTGTTGCAACAGATTGTCCTCGCTGTTTCACAGGAGGAAGACTCCACCCTGCTCTTCTCTTTCGGTAATGCAGGGATTAGTATCTGTGCATCCCCTCCAGCCTTTTATCCAGAGCTAACACCTTTAGCATGACACCAGCCACACAAAACAAACGCTGGCTCAGCCTTGTAGCACACACGCACGCAGCACGTTCCACAACATGGGCACTCTGACTGCGCCTGGGTGTCAACACTACCCAACTCAATTACTTTAGTCTGCAGCGCACCACTAATCCCCACCCCACCCCTCCTCTACCCCGCCACCATTATTCCTGTACATCAACAGATTTGCATGTACTTTCACGCCACTATTTAGTTTGCTGTTTATTTTTAGAAGCCCACGCCTAATTAGGGGGAGCTGGTGTAGAACACAAGCATAAACGGCAACATTAGTGCTTGAGCTAATGAGAGAAGATATTGTGGGTAAAGCTCAGTAATTTCATCCTGTACTCTATTATTATTCTTTCATTATCATCTCAGCGGATGGCTGACCCCTCTCCCTCTCTTGCTCTCACTCTGTTGCTCTCCTTCTCTTGCTCTTGGCAGTGTAGTCCCTCTTTTCCTTTATGTGAAGATGCTCAGGTATGGTTAAACATACGCAGGTCTTTGCTGAGGTTGCCATGTTTGTGTTCATGCTTGTGCATGACTAGTGCCTCTGACAAAGTGCAAACATTGATGAGCCATGGGGAGTGATGTGCGAAAACCACCAGGTTGCCCTCTGCACACCTATTCTTTATAGCGGCCATTATATACAAGCCCCCCTCCCCCATTGTTCACCTCATTGGGAAAAGAAGACACAGCTGAGAGAATCAAAAGTAATCGGTGTACGTCAGGGACGCTTCATAAAACCTGTGCCTGTTTTGCAGCGATGTTTTCCACAATCATTGGCTGATTTACGTCTCTCGGATTTTAT
Source organism: Plectropomus leopardus (assembly GCF_008729295.1). Classification (NCBI taxonomy): domain Eukaryota; kingdom Metazoa; phylum Chordata; class Actinopteri; order Perciformes; family Serranidae; genus Plectropomus; species Plectropomus leopardus. The sequence goes on from NC_056463.1 coordinate 29,293,180, forward strand.
TTTTTACCGTGATAACACTCATCAGTTACCATAATGCACCTGGGCATGTTCCATGCAGATGCTGATGATATTTGGTGCGGGGTGGTGTGATTAGATGGAGTGCTAGGGTGAGGTGAAATGGAGAGGTATTACGCAAATTATCCGTCACACTGGCAACGTGTCCATGGGGGCAGAGCAGGGGAAGCATTGCTGTGGGCAGTCAGCTGTGCTGGGCTCGATGTGAGCCAGCTTGTCATGGGCTCATTATCTTTATCAATTTGCTCTTACCATAGGGACAGTGGTGAGTAGACAGTGTTTAAGAAGACAAATCACTCACAAGCAAAATACGCTGGCCCCTCTATTAGCATGCAAATATATACATCAGCTCTTTCATATTGTCTTGTCTTCTGTAATTCTGCCTCATGCGCAGATAAAACAACTACACATGCATTTGTCCAATATCATAGTGACCAATCTGGTGCAGACAAAGTTGTCTTTCATAAAAGTAATTCCAATCAACATGATTTTTTTCTCAGAATGTTGGCTGTACTTGTGGTAACCGAAAACCCAGGAAAGTTTTGACTGATTCATCTTCTGTGCAAGAGAAGATGGTCTGTGAGGTGTCATCAGTTACCTGGTCAGTGGTGGCAGGAGGCTGTAGGGCTGTGTGCCGTCACGCCTGTCTCCCCACTGACCCTCTCGGGCTGGAGCCCCTCTGTGCTCCTCTGCCTAATCAGGCTGCTCAGTATGCAGAACAACCTCCCTGACGGCCCCAGTGCTCAGCCCCCAGTCACTGACCTCCCCTAAAGCTATGGAGCCGAGGTGGGCTGAGCTGTGCCCAGTCAGCCGGTGCCAGATGTCAGATGGGATGGATGGCAGAGATAGTTATGCAGAGGAACAAGCGAGTCTGGATCGGGTAGTATTGGCAAATACTTTTTTTTTACAGTGTGCCTACTAGGGAGCCAGACGGGTGTTGCTTGTTTGCAACAAATGTGAGTGTCAGAATGTTAAAAAAAAAAAAAAAAAAAAGAATTTTGATGATTAATCAGCACCTGAAATGCAACTGGGTACACATTTCAATTCACCATATTTATCAGGTAGCTACAAGTAGTTACTGGTTACTTTACAGATTAATATTTTAACTTTTTTATCTTGTGACAAGATGACTTGAGTGTTCACACAGTGTGTGTTTCTGAGCGCCAGCATCCTTTGTAAATGTCCCATATGGGAAGAAGGCATATCCAGCTGCACAGAGAAGAGGTGCTGCACCCAGAGCCCTTCAACTATTTTTTGTGCGGCCACTCCATTTTTAGAAAGATGCTGGTTTCATCACTATCGCTTTTTATCATTTAATAATACTTTATATGACTTGAGTAAACTATCTGAGTGTTTCCTCCAAAAACGATTAAACACCATGTTCTCCTGATGTCCTTTTTAATACCATAGCATTGATCTCTTTTTGTGATATTTCCAATATTGGACCTGAGGTCCACTTTTTTGCAACTTCAATTAAAATTGAAGAGACGTTATTGCCCGCTACTTTTTACTGCAATTAAAACACACACTGGCAATAAAACATACTGTATAATGAGTTTGTGAGGGCTTGACATTCGGTCTTCAAAGCACCCAGTCCCAGTTAACACTTTGACAGAGAAACTCTCCGCTACACCGTAACCAATGTGGTTCAAAGCTGTAGCAGCAGAAAGAGTGCCTTATATAAACAACAGAAGATGGACTATATGGGTTGTACTGTATGAACAGCAAGGATCACCATACCCAAACAGACAATTAAAAATGTGAATCCAAACTTCAAATAGGAAATATAAATCAAAGCAGAATAATTCAAAATAAGAAAGCATGATACAGTTAATGCAGACATATCTCAGCAAAATCCAGGATAAACAACAGAATTATGCTTAAAAGATAAACACTAGGCCCATTCAAAGTTTAGACGAAAGTGCAGAGGAGTTGCCAGTGTTGCTCTGTTGCTTTTGAAGTGTTTGGTTGGGCCATTATGTACTAGTGGAGTGCAGGAGCTGCTGTCAACACAGACGCTGTCATTATTCCTGGCTATCATATATTGGCAGTTATACTGTACCTCAACTGTCTTTAGGCTGTTTTTTTTAATACATGCATGTAATGCAGATAATACCGTCTCTGCAGACACAGACTCGCTTTGAGGTGCTGTCTGAAATTCTGCTGTTCTTGTCCTTAGTATTTTTTTCACTTGTCTTCGTAGGACAGCCTGTTCTTGTTTGTTCAGGGTTTTAGGAACTGCTGTCAGTCCTGTGACGTCAAAGTACTGCCAACACTATTTTAATGTGATAATGGGAAAGTGAAGTCCACAACAACGAAGCACAGACCAATCATCATAAGGTGTGGCAGGGTGAGGTTGTTCAGAAAAGAACAGTGCAGCTGCAGTACTTCTGTCATATAAGCTACCGCAAATTAATGATGTCAGATTTTTAAAAATACAGTTGTTGACATTTTACAGTTGAAAAGTAAGATATGTGCTGTTATAAAGAGCTATAAAGTGTTTGAAATTACATAAAGTCTGTACAGGAAAATAATTCTTGGTAATCAACACTGCTCTGAAAGACATGAACATTAATTATTGTAGAGTGTGTTTTAAAGATTTACACTTGTTGCTTGAATATTTGACTCAAACAAATGACACACAAGTTGCATTATTTGCCCATATATCAAACATGCACAGTCCCTCCAATTCACACTCTAATGAAGATAAGGCTGATGTAACCCAAAGCAACACAACACCCATAACCACACAGAGATGTTCACACACCTACAATATGTCAGGCAATTTCACCAGAAAATGAAATGAAATAAACAAATAAAAACTTCTCCTCCATGGGAATTCAGAGGTAGAATTCCTTGTCTGCCTCTCAACATGTCACACTTTAAAAAGGAGTCTGGGTATTGATCTCTTGGAAGAGAGTCTGTCAGACTTGCCGTGTGCCTGCCCCCGGCTCCCAGCTCAGCCAGAGCCCAGAGAGGATGTTATCCCCCGGGGCTGATTAGAGGCATTTCACTGGGAGACTCCCAGGTCACTCTTTAAGCTCCTTCCACCTCCTGCAAGCCTGCCATGTCAGACACCCAAGACTCAGGGAGATGACTCTTGAAGAAAATGACAGATTTTTTTTTTTACTGTTGTTACCTTCCAGTGACTCCTGTTTTTAGCCTTTTCGTAGTGTATGTGTGTGTATGTGTGTTACAGACAGTTCAGAATTAATTACTGCCATCAGTCTCAGGTTTCCACTGTGTGTGTGTGTGTGTGTGTGTGTGTGTGTAATCTTTCATCCGTCGGTCCTCATTGTCACCGCTGTGCTCTGATTGATCACATGGTCTGATTCTGTCAACACCGGTACCAGCCCACTCACTGCTGTGAGAGAGAAAGGAAGTTGGCAAGAGAGCGAGGAAACATAATCCATTTCCATTGATGTAACAATGTTTTTGTAATTTTACAGTTATCATCAAATCTGTGTTGTATGGATCAAATGTGCTTACTTCTGGTAGAATTTCCTATTTTTCAAAGCTGTTTTGGAAGTCTACTTTATGTTTCACAGGGTAAATTAAATCTATAGAGAGAAAGCACAACGGGAAAATAGTGTTGATATGATGTGTGTGAGAAACAGGGATGAGCTCTGGGTGAGAGACGAGGGAGGGAGGGGAACAGAACAAGAGAGGCACACAAACAGTCTCTTGGCATTTCTGATTGAAAAGTTCTCAGAACAAGTTGTTCCATATTGTCGACATCTTTCAACTGAGTACACACAAACAGGCGAGTTAGCAGCTACTTGTACAAAAAGGGTAACCAAAGGGACCTTTGCAAGATCTCCTTTACCCAACAGATTATTCAAGCATGAAAAAGAAACAAATTCCCATAAAAGGTTTGCCTAGTTTTAGCAATATATATTGCAAACCAATATGAATTTTAATTTCCACAGTGCAGTTTAATCTTAAAGCTGCAGTAGATCAAGTTATTTTAATGTTATAATAATCTTGATTTATTAGTCTAAATTCACAAGTGGGGCTGAAACAGATAAAAGCATTTGTATTGCAATGAGTGTAAATGCCTAAATGAAATTTTTTTTTGCACAATAGCTGAATAGAAAACTGACTCCTAAAAAGCAGCACGAGACAACACTGAAATCACCAACAGTCAGCATACGCTTTTGTCCCTTTTCTGTTTTTTGTAATTGGGGCTAGGCAATATATCAATATAATATAGATATTGTGATATGAGACTAGATATCTTGGATATTATGATATCTTTTTGATATCATAATAGTTTTAAAGGCTGCATTACAGTGAAGTGATGTCATTTTTTTTTTAACTCTCCATATCTCTTACCACTACTTTGAATATAATTATTTTCTATAAGACATCATCAGTGTGCTGTACCATATGCAGTATGCTCACACCATGTTTTATGAATTGGTTAATAATTAATGAAGTGATATCAAATTTAATTTACCTGCATTTAAATAGCCTTTTGCCACTTTAAAGCCAGGAGAAAGAGACGGGGCTTTGGAGCTAGTTTGTAACTGAATAAGTCTTGTTGCAGCCCCCCATCAAAGGCCCTGAGGTTGCAGTGCCATGCCTTCTGTCTCTCATCAGGTCAGAGCAGGGACAGGGCGTCTACCGGGGGGCAGACTGACCTTTACCTTATTGAGTTAACCGTGATGTGATTACAGAACAACCTGAACTGCCAGGCCCATTACCACCCTGTTCTCCATTAGTGACCTCTGCCTGGGACTAAATGTATACAGTACGTGCATCCGGACTGCATAAAGACATGCATGCATACTCACAAAGGCAAGGTTACATGTAATAAACCACATACATGTACACACAAAGACATGCATAACCAGGCACCAAGGCTGAACCCATGTATACACACCCTTTCACTTGTGCTTTAATATATGGCTGAAGTGCATACATGCATGTATGTAATTATGTGTTAATATAGGTGTGCCTTTAGTGTAGTAATGTACAAGTTTGTATTTACTGTACAGCAGAGCCGGCCCGCGGGGCGAGCATGCTCTCTCCTTCTTTCGCCTTGTCGCGTTTGTCTGTTCCTATCTGCCTCACAGCCTCCTCTGCCTCCCCCACACTCTGCCTGGGGAGTGATTAAATCAGTGTACGCCTGTCCACAATCCAAAGAGATTGGCGCACACACACACACACACACACACACACACACACACACACACACCACAAACATCCGCGCAGTCACCTAAACAGACATGCAGTTACACACAGTGACACAGTACAGACCCAAATATATATTTACCTACATCCCGCTGACAAGCATTTGAACACAAAATCTCAAATATTTATTCGGTCTTAAACATGGTCTGCCGTGAGATCACATTCTCTCAGCCTGTCACGTTGAGACCGAGGATGGCAGCTAACTTGCTGTACTTGCAGCCGTGTGTGTGTGCGTGTGTCTGTGCACATGCATGTATGTGTGTATACTGTGCTGTAATTAAGCATGTCCATGTTGGACTCTGTGAGATCTGTCCACATATATCTTACTGACTGCTCTGTGTTGCTGGTTGGGCAGATCTCAAAGATGTTAGTGTGTATGCTTGACAGTAAGTGATACATATTCTGTATCTGTACATTAATGCTCTGTGATCATACTGGACTACTTTGCCTCCTCTCTATGCCTGGATGGAAATGTCTTGATAACCTACTGTATGTGTGTGGTGAGGCATCCTGCTGTATGCGTATTTCCATGTGTGCTTTTCTACATGAAGGTTTGTCTGTGTGTGTGTTTTGTGCGCGAGTGTGTGTCTCCATGTACGAGCGTATGCATGTGGCAAGGCGTCCTTATGATAAGTGACTCCCGGGCTGATTAAAGAGAACTCTTTCGCTCCATAATGAACACAGGAGATCCATCAGCCATTGCCTTTGAGGAACGTCAGGCGCGTCAGCAGCTAAAGTGCCTGTGATCTTTCGGATTTCAACCAACGTTGATTAACTTGGCAGCATATTAAGTGGAAAGGTATTGAGCCGGCTGGAACAGCAAAAAACACATCACCACGAGTGTGTCTTGTAGGCGCTGGTATGAAGTCGTATTTGCATATCCGAGTAAAGTTAAAGTGCTTATGTTTGGGAATCAGTGCAAATATGATTAGAGTTTTTGGGGTCAGCAGAGTGGGTCAGAGTATTATCAGGCTTATGTCTGTTCAGGTCTAATGAAGCAGAGGCAATGTGCACTCACATTTGCAGAGTTTACCCATTTCACATGTTCAGCAGCATATTTCAACTTTTTGTCTTTTTTGTAAATGCTGAAACTTGCATTTTTTATTTTTGAAGGTAAAAAAACTAAACAAATTAAACTAAAAACTAAAATGAAATACAGGGTATATAGGCTTACACACATTTTTTTTATAGACTGAGGTTACAACTATCATTACTAGCTGCAAGTACAAATCCATCCCATTGATTTAAATTAATCAGTTGGCTTTTTAAAGGAACATTGCGTGGCATTTAGTGGCATCTAGCGATGAGGACTGCAGATTGCAACCAGTTGAAACATCCCCCATGTGCTAAGTGAAACTCCAGGTTAGGATTTCTTCAGTGTTCAGGAGGTTTTTGCCGGGAGCTGAATTATCCACAGAGGTCTCTTCCTCTCCCAAAAAAAAAAAATAGACCAGGCAATTAAAATGGGTAGAAACACGGTATAAATCAGTTTAAAAGCAGTTTATAAAGCAAATCGATGTTACTCTGGCACTGTTGGGCTTGTCGAAGATGGGCCTGCAAGACTTAGCACCTACTAATGTGTCCTAGTTAAGTAACTACAGTGGCTGATGCAAAAATGTGAATGGCCCTCTGATCTGTTTGATTGTCCTCTCTGGGCTTCTGTAGAAACATGGCAGTGCAACATGGCGGACTCCATGGATGAGGACCTGCTCTTTCTAAGCTCATTCTAAAGTAATGAAAACACGACAATTTTAATTTTCAGGCAGGCTACTCAAAGGCTACTTATTGTATTATATTCCAATTCTGCCAGTATATCCCCCTGAATCCCACACACTGGACCTTTAATATGTGATCGCAATTATTTCCAGGTGTTGTTTTTATCATAAAAAAATAAACCAGACATGCTTATTTTATTGGGGTGAATAGTGATACGGAGCCACCCTCTGATGAAAAGTAAATTTATTTTGCTTCATATTCTGTCACTGACATTCATTTTGTTTCAAATCTTGTACTGTAATATTTCGTCTACACAAGTTTACAAATATATATATAAATGTCAGCCCATCACATGGCTCCTCACAACCATCCATAAGTCAAGGGGGAATAAACAGCTTAATACACTATAATTAAACATTTTGCTCATCAGTGCAAAATGAAAAACTTGTGATGTCACTCATTTGGGCGATCTACAGTAGTTAAAGAGGATCAGTTCCTTTAATCTTGGGTTAAGGGACTTTGTGGTAGCACTTAGCAGCTCAAACTGTTATCCAAAGGGAAAACTACAGTATCAATTTCTCACCTCTCTCTTTTAAACGTGTGCCTGACTCAAACACAGTTTGTTTGGTTTTTTTTTACTAAACATTTAATTGGTTGTTCTGTGTCTAAAGAGATTCAGAAAACTGCAAGAACTACACATGTAAAGAACTTAATCTTGTGCCTGAAAACAAATACCCCTGTGTCTTCAGGGAAATGCAGTACAGTTTTTCAACCAACAACAGCTTCTGGGTAGTTGCAGTTATCTTGCAGCTCAGTTTAATCTCCTTTATCTTCACTGTGACAAAGGCCAGTCAGGTAGAACAGTTTGGGATGTGTCTGACAGTCCCCAGATCTCCAGAGTGGAGATTGTATGAGTTAAAAAATGCAGGGAGGGCAAATTGGGATTCAGTGTAAATGTACAAAGGTAAACTTCAATAAGGCAACGTAGGGACTAGTCCTGCTCTTTTATCATTTATTGGCCAGTGCTCTCACAGCCTGCCGGGAGTTGTCCCACTTATTCTACCATACACACCGTGCCACGTAGGTGAACCCTCCTAATATGGCATAGGCCCCAGCCTCTCCTGCAGCCCGCTTCCTGATCTGATATCAGGCCAGTGGGAAGGTTTGCTCGCATTTTCACTCCAACTACATTTCCCAGAAGGTCTTACTCTTGGCTATACTGAACCCGGGGGCACGCTGATAGAGAAAAGGGCCCCAAATCTGATTCGGAACTAAGTGGAAAAACATGAGGAATGAATCAGCCTTTGTGCGAGCTCATATTTCATCTCCAAATACGTCAACTGTCGCAAGCTGTCCTGTTTTGAAGTCGAGTTGCAAGAGAATTCTTAAGAAGTCGAGGCATTCAACTGTCTCCAAGTCAATTTCATCCTCCTTCTCCTCTAGTCAGTCATGGATTGTCGCTCCCCTACCATCGTGGGTAATTTGTTTCCTCATGTTTACAACATCAGACATGGCTTTTGATTATGCATTCTGTGGTTGGAAATGAACTCATCATTTCAGCTGTAGATGGCATAGAACTTAGATGACATAGAGCCCTTAGCCTGGAGAAAGGGACGTAGATGTCGAGCACTTCTGATCACGCTACAAAGTGACTGAATCCGCCTGACCTCTGGGAGGAAGGGTGGATATTGTAATGTTGTAAAGCGCACTTCCAAATCTCCTTTTGCTTTTCAGTCCCGTCTTGATAGGCCTGAGTTTGCCTTTGTTGTGTGGTATTCCACTGACACTCTCACCCTGGATTAAAATCTTAATTAACTTGAGTGTCAGTCTGCATTCCTATAGTTGAAAAGGCAAAGAAGGGGAGACTAAGGGGGAGAGGGAACTGTGATACATGGGATCATGGGATGCAGTCTACTGTAGGGGGCACCGTTAGTGTGGCTGGCACTGCTTCTGTCAGCTGGGTTTCTCCCCCCTTCATCTCACTCTGCCTCTCAGTTTGTTTCTGTCTGTCTGTGTGATGAGCCCTAATAAAGCAGAGGTTAGGGTATGAAAGAGGGAGAAGATGTAATAAAACAGGCTTTGGTGGGACACAAAACCCGCAGATCCCTCTCACAGTGTGACCTCATGTTGTGAGGCTGACATGGCCACAAAATAAAGCTATCCTATAGGTTTACTTGCGAGAGAATGAATGTTAGCCATCACTCGATGCCACGGCCGCAGGCTTTGGCTAGTCGACATGGTCTGATCGTGCAGGTCACCTTCGTGACAGAAATGACACGCCTGATCAAAGGCTGGCCATTTGCCGCTGGGATGCCTCAGTCTTTGCGCCCAGCTGTGTCTGCCTGCTTGTCTGACCTTGGCCTCGCATCATGAGGGTTTGTGTGGCAAATAATGGCTAATCTGGCCCCAGCTAGTGCTCCTTTGGAGTCCCCTTCATCCCTCGTTTCATCTTGGCATCCTGTTTCACAAGGCTATATGAGCTATGCAGCCTTTTCAGGGAGCCCTGATGGGGCTGTGTCAGCACGGCTGATTGGAGGATGGACATACATCTCAGAGGTGGCCAAGATGGGCGGTGGGCGGTGTTGCGGTGGGAGGCATTAGAAAATTATATCACTGTCAATCATAAGCTGTTCATGAGAAAACGACAGCTTGGCTCAGCCTGGCAAACAATTTTCCCACTCCGTCTCTACTTCTCTAGAGGAACTGCATAAAGGACTTAACCTGAGGGTGGCGCTGTGCTGGGCGCTCATGCTGGGTTTTCTGTACAGCAGCCATCTGCCCATGACGGCTGGACCTGCCATAGACATTAGCAACATCACTGCCACAATGACAACTCTAACACCAGCTGCCTTTATCTCTGCAGCTTTGTTTCTTTGTCAGTGTGAAATACCATTTGAATTCCAAATGGAGCATAAACAACCCATAATCTGAGTACAGAGAATAGTGTTTTTTTTCTGCCCTAGTATGACAGAGCTTTTATGTGCTGAGGCTATCAGCTTCCTATGAAAGCCCCACTGTTTTTTTTCCCTCTAAGCCCTCAGCAAGTGATCCAATGGGCCTCCCACTGCAAATGGCAAATGTCTCTTCCCATGTAAAGCACTCATAGCTCTTTATTGAGGATCATTGCACTGGCAGTATCTTTCAGCCAAACACCAGCGTTACCATTCAAATGCTGAAATTAATTCTGCAGCCAGGGTAAAAAGGTGAACAGTCATAACAGTAAACCCTCTCTCGCTCCTCTCTCTCTCTGTGTTTTTCCCTTTTATATAGCCAGGAGCAGTGTTTTTTTTTTTTCTGGGCGAGAATGTCTTTGCATCTGAAATGTGCATTAATGCACCGCTAAGGTCAACTCGGCTCATTTAAAAAACAAAGCATTCAGTGAGTTGTAGGTCCACGGGTCTGCTGGCACACAGGAAAGATTTATTGTCTGCCCTGTGCTTGTGCTGCCGCTCCTCGTTACCAGCCAACTCTGACCCCATCCTGCAGACACTGCAGAGACGCTTAATCTCCACAGACAACCTCTGTATGAATACATTTTAGTCAATGTGGAGCGCCACGGTGCCCGGACTAGTGCCCTGGAATGGGTTGACACCAAACCCCGCCACGAGGGTTGGGTAAGCAGAAGACAGAGGGAAAGGGAGAGACATCTGCTCTGGTCACCCACCCTGCTATGCCCTATTGTACCAGGACCCATAACATCCCTGTGGTTTACTCTTCTCTTTTCCTGTATGCATGAGTGTGTATGTGTATTTGTTCTTTGAGAGGAGCGGAGATGGGAGGTGGGATGGAGAGCACGCGGGAGTAAGGGGATGCTTTGCCATATGGCCGATTCCCTGCTCGGGTTGAGAGAGAGGAGCACAGAGAGCAGAAGCTCTAGAGACAAGCAGAGAAAGCACTGTGAAAAACGTCTGTTTTTTCCAAGTCATTTAATCTGCCATTGATTCTATTTTCCTTAAATTCGAGGGAAATCTGCCATTGTTGCAAGATGATCTGACTTGATTCCAATGCAATCTGACATCTTCTCTCTGAATACGCTGAAATTATCCTGCCACATTTCAATATGTAACAATATGAGCTCCTGCAAGTTCTTGCAATGAAATTAAACTAATTGGTACACAATTGAAAGACAATCAATGAGTAAATAACCAGCAAGCATTTTTGTTAAGATGGTAACCCAGTTAAATTGAATTGTTAACATGATTACTTTTTGCAGTGTGGGCACGAGAGGCAAGCAGAGGGTGGGAGCCACAAAAAGACCCTTTATCTTGCCATCTCTCCCTCTCTTCAGGAACGTGCCTAGAAGATGTAATGTCTACCAAAACCCTGCTTCTCTATGTGGGCCAAACAGTAAGGCACTGGAGCTTTGAGAAGGGGACTTAGAAGACTTTTTACTTTTTAAAGATATGGATGTTCCTTTGGTGATAGTGGACAGGAATACAACCAGCACACAGTGACTGACCAGTTCACCAGATAGTTTACCAGGCAGCTTGTTTTTTTCACAATGGAGAACCTACAAATGTTGGATGATGACCTGCTGAAGTAGCTGACTGACAAAACAAACTCACCGTTGAAATTTACAATCACTTGCTTGGTGGCTGGTAACTTTCCTTTCTTGCCAAAGAAACTTTGGTGGACTTTGTGCTAAATGTCCTGAAATGCCATTCATCTTTCTCTAACCCCATAAAGTTCAAAGGTCCAATATGTTGGATTTAGGAGACTATATTTGCAGAAAGAGAATCTAATATTTGCAACCATGTTTTCATTAGTGTATAATCCCCCGAAACTAAGAATCATTGTGTTTTTGTTACTTTACAAAAGAGGTGTGACCAAGTAAATGTTTTGCAAGTCACAAGCAGGTTTTAAGTCTTTGCACCCAAGTCCCAAGAGACAGGTCCCGACTCAAGTCAAGACCGACAAGTTTGAGGTCAATGCCAAGTCTCCAAGTCCCAAGAGTTTTGAGTCCTAAACAAGTCATAATGCATTCTTCAATAAGAGGATTTTTTTTATATTATATATATAAAATAGATTTTATATTAACAAAAATCACAAAGGCTTTTAGGAAATTTACATTCATGTGTTAAAACCAGTTTGCTAAAAAGTCACATAGCTTTTAGGCTAAAGTGAGCTAAACATTAGCTCTCTGCTGGATCTTAATATAAGCTTCAACTTACTGTTCTTTGTGCAACTTCACATGCCAAATGAAATTGAAAGTTGTGGATTGTCTGTAAATTTTGACCAAGTCTTTGTTTGATTCTCTCAAATCTAGCCTAAAGTCATAAAGCACGTGACTGGAATTCACACCTCTGCCTTAGAGTGATATCGACATACAGAGCAGGTTCCTCTTCCATGAACTCTGCCATGTTGTTTCTACAGCAGCCCAGAACAGACAAACCAAACACAGGTTAGGTTAGGTTCAGGTTAGATAGGTTCTTGGCACACAGGAGAAGTTTCCGTTGGTTGCAATTTGCAACCTTAATGACAGAGGGCACCTACACACCAGACTTTCAACAGCTAATGTTTGTGACCAAAGTGAAGGAGAAACAGAGAGAAGCAGAGAGGATAGAAATAAACAATGACAGGGAAATAATGTAGAAACTGGACTGGCAGCCCAGTAAAGGTCTGTGATGAAAGAAAAAACTTCCAATGTAACAAGGGTTTCAGGAGTACTCTCTTGGTTTACAGTATATTCCTCAGTAGGGACACACAACTGGTAAAATCATTTTCCTGGGGATTGTTTAAATTTTCAAGGGGAAAGGACTGTCCTTGGAATGAATCCAAATAATAGTAACAGACAGTGCTCCTACAATAGCGGGTATGGTGAGTTCAAAAGTCGATGAACTCTGCTATGGCACATTAAAAACTCCATTCAGTGGTACTTGCAGTTCACAGCATGGACTCCTTTGCCAGTCACATGTCAGCAGAGCAGAATAATTTCTTTACCCATTATGATATTAGGCAGTTGAGTCTAAAATGGTTTTGGCTTCCCATCATAATTGTTGACCCCCAAAGGCACCAAAGCAGTTGTTTTTGTTACCCTCTATAGTGAGCAGTATTTATGGTCAGAGTTCATTTTTTTGGAGTGACATCTTTCATCATTTGAATAGACTGAATAAGAAATTTCAGGGCAGGGATAAAAAGTATCGTGGGACTTGAAGAACTCATTTTAAAACAGTGATGATGGGCTTTGAGGAGGGGCTGAAAATCAACTGCCTCTTGATTTGAAAATTTCAGCTTCCTTAGCGAGATGATGAGGTTGTTAAAGGGGCTCGTTTTCTGTTGATGTTGCTGGGGAATTTGCTGTGACAGCAAGGCAGCTGATTCCATCACTTGATGAGGCTCACGACTTTAAATAATTGACATTCAGTCATCAGATAACTTAAATCAGTCATTGCAGCTGCAGCGGGGTCTGCACAGCCCTGGATCAATGAAATCAGCACAGAGACACTTTCATGCACAGGGAGAGGTGCACTATTTATCTTAATGTTTGCTTTAACACTGAAAAGAACCCCCCAAAAACTAGCAGTTGCTTCTCACTCATAAGGCTTCATTTCGATCAATGTCTGCATATTTTGCTGACATCTGATATCCTCATAAAATCCAAATATATTCAACATTTTTTATTATGAGCTTGTCAACATGTAACCTATTTTGTAATTTTAAAAAATTGTGTTACATGGCTTTTGTTCTTTGAAATGGACAACATAGTCCAATACAAAGAATGTGTTCTTATACGGTATCACTTATTTCACTTCATATAAAATAATAAATAATTTTCTTATGTACAGGATAAATTATAAAAAAAAACAGCAGACATAGGCTTAAACCAAGAGTTCCATTTTTTGTTCTTGTAAGGATTCATTTTTGAGCATTTCTGCCTTCATTGTGGGACAGCTGATAGAGGGGGAATGGCACATAGCAAAGAGCCACAGGAATCAAACCTTGGCTGCTGAAAAGGTCTCAGCCTATATGAGGCGCACACTCTACAAGGCGAGCAAGAGGCTACTCACAAGACTTCCAATGTCCCTGAGATTCAAATGTGCACCAGGCAATCTAGATCAGACATGCTGCTAATATGAAAGCCAACAGAGTGTCTCAGGGATCACGTTTTTCTGTAGGCCAACCTGGAAGCTAACGCTACCCTGGGTCCCTCGTCAAAAAGCCAATGGGATTTTGGATAACTGCAACAAAAATAAGCTCTATGGTAAACAAACATTTATGATACTTACAGGTTTTGTTCAGGGAGATAATCTTCCCAAATGAACACCACTTTCAGGAATTTTGAAGCCTCAATGCAGTTACCAAAGGTAAAAAACTATTACTAGGCTAAAACGAACATCACTACAATCCCCTCTCTGCCACTACGAAGCTGTAAATCCGTGTTCAGCGCAGCTTGATGTGATGATGATCTGTAGTCTCATTTAGCCACTTGTTAGCAACCATCTTTTAAGAGACGCAAAAAAGCTTCATAGTTCACCAGTGGGATATTTACTGATGTATTTTATGCCATACAAAGAAACATGAAAGTCTCTTGTGTTAAACACAGACCTTATTTAATGCTTCTAACCAAAAAGCCATTCAAAAAACTGGTGACTTTGAGACAAGGGAACCGAGGTTTTGAAATGCTAATGATTTCCTGGTTTTTGGACTCACCCCTGGGGTTCTCTATAGCTGTTTACTACAAGAACCATATATGAACGGGAGACCAGACTTCAACACATCACTGTCAGTACAGAACAGAGAGTGAGAGTTTGGATGAGCATAGTGAAAGCTTTGACAAACATGGTTGAGTGTGCATTTTTTGTGCGTGGACCACACACTGGAACTTCCTTCCTATCAACTGAAATCCTCATAGGAGATATTATTGTATATTTAACAGCCATTAAACAAATAAAATATGCACTTAAGTACTATTCTGATATGTCTACTAGTGTTTGATGCACAACATACTTCTTATTAGAGTTTGACTGAAGCTCAAACATGTATGTCTGATTTCCTCTAAAGCCAATGTTGGCCTGGCGTACTTGGAGGCAGACTTTATCATAAACAGTCATGAACAATCACACTCAAATCTTTTTTCTTTTTTTTTTGTTTACTGTACATGTATGTCCAATATGCATATAACAGATGTATTCAAAAATGATATGAAAAGAATCTATATGTCTACTTTAATATAAAAATTTGTGGTTGAGAGAAAGCCAAGGTACACTTTCAAATAGACATTTCAGGCATATGTCTGATCCATTTACTCGGATTGACTTGCAACAAATGCAGCAACAGACTGAACTCATGTTAGATCTCCAAAAAAGTCAAGCATCCAGCATCATGAAATGCAACATCTGATGCCACTGTTCACTGATAATATTTCGACTGTAGAGTGATCAGAGTGAAGGACAGACACACAAGGGACCTTTTTTTCAAACAGTAAGGTGAGAAAAGAGACAAGGAGATTCAGTTGGGAAAGAGTTACATAAAAAAAAAAAGCGACAAGGAGAAAGACAGAGTCATTCAAAGAGAAAGAAGCCAATGATGCTGCTCATGCGTCGGGATTGCCACGCCCACTGAGCAGCCTGGGGCTCTGGAGTGAAGGAAGGATTTCATCTGTTTTATCTCCTCTGTCTTCTTTTTTCAGGTTACACAGAGCACGTCCCCCTTTTTCGCTTTTCCCTGCTTCAGTGAGGCAAAGATCTTAATCGCCCCTGACCGTAATCTACCAGAGTGGAACGCTTTTCTTCAATAGACAAAAAAGGAGCTTATAGATGCTGCACCCTGCAAGGGTATAACATCACAGGGTTATCCTCTGGCAAAAGGGGAGGGATGTGTAGTGTGTGTGTTTTGTTCCTATTGCAGTGACATTAGCAGCAGACAGCGGCTGACAGGCACCGGGAAAGAGAGAAAAAATAGAAAAGAAATATGTCACAACTTCATTTAAATTCTCCTTTTTTCTTTTGTAGACAGAGCTTTTTTTCACTTATTTGTGTGTTCTGGAGAAATTAGTTGTGTGCACATCTACCATCAGAGCATCTACAAGTAACTGACTTGTGTTTTCTACTCACAGCAAGTCTATATGCTTGAAAGCGCAACTTTATTAGCGACCAAAAAAGTTTTGGGAGCACTGTAGGTGTAATCTTAGAGGAAGATTTTGTTGACATCTCTTCGGGCGATACTGATGGGTGACAGTGCTGTGAAACGCACCCGAATCTCTACCTCTAAAAGCCAAATAT
Source organism: Plectropomus leopardus (assembly GCF_008729295.1). NCBI lineage: Eukaryota > Metazoa > Chordata > Actinopteri > Perciformes > Serranidae > Plectropomus > Plectropomus leopardus. The sequence goes on from NC_056463.1 coordinate 29,309,328, forward strand.
TTGTTTTGTTTTAATCTCCTTGCAGTTTGATGGGTTGACACATGACAGTTTAGAGTGTTTGAAAAGTCAACTTATTTCTTTACAGTTGACAATTTAGTATATTTTTTTCTTCTTCTTTTGGCGTCTGAATTGTCCTTATGTGGAGAAAAACATCCATCTGGCGCTTGGAGCAGACTAAAACTGACACTATATGTTATTTGCAAAGAGAACTGCAATCATAGAGAAATCGTTTTTATTGCCACAGCCAATCCCCTTTAAAGTTTGACTCTGTCTGGCTCTGTGTGTCCTCCCTTCTCTCCCTTTTTCTGTCCTTTCCTCTATTATTTTACTTTCAACATGCTTCTTTTTTTTTATTCCTCTTTTTCTCTGTCGCCTCATTTTATTATTGTTGCCTTTGTCACTTTCTCCTTCTCTGTCTTGGTCTTCTCTTGTTCTTTTGTTTCGTTGTCACTTTCTGCAGTGTTTTTTTTTTTTTTGGTTCTCGTCTTTTTTGCGTGCACACACGCACACACACACACACACACACACACACACACACACACACAGACACACACACACACACACACACACACACACACACACACACACACACACACACACACACACACACACACACAGACATAAATAAATCCTCTTTCTGTGAAGTCCCTAAAGTCGGAGAGAGAATATGATTTCCAAAATCCACAAAAAAGTCACTAGCACATAATATTCACAGTGCATTATTTCACTTGAAAAATAACACTCGCCCACCTAGCCTAGAGCTGAAAGCTGGCACATCAAACTTTCTAAGGATTCATCTGAGGTTTAGGCACAGTATTTAGGCAGAGGTGTACATAATATGTGGCTCCGGTGGCTCTGTGAAGGGGGGCTGCTACATGGTGAGGAGAGAATTTTATCCTAAGAGCTTTGTGTAATCCTTATCGCAGTATACATATTGTCTCTTTACTGGGGCGCTTCAGTTTGCCGGCCTCTCCTGAATGCTAACAGTGACTAACCAGTGGGTAATTCAGGGTGTATGTTTTTAGTATAGCCATCACTAATAGAGAAAGAAACAGTTATTTAACTTAATATAACTGGCAAGTATGCGTGTAAGCACACAGGTGTGTGTTTGCACCATCATTTCTCTTCACAAGAACAAATATTAAGCATTCTTTTGTGTTACATAGCAACAAATGATTTTGCTTTGGCCAGCGCTGAATCGGAAACCGCATGCGCTGGACTGACAAGCTTCACTGTGATACTTCCTTGTTAAGCGCTTGTGTTGTCCATGTCTCTGTGAACAGTGAGGATTGGCAAATTGGATAGAATCTCATCAGGCGTAAATAATGGCAGCTATCTGTAAATAGCGTTGGAGCAGGGGAGCAACAGATGCTGCTCCTGGTGAAGGAGAAAAGCCTGCTTTCCTCCACTGAGCCTGCTCCCCGCATGCTGCCACTCACGTATTTGGCTCCCATTTACACTGATCTATATTAATTCCTTGGAAAAAAAAGGGATGAATAAGGAAGTTGATTAAGGAAATGAAAATCTATTATGCTGAGCTGAAGCTCAATGTGTTCCAGTCTGTTTCACACTCTGGGATTTTTAAACCTTAATGGCTATCCAGTTAGTCACAGATCAGCGAAGCAAAGCTGGGATACAATGTTTATTTATCCATCTACTTATTCTTTTTTAAACATTTAACCCATCTCCCTTAAGACGTTTGTAGGCTTATCAGCTCCTGGCGATGGAAAGAAAAACACTGAAGTCCTATCCCAACTTTTTGACAATAAATTCCTCTCTAAGCAACTATCCTATCTCAAATTCTGCATGAGTACAGTCAACAAAAACTCAGTGAGCTACAGTAGTTTGATGAAATGTACCTGGCATTTATCAATAGCTGGAATGAAAGCTAACGCCTTCCCGTGTCCACCGAGGCTTGTATCCTCCCATTGATTTCTGGCCAGGCATTTGCTCACCCCAGCCAAGGTCCAAATGCAATTTAAGTGTTGTGTGGGGACGCGTTTCTAGCATAGAGCCTGACATGGTGTGGTCAATAGCCCCCGGCAGTGAATGAGCTCTCAAGTGGTATACAGCTACAGCGAGACGTATTTCCTCCTCCAGCTCACCTCACGCCTCCTCGTCAAATTAAACGATAGAGGCTGGAGGGATTTCTGCGGGCCTTCAGCGTGCTTTCACCCTTCCATCTCTAAGAGGACAAGGCAGAGCCAACGACAAACATCGCCACTCACACATGCAGGCGAGAAAAAAACACACACTTCAATTATTCCATTTAAAATGGCATCAGCTCTCGACCCTCTACTTCAGGAAATTAAATTTCAAAATGGACCACAGTAACGGCAGCAAAACAAAGGCGCTTGATGATTAAGGGGGGATTTTAATAATGCCAGATTTTCGACACGGGTCTGCAGAATATGGGAAATGAATGTAATAATTTCCAGGTCCTGAAAGGTTAGTGGATTGAACAAAAAGCCCGAAAAAGTATGCCACGCAAACTTTTTCAATGATGATATCTTGCGTTTTTAATGGAGTTATTGGAGCCACTGCCACGTTCTAATATCGCCTCATGTTTTGTTGTTATGTACAGACAAGAGTGATATGGCTGCTAGGCTATTACAGGCAAACTGTCACAACAGCTTACAAGGAATTTGGACACTAATACCAAATATATGCCGACATGAGCTGCTATTAACATATGCTGGGCTGAAAAGCAGCACAAAGCACATAGACATGTTCAAAATGACACATTGTTTGTTTAAGTGTGTAGACACACACGAAGGGCCGTCACCAGCCTCAGCATCCAACCCCTCAGCCGGGAGAATAATTGCCCTGGGAGCCTGATGGACTGTCAGGAGTAACATGCGTTTGTTTCCTCTGTTCTCCTCTTTTCTTCCCCTCTCGCCTGGTGACACAGACAGACGCAACGGAAGCACCTTGTGTTCGCCATGCATGGAGATAAACTGCATATTGCATTCTGTTTCAAGTGTTACAAATCTCTTGCAATAATATAATAAAAGATGTATTATTCATTGCTTCTACAGTGGCAGCAAGGGTGGGGGGGTGAAATATGCATATGGTGCGTGTGCTATTTCGAAAAGCCAATGCTGGGCGACGTGTGACGGGTGATGAGGGAGCATCGCATTGTGTCTCTGGTGTCATCAAAAGCTGGAGAGGGGAGATTAGTTGAGTGAGGACAACATGGGCAGATACAGGGCCACTTCATGGCTGGCAGAATCACTGTAATATTTGGAAAGGGAGGGATGCTGGTGTAAATAAGCATAAATTTTCAATCTACTGTATGATGAGAATCCATTTGTGGTCCCCAGGTGTGACAAACAAAAGGTTTGGATGTGTTTGTTCCATATCTTTCTAAATGGTTTTGCTTTATTTCCCACTGAGATATGGTGCGCGGGGAGTGTGGGATTGGGGTGCTGGGGGTGCCAACCAAGTAATTTCCCTGCCTACCCACTGCGGAGAGTATAATTGCAGACCTTAAAAATACCCATTCTGCTTTGGCACGTGTGAAAAGCTTTGGGGGGATGGGGGGGGTTGTTGGTCATGCAAGTACACGAACATGTGGCGTGTGTGTGTGTATGGGACGAGCATGGTTGCACATTAGAATGAGCTGTTTATAACACATATGCATGAGTACTACCATACATATATATATATATACATATATATATTATTGTAGAGGAATACTGGGGGGAAAAATGCCTCCATTGTTTCATTCCAAGAAGCCTCATCATGGCAGAGTATATTTATGAGGTAGCGTAAAATGCACTATATTTTAGGGAACATATTCTATTTTATGTTGGTGATTTCCAAGTGTTTTTCTATTGGCCTGGGGGCCTGTGTGAATGAGTAATAGACAGAGTAATGGCTTCATCCTCGCCCGGCTAAATTTGTTTTTCTTCCTCCTGCCTTGCAAATACAAAAAAAAAAAAAAAAAAAACTGCCAAAAAATGATAAATAACAGCCACCCAATTACTCTGGCATCACCGTATTCAGGAATTTATGTTTACATTATCAAGATGTACCACTGCTCTGCATGACAACACCTTGCCACAGAAACAAATGGCATTTACATTTCCTCTGGGTGGTAGCTAGGTGTAGGTTCCTATTCATTTAGCCAGTTTGCCTCCTGAAGTAATGGGAGGCCCTGACCTAGAGCCTCTCTGTCAGCCCATTAGTGAGCGTGGAGAGCATTGCATCGGCGCCTCTGCTGTTCTGCCACTCACAAACACCCCCTAGAATCAACACAAACAAGCCCAGAACGCTACCCCTCCTGCTCCACACACACACACAGCCAGGCAAAGATGAAGCTGGGGCATTGATTTTATAATGATGCCCTGGCTGCTTCCAGCCATGGAGGAATTGAAGCTGGCTGAGCTGAGCTCTTGGTGTGTGGAGAGTTTTTTGGATGGCAGCCCTGCTGGTTGCTGGGACTAGTCCGGTGGAGAGGCTAGGCTACAGACGTGTGCAGTCGGTGGATCCAGAGCATGTAGAACATGGAGAGGCAGCCGTGCCCAACTTTACAGAAACACCCGGAGCCAAGCGTCCCTCCTCAGCACACACAGACCTGCAACTGCCAATCAAAGCAGCCTCGGGCGCTGCCACTGCCTTGTGCGCATAAATTAGCATGTATTTGCATAAGAATCCACTCGTTTAGCAGACCCACTTGGCTCTCCCCCCAAATGGCATTTTCTCGCTCCCCCCTCCCTCTATCTCTCACTTTTCCTCTCCTTATCCTTTTACAAGTGCCGATAAGAGCTAGAAAATAGGGTGTTAACCCTTTTCATACCAAACCTCTCTTGACACAAATTACATGTGTGCATGCATGATTGAATGTGTGCATATGCTTGTTTGTTGTGGGTTTGCAAATGAGCAAAATGAACCAACAAATGAATGAAAAAAGCAAACAAACAAACAAAGGTACGGTAACATATTTCAGTATCGTACACAGTGCACCACAGTTTTTTTTTTGAAAATTGTTCTGCAGTTTGTGTGTTTACTCTGAGGGTTGTAAGAGGAAAGGTTCTGCTTTTGCCATTACCAACATCTTTAAAATGTCTCACACTTCAAAGTTGCACTGCAGCTTATGTGTCACATAGCATTCACCAACACGGCTACATTATTCACAGACAACTTTAAAGCCTTGTTTTTCACGGTTCTGCCTCAATAGCCCACAGAGAGCAGCGGCGCATGCACACCCTTCTAAATTACAGCTTAGAAGACAGAAAAATTCAGTTACTGGTCAGCAATGGTTACAAGGGAGGTGAGCGAGACAGTGGAAGACAATGAGCTGACATGAATTTTTCACCATGAACAGCCAATCAGGACACCATACAGCAGGCCTGGCAGGGATTAATAAGTAAAGAACCAAGAGGGCTACACATTGCCCTGAGCACAAGTTTGGGGATACAGTAATTGGCTAGGATTGTGCCTTCAGAGTCAACTAGAAGCGGCGCACATGAGCCTAATGAAGGTTTCTCTGACTTTGTTGTACTTTTCTCGCCCATTCTGCTTACTTTTAGTGTGGTCCACGGCTCTCATCTGGTACATTATTGAACGTGGTCTTTGGTCCTTAAAGCTTGCTATGATTGCTAAGTTCTTTGCTTCCAGCTATACTCCACAGGTGATTAGTTACCATGGATGTATTTAACAATTGATGAGGTATGCAAGCATGGTGCCCCATTCATTCTAATGATAGCTGCTTGCCAAGCAAATACAGTACAGAACAGTCTGTCTTGCTTCTCGCATCTGTGACCATAATGCATATGCACTGGTGTCTTTATTTGGCTCTGCCTGGCCAACAACTCGCCCACACGACTTGCATGGAAATATCTTGATATAGCTGCCTGTGGTTTTGAATGTGTGTGATGATCTGGAAAGTTAGAACTTTAACCACAACATCCCAATTGCCGCACAGAGCAGCACTGTCCCTGGCTTTTTTACAAGCTAGTTACAGCGAACAATGTATTAGACAATCTGATGCAGTTCCAGCAAGCAAAAAGGACACATAAGACATGAGTTTAAAGGTAAATTAAAGGTTGAATGTGTCAGATTGAGGGGGATTTAGTGGCATACAGCAGTTATGATCAGAGACTGCAACAAGCTGAAACTTCTACCAGCTGGAATTCCTTTAGTGTTCATTGTTCAGGAGGTTTTAACAAATGGAGCAGGTGATTAAAAACACTAAAAAAATGGCTTTCATGTTACAAATGAGTGTTTCTGCGATGGTGTTTGGCGTTCAGGGCTGAATGATCTGCAGAGGTCTCTACCTCTCCAAAACAAATGGATTTAATCATTTAATTTTCTAAGGTAACGAAAACACAATTCTTATTTTTAGGTGATCATACACTAAAGCAAACATACTTATTATACTGTAAACCATTTCTGCCATTATATCCCCCTACATTCTGCACACAGGACCTCTAATGTGAACTGTGTATGAGTATGGAAGCCAAATTGTGCCTACGACACTTCAGCCTCATAAAAGTCATCCTTAAAAACACATAATAGATGGTGATTTCTTTCAACTCCACATAGACACACACATGCACAAATGTGTGACTCTTGCCTGAAGAGACATGAGTTACATGAAAGTAAACATGCATCCGTATGGGACTTGGTACTAAACACATACACGTTTGTGTATTAACATTAGACGTTAGACGTGTGTTCAGTTGTGAATCTAGATGACACAGGTGGCACTATGTGGAAGGTGACCAGTAACAGCTACTGAATAGTTGTGTAGAAGCATGTGTGTGCATGCATCTGTAACAGGTACTCTGACTCACAGACACGTACATACGTGCACACACATATTTGTGTTTATGATGCATGGGTCACATATGTGTGCAGCAGCATGTAAGTTAGGACTAGGTATGTGTTGGTGCGAGTGTGGCAATCAAAAAGTGATAACGTACACTTTTAAGTTAGGCATGTTTATTCCTTGAGGACAACTGGCAAATCTGAGCTCAGTCAATGTGTGTGTGTGTGTGTGTGTGTGTTTAATTTTGCGTCCAAACAGCAGCTCAAACCCCAGGAGGTTGCGCAGTCGCTCAGGGGGCTGCTCTCCCTTCCCATGCTCCCTGCTGGTCCAGCCAAGCGGCTGAGCCCCCTGCCACCATCTCCAACCTGTGTTTCTTTCCTTTCCTCATATCCAATATGAGTCACACACACTCAAAGAAATACACACACCCAAAGGGCTTAGACTGCCCTGTCTCATCCCATTTCCTCAGCGCCTTTGATCCCCAACCCTCCCAAAAATACATTGCCCCCCCTTGCAGTGTTAACTTCCTGCCATGCTATTTAAGCTTCCTTGTCTGCCTGGAGCGACCGCAGCTTTGGCGTTAGCTGCTGCTGTCTCCTAATAACAGCGCTGCAACAAGAATGTGCAGAGGGAGGGCGGGGGGGGGCTCGGACAACAGGAGAAGGACAAAAGACCCCGAGGTGCACCACCAGATAACGGTGGCTCATTACTGCTGAGGAAGGGTTAATGTTCACAAGCGGCTCTGAAGGGCCCCTCCCCAAATGCTGCTGCTTGTTATGAGAGCTAATGATGTCAGCGGAGGGCCCTGCTTGTTGATTAGCCTAAATGGAGGACTAATAGAAGTGCGTGAGCGTAATTAATGACTGAAGGGGAGCCTAACGAAGATGAGAACACACCGCTGTGGTCGTGGGTGTTCCTGGGTTAAGCGTGTCCCCGGACAACATGGCAGGGCACCTCATCGGCTGACCACGTTGTCCCCCATGCCATCCAATGCCATGCCCCGCCATGCCATGCCACAACACCCACTCCAGCACCCAGACAGGCCAGCCTTTGTGGCCATGCCTAATTAGCTGTCACAGCAGGTGGAGCAGGGACCAGGGACACTTTGGTCTGCTCTCTGACAGCACAGGTCCCCGCAGAGCTTCCCCAGACACTGACCGCACAGGAACAACGTGTGTATGTGTGTGTGGGGAGGGCTCTGAGTGCACGTGCACATTCATGCATAGATGTCTTCACGTGTGTGTGTGTGTGTGTGTGTGTGTGTGTGTGTGTGTGTGTGTGTGCGTGCGTGGGGGGATTTTTGTGTGCTTGACAAAGACAATGAGAGTTCTAAAAAAAAAAAAAAAAAAAGACATGATGATGAAGGATATATCAGGATGCAGTGTACACATACTCCCTCACAGACGAGCAGAGAGAAGCTCATTTTATTGCAAATGTGGGTAGAAAAAGGTACAGTGTGGGCATCTGTATGAATGTGTCGGCGTTTGGAAGAAAAGTTTAATTACGTTTCAGTAAGTTTTGCCTGTCACTGTTTTAGACAGAGATAGTCAGCATTTGCTTTGGCTACCCAAGACACTGGATTAGAACACAATAGAATAAAATACAAAAGAACACAACGGAATAGAATAGAGTTGCTTTGTAATTAGGTCATTATGGAGAAAAAATAAAGGACATACAGTATATGAACAGAGCACTCAAGATAATGCAAGCAGGGTGTCTGCAAGTCTTTAAAAAAAATTAAAAGTCTTAAATTCAGTTTTATAATTATAAAGTCAGTAAAAGTCATTAATTTGTGGGGTCTTAATTTCCAGAGACATTTTGCCTGATTTCATTTATCCATCTTTCAGTTATTTTTGTAACACTGAGTCTGAGTGAAAGTCAAATGTTACAAATCTGGTAATCTGCCACTGAACCTCATGCTGTTTTTTTACATTATACTTGCACTTATCTGTTGGCAAAATGTAGATTACCCTGACTCACTCTAATAACAACACTTCTACATAAAACCCACCTCAGAGTACATTAAGGTCCTGAAACACCAAGCTGACGGTCGGCTATTGGTCGATGTCAGACTGTTGGTGAGTGTTTACTTTTGTGGTGTGTCTCCTATTGTTTGCACTCACTGCCCCTCGTTGGGATTTTTTTTGCCAAAAAAGGCTTGACGTGTTTGCTTATATAAAAAAAACATATATACATGCAAAAAAAGTCTTCAATTTGGTTCAAAATGATCATGAAAAGGTCTTAAAAAGCATTTATTAAGTGTCTGCTACCTGTAGACATTCTCAATACAAGTCTGTCAGAACGCGTAAGAAACATATTGGAAAAAAATACAGCAAAGACAAAACTATAGTGTCATCCTCACTGACAGATTTACAGGCTGAAGCAGATGTGTGTGTGATTTATAGTGCATGGGAATAAGATGTAGTAGATGCCACAGACACCCCCAGACACTAAAGGCAGAAAAGGTAAATAACTAATTTTCGGTGCAAAGATGTTTTCTCTGGGCAGATCTGTGGCCATAAACAATCATTCAGCCTTCCTCTCCCTTAATAGAAGCCCATTTCCACGCTTCCTCTGAATCCTCAGACCCCTGTCACCTCTCTGCCAGCACAATACATTACTTAGTGTGTTTCCCTCCAACCGCCTGCTGCGTTTGTCCCTCTTCTGCTGCTTTGTGCATGTGTATGCAGGGGAAGATACAGTGCATTCTGATGCTCCCTTCTGTTTGCTAAGGCCTGTGTAAGCTGCAGTAATACTTCTTTACTGATAGCTTCGCTCACACACTCACAAAAATCACACACATACACACTGCAGCTCCATACACTCCCCTGGTTTAATCTATTACCATTTTTATGTGGCTCAAATATTCAGACCGTGTTAACCAATGCATCATTATGAGGCGTATAACTGCGAAAGCCAAAGGATTTATAGGCTTAAATAAATTATGGGATATGATAGTGCAAGTTTTATGAGTTGCAACTTTGCAAATATTCTTTTAAATAATAATAATAAAAGAAAAATATCCTGGTGTTGTTGGAGGATGTGAGAAAACGATTCCCCTTTCCGTACTGTTAAAGCCCGTCTTTAACTGCACATCTTCCTCAAGCTATCCACACTGTACCTTTCCTTACAATCATCTCACACACATTATATGAATTGATGGGTTCATTTGTGGCATTTAAGCATCATGTTTTTTTTCCCCCTGCTTGCACTAGTGCTATCATTTCCCTCCATGTCGTACTTGTGTTCCCTTAATGTATCTCAAATCATTTCTATTGAGCATACTCATACACCGTGACGGCAAATGTTATACCCAAGCACGCACAGGAACCTACACAATGATGTATTGTGCATTTGCAATGTAATATGTTTTACACATGGTCACTATACATCACCTCTGACGTTGTGTGAGTAGGTCTATTTGATCCCATTCGGCAGATGGATCCAATTGTCCGGGCTGATATTGGGCTGTGACAGAAAGCAATCTAATGGCAGGCTCATTGATGATGATGAGTTCTGTTCCATTGCAGTGAGATCCAGTCCAATTTCAAAAGCAAATTCAGCCATTCATCTTCCAAATAATTGTGGCACTTTATCAATTGCTCCCAGTCTTTTATCTATCACTTCGATTGATGTGATCATTTTCACAAACAGCCTTCTGTGCTAACGGCGTCTTGGAACACACTTCCAGGGCTGTGTGCTGTGTGTGCTTGTGTGTAAAGGCATCTCTGCACAAGTTTGCTGGCATGTGTGAGTGTGTGTATGTGCGTTTGCTTGCAACTGAGCAAGTGTGCATTAGTGTGTATGTCTCCATGTGCTTAGTTACCCACATTTTTGTTTTGTGTAATAACAGTATTCTATTGCTCATTACAACAATGCATCTTCTCTTCCATTATTATTATTTTATTCCTCTGTTTGTTCGGCTGTGTGTATTTATGAGACCATTTAACTGTGATGGTGTTTGTTTGATGAGCATCTTCATTCTTGTGCCTTCCATTACTATCCAGTGAGTGTGTTTATGAATCCATCGGTGCTTAGTGTGTGCTGTCACGTGCATGATGTGTGTGTAATGCGCAGCCTCTGTGTGTGAGAATGGTGTGAGATTTTATCTTAAACCTAGTAGAACCAATAGCCAAATGCATAAAATAAATGAATATCATAATAAAATCTGATGAATGGCAAAAAACAAAATCCTGTCCATAAAAACCTCATCATATGAGACCTCAAGTTAGTGTCAGGCTTAAAAGGCAGCACAGCCCAAAAAAACAAAAAACAAAACAAAACTTTGCTATTATCTTTGAAAACGTACATGTTAATTGTGCTATGACCAAAATACAAAAAATAAAAAATAAAAAAACGGGGAAAAGAAAACCATTCAATTTTAAAGCATAGTGTATCCCACTATTACTACTGGCCCTGGCAAGAAGTGCCTCAGTCTTTGGGAAAAAAAGGCATACATGTGCATTGGAGACATCTTTCTGCTGTTGAGATTGGAATTGTTTGAGCTTTATTTTCAATATCCTGTAATAATGGCACCTGTTTGACAATTTTTACATGGAATACCCCCTGGTTCTGCTATATTAAGGCAATTCGCACATGCACCTGCTATAACAGAGAGCTGTCCATGTGGTGACATCCTCTCTCAGGTAAACACAGGAGCATGTCTAAATTATTAACCCAACACTACCTATGCAATGTGTGTCTGACATGTTGTGCAGGTATTGTAAATCACATCTTGCTGGGAATTTTGTTAAGATCATGCAGGGTCAATCTGATCTGATGCTCAGGTTGACTGATATAATACCAGACAGCTTCAAATGGTTAGGTATGTGTTAATTTGTGTGTAAATGTTTTGTATCATTGTGATGGTAAAAGCAATTGTGATCATACTGTCTGGCGTGCTGTTTTTGAGTTTGTTTGCACCATTAAGTCCAAAATGTATGTAAGACTGCATGACCCCTGCTGTCCACTACTGTGAGCCAGCTTTAAGTGTCTTTCTGTTTATGTGTAAGTGTGTTTTTGGTTCTGTGTTAGATGATTAGTGCTAGCTAGTTAATCAAGTCATTTTGTAAATTCTTACAATGTAATGCCACTCTTTAAAATTAAAATGTTGAGTTTTTTTAATTTGTCATTAGGATCTTTTTTTGTTAGACAAATGCATTTTCATTTAAAATACTGCATAAGCAATTTCAAACATTGCTTTAGTAATGATTAAACAAACTTATCCAACCCCTGGTAATGATGTATGGTCACCAAATGTGAAAACCACCATCAACTGACAAATAAATCTATTATCAATGTGTATAATAAAAACAGCTACAAATGTTTAAATCTGACCCAATATCTTTTTGGTTTTTTTTACAAAACAATGTGCAAGAAACAGTCATCAGCCTTTGGCTACATAATACAAACTGTGTGGAATTTCCATTGTAAACAAATTCACTTTTGTTTACAATTAACACTTCACACCAAAATTGGGTTGATTATGTGTATCCTAAAGGCCAAACAAACACTTAGAAAATGCATTTCCTGCTTCATAAAACATTATAAAATTTGCATTGTTTACATTGCAGTGCTTTGGTTCCCCTCCCTGATGCAATGCTCCCCTTTACAGCACACTGTTAGAACAGAAGTGAACCTAGAAGTGAGGCTGAGCATGCAGTCTGATGAAAAAAAGAAGTGCTCAGTTGTAATACTGTTGCATCTTCCAAGAACAGAATTAGCAGTTTAGCTAACACTGCACAGTGCAGCCATCTGTTTTGAGGCATAACGATAATTAAATAAATATATGTCTTTGTATATCTATATATTCAAATACAGTATATGGATCACAGGCTGTTTCCTCCGAGCCCCATCCTGGCTGCCTGTTTGTTATATGCCTCCCTGTGATTCTGTGCATTTTTTGAGGTCGTTTTGACATGTGTGTTACCGTGTTTGTGTGTGTCCTGTGGGCCTTTAGTGCTCAATTGTTGGATGTTGTCATTGCCCATAGCAGAGCGAGTCCAGCTCCATTCTCCCCCTTCGCTCTGTGCTCTGTGATTGCTCACCGCTGACTCCTCTCATCAGCATTGTGGTGTGTACGGGGCTGGAGCGCAGGCCCCGGCACCGGCAGGTATATGAGAGGAGCAGAGCAGGATATACACTCATAAATCTGACAGATGCATGGTGTGTCATTACCTTCCACTTATTATTATTCTCCCACTCCTCTTTATACCGTGAGCCACTTTAGCTGTGTTCCCAGCCCGGCTCAGAAACATTTGTACTGTGGCCTTGCAGAGTGATAGATGCTTTCTGGGGAGGCACTGGGTTATTGTTGCGATTCCTGCTCTGGCTTTTTTTGTTTGTTTGTTTGCTTGTGTGCAGGGCTTGAGTCTTGGCATTTAACCTTTTGGGTTGGGTGTATACATTTTCAGCAGTGTGTGTACACTATTATAAACTTGGATTGCTTTGTTTTTCCACAGATCTGATATACATTCATACATGTTCCCTTTCTCATAAAAAAATCCACAAAGTCTCTCCATTGATACACGCAAACATGTCATACCCTGACCCTAAACTACCTCCTGGAGGTCTGGACAGGTTAAATTCTTGCAATTTAGAGCAACTAATATACAGACACACATGAGACATCCAGGTACTTGTAGGTTACAACTTCTGCCTTTTAGTATGAAAAGTGAAAAAAATCACTTCATAAATACTTCTCCTCCCCTTTTAATATGACTGGAGACAACCCAATGTGTAAGAGTGGCTGTTACATCATGACATGCAAAATGAAAAGCAGACGTCAGAGCAATGCTAAACCTCTGCCTTCCTCTTCCCTAATCCCTGAGCCTCTTATATCCATTACTTCCCCTTCTCTCTCTCTCTCTCTCTACCTTACACTTGCTCGCTGCTCCTTTCTCCTTCCTTATTCCGCCACTTACTCCGCTCTTCTTCTTTTCAAATGCACAAATATGTACCCCACACACACACACAATGTACCCTACACACACACACACACACACACACACACACACACACACACACACACACACACACACACACACACACACACACACACACACACACGGCCCCGACATGGTGTCCCTGTGGCCCAGAGAAAGAGAGAGAGAGAGAGAGGAGAGAGCAGCAGTTGCCTCACAAGAGCAGACCTCGTAAAACTCCCTGTCACTTTGACTAATTTGTTAGTCTTGTCTCACTGTGTCGAATCGTCACCCCCCTCTTCCCCCTGATGCACCTCTACCCCAACTCCCCCTGTCCTTCTTTCCACCCCCCTACTCATATCCACGGGAAGAGGAGGGAGGGACATAGGGAAGAAAAAAGGGGGCAATAAATGTAATATAGTGCACTGGCCATTGGTTGCAGTGATCTACACAGCAATCCATCTACAGTCAGAGGGAGAACAGAGGCTTTATGGAGCAGAGGATAACATGATGGCTCGATTTCTCACCTACTTTCTGTCTCTGTCCGCCTCTGTCCCACCTCAAGAGGTGGACTGCTGGGTACCGGAGGTGTAGAAATAAAAATAGGAAAGGAAAATAGGGCTATTATGAATGCAGGCTGGGCTACTGTCCCCAAGACTTGATTGGGTTGGACTGGGCCAAGCAGGGTGGGGTGGTATAGATTGGTTCAGATGTTCAGCTGGGCCTCTCTGAGGACCAAAGAGCCAATACCGGATTGATAGAGATAAATTAAAAGCCAAAATCCTGCTCCAGGGGGAATCAATTGCCAGGTAATTATGGAGAACGGGATGGAGATTACAGAGACAAAACACAAACACAGAGACGTTCCCTTATGACGCTGCAGCATCACACCAGGGAAAACTGTGTTAGCTGGTTACAAGCAAGATTTTCTTTTCTTTCTTTCTTTTTTTTTGCTGTTGTCGCCTACCTCCCCCTTCCCTAACCGACCCCCACTACCTAGTCTTTAAATAGGAGCCCGGGCTCAGAGCTAAAAATAGGCCGCATTTCACCGCCAGCCACCCTCTGCTGAGCTGTGAGCGCCCCTTCTCCCTCTTCCTCACAGTGAGGCAGACACAGCCCTCCTTCATGTGTTTTCGAGGG